>NC_060174.1:45505724-46161230 GCF_021184085.1 Oncorhynchus gorbuscha | reverse complement strand
CAGAGAGTACCAGATCAATGTGGAGCTAAATACAGAGAGTACCAGTACCAGATCAATGTGGAGCTAAATACAGAGAGTACCAGTACCAGATCAATGTGGAGCTAAATACAGGGAGTACCAGTACCAGATCAATGTGGAGATAAATACAGAGAGTACCAGTACCAGATCAATGTGGAGCTAAATACAGAGAGTACCAATACCAGATCAATGTGGAGCTAAATACAGAGAGTACCAGTACCAGATCAATGTGGAGCTAAATACAGAGAGTACCAGATCAATGTGGAGCTAAATGTGGAGCTAAATGCAGAGAGCACCAGATCAATGTGCTCTCTAGGTTTCTTCCTAGGTTTTGGCCTTTCTAGGGAGTTTTTCCTAGCCACCGTGCTTTTACACCTGCATTGTTTGCTGTTTGGGGTTTTAGGCTGGGTTTCTGTACAGCACTTTGAGATATCAGCTGATGTACGAAGGGCTATATAAATAAATTTGATTTGATTTGAAATACAGAGAGTACCAGATCAATGTGGAGCTAAATATAGAGAGTACCAGTACCAGATCAATGTGGAGCTAAATACAGAGAGTACCAGATCAATGTGGAGCTAAATACAGAGAGTACCAGAACCAGATCAATGTGGAGCTAAATACAGAGAGTACCAGTACCAGATCAATGTGGAGCTAAATACAGAGAGTACCAGTACCAGATCAATGTGGAGCTAAATACAGAGAGTACCAGAACCAGATCAATGTGGAGATAAATACAGAGAGTACCAGATAAATGTGGAGCTAAATACAGAGAGTACCAGATCAATGTGGAGCTAAATGCAGAGAGCACCAGATCAATGTGGAGCTAAATACAGAGAGTACCAGTACCAGATCAATGTGGAGCTAAATACAGAGAGTACCAGTACCAGATCAATGTGGAGCTAAATACAGAGAGTACCAGATCAATGTGGAGCTAAACACAGAGAGTACCAGATCAATGTGGAGCTAAATACAGAGAGTACCAGATCAATATGGAGCTAAATACAGAGAGTACCAGTTACAGATCAATGTGGAGCTAAATGCAGAGAGGATCAGATCAATGTGGAGCTAAATACAGGGAGTACCAGATCAATGTGGAGCTAAATACAGGGAGTACCAGTACCAGATCAATGTGGAGCTAAATACAGGGAGTACCAGTACCAGATTAATGTGGAGCTAAATACAGGGAGTACCAGTACCATATCAATGTGGAGCTAAATACAGGGAGTACCAGTACCAGATCAATGTGGAGCTAAATACAGAGAGTACCAGTATCAGATCAATGTGGAGCTAAATACAGAGAGTACCAGTACCAGATCAATGTGGAGCTAAATACAGAGAGTACCAGTACCAGATCAATGTGGAGCTAAATACAGAGAGTACCAGTACCAGATCAATGTGGAGCTAAATACAGAGAGTACCAGATCAATGTGGAGCTAAATGCAGAGAGCACCAGATCAATGTGGAGCTAAATACAGAGAGTACCAGATCAATGTGGAGCTAAATACAGAGAGTACCAGTACCAGATCAATGTGGAGCTAAATACAGAGAGTACCAGATCAATGTGGAGCTAAATACAGGGAGTACCAGTACCAGATCAATGTGGAGCTAAATACAGGAGTACCAGTACCAGATTAATGTGGAGCTAAATACAGGGAGTACCAGTACCAGATCAATGTGGAGCTAAATACAGAGAGTACCAGTACCAGATCAATGTGGAGCTAAATACAGAGAGTACCAGTACCAGATCAATGTGGAGCTAAATACAGAGAGTACCAGATCAATGTGGAGCTAAATACAGAGAGTACCAGTACCAGATCAATGTGGAGCTAAATACAGAGAGTACCAGTACCAGATCAATGTGGAGCTAAATACAGAGAGGACCAGTACCAGATCAATGTGGAGCTAAATACAGAGAGTACCAGATCAATGTGGAGCTAAATACAGAGAGTACCAGAACCAGATCAATGTGGAGCTAAATACAGAGAGTACCAGTACCAGATCAATGTGGAGCTAAATACAGAGAGTACCAGTACCAGATCAATGTGGAGCTAAATACAGAGAGTACCAGAACCAGATCAATGTGGAGCTAAATACAGAGAGTACCAGATAAATGTGGAGCTAAATACAGAGAGTACCAGATCAATGTGGAGCTAAATGCAGAGAGCACCAGATCAATGTGGAGCTAAATACAGAGAGTACCAGATCAATGTGGAGCTAAATACAGAGAGTACCAGTACCAGATCAATGGGAGCTAAATACAGAGAGTACAGATCAATGTGGAGCTAAACACAGAGAGTACCAGATCAATGTGGAGCTAAATACAGAGAGTACCAGATCAATATGGAGCTAAATACAGAGAGTACCAGTTACAGATCAATGTGGAGCTAAATGCAGAGAGTATCAGATCAATGTGGAGCTAAATACAGGGAGTACCAGTACCAGATCAATGTGGAGCTAAATACAGGGAGTACCAGTACCAGATTAATGTGGAGCTAAATACAGGGAGCACCAGTACCAGATCAATGTGGAGCTAAATACAGAGAGTACCAGTACCAGATCAATGTGGAGCTAAATACAGAGAGTACCAGTACCAGATCAATGTGGGAGCTAAATGCAGAGAGCACCAGATCAATGTGGAGCTAAATACAGAGAGTACCAGATCAATGTGGAGCTAAATACAGAGAGTACCAGTACCAGATCAATGTGGAGCTAAATACAGAGAGTACCAGATCAATGTGGAGCTAAACACAGAGAGTACCAGATCAATGTGGAGCTAAATACAGAGAGTACCAGATCAATATGGAGCTAAATACAGAGAGTACCAGTTACAGATCAATGTGGAGCTAAATGCAGAGAGTATCAGATCAATGTGGAGCTAAATACAGGAGTACCAGTACCAGATCAATGTGGAGCTAAATACAGGGAGTACCAGTACCAGATTAATGTGGAGCTAAATACAGGGAGTACCAGTACCAGATCAATGTGGAGCTAAATACAGAGAGTACCAGTACCAGATCAATGTGGAGCTAAATACAGAGAGTACCAGTACCAGATCAATGTGGAGCTAAATACAGAGAGTACCAGTACCAGATCAATGTGGAGCTAAATACAGAGAGTACCAGATCAATGTGGAGCTAAATGCAGAGAGCACCAGATCAATGTGGAGCTAAATACAGAGAGTACCAGATCAATGTGGAGCTAAATACAGAGAGTACCAGTACCAGATCAATGTGGAGCTAAATACAGAGAGTACCAGATCAATGTGGAGCTAAATACAGGGAGTACCAGTACCAGATCAATGTGGAGCTAAATACAGGAGTACCAGTACCAGATTAATGTGGAGCTAAATACAGGGAGTACCAGTACCAGATCAATGTGGAGCTAAATACAGAGAGTACCAGTACCAGATCAATGTGGAGCTAAATACAGAGAGTACCAGTACCAGATCAATGTGGAGCTAAATACAGAGAGTACCAGATCAATGTGGAGCTAAATACAGAGAGTACCAGTACCAGATCAATGTGGAGCAAAATACAGAGAGTACCAGATCAATGTGGAGCTAAATGCAGAGAGCACCAGATCAATGTGGAGCTAAATACAGAGAGTACCAGATCAATGTGGAGCTAAATACAGAGAGTACCAGTACCAGATCAATGTGGAGCTAAATACAGAGAGTACCAGTACCAGATCAATGTGGAGCTAAATACAGAGAGTACCAGTACCAGATCAATGTGGAGCTAAATACAGAGAGTACCAGATCAATGTGGAGCTAAATACAGAGAGTACCAGAACCAGATCAATGTGGAGCTAAATACAGAGAGTACCAGTACCAGATCAATGTGGAGCTAAATACAGAGAGTACCAGAACCAGATCAATGTGGAGCTAAATACAGAGAGTACCAGATAAATGTGGAGCTAAATACAGAGAGTACCAGATCAATGTGGAGCTAAATGCAGAGAGCACCAGATCAATGTGGAGCTAAATGCAGAGAGCACCAGATCAATGTGGAGCTAAATACAGAGAGTACCAGATCAATGTGGAGCTAAATACAGAGAGTACCAGTACCAGATCAATGTGGAGCTAAATACAGAGAGTACCAGATCAATGTGGAGCTAAACACAGAGAGTACCAGATCAATGTGGAGCTAAATACAGAGAGTACCAGATCAATATGGAGCTAAATACAGAGAGTACCAGTTACAGATCAATGTGGAGCTAAATGCAGAGAGTATCAGATCAATGTGGAGCTAAATACAGGGAGTACCAGTACCAGATCAATGTGGAGCTAAATACAGGGAGTACCAGTACCAGATTAATGTGGAGCTAAATACAGGGAGTACCAGTACCAGATCAATGTGGAGCTAAATACAGAGAGTACCAGTACCAGATCAATGTGGAGCTAAATACAGAGAGTACCAGTACCAGATCAATGTGGAGCTAAATACAGAGAGTACCAGTACCAGATCAATGTGGAGCTAAATACAGAGAGTACCAGATCAATGTGGAGCTAAATGCAGAGAGCACCAGATCAATGTGGAGCTAAATACAGAGAGTACCAGATCAATGTGGAGCTAAATACAGAGAGTACCAGTACCAGATCAATGTGGAGCTAAATACAGAGAGTACCAGATCAATGTGGAGCTAAATACAGGGAGTACCAGTACCAGATCAATGTGGAGCTAAATACAGGGAGTACCAGTACCAGATTAATGTGGAGCTAAATACAGGGAGTACCAGTACCAGATCAATGTGGAGCTAAATACAGAGAGTACCAGTACCAGATCAATGTGGAGCTAAATACAGAGAGTACCAGTACCAGATCAATGTGGAGCTAAATACAGAGAGTACCAGATCAATGTGGAGCTAAATACAGAGAGTACCAGTACCAGATCAATGTGGAGCAAAATACAGAGAGTACCAGATCAATGTGGAGCTAAATGCAGAGAGCACCAGATCAATGTGGAGCTAAATACAGAGAGTACCAGATCAATGTGGAGCTAAATACAGAGAGTACCAGTACCAGATCAATGTGGAGCTAAATACAGAGAGTACCAGTACCAGATCAATGTGGAGCTAAATACAGAGAGTACCAGTACCAGATCAATGTGGAGCTAAATACAGAGTACCAGATCAATGTGGAGCTAAATACAGAGAGTACCAGAACCAGATCAATGTGGAGCTAAATACAGAGAGTACCAGTACCAGATAAATGTGGAGCTAAATACAGAGAGTACCAGTACCAGATCAATGTGGAGCTAAATACAGAGAGTACCAGAACCAGATCAATGTGGAGCTAAATACAGAGAGTACCAGATAAATGTGGAGCTAAATACAGAGAGTACCAGATCAATGTGGAGCTAAATGCAGAGAGCACCAGATCAATGTGGAGCTAAATACAGAGAGTACCAGATCAATGTGGAGCTAAATACAGAGAGTACCAGTACCAGATCAATGTGGAGCTAAATACAGAGAGTACCAGATCAATGTGGAGCTAAATACAGAGAGTACCAGATCAATGTGGAGCTAAATACAGAGAGTACCAGATCAATATGGAGCTAAATACAGAGAGTACCAGTTACAGATCAATGTGGAGCTAAATGCAGAGAGAGTATCAGATCAATGTGGAGCTAAATACAGGGAGTACCAGATCAATGTGGAGCTAAATACAGGAGTACCAGTACCAGATCAATGTGGAGCTAAATACAGGGAGTACCAGTACCAGATTAATGTGGAGCTAAATACAGGAGTACCAGTACCATATCAATGTGGAGCTAAATACAGGAGTACCAGTACCAGATCAATGTGGAGCTAAATACAGAGAGTACCAGTATCAGATCAATGTGGAGCTAAATACAGGGAGTACCAGTACCAGATCAATGTGGAGCTAAATACAGAGAGTACCAGTACCAGATCAATGTGGAGCTAAATACAGAGAGTACCAGTACTAGATCAATGTCGAGCTAAATACAGAGAGTACCAGTACCAGATCAATGTGGAGCTAAATACAGGGAGTACCAGTATCAGATCAATGTGGAGCTAAATACAGGGAGTACCAGTACCAGATCAATGTGGAGCTAAATACAGAGAGTACCAGTACCAGATCAATGTGGAGCTAAATACAGAGAGTACCAGCACCAGATCAATGTGGAGCTAAATACAGGGAGTACCAGTACTAGATCAATGTGGAGCTAAATACAGAGAGTACCAGTACCAGATCAATGTGGAGCTAAATACAGGGAGTACCAGTATTAGATCAATGTGGAGCTAAATACAGAGAGTACCAGTACCAGATCAATGTGGAGCTAAATACAGAGAGTACCAGTACCAGGTCAATGTGGAGCTAAATACAGAGAGTACCAGATCAATGTGGAGCTAAATACAGAGAGTACCAGATCAATGTGGAGCTAAATACAGAGAGTACCAGTACCAGGTCAATGTGGAGCTAAATACAGAGAGTACCAGATCAATGTGGAGCTAAATACAGAGAGAACCAGTACCAGGTCAATGTGGAGCTAAATACAGGAGTACCAGATGAATGTGGAGCTAAATACAGAGAGTACCAGTACCAGATCAACGTGGAGCTAAATACAGAGAGTACCAGTACCAGATCAATGTGGAGCTAAATACAGGGAGAACCAGATGAATGTGGAGCTAAATACAGAGAGTACCAGATCAATGTGGAGCTAAATACAGAGAGTACCAGATCAATGTGGAGCTAAATACAGAGAGTACCAGATCAATGTGGAGCTAAATACAGAGAGTACCAGTACCAGGTCAATGTGGAGCTAAATACAGAGAGTACCAGATCAATGTGGAGCTAAATACAGAGAGAACCAGTACCAGGTCAATGTGGAGCTAAATACAGGGAGTACCAGATGAATGTGGAGCTAAATACAGAGAGTACCAGTACCAGATCAACGTGGAGCTAAATACAGAGAGTACCAGTACCAGATCAATGTGGAGCTAAATACAGGAGAACCAGATGAATGTGGAGCTAAATACAGAGAGTACCAGATCAATGTGGAGCTAAATACAGAGAGTACCAGATCAATGTGGAGCTAAATACAGAGAGTACCAGATCAATGTGGAGCTAAATACAGAGAGTACCAGATCAATGTGGAGCTAAATACAGAGAGTGCCAGATCAATGTGGAGCTAAATACAGAGAGTACCAGGTCAACGTGGAGCTAAATACAGGGAGTACCAGATGAATGTGGAACTAAATACAGAGAGTACCAGATCAATGTGGAGCTAAATACAGAGAGTACCAGATCAATGTGGAGCTAAATACAGAGAGTACCAGATCAATGTGGAGCTAAATACAGAGAGTACCAGATCAATGTGGAGCTAAATACAGAGAGTACCAGATCAATGTGGAGATAAATACAGAGAGTACCAGATCAATGTGGAGCTAAATACAGAGAGTACCAGATCAATGTGGAGCTAAATACAGAGAGTGCCAGATCAATGTGGAGCTAAATACAGAGAGTACCAGGTCAACGTGGAGCTAAATACAGGGAGTACCAGATGAATGTGGAACTAAATACAGAGAGTACCAGATCAATGTGGAGCTAAATACAGAGAGTACCAGATCAATGTGGAGCTAAATACAGAGAGTACCAGATCAATGTGGAGCTAAATACAGAGAGTACCAGATCAATGTGGAGCTAAATACAGAGAGTACCAGATCAATGTGGAGATAAATACAGAGAGTACCAGATCAATGTGGAGCTAAATACAGAGAGTACCAGTACCAGATTAATGTGGAGCTAAATACAGGGAGTACCAGTACCATATCAATGTGGAGCTAAATACAGGAGTACCAGTACCAGATCAATGTGGAGCTAAATACAGAGAGTACCAGTATCAGATCAATGTGGAGCTAAATACAGGGAGTACCAGTACCAGATCAATGTGGAGCTAAATACAGAGAGTACCAGTACCAGATCAATGTGGAGCTAAATACAGAGAGTACCAGTACTAGATCAATGTCGAGCTAAATACAGAGAGTACCAGTACCAGATCAATGTGGAGCTAAATACAGGGAGTACCAGTATCAGATCAATGTGGAGCTAAATACAGGAGTACCAGTACCAGATCAATGTGGAGCTAAATACAGAGAGTACCAGTACCAGATCAATGTGGAGCTAAATACAGAGAGTACCAGTACCAGATCAATGTGGAGCTAAATACAGGGAGTACCAGTACTAGATCAATGTGGAGCTAAATACAGAGAGTACCAGTACCAGATCAATGTGGAGCTAAATACAGGGAGTACCAGTATTAGATCAATGTGGAGCTAAATACAGAGAGTACCAGTACCAGATCAATGTGGAGCTAAATACAGAGAGTACCAGTACCAGGTCAATGTGGAGCTAAATACAGAGAGTACCAGATCAATGTGGAGCTAAATACAGAGAGTACCAGATCAATGTGGAGCTAAATGCAGAGAGCACCAGATCAATGTGGAGCTAAATACAGAGAGTACCAGATCAATGTGGAGCTAAATACAGAGAGTACCAGTACCAGATCAATGTGGAGCTAAATACAGAGAGTACCAGATCAATGTGGAGCTAAATACAGGGAGTACCAGTACCAGATCAATGTGGAGCTAAATACAGGGAGTACCAGTACCAGATTAATGTGGAGCTAAATACAGGGAGTACCAGTACCAGATCAATGTGGAGCTAAATACAGAGAGTACCAGTACCAGATCAATGTGGAGCTAAATACAGAGAGTACCAGTACCAGATCAATGTGGAGCTAAATACAGAGAGTACCAGATCAATGTGGAGCTAAATACAGAGAGTACCAGTACCAGATCAATGTGGAGCTAAATACAGAGAGTACCAGTACCAGATCAATGTGGAGCTAAATACAGAGAGGACCAGTACCAGATCAATGTGGAGCTAAATACAGAGAGTACCAGATCAATGTGGAGCTAAATACAGAGAGTACCAGAACCAGATCAATGTGGAGCTAAATACAGAGAGTACCAGTACCAGATCAATGTGGAGCTAAATACAGAGAGTACCAGTACCAGATCAATGTGGAGCTAAATACAGAGAGTACCAGAACCAGATCAATGTGGAGCTAAATACAGAGAGTACCAGATAAATGTGGAGCTAAATACAGAGAGTACCAGATCAATGTGGAGCTAAATGCAGAGAGCACCAGATCAATGTGGAGCTAAATACAGAGAGTACCAGATCAATGTGGAGCTAAATACAGAGAGTACCAGTACCAGATCAATGTGGAGCTAAATACAGAGAGTACCAGATCAATGTGGAGCTAAACACAGAGAGTACCAGATCAATGTGGAGCTAAATACAGAGAGTACCAGATCAATATGGAGCTAAATACAGAGAGTACCAGTTACAGATCAATGTGGAGCTAAATGCAGAGAGTATCAGATCAATGTGGAGCTAAATACAGGGAGTACCAGTACCAGATCAATGTGGAGCTAAATACAGGGAGTACCAGTACCAGATTAATGTGGAGCTAAATACAGGGAGTACCAGTACCAGATCAATGTGGAGCTAAATACAGAGAGTACCAGTACCAGATCAATGTGGAGCTAAATACAGAGAGTACCAGTACCAGATCAATGTGGAGCTAAATGCAGAGAGCACCAGATCAATGTGGAGCTAAATACAGAGAGTACCAGATCAATGTGGAGCTAAATACAGAGAGTACCAGTACCAGATCAATGTGGAGCTAAATACAGAGAGTACCAGATCAATGTGGAGCTAAACACAGAGAGTACCAGATCAATGTGGAGCTAAATACAGAGAGTACCAGATCAATATGGAGCTAAATACAGAGAGTACCAGTTACAGATCAATGTGGAGCTAAATGCAGAGAGTATCAGATCAATGTGGAGCTAAATACAGGGAGTACCAGTACCAGATCAATGTGGAGCTAAATACAGGGAGTACCAGTACCAGATTAATGTGGAGCTAAATACAGGGAGTACCAGTACCAGATCAATGTGGAGCTAAATACAGAGAGTACCAGTACCAGATCAATGTGGAGCTAAATACAGAGAGTACCAGTACCAGATCAATGTGGAGCTAAATACAGAGAGTACCAGTACCAGATCAATGTGGAGCTAAATACAGAGAGTACCAGATCAATGTGGAGCTAAATGCAGAGAGCACCAGATCAATGTGGAGCTAAATACAGAGAGTACCAGATCAATGTGGAGCTAAATACAGAGAGTACCAGTACCAGATCAATGTGGAGCTAAATACAGAGAGTACCAGATCAATGTGGAGCTAAATACAGGGAGTACCAGTACCAGATCAATGTGGAGCTAAATACAGGGAGTACCAGTACCAGATTAATGTGGAGCTAAATACAGGAGTACCAGTACCAGATCAATGTGGAGCTAAATACAGAGAGTACCAGTACCAGATCAATGTGGAGCTAAATACAGAGAGTACCAGTACCAGATCAATGTGGAGCTAAATACAGAGAGTACCAGATCAATGTGGAGCTAAATACAGAGAGTACCAGTACCAGATCAATGTGGAGCAAAATACAGAGAGTACCAGATCAATGTGGAGCTAAATGCAGAGAGCACCAGATCAATGTGGAGCTAAATACAGAGAGTACCAGATCAATGTGGAGCTAAATACAGAGAGTACCAGTACCAGATCAATGTGGAGCTAAATACAGAGAGTACCAGTACCAGATCAATGTGGAGCTAAATACAGAGAGTACCAGTACCAGATCAATGTGGAGCTAAATACAGAGAGTACCAGATCAATGTGGAGCTAAATACAGAGAGTACCAGAACCAGATCAATGTGGAGCTAAATACAGAGAGTACCAGTACCAGATCAATGTGGAGCTAAATACAGAGAGTACCAGAACCAGATCAATGTGGAGCTAAATACAGAGAGTACCAGATAAATGTGGAGCTAAATACAGAGAGTACCAGATCAATGTGGAGCTAAATGCAGAGAGCACCAGATCAATGTGGAGCTAAATGCAGAGAGCACCAGATCAATGTGGAGCTAAATACAGAGAGTACCAGATCAATGTGGAGCTAAATACAGAGAGTACCAGTACCAGATCAATGTGGAGCTAAATACAGAGAGTACCAGATCAATGTGGAGCTAAACACAGAGAGTACCAGATCAATGTGGAGCTAAATACAGAGAGTACCAGATCAATATGGAGCTAAATACAGAGAGTACCAGTTACAGATCAATGTGGAGCTAAATGCAGAGAGTATCAGATCAATGTGGAGCTAAATACAGGGAGTACCAGTACCAGATCAATGTGGAGCTAAATACAGGGAGTACCAGTACCAGATTAATGTGGAGCTAAATACAGGAGTACCAGTACCAGATCAATGTGGAGCTAAATACAGAGAGTACCAGTACCAGATCAATGTGGAGCTAAATACAGAGAGTACCAGTACCAGATCAATGTGGAGCTAAATACAGAGAGTACCAGTACCAGATCAATGTGGAGCTAAATACAGAGAGTACCAGATCAATGTGGAGCTAAATGCAGAGAGCACCAGATCAATGTGGAGCTAAATACAGAGAGTACCAGATCAATGTGGAGCTAAATACAGAGAGTACCAGTACCAGATCAATGTGGAGCTAAATACAGAGAGTACCAGATCAATGTGGAGCTAAATACAGGAGTACCAGTACCAGATCAATGTGGAGCTAAATACAGGAGTACCAGTACCAGATTAATGTGGAGCTAAATACAGGGAGTACCAGTACCAGATCAATGTGGAGCTAAATACAGAGAGTACCAGTACCAGATCAATGTGGAGCTAAATACAGAGAGTACCAGTACCAGATCAATGTGGAGCTAAATACAGAGAGTACCAGATCAATGTGGAGCTAAATACAGAGAGTACCAGTACCAGATCAATGTGGAGCAAAATACAGAGAGTACCAGATCAATGTGGAGCTAAATGCAGAGAGCACCAGATCAATGTGGAGCTAAATACAGAGAGTACCAGATCAATGTGGAGCTAAATACAGAGAGTACCAGTACCAGATCAATGTGGAGCTAAATACAGAGAGTACCAGTACCAGATCAATGTGGAGCTAAATACAGAGAGTACCAGTACCAGATCAATGTGGAGCTAAATACAGAGTACCAGATCAATGTGGAGCTAAATACAGAGAGTACCAGAACCAGATCAATGTGGAGCTAAATACAGAGAGTACCAGTACCAGATAAATGTGGAGCTAAATACAGAGAGTACCAGTACCAGATCAATGTGGAGCTAAATACAGAGAGTACCAGAACCAGATCAATGTGGAGCTAAATACAGAGAGTACCAGATAAATGTGGAGCTAAATACAGAGAGTACCAGATCAATGTGGAGCTAAATGCAGAGAGCACCAGATCAATGTGGAGCTAAATACAGAGAGTACCAGATCAATGTGGAGCTAAATACAGAGAGTACCAGTACCAGATCAATGTGGAGCTAAATACAGAGAGTACCAGATCAATGTGGAGCTAAATACAGAGAGTACCAGATCAATGTGGAGCTAAATACAGAGAGTACCAGATCAATATGGAGCTAAATACAGAGAGTACCAGTTACAGATCAATGTGGAGCTAAATGCAGAGAGTATCAGATCAATGTGGAGCTAAATACAGATCAATGTGGAGCTAAATACAGGGAGTACCAGTACCAGATCAATGTGGAGCTAAATACAGGGAGTACCAGTACCAGATTAATGTGGAGCTAAATACAGGGAGTACCAGTACCATATCAATGTGGAGCTAAATACAGGGAGTACCAGTACCAGATCAATGTGGAGCTAAATACAGAGAGTACCAGTATCAGATCAATGTGGAGCTAAATACAGGGAGTACCAGTACCAGATCAATGTGGAGCTAAATACAGAGAGTACCAGTACCAGATCAATGTGGAGCTAAATACAGAGAGTACCAGTACTAGATCAATGTCGAGCTAAATACAGAGAGTACCAGTACCAGATCAATGTGGAGCTAAATACAGGGAGTACCAGTATCAGATCAATGTGGAGCTAAATACAGGGAGTACCAGTACCAGATCAATGTGGAGCTAAATACAGAGAGTACCAGTACCAGATCAATGTGGAGCTAAATACAGAGAGTACCAGCACCAGATCAATGTGGAGCTAAATACAGGGAGTACCAGTACTAGATCAATGTGGAGCTAAATACAGAGAGTACCAGTACCAGATCAATGTGGAGCTAAATACAGGGAGTACCAGTATTAGATCAATGTGGAGCTAAATACAGAGAGTACCAGTACCAGATCAATGTGGAGCTAAATACAGAGAGTACCAGTACCAGGTCAATGTGGAGCTAAATACAGAGAGTACCAGATCAATGTGGAGCTAAATACAGAGAGTACCAGATCAATGTGGAGCTAAATACAGAGAGTACCAGTACCAGGTCAATGTGGAGCTAAATACAGAGAGTACCAGATCAATGTGGAGCTAAATACAGAGAGAACCAGTACCAGGTCAATGTGGAGCTAAATACAGGGAGTACCAGATGAATGTGGAGCTAAATACAGAGAGTACCAGTACCAGATCAACGTGGAGCTAAATACAGAGAGTACCAGTACCAGATCAATGTGGAGCTAAATACAGGGAGAACCAGATGAATGTGGAGCTAAATACAGAGAGTACCAGATCAATGTGGAGCTAAATACAGAGAGTACCAGATCAATGTGGAGCTAAATACAGAGAGTACCAGATCAATGTGGAGCTAAATACAGAGAGTACCAGTACCAGGTCAATGTGGAGCTAAATACAGAGAGTACCAGATCAATGTGGAGCTAAATACAGAGAGAACCAGTACCAGGTCAATGTGGAGCTAAATACAGGGAGTACCAGATGAATGTGGAGCTAAATACAGAGAGTACCAGTACCAGATCAACGTGGAGCTAAATACAGAGAGTACCAGTACCAGATCAATGTGGAGCTAAATACAGGGAGAACCAGATGAATGTGGAGCTAAATACAGAGAGTACCAGATCAATGTGGAGCTAAATACAGAGAGTACCAGATCAATGTGGAGCTAAATACAGAGAGTACCAGATCAATGTGGAGCTAAATACAGAGAGTACCAGATCAATGTGGAGCTAAATACAGAGAGTGCCAGATCAATGTGGAGCTAAATACAGAGAGTACCAGGTCAACGTGAGCTAAATACAGGGAGTACCAGATGAATGTGGAACTAAATACAGAGAGTACCAGATCAATGTGGAGCTAAATACAGAGAGTACCAGATCAATGTGGAGCTAAATACAGAGAGTACCAGATCAATGTGGAGCTAAATACAGAGAGTACCAGATCAATGTGGAGCTAAATACAGAGAGTACCAGATCAATGTGGAGATAAATACAGAGAGTACCAGATCAATGTGGAGCTAAATACAGAGAGTACCAGATCAATGTGGAGCTAAATACAGAGAGTGCCAGATCAATGTGGAGCTAAATACAGAGAGTACCAGGTCAACGTGGAGCTAAATACAGGGAGTACCAGATGAATGTGGAACTAAATACAGAGAGTACCAGATCAATGTGGAGCTAAATACAGAGAGTACCAGATCAATGTGGAGCTAAATACAGAGAGTACCAGATCAATGTGGAGCTAAATACAGAGAGTACCAGATCAATGTGGAGCTAAATACAGAGAGTACCAGATCAATGTGGAGATAAATACAGAGAGTACCAGATCAATGTGGAGCTAAATACAGAGAGTACCAGTACCAGATTAATGTGGAGCTAAATACAGGGAGTACCAGTACCATATCAATGTGGAGCTAAATACAGGGAGTACCAGTACCAGATCAATGTGGAGCTAAATACAGAGAGTACCAGTATCAGATCAATGTGGAGCTAAATACAGGGAGTACCAGTACCAGATCAATGTGGAGCTAAATACAGAGAGTACCAGTACCAGATCAATGTGGAGCTAAATACAGAGAGTACCAGTACTAGATCAATGTCGAGCTAAATACAGAGAGTACCAGTACCAGATCAATGTGGAGCTAAATACAGGGAGTACCAGTATCAGATCAATGTGGAGCTAAATACAGGAGTACCAGTACCAGATCAATGTGGAGCTAAATACAGAGAGTACCAGTACCAGATCAATGTGGAGCTAAATACAGAGAGTACCAGTACCAGATCAATGTGGAGCTAAATACAGGGAGTACCAGTACTAGATCAATGTGGAGCTAAATACAGAGAGTACCAGTACCAGATCAATGTGGAGCTAAATACAGGGAGTACCAGTATTAGATCAATGTGGAGCTAAATACAGAGAGTACCAGTACCAGATCAATGTGGAGCTAAATACAGAGAGTACCAGTACCAGGTCAATGTGGAGCTAAATACAGAGAGTACCAGATCAATGTGGAGCTAAATACAGAGAGTACCAGATCAATGTGGAGCTAAATACAGAGAGTACCAGTACCAGGTCAATGTGGAGCTAAATACAGAGAGTACCAGATCAATGTGGAGCTAAATACAGAGAGAACCAGTACCAGGTCAATGTGGAGCTAAATACAGGGAGTACCAGATGAATGTGGAGCTAAATACAGAGAGTACCAGTACCAGATCAACGTGGAGCTAAATACAGAGAGTACCAGTACCAGATCAATGTGGAGCTAAATACAGGAGAACCAGATGAATGTGGAGCTAAATACAGAGAGTACCAGATCAATGTGGAGCTAAATACAGAGAGTACCAGATCAATGTGGAGCTAAATACAGAGAGTACCAGATCAATGTGGAGCTAAATACAGAGAGTACCAGTACCAGGTCAATGTGGAGCTAAATACAGAGAGTACCAGATCAATGTGGAGCTAAATACAGAGAGAACCAGTACCAGGTCAATGTGGAGCTAAATACAGGGAGTACCAGATGAATGTGGAGCTAAATACAGAGAGTACCAGTACCAGATCAACGTGGAGCTAAATACAGAGAGTACCAGTACCAGATCAATGTGGAGCTAAATACAGGGAGAACCAGATGAATGTGGAGCTAAATACAGAGAGTACCAGATCAATGTGGAGCTAAATACAGAGAGTACCAGATCAATGTGGAGCTAAATACAGAGAGTACCAGATCAATGTGGAGCTAAATACAGAGAGTACCAGATCAATGTGGAGCTAAATACAGAGAGTGCCAGATCAATGTGGAGCTAAATACAGAGAGTACCAGGTCAACGTGGAGCTAAATACAGGGAGTACCAGATGAATGTGGAACTAAATACAGAGAGTACCAGATCAATGTGGAGCTAAATACAGAGAGTACCAGATCAATGTGGAGCTAAATACAGAGAGTACCAGATCAATGTGGAGCTAAATACAGAGAGTACCAGATCAATGTGGAGCTAAATACAGAGAGTACCAGATCAATGTGGAGATAAATACAGAGAGTACCAGATCAATGTGGAGCTAAATACAGAGAGTACCAGATCAATGTGGAGCTAAATACAGAGAGTACCAGATCAATGTGGAGCTAAATACAGAGAGTACCAGATCAATGTGGAGCTAAATACAGAGAGTACCAGATCAATGTGGAGCTAAATACAGAGAGTACCAGATCAATGTGGAGCTAAATACAGAGAGTGCCAGATCAATGTGGAGCTAAATACAGAGAGTACCAGGTCAACGTGGAGCTAAATACAGGGAGTACCAGATGAATGTGGAACTAAATACAGAGAGTACCAGATCAATGTGGAGCTAAATACAGAGAGTACCAGATCAATGTGGAGCTAAATACAGAGAGTACCAGATCAATGTGGAGCTAAATACAGAGAGTACCAGATCAATGTGGAGCTAAATACAGAGAGTACCAGATCAATGTGGAGATAAATACAGAGAGTACCAGATCAATGTGGAGCTAAATACAGAGAGTACCAGATCAATGTGGAGCTAAATACAGAGAGTACCAGATCAATGTGGAGCTAAATACAGAGAGTACCAGATCAATGTGGAGCTAAATACAGAGAGTACCAGATCAATGTGGAGCTAAATACAGAGAGTACCAGATCAATGTGGACATAAATACAGAGAGAACCAGTACCAGGTCAATGTGGAGCTAAATACAGGGAGTACCAGATGAATGTGGAGCTAAATACAGAGAGTACCAGTACCAGATCAACGTGGAGCTAAATACAGAGAGTACCAGTACCAGATCAATGTGGAGCTAAATACAGGGAGAACCAGATGAATGTGGAGCTAAATACAGAGAGTACCAGATCAATGTGGAGCTAAATACAGAGAGTACCAGATCAATGTGGAGCTAAATGCAGAGAGTACCAGATCAATGTGGAGCTAAATACAGAAAGTACCAGTTACAGATCAATGTGGAGCTAAATGCAGAGAGTACCAGATCAATGTGGAGCTAAATACAGGGAGTACCAGTACCAGATCAATGTGGAGCTAAATACAGGGAGTACCAGTACCAGATCAATGTGGAGCTAAATACAGGGAGTACCAGTACCAGATCAATGTGGAGCTAAATACAGAGAGTACCAGTACCAGATCAATGTGGAGCTAAATACAGAGAGTACCAGTACCTGATCAATGTGGAGCTAAATACAGAGAGTACCAGTACCAGATCAATGTGGAGCTAAATACAGGGAGTACCAGTTACAGATCAATGTGGACCTAAATACAGAGAGTACCAGTACCAGATCAATGTGAAGCTAAATACAGGGAGTACCAGTACCAGATCAATGTGGGGCTAAATACAGAGTACCAGTACTAGATCAATGTGGAGCTAAATACAGAGAGTACCAGTACCAGATCAATGTGGAGCTAAATACAGGGAGTACCAGATGAATGTGGAGCTAAATACAGAGAGTACCAGTACCAGATCAATGTGGAGCTAAATACAGAGAGTACCAGATCAATGTGGAGCTAAATACAGAGAGTACCAGATGAATGTGGAGCTAAATACAGAGAGTACCAGTACCAGATCAATGTGGAGCTAAATACAGGGAGTACCAGATGAATGTGGAGCTAAATACAGAGAGTACCAGTACCAGATCAATGTGGAGCTAAATACAGGGAGTACCAGATGAATGTGGAGCTAAATACAGAGAGTACCAGATCAATGTGGAGCTAAATACAGAGAGTACCAGATCAATGTGGAGCTAAATACAGAGAGTACCAGATCAATGTGGAGCTAAATACAGAGAGTACCAGATCAAAGTGGAGCTAAATACAGAATGTACCAGATCAATGTGGAGCTAAATACAGAGAGTACCAGATCAATGTGGAGCTAAATACAGAGAGTACCAGATCAATGTGGAGCTAAATACAGAGAGTACCAGGTCAATGTGGAGCTAAATACAGAGAGTGCCAGTTACAGATCAATGTGGAGCTAAATACAGGGAGTACCAGATCAATGTGGAGCTAAATACAGAGAGTACCAGGTCAATGTGGAGCTAAGTACAGAGAGTGCCAGTTACAGATCAATGTGGAGCTAAATACAGGGAGTACCAGATCAATGTGGAGCTAAATACAGCGAGTACCAGTACCAGATCAATGTGGAGCTAAATACAGAGAGTACCAGTACCAGATCTATGTGGAGCTAAATACAGGGAGTACCAGTTACAGATCAATGTGGACCTAAATACAGAGAGTACCAGTACCAGATCAATGTGAAGCTAAATACAGGGAGTACCAGTACCAGATCAATGTGGGGCTAAATACAGAGTACCAGTACTAGATCAATGTGGAGCTAAATACAGAGAGTACCAGTACCAGATCAATGTGGAGCTAAATACAGGGAGTACCAGATGAATGTGGAGCTAAATACAGAGAGTACCAGTACCAGATCAATGTGGAGCTAAATACAGAGAGTACCAGATCAATGTGGAGCTAAATACAGAGAGTACCAGATGAATGTGGAGCTAAATACAGAGAGTACCAGTACCAGATCAATGTGGAGCTAAATACAGGGAGTACCAGATGAATGTGGAGCTAAATACAGAGAGTACCAGTACCAGATCAATGTGGAGCTAAATACAGGGAGTACCAGATGAATGTGGAGCTAAATACAGAGAGTACCAGATCAATGTGGAGCTAAATACAGAGAGTACCAGATCAATGTGGAGCTAAATACAGAGAGTACCAGATCAAAGTGGAGCTAAATACAGAATGTACCAGATCAATGTGGAGCTAAATACAGAGAGTACCAGATCAATGTGGAGCTAAATACAGAGAGTACCAGATCAATGTGGAGCTAAATACAGAGAGTACCAGGTCAATGTGGAGCTAAATACAGAGAGTGCCAGTTACAGATCAATGTGGAGCTAAATACAGGAGTACCAGATCAATGTGGAGCTAAATACAGAGAGTACCAGGTCAATGTGGAGCTAAGTACAGAGAGTGCCAGTTACAGATCAATGTGGAGCTAAATACAGGGAGTACCAGATCAATGTGGAGCTAAATACAGCGAGTACCAGTACCAGATCAATGTGGAGCTAAATACAGAGAGTACCAGTTACAGATCAATGTGGAGCTAAATACAGAGAGTACCAGTTCCAGATCAATGTGGAGCTAAATACAGGGAGTACCAGTACCAGATCAATGTGGAGCTAAATACAGGGAGTACCAGTATCAGATCAATGTGGAGCTAAATACAGAGAGTACCAGTACCAGATCAATGTGGAGCTAAATACAGGGAGTACCAGTACTAGATCAATGTGGAGCTAAATACAGAGAGTACCAGTACCAGGTCAATGTGGAGCTAAATACAGAGAGTACCAGATCAATGTGGAGCTAAATACAGAGAGTACCAGTACCAGGTCAATGTGGAGCTAAATACAGGGAGTACCAGATGAATGTGGAGCTAAATACAGAGAGTACCAGTACCAGGTCAATGTGGAGCTAAATACAGGGAGTACCAGATCAATGTGGAGCTAAATACAGAGAGTACCAGATGAATGTGGAGCTAAATACAGAGAGTACCAGATCAATGTGGAGCTAAATACAGAGAGTACCAGATCAATGTGGAGCTAAATACAGAGAGTACCAGATCAATGTGGAGCTAAATACAGAGAGTACCAGGTCAAGGTGGAGCTAAATACAGGGAGTACCAGATGAATGTGGAACTAAATACAGAGAGTACCAGATCAATGTGGAGCTAAATACAGAGAGTACCAGATCAATGTGGAGCTAAATACAGAGAGTACCAGATCAATGTGGAGCTAAATACAGAGAGTACCAGATCAATGTGGAGCTAAATACAGAGAGTACCAGATCAATGTGGAGATAAATACAGAGAGTACCAGATCAATGTGGAGCTAAATACAGAGAGTACCAGATCAATGTGGAGCTAAATACAGAGAGTACCAGATCAATGTGGAGCTAAATACAGAGAGTACCAGATCAATGTGGAGCTAAATACAGAGAGTACCAGATCAATGTGGAGCTAAATACAGAGAGTACCAGATCAATGTGGACCTAAATACAGAGAGTACCAGATCAATGTGGAGCTAAATACAGAGAGTACCAGATCAATGTTTATTATCTATGTCACTTTACCCCTACCTACATGTACAAATTACCTCGATTAACCTGTACCACAACACATTGTACCCCCTGGGTACCCCCTGTATATAGCCTCGTAATTGTTTTAGTCAATATTTTCTTAGCTCTATTTTCTAAAAACTGCATTGTTGGTTAAGGGCTTGTAAGCATTTCACGGTAAGGTATTTTCGGCACATAGAACAAGTTTTGATATAGAGCACCTTCCTCCACCACCCTGGTTGTGTGTGTGTGTGTGTGTGTGTGTGTGTGTGTGTGTGTGTGTGTGTGTGTGTGTGTGTGTGTGTGTGTGTGTGTGTGTGTGTGTGTGTGTGTGTGTGTGTGTGTGTGTGCGTGTGCGTGTGCGTGTGCGTGTGTGTGTGTGTGTGTGTGCGTGTGAACACACTCCATTCAGTTCTAGTGCCACACACTCATCATGTCCCTGCAGTGTTAACATTTCAAATGCCTCTTTAAAAAAAGCCTAGTAAGAGTAAACACACGCAGTCAGCAAAAAGCAGAGCAGAGCTGCTGAGTCATTGACAAGCATAATTGACAACCTCTGAACATTTCTCCATCCTCTCCTCCTTTCCTCTCCTCTTTCCTCCGGCAGTGCTATAACACCACAGTGATTCTCACAAAATTGGCACTTGACCAAACATTTTTGCCTAAAAAGAAACACATTTTCCACAATAATTCCTCTAGGATCACTAAGATTAGGATCTGTATTTATCTATTTCATAATTATTGTTATGTTTATTCATCAGATTTTATGCAACTTGCCACAATTTACACAAGCAAAGCAAAAAAAGTATCATTACCGTAACAGTTTTCAAAGTCCAAAACAGTAATAAACATATCCATTTCTAATCATTTTTTAACATTGCTCACCTAATGAAAAGGCCTGAAGTAAACTACACTGAAAGGAAATATATTTACAATTAAATTATTAAAATGCATTTTGTAATTTCTCACACATCCTTTTCTGAATCTTGTTATTTGTGTGTACATGTTATTTTTATGTACAAATATATGGATAAAAGAACAAATGGCACACTATCAGATTAAGACAAAATGACAAAGTAAACATGACGTTTTTCCTCATATTTCCTAAATATTGGTATATTGTGGTAATGACAAGCAGTTTTCAGAGATGACAATGCATGTTTCGGTAATGAGTGTTGCATAGTTTGCCATTGAAAAATGGTACCGAGATTCAGTAACCCAATACTTCATTTTATTGTGTCATTTGTTAATCCCAAATGACTTGCATAATACTCAAATCACTGATCTTAGTGGAATTGACTAAAATACCCCTTATGTTAGTAGAAGTACTGCAATTACGTGCATGTACTTTCAAAAGTCAAAAGCGGACTTAAACATAAAAAAAAAGACTTCAACGTTTTTATTTCCCTGGGGAGGACCTTTACATCCTGTATTAGGAGGTGGATATGTGTCATTCCAAGGTATTTCAGATGTATTTCTAAATTGAATGGGATCCTGTGGGCAAATGGTATAACATGATATTCATATAAAGTATCTAAATATGTGGGATTTGGACCAAAAACTGTCTTGGGATATCAAACAACAGTATAGGTAAGTGCTAAAACAGGTACACATGGCAAAATGTACACACCTCCTTTAAGTAACGGGGTTGCTCTCTGCTGAAAAACAAACTCCAGATTGTGGCTTTAAGTTAAAAAATATATATATTAAAAAAAATGATAAACTCATATTTCTTGACAACATCTGCTTTAATTAAATAACTGATGCTTATTATCATATTGAAATTAAAGTTCTCATTACCGAAACAGACCTAAAAATGATGCGGTAATGAAAAACATGTCCACAGACACTGTGCTTTAATGTAATAAATATTATAGTTCAATGTAAACTTCAACTAGTATAGCATTTGTTATGCTTTATGGGCAAACAACAGGAACATAGTCGTGGGTTGTATTCAAATAACTTAATTTACTTACTTTTCTTAAGTAAAATGGTATAAAATGACCCAAGAATTTAATCCAGACGCAGTTTGTCAATGACAATTTGGGGATTCAAATAAAATCTGGGCAAAAATGTCAAATGTATTTAAAGTAAGACACTGTGCCATAAACTTCATAATGATAGTTTGTTGTTGCAGATGCAACATGGTTTTCTAACTTAATTTGCCACTGCCATGGTTAAAACTGGTTTCATGAGAATCGCTAGCGAGAGGGTCGGCTGATTCTACACATGATAAACAGATCACTTGTCATCAGGCTTAAACCCTACTACAGAACTGTACAATGTGTGCTGTGCTGATGCACTACGGACCCCCATTAAGTACTGTGGGGGCCAACACATCCAGCATACTGTACACACGTTATTCTGTCTTAAGACTCACAAGTTAAAACCCCATCTACACAAAACTACTCTTCCTCAGCAGGTTTACAACATAGGGCATCTATTTCTGGATATATTTGACAATGTGTGGGTGTTTGAGGTTTTAAAAAGAAAACAACACTCAACAATAATATCTGAACAGTACCTGAGTAAGCTCCTCTCCAGTGTGGCTGGGTTTTCCCATGCCTGTCCGTAGTACGCTGCCTCTCCATGACAAATCCCTCACAGCCCAAGTTTGACCAGAAAAGCAGATCAAATTAAGTTAGGTTAGTCGCAGGTTTCCTCATCTGGTGGTTGTTGCTGCGTTGATGTGTTTGTGTTGTTTACCCTCAATGCTCTACCCTCTCTGTCTGTCATTGTACAACCGGTTCCCAGAATGCTGCTGGTGTCACCGGGTGGGGGAGGGGCCTGCAGTTAATGTGTGTGTGTGTGTGTGTGTGTGTGTGTGTGTGTGTGTGTGTGTGTGTGTGTGTGTGTGTGTGTGTGTGTGTGTGTGTGTGAGAGTCAGTGGAGGTTCATCAGAGGGGGAAGGGGAGAACCATCCTACTCAGAGAATTTCATAAAATAAAAATAATGACATTAAAAAAGTTACCAATTTTAGATAAACTATACTAAATATATACATGTCACCAAATAACTGATTAAAATACACTGTTTTGCAATGAAAGTCTACAGTGGCCTCTACAGCACTCTCTAGGGTAGTACCATGGAGTAGCCGGAGGACAGCTATTTTCCATTCTCCTCTGGGTGCATTGACTTCAATACAAAACTTAGGAGACTCATGGTTCTCACCCCATTCCATAGAGTTCCAGAGGACAACCTATCAGAGCTCTTGGCTGCAATTTCTGAGGCTGGTAACTCTAATGAACTTATCCTCTGCAGCAGGGGTAACTCTGGGTCTTCCTTTCCTGTGGCGGTCCTCATGAGAGCCAGTTTCATCATAGCGCTTGATGGTTTTTGCGACTACACTTGAAACTTTCAAAGTTCTTGAAATCTTCCGGATTGACTGACCTTCATGTCTTAAAATAATGATAGGCTGTCGTTTCTATTTGCTTGTTTGAGTTGTTTATAAATATAATATGGACTTGGTCTTTTACCAAATAGGGCTATCTTCTTTATACCACCCCAACCTACCTTGTCACAACACAATGGATTGGCTCAAACACATTAACCTCTCGTGTAGGGGGCAGTATTTTCAGCTCCGGATGAAAAGCGTGCCCAAAGTAAACTGCCTGTTACTCAGGCCCAGAAGCAAGGATATGCATATAATTGGTAGGTTTGGATAGAAAACACTCTAAAGTATAACAGAACTGATATGGCGGGCGAAACCCCGAGGACAAACCATCCAGGAAAACAAAAATTGAGGTCATTGGATTTTCCGATGGGTTTCTATGGGATTCCCTTATTAATAGGAACATGGTTGCAGTTCCCATGGCTTCCACTAGATGTCAACAGTCTTTAAAAATAGTTAAATGTTTTTCTTTTGAGAAATAAAGAAGTAGTCCTATTCATTGTAAGTGTCACTCCAGGTGGATTCTACTGTTTTGGTGCGCGTGAACTGGAGCGAGCTTCACGTTGTTTTTATCCTGTATTATAAACAGTTTATTCAGTCTTAAACTTTATCGATTATTTACGTTTTAGGGTACCTTAGAAATATTGTTTGAAATGTTTGGACCAAGTTTACAGGTAACTTATTAGATACTTTGTAGGCTTGTTGGGCGAGTTGAAACTGGCGTATTTCTGAATCAAACGCGCCAAATAAATTGACATTTTTGGGACATAAAGAAGGACATTATCGAACAAAAGGACCATTTGTGATGTTTCTGGGACATTTTGGAGTGCCAACAGAAGAAGATCTTCAAAGGTAAGGCATTACTTATATGGCTATTTCTGACTTTGTGGCACACCTGCCTGGTTGAAATATGATTTTCATGTGTTTGTATGTGGGGCACTGTCCTCAGATAATCACAGGGTTTGCTTTCGCCGTAAAGCCTTCTTGAAATCTGACACAGCGGCTGGATTAACAAGAATTTAAGCTTTATTTTGACGTATAACAGATATATTTTCAAGAATGTTAAATATTTGAATTTTGTATTTTTGAATTTTGCGCTCTGCATTTTCACCGGATGTTGGCAAGGTGGGATGCTACCGTTCCACCTGCCCATAAGAAGTTTTAAGATGGAAAGAAATTCCACAAATTAACTTTTAACAAGGCACACCTGTTAATTGAAATGCATTCCAGGTGAATACCTCATGAAGCTGGTTGAGAGAATGTCAAGATTGTGCAAAGCTGTCATCAAGGCAAAGGGTAGCTACTTTGAAGAATCTCAAATATGTTTTGATTTGTTTAACACTATTTTGGTTACTACTTTAATCCACCCTCAGCACCCCTACTTCTTGTGGCTATGGACAACGATGTAGGCTAGTATGAACTTTTGGGAGAGGTTGTTGATATGGTTACAGGCAGCTGTTGTGTTGTGCACTGAAGGGAAAAGGTAAGAGGAGGAGAGTGTGTTGATGCAAGAAGGAATTATACAATGAGCAAAGTGATGATGCTGTGTGTGGTTGCTATGAAAATGAACATTTCTAGGCTAGGTTGTAGCAACCTCATGATGGCTATAGGGCAAATTCAGGTATCATGTAGTATCCTAAACCTATCGATGTTACATTGAGCTGGGTGAATGGAATATGAATGACAGTCATTCAATATGCTGTAAAAAAACAATAATTGTCCTCCTAATCTTAAACGTCACTGTCCAACACTGGTGTGTGTGTGTCACACTATCCCTCTCAGGCCAGGTGATCAAAGGCATGAGATCTAGTATCATCGCAATCAGGCACAAATCTAACAGTTGACTATGGCATTATAAACATGATAGAATCAACAACGCAGAGGAGAACTTGCAGTCATTCTCCTCCATTCAAATGAAACATGAATGCCATTAAAACCGCCTCTAACTTGATAAAACATAACCATAAGACAGATAATACAGTGCCCATCCACAGTAAGGAAATGCAAATTAACAGTAAGTTAGGCCTCATTTGCATGACTTCTCTGCACAAACACAGTTATGACCAGATAGTTAATATGCCCAGGCACATCCCTCCAATCAGAGTATGCATGCTGGTCGGGGGAGATAGGGAACAGATGAGCCCCTCTGTCTTGTCAGAGCGGTGACAGGCTTAGTCACGCACACACTAACATTACAAGGTACTCAACGAACCACAGTCTGGTACAACAACAAACTCAGTCTCTGCAGGGTCTTGAACGCAGCTCTAATTAGGGAACACAGCGACCTGGAGAGGTGAACCTGAACGCTCCCCCTGCTAAACACTTCCTGTTAAATCATCAGAGGGAGAAGTTGTGTCTGGTTTAACATTACAGAGATTAGCATCACAAAAAGAGAAAAAGAGACAGAGGGGCAGAGAGAGGGAGAGGCAGAGAGAGGGAGAGGTAGCAAGAGGGAGAGGTAGCAAGAGGGAGAGGTAGAGAGAAAAAATGAATAACAATGACAAATGGTTTGATGAAGAATGCAAAAATATAAGAAAGAAATTGAGAAACCTATCCAACCAAAAACGTAAAGACCCAGAAAACCTGAGCCTACGCTTTCACCATGGTGAATCACTGAAAAAATACAGAAATACACTACGGAAAAGATGGAACAGCGCGTCAGAAATCAGCTCAATGTAATTGAAGTATCCATAGACTCTAACCACTTCTGAGAAAATACTAAACAAACAACACAAAGACTTATCTAAAACGGAGATGTATAGGTAAACCGCTTCTCTGTTCAACTATTAGAGACTACCAGAACCCACTGCATTCTCTAAATACATTGAATGAACTACAGGACAAAATATAAACCCTCCAACCAAAAAAGGCCTGTGGTGTCGATGGTATCCTCAATGAAATGATAAAATATTGCTATACTTGGAACCAAGGACCGATCACCCCAATCCACAAAAAGTGGAGACAAATTTAACCCCAATAACTACCGTGGGATATGCTTCAACAGCAACCTCAAATCAAATCAAATTGTATTTGTCACATGCGCCGAATACAACAGTCCTTACAGTGAAATGCTTACTTACAAGCCCTTAACCAACAATGCAGTTATGAGAAAATACCTGAAAAAAGTAAGAGATAAAATTAACAAATAATTAAAGAGCAGGAGTAAAATAACGATAGCGGGACTATATACCCCCCGTATATAGTTCCGCTATCGTTATTTTACTCCTGCTCTTACAGAGTCAATGTACAGGGGCACCGGTGTCGAGATATTTGAGGTAATATGTACATGCATGTAGAGTATTAAAGTGACTATGCATAGATAATAACAGAGACTAGCAGCAGTGTAGAATGGTGGCAATACAAATAGTCTGGGTAGCCATTTGATTATCTGTTCAGGAGTCTTGGGGGTAGAAGCTGTTAGGAAGCCTCTTGGACCTAGACTCGGTGCTCCGGTACCACTTGCCATGTGGTAGCAGAGAGAACAGTCTATGACTAGGGTGGCTGGAGTCTTTGACAATTTTTAGGGCCTTCCTCTGACACCACCTGGTCCTGGATGGCAGGAAGCTTGGCCCCTGTGATGTACTGGGCCATATGCAGTACCCTCTGTAGTGCCTTGCGGTCGGAGGCCGAGCAGTTGCTATACCAGGCAGGATGATCTCGATGGTGCAGCTGTAAAACCTTTTGAGGATCTGAGGCCCAATGCCAAATCTTTTCAGTGTCCTTAGGGGGAATAGGTTTTGTCGTGCCCTCTTGTAGTCTTGGTGTAGTCTTGGTGTGCTTGGACCATGTTAGTTTGTTGGTGATGTGGACGCCAAGGAACTTGAAGCTCTCAACCTGCTCCACTACAGCCCCGTTGATGAGAATGGGGGCGTGCTCGGTCCTCCTTTTCCTGTAGTCCACAATCTCCTTTGTCTTGATCACGTTGAGGGAGAGGTTGTTGTCCTTGCACCACACGGTCAGGTCTCTGACCTCCTCCCTATAGGCTGTCTCATCGTTGTCGGTGATCAGGCCAACCACTGTTGTGTCATCAGCAAACTTAATGATGGCGTTGGAGTCATGCCTGGCCGTGCAGTCATGAGTGAACAGGGAGTACAGGAGGGGACTGAGCACCTGTGCTGAGGATCAGCGTGGTGGATGTGTTGTTACCGGGGGCAGCTCGTCCAGGATCCAGTTGCAGAGGGAGGTGTTTAGTTCCAGGGTCCTTAGCTTAGTGATAAGCTTTGAAGGCACTATGGTGTTGAATGCTGAGCTGTAGTCAATGGAAAGCATTCTCACATAGGTATTCCTTTTGCCCAGGTGTGTAAGGGCAGTGTGGATTGCAAGACAGATTGCATATTCTGTGGATCTGTTGGGGCAGTAAGCAAATTGGAGTGGGTCTAGGGTTTCTGGGATAATGGTGATGATGTGAGCCATGACCAGCCTTTCAAAGCATTTCATGGCTACAGATGTGAGTGCTACGTTCGGTAGTCATATAGGCTGGTTACCTGTTTTTGGGCACAGGGACTATGTTGGTCTGCTTGAATAATGTTGGTATTACAGACTCAGACTGGGAAAGGTTGAAATGTCAGTGAAGACACTTGCCAGTTGGTCAGCGCATGCTTGGAGTACACATCCTGGTAATCCCTGCGGCCTTGTGGATGTTGACCTGTTTAAAGGTCTTACTCACATGGGCTGCGGAGAGCGTGATAACACAGATGTCCGGAACAGCTGATGCTCTCATGCATGTTGCAGTGTTACTTGCCTCAAAGCGAGCATAGAAGTTATTTAGCTCGTCTCATATGCTCGTGTCACTGGACAGCTCGTGGCTGTGCTTCCCTTTGTAGTCTGTAATGGTTTGCAAGCCCTGCCACATCCGACGAACGTCAGAGCCGGTGTAGTAAGATTTGATCTATGTCCTGTATTGATGCTTTGCGATCTTAGTCCTGTATTGACACTTTGCCTGTTTGCCTTGGGAAAATCCTCTGCACTATCATTAACAGCGGATTCATACATTTCCTCAATGAAAACAATGTACTGAGCATATATCAAATATTTTTTTTTTTAACCAAATGACCCTATGACAGACAACGTATTCACCCTGCACACCCTAATAGACTAACAGACATACCAAAACAAAGGCAAAGTCTTCCCACGCTTTGTTGATTTCAAAAACGCTTTTGACTCAATTTGGCATGAGGGTCTGCTATACTAATTGATCGAAACACTGGTGTTTTGCGGTTACCATTTTAATGAAGCTGCCAGTTGAGGACTTGTGAGGCGCCGGTTTCTCAAACTAGACACTAATGTACTTGCCTCTTGCTTGGTTGTGCACCAGGGCCACATATACATCTAGACACCATTGCCCTAGAGCACACAAAATAGTATACATACCTTGGTCTAAACATCAGCGCCACAGGTAACTTCCACAAAGCTGTGAACGAGCTGAGAGACAAGGCAAGAAGGGCCTTCTATGCCATCAAAAGGAACATAACATTTGACATACCAATTAGTATCTGGCTAAAAATACTTGAACCCATTGCCCTTAATGGTTGTGAGGTCTGTGGTTTGCTCACCAACCAAGAATTCACAAAATAGGGCAAACACCAAATTGAGACTCTGCATGCAGAATTCTGCAAAAATATCCTCCGTGTTCCATGTAAAACACCAAATAATGCATGCAGAGAAGAATTAGGCAAACACCTGTTAATGATCAAAATCCAGAAAAGAGCCATTCAATTATACAACCACCTAAAAGGAAGCGATTCCCAAACCTTCCATAATAAAGCTATCACCTACAGAGATGAATCTGGAGAAGTCACCTAAGCAAGCTGGTCCTGGGGCTCTGTTCACAAACAGACTCTACAGAGCCCCAGGGCAGCAACACTATTAGACCCAACCAAATCATTAGAAAACAAAAATATATTTATTTATGTATGCCACTTTGTTTACATACCCTACATTACGGACTGCAATAGCATCGAATAGCCCCCGTGATATGCAACTGTTCAGGGAAGTCAGGAACCAATACACGCAGTCAGTCAGGAAAGCTAAGGCCAGCTTCTTCAGGCAGAAGTTTGCATCCTGTAGCGCCAACTCCAAAAAGTTCTGGGACACTGTGAAGTCCATGGAGAACAAGAGCACCTCCTCCCAGCTGCCCACTGCACTGAGGCTAGGAAACACGGTCTCCACCGATAAATCCATGATTATCGAAAACTTCAATAAGCACTTCTCAACGGCTGGCCATGCCTTCCGCCTGGCTACTCCAACCTCGGCCAACAGCTCCGCCCCCCCCGTAGCTCCTCACCCAAGCCTCTCCAGGTTCTCCTTTACCCAAATCCAGATAGCAGATGTTCTGAAAGAGCTGCAAAACCTGGACCCGTACAAATCAGCTGGGCTTGACAATCTGACCCGCTATTTCTGAAACTATCTGCCGCCATTGTCGCAACCCCTATTCCCAGCCTGTTCAACCTCTCTTTCATATCGTCTGAGATCCCCAAGGATTGAAAGCTGCCGCAGTCATCCCCCTCTTCAAAGGGGAGACACACTGGACCCAAACTGTTACAGACCTATATCCATCCTGCCCTGCCTATCTAAGGTCTTCGAAAGCCAAGTCAACAAACAGGTCACTGACCATCTCGAATCCCACCGTACCTTCTCCGCTGTGCAATCTGGTTTCCGAGCCGGTCACGGGTGCACCTCAGCCACACTCAAGGTACTAAAAGATATCATAACCGCCATCGATAAAAGACAGTACTGTGCAGCCGTCTTCATCGACCTCGCCAAGGCTTTCGACTCTGTCAATCACCATATTCTTATCGGCAGACTCAACAGCCTCGGTTTTTCGGATGACTGCCTTGCCTGGTTCACCAATTACTTTGCAGACAGAGTTCAGTGTGTCAAATCGGAGGGCATGCTGTCCGGTCCTCTGGCAGTCTCTATGGGGGTGCCACAGGGTTCAATTCTCGGGCCGACTCTTTTCTCTTTGTATATCAATGATGTTGCTCTTGCTGCAGGCGATTCCCTGATCCACCTCTACGCAGACGACACCATTCTATATACTTTCGGCCCGTCATTGGACACTGTGCTATCTAACCTCCAAACGAACTTCAATGCCATACAGCACTTCTTCCGTGGCCTCCAACTGCTCTTAAACGCGAGTAAAACCAAATGCATGCTTTTCAACCGATCGCTGCCTGCACCCGCATGCCCGACTAGCATCACCACCCTGGATGGTTCCGACCTTGAATATGTGGACATCTATAAGTACCTAGGTGTCTGGCTAGACTGCAAACTCTCCTTCCAGACCCACATCAAACATCTCCAATCGAAAATCAAATCAAGAGTCGGCTTTCTATTCCGCAACAAAGCCTCCTTCACTCACGCTGCCAAGTTTACCCTAGTAAAACTGACTATCCTACCGATCCTCGACTTCGGCGATGTCATCTACAAAATGGCTTCCAACACTCTACTCAGCAAACTGGATGCAGTCTATCACAGTGCCATCCGTTTTGTCACTAAAGCACCTTATACCACCCACCACTGCGACTTGTATGCTCTAGTCGGCTGGCCCTCACTACATATTCGTCGCCAGACCCACTGGCTCCAGGTCATCTACAAGTCCATGCTAGGTAAAGCTCCGCCTTATCTCAGTTCACTGGTCACGATGGCAACACCCATCCGTAGCACGCGCTCCAGCAGGTGTATCTCACTGATCATCCCTAAAGCCAACACATCATTTGGCCGCCTTTCGTTCCAGTACTCTGCTGCCTGTGACTGGAACGAATTGCAAAAATCGCTGAAGTTGGAGACTTTTATCTCCCTCATCAACTTCAAACTTCAGCTATCCGAGCAGCTAACCGATCGCTGCAGCTGTACATAGTCTATAGGAAAATAGCCCACCCATTTTCACCTACCTCATTCCCATACTGTTTTTATTTATTTATTTTTCTGCTCTTTTGCACACCAATATCTCTACCTGTACATGACCATCTGATCATTTATCACTCCAGTGTTAATCTGCAAAACTGTATTATTCGCCTACCTCCTCATGCCTTTTGCACACATTGTATATAGACTGCCCATTTTTCGCAGTTGCAAATGAGAACTTGTTCTCAACTAGCCTACCTGGTTAAATAAAGGTGAAATAAAAAATATAAAAAATAAACAAAAAAAACTAATCTCATATGTACAGTGGGGCAAATGTACAGTGAGAGCCAGAAATCTTGCTTGTTTGTAGGTGACCAAATACTTATTTTCCACCATAATTTGCAAATAAATTCATTACTTACATTACATTACAAAATTACATTACATTCATTTTCTGGATTTATTTCCGTCATTTTGTCTGTCATAGTTGAAGTGTACCTATGATGACAATTACAGGCCTCTCTCATCTTTTTAAGTGGGAGAACTTGCACAATTGGTGGCTAACTAAATACTTTTTTGCCCCACTGTATATACTGTACTCGATGCAATCTACTGCATCTTGCCTATGCCGTTCTGTACCATCACTTATTCATATATCTTTATGTACATACTGTATTCTTTATCCCTTTACACTTGTGTGTATAAGGTAGTAGTTTTGGAATTGTTAGGTTAGATTACTTGTTGGTTATTACTGCATTGTTGGAACTAGAAGCACAAGCATTTCACTACACTTGCATTTTAACATCTGCTAACCATGTGTTTTTGACAAATACATTTGATTTGATTTGAAAGAATGAACAAAAAAGCAGAGCTAACTAGAATGCTATTTGGTCCTAAACAGAGAGTACTCAGTGGCAGAAAACCTGACCACTGTGACAGATCCAAACTTAAGGAAAGCTTTTACTATGTATAGACTCAGTGGGAATAGCCTTGCTATTGAGAAAGGCAGCTGTAGGCAGACCTGGCTCTCAAGAGAAGACAGGCTATGTGCACACTGCCCACAAAATGAGGTGGAAACTGAGCTGCACCTCCTAGCCTCCTGCCAAATGTATTAGAGACACATATTTCCCTCAGATTACAGAAATCCACAAAGAATTTGAAAACAAAGCCAATTTTGATAAACTCCCATATCTACTGGGGGAAATACCAGTGTGCCATCACAGCAGCAAGATTTGTGACCTGTTTCCACAAGAAAAGGGCAACCAGAGAAGAACAAACACCATTTTAAATACAACCCATATTTATGTTTATTTATTTTCCCTTTTCTGCTATAACTATTTGCACATAAAATGAGATTTCAAATGTCTTTATTATTTTGGAACTTTTGTAATGTCTACTGTTCATTGGTATTGTTTATTTCACTTTTGTTTATTATCTACTGCACTTGCTTTGGCAATGTTAACATATGTTTCCCATGCCAATAAAGCCCTTACATTGAATTGAATTGAGAGAAAGAGCAGGAGGGAGGGAGGGAGTGAGAGAACACAGAAGGAGTCCATATCAGAGAGATCTCCAGACTATTATCTATTCAGGTGTGAAATTGAGTGGTGAGACAGTCAGAGACAATAATGAAGATTTAACCAGACACACAGGAATGAAGGCCCTCTGAACTCTGGGAGAAGGGATCAATATAGGAACTCTGAGTGTGTGTGATAAAATCGACAGACAGCCATCATATATCACTCTCTCTTTCACTCTCTCGCATTGTAGCTGCTGTCCAGAATCCGACAATCTACCTGGGGGGAACATATTCAATTATTATTTTTATCCAGTCGAATAAACACTGCAATCGGCCACGCGGAGGCGTCCGCATGGTCCTTAAGCACACCGTTGCCTCGTTTTGCATTACAATTATAAAACTGTCCCCCATTCCCCAGTGAAAGTTGTGTCCCTGGCCAACTGTATCGAAAGCTGTGCATTTTTTAAATGATTAGCAGCTCATCGTGTCTACTTTAATATCGAGGAATATTTCACTTTCTCTGGTCATAGGAACAACATTAATTTGTGCACAAGACAGACCCAGTGTGACTTGAGTTTTGCCATCAAGTGGAAGACAGTGTCCACTCTCTCTGGTTGGTCTCACCATAGGAAAGGAAGAAGAGAGCAGGCACTGTGAGATGCGGACCCTCTACTGAGACTAATACCGTGTTCAAAACAACTCGGAACTCTCCGACTTCAGTGCGTTCATGATAACTGGGAACTCTGAAAAAACGACTCGGAATTCGAACTCGGAATTCCAAGTCAGAAACTCTGGCATCTTTCTAGAGCTCTGAGTTTCAAACATGAAGATCACGGATGTCATGATATGACCTTGTTTCGTTCCCTAACTCCCAGTTGTCTGGAAAGCACCATGACCACCAGATGCAGGTACCATCCTTCCAGTAAAATAAAAAAGCAAATTATTTGTAAATTATTTAAATGTATGCTCAACTGTGTCTGGCAAGTGCTATACCAACTGATCTATTTCATTATCAAATCTCGAGTTTTGAAATATAATATGGTCTGAGTAGTTTGGGTGGGGGGGTGATGCAGAATAATATATTTTGCCCACTCTGAAAACATCTATATAGGTTCTCTAATACATGACTAGTAAAGGCCCAGTGCACCAAAAAACAAAACAAAACGTATTTGAGTGTTTACCAGCATTTGTATCTTCAGTCTGATAAGTATTTGTACCAAACAGTTAATCTGATAATACGTGTAGAATATAAGAATACTAGCTTGATATTTTGTATCTTATATCTTAAAATACTTTGCAAATGCAACTTATTTCTATGTGAAAACTGAAATGGCCTATTCAGTCCTTTTCGCTCTCTGGACTCTATTTTTGGCTGGCGCTAAGGAAGAGCAAGTGTCAAACGCACATTATTAAGCAATTTCGTCATGTATAAACGGATGCACTGGAATTTTCCAGCCATAATGCTAGATTTCAGCAATTCACCTGTCTAATATAAGCATGCTTGCCCTGGGGTGGCAATATTTGAGGTGTCCTTAAAAACACGTGAATAAATGACAATTTCATGCTGCACCAATGGGACGTTTTAAGACCTACAAAAAAAACGGTCTTTGCGGTAATGCAGTGGGTAATGGCATGGATTTTGAGAGCTGAATCACAGCCTATCGAGCCTTGACGCACAGTACCCATGGAAGGAGAGATGTTCCTTTTGTGTCGGTGAATCTTGTATTTAGAAACATTTTTTTAAACTATTGGTTTCCCGCCATTTAGTTCAATTAAAAAACAAGCATAGCCTCCCCTCCCCTCATCATGGCTGGTTTAGCAACATCACATAGGTACATCTTTTTATTTAGTCCATTAGCCAAAATAATCCTATGAATATAGGGGTTTTAAATGGTTGTTTTGGAGGCCTTTTCATTATTCATAAACCTGCATTTCGCTTGTTCAAGTCCATCACCATTTTCAAAGAGCGTCCGATTACCAAAGACACAAACTTCCAAACCAGGGGCGCAACTTTTTGTGCCTCCCCCCAGTTTTATCATTGGGATGTGACACAAAAAGATGCAATAGTGTGCATTAGGATCATGCGGATGCCTCTGAGCGGTCAGGTACAGTGCCTTGCGAAAGTATTCGGCCCCCTTGAACTTTGCAACCTTTTGCCACATTTCAGGCTTCAAACATAAAGATATAAAACTGTATTTTTTTTGTGAAGAATCAACAACAAGTGGGACACAATCATGAAGTGGAACGACATTTATTGGATATTTCAAACTTTTTTAACAAATCAAAAACTGAAAAATTGGGCGTGCAAAATTATTCAGCCCCCTTAAGTTAATACTTTGTAGCGCCACCTTTTGCTGCGATTACAGCTGTAAGTCGCTTGGGGTATGTCTCTATCAGTTTTGCACATCGAGAGACTGAAATTTTTTCCTATTCCTCCTTGCATCAATGCATCAAGGAAGCTATACTGTTACATTGATGCTGTTGACCCGGATCACTGGTTGCTGTGGAAAAGGAGGAGGTCAAAAGGGGGGTAACCGATGTGAAATGGCTAGCTAGTTAGCGCATCAATCGGTGATGTCACTCGCTCTGAGACCTTGAAGTAGTGGTTCCACTTGCTCTGCAAGGGCTGTGGCTTTTGTGGAGCAACACACAACCGCGATGCTTCGAGGTTGTGTGTTGTCTGTGTGCAGAGGGTCTCTGGTTCGAGCCCGGGTAGGGGCGAGGGACGGACTAAAGTTATACTGTTACACATGCATGGTGCCTTTTATGAATTATAGCTATTACTATTAAATAGGAATATTTTTTTGCTAAGAATATAATTTAATAAACAATTGAATAATGAACAAAAGAATACCAGCATAGTTTTTAGAATGTATTGTCATTTTATGCAAACATAGTTTGGAAATATGCACAGGTGGCCAGGGATGCATCTCTTTGTTTGAATGATGGCCCATGTCAACTCTGGCTGACTTCTATACAATACAATAAAACTTTGTCCATTAGTTGCAACGAACAACAAAAATGTGTTTTCTGCTCCGTTCTTAACCCCGTAAAACAGCAGACCTCACACAGAGTTGAGACGAGCACACGTTCAAGCTGCAGTGCCCCTGGATGGAGAACATGTTGAAGAGTAAATGGCCTTGGTCAAGGGCCCAATGGTAGGGGAATATTTTGAGGATGTGAACCCAGCAGCCCTCTAGTTGTCAGATCAATTCCACTTGTTTTTCTAACGCCAGGCCCAGGATTTGAACCGGCTACCTTTCGGCCACAAAGTCACTGGACTACCTACAGCCAGTACTGTATGGGTTGTTGCCTGACTGGTTCTAGACAAGAAGAAAAAGGAGCAAATACATGAGTTCATCTTCAGAAATTAGCATGAGTTAATAAAGACAAAATGCTATGCAGACATATCATTGTTATGATCAAGAAAAACAACTGTTGCCAACAGCAGCTGAAAGAGAGATCCTCTGCCTCTGATAGTTCTGGGTTACTGCCAGACTGAGAACAATATAGATACTGATTAAGGCTATTGAATAACCAAGACTTATTATACATAATTTATTATACATAATTTATACATACAGTTGAAGTCTGAAGTATACATACACCTTAGCCAAATACATTTAAACTCAGTTTTTCACAATTCTTGACATTTAATCCTAGTAAATATTCCCTGTTTTAGGTCAGTTAGGATCACCACTTTATTTTAAAAATGTGAAATGTCAGAATAATAGTAGAGAATGATTTATTTCAGCTTTTATTTCTTTCATCACATTCCCAGTGAGTCAGAAGTTTACATACACTAAATTGGTATTTGGTAGCATTGCCTTTAAATTGTTTAATTTGGGTCAAATATTTCGGGTAGCCTTCCATAAGCTTCCCACAATAAGTTGGGGGAATTTTGGCCCATTCCTCCTGACAGAGCTGGTTTAACTGAGTCAGGTTTGTAGGCCTCCTTACTCGCACACACTTTTTCAGTTCTGACCACCACTCTTCTATTGGATTGAGGTCAGGGCTTTGTGATGGCCACTCCAATACCTTGACTTTGTTGTCCTTAACCCATTTTGCCACAACTTTGGAAGTATGCTTGGAGTCATTGTCCATTTGGAAGACCCATTTGCGACCAAGCTTTAAATTCCTGACTGATGTTTTGAGATGTTGCTTCAATATATACATATATTTTTCCTCCCTCATGATGTCATATATTTTGTGAAGTGCACCAGTCCCTCCTGCAGCAAAGCACCCCACAACATGATGCGGCCAAACTCATGCTTCACGGTTGGGATGGTGTTCTTCGGCTTGCAAGCGTCCCCCTTTCTCCTCAAAACATAACAATGGTCATTATGGCCAAACAGTTCTATATTTTTTTCATCAGACCAGAGGACATTTCTTCAAAAAGTACGATCTTTGTCCCCATGTGCAGTTGCAAACCGTAGTCTGGCTTTTTTATTGTTGTTTTGGAGCAGTGGCTTCTTTCTTGCTGAGTGGCCTTACAGGTTATGTCGATATAGGACTCGTTTTACTGTGAATATAGATACTTTTGTACCTGTTTCCTCCAGCATCTTCACAAGGTCCTTTGCTGTTGTTCTGGGATTGATTTGCACTTTTCGCCCCAAAGTACGTTCATCTCTAGGAAACAGAACTTGTCTCCTTCCTGAGCGGTATGACGGCTGCGTGGTCCCATGGTGTTTATACTTGCGTACTATTGTTTGTACAGATGAACGTGGTACCTTCAGAGGTTTGGAAATTGCTCCCAATGATGAACCAGACTTGTGGAGGTCTACAATTGATTTTCTGAATTCTTGGCTGATTTCTTTTGATTTTCCCATGATGTCAAGCAAAGAGTCACCGAGTTTGAAGGTAGGCCTTGAAATACATCCACAGCTACACCTCCAATTGACTCAAAGTATGTCAATTAGCCTATCAGAAGCTTCTAAAGCCATGACATAATTTTCTGGAATTTTCCAAGCTGTTTAAAGGCACAGTCAACTTAGTGTCTGTAAACTTCTGACTCCCTGGAATTGTGATACAGTGAATTATAAGTAAAAACATCTGTAAACAATTGTTGGAACAATGACTTGTGTCATGCACAAAGTAGATGTCCTAACCGACTTGCCAAAACAATAGTTTGTTAACAAGACATTTGTGGAGTGGTTGAAAAACGAGGTTTAATGACTCCAACCTAAGTGTATGTAAACTTCCGACTTCAACTGTCTCCTCTTAATCAGCAACAGTGTTCTAATGGCTTTATGAAACATTGTCCCTCTTACTGAATTGATTCTTACTGAAATACCGAAATAAAAGTAACAATTATCTAATTACTAGGCTGGGTATGTAGCTTTATTTGGCATATCCCATAATAACAAATAATGTTTATTTGAAAGAGTTAGTTGGCTAGCTTGTAAAGTGACGAATTAAAGTAGCCTTTTCTGGTTAGCTAGCTAACCTTAGCTTACAGACGTGCACAAATTCTAATAATGTTTCAACTTATACACTCAGTAAAAAGGGTTCAAAAAGGTTTCTTAGGCTGTCCCCATAGGATAACCCTTTTTTTTGGTTCCAGGTAGAACCCTATTGGGTTTGATGTGGAACCCTCTGTAGAAAGGGTTCTACCTGGAGACCAAAAGAGTTCTACCTAGAACCAAAAAGGTTCTACCTGGAACCAGAAATAGTTCATCAAAGGTTTCTCCTATGGGGACAGCCGAAGAAGTCTTTTAGGTTCTTTTTTTCTCAGAGTGTAGTTTATCCTATGACTTTGGCTTCATATATTTGAATGAACATAATCAACTTTGCTTACCTTAATACATTGAAGAAGAATGTGCTTATTGGTAGGCTACTTGCACGTTGGTTCAACCATCATCCTCTTGCGTGTTTATGCTGGAATGGTAGCTGCTTCTTTTTAAATCGGAATGGCAGTTACATTTTGAATTGACCGAAAGGTTCTATGTAGAAGCCCTTTTACATGCTTTTATTAAACACATTACTTCCTCTTGCATCTAGCTAGCATTTAGTTTACAACAGCATAGGTTTGTATGAACCTTGCTCTTTGCCACTCAGACCTCAGCAACAATGTTGCAAAATATGAATTCCATCTCCCCCTAGCACAGAGAGCTAACTGTGTTGGACGTCAGCTAGCCATTTTTCTGACCAAGCGAAATCATGCAGCAGCATCATTAATATGGATATAAATGTCAATGAAAAACAGCGAAAACAAATGAAAAGGGAGCTAAATAGCTGTCATTTTAGAGTTTGATCACTTTTGTTATCTGTTGTTTTCTAAAATCCCCATTACACTCTGGGGTATGGATAGAACCTCAAGGTTATTTGCCCTCACTCAGTATATAAACTGAGTAAACAAAACATTAACAACACCTGCTATTTCCCTGACTTAGACTGACCAGGTGAATCCAGGTGAAAGCTATGATCCTTTATTGATGTCACTTGTTAAATCCACTTCAAATCAATGTAGATGAAGGGGAGGAGACAGGTTAAAGAAGGATTTGTAAGCCTTGAGACAAGCATTGTGTATGTGTGCCATTCAGAGGGTGAATGAGCAAGACAAAAAGTGCCTTTGAATGAGGTATGGTAGTAGGTGCCGGGCGCACCAGTTTGTGTCAAGAATTGCAATGCTGCTGGTTTTTTCACGCTCAACAGTTTCCCATGTGTATCAAGAATGATCCACCGCCCAAAGGATATCTAGCCAACTTGACACAATGTTGGGAAGCATTGGAGTCAACATTGGTCAGCATCTCTGTGGAACCTTGTAGAGTCCATGCCCTGTCGAATGGAGGCTGTTGTGATGGCAACTCAATATTAGGATGCTTTTCCTAATGTTTGGTATACTCATTGTATATAGAACCTTTTTTAGTAAAGGTTCTTTAGTCTACAAAAGGTTCTATATAGAACCCTAAATAACCTTTTTTCCAAGAGTGTATCAAGCCTTCCATAGGCTACCCTTACCCTAGGTCTAGGCTACTAAGTCTGGTTCAACAGCAATGCGTTGTGTCTTTTTTTATCCTGGCCTTGTAAAGTAGCCTATCCATAAAATGTTTACATTTTATATTCGTCAGAGTGTCTTGAATTGAAAATATACTGCACATTCTAAAATATGCACATATATGCCTTGTTCAAGTATCCAAAATCCATCTCCAAAGAGCGCCTCTCATCCGGTTACCAAAAACGCACTCCTCCAAACTCATTTAAATGATTCAGTCCTATAATGCAATATCAATGGTAGGCATAGTTTATATTTTGCTTATTGAGAACGTGCCTCATACATACAATTCAATATTGACAATGTTGACTGTCAACATTTAAAAAATAGACAATATTTTACTGTTGCTATTACTCGTTACTGTTGCCTACGCTATTTAATAAACTGTAGTGTCAATCCACAATGGACCAAGACAAGAATATTTAATGTCCCCAGCCGAATTGGAAATGATGACAATGCAAAGAGCGTCAATAACCTATAGAACTTGAGACAAACAGTATTAAGCCACGGAATGCTTTGGTTGGCCAGGGAGTGGCCAAGCCCTCGTCACACCTACAACTTGTTTATTCATCAAAACCCAGCCCTTCCACGTCACCGACAGCTATTATGGTCATAATTATGACTGTGAAAATAGCTAACATATTTCTGACACACCCTTGGACCTAGAGTGCTACCACCAGCTCTTAGATTTACTATTGCATTTGGTTTGTTAAAATAGAATTTGTTCTTAACTGACTTGCCTAGCAAAATAAAGGTAAAAAAAGAAAAAAAAGAATAGAGACCTCTATCTCTTTCACGCACGCACGCACGCACGCACGCACGCACGCACGCACGCACACACACACACACACACACACACACACACACACACACACACACACACACACACACACACACACACACACACACACACACACACACACACACACACACACACACACACGAAGTGTGGCTGACATTGACAGATGGATCTCCAGTGAATACAGGTGAATGGATGAACATAATAAAATATGTTTGAGAGCATGAGTGACTAGTGAAATGATTGATTTCAACATGAATGACTGGAGGCATTAAACCCTATAGCAATCCTCTCTCTGATGGAAGAATGCAGGCACAGAAAGTTCCAGAAATCTACAGAAACCCTTGAAGCAGGCCTAGAGGGTAGGTTGCTAATGAGAGAAGGGGGGGGGGGTAGAAAGAGAGAGTTCCATATTATGTGCTGATCACTCATAAAAGGATGAGTACGTCACTGGGGCCAAGCTTCCTGCCATCCAGGCGGTGTCAGAGGAAGGCCCTGAAAATGGTAAAAGACTCCAGCCACCCAAATGTTCACTACCGAACAGAAAGCGGTATCGGAGCGCCAAGTCTGGGACCAAAAGGCTCCTGAACAGCTTCTAACCCCAAGCCATAAGACCGTTGAGCAGTTAATCAAATGGCTACCAGGACTATTTACATTGACCCCCTTATTTTATTATTATTTTTGCATTGACTCTCTTGCACAGGCTCGATGTTTACTCACTGGACTCTAACCACACACTCACACATACTACACTGACACTCCAACACACACACACACGGACACACAAAACACACACACACACACATGCATATTGACGCCACACGTGCAAACACGCACACACACACAAACACACACACACACACACACACCATTAATTAAACACACACGCATAGACATCCGCACACACACACAAACACATACTGTACACTCACATTCCTTCACACTCTTCACATATGCTGCACATATCTCTGTTTAGTATCTAAGCATGGTCACTTTACCCCTACCTACACCAGTGGCGGTCAGTGCCGTTTAAGATGAGTGAGGATGGTAATTTTTTCATGAAAAGGTCCTTATTTCTATTACAGCATATTACTGGATGATTGTTATTCATATTCCACTCACCCAGCTCAATGTAACATCAATAAGTTTAGGCTACTATAAGATACTCTAATTACCATATACCCATCAGGAGGTTGCTACAACCTAGCCTATTAATGAATGTTTATTAACGTAGGTGTACAGGTTGAGAGAATTTTGAGTAATCAAGGTGACAGACAGTGACACATTCAATACCGCCTTGCACACTCTCGCCTGCATCTAGCTGTTCTATGGTGTCATCATTTGTCCAACAGATGCAAACAAGCGTTTCTATTGGACGAAATTCAGGTTTGCTTATCCCCGTTTCATTCCGTTTGCTTCAGTTTAAGGAACGTTTTTTTGACAGAATCGGTGCAATGAATACACTGCTGAACACATGCAAACACAGTTCACTTTAATAGTAGCCACATATAAACCGCTCGTTGTATATATCATTCCTTCTCACATCTACAGTATCTATGCTCTCTCCTCCTCTCACCTTTTCCCTGGACTTCAGTGCACTACACATCAGCTGTCGGACCAGGCAAAACAACCTTCCAAACAATACCTTCATATCATGACCGCTAACTGCTATACACAGCCTACATCATTGTCAGTTTATAGTCAACATAGCTTCTATAACTAACTCGTTAGTAAACCCACTACAGTCATGCAGTACAGTGTACAGTCAACAGCAAGCAATTTAGCAGATACACCGCCGGGCCCCGGTGGCAATAAATGATTACAACCAAAAGCTTACCTTGACTTGGAATAGTTCCAGTGTTGGATAGCCATAGCCAGCTAGCTAACATAGCATCCCTCTCTGTTTTAGCTGGTGGTTTGAGTAGGCTAAACTATCAAGCTACATTTGATGATAGCTAAGTAAATGAATGTGAATGTGAAAACAAATTGCTCTCGCTCTCTTGCCTCTCCTTAATTTTGGAAGAAATTCATTTATTCAAAACTACTATCTTTCTCTCTCTTTGAGTCAACTATTCACCAAATTGTATGCACCGCAGTGCTTGCTAGCTGTGGCTTATGCTTTCACTACTAGATTAATTCTATGATCCTTTGATTGGGTGGACAACATGTCAGTTCATGCTGCAAGAGCTCTGATAGGTTGGAAGACCTATCAAGTTGTCATAAGTTGTCATAATTTCTGTGTAAGTTTATGGGAGGGGGTGAGAACCATAAGCCTCCTAGGTTTGTATTGAAGTCAATGTACCCAGAGGAGGACAGAAGCTAGATGTCCTCCGGCTAGACCATAGTGCTACCCTACAGAGTACTGTTGAGGCTACTGTAGACTAGCATTGCAAAACAGTGTGTTTTAATCCATTATTTGGTGGTGACGTGAAAATATTTAGTATAGTTTTATACGTTTTCCCTTCTGAAATTCACTGAGGAGGATGGGCCTGCCCTTCCTCCTCCGAGGAGCCTCCACTGACCAATATGTACATATTACCTCAATTACCTCGACTAACCAGTACCCCTGCACATTGACTCAGTACTGGTACCCCTTGTATATTGTTATGCAGGTGAATGAGGACCCAAAAGCGACTTAACAGAAACAGAGTTTATTCCAGTCCAAACAGAAAACGACTAATCCTGAATTCTTAACAGGTAATGTCCGAACGGGGAATAACAGAAATCCCCTAGTCTGTAGAGGGGAATAACAGGAGAAGCGGCCACAGACTGCAGGTCACTTCGGGTAGGCGCAGGCCGTAGCTGATAGAGACACCTGCTCACATGCAGCATCTGATGAAGGCAAAAACACGACAGGACGGAACAAGAACACAGTACAGCAAACAAGGATCCGACAAGGACAGAAGCGGAAACAGAGAGAGAAATAGGGACTTAATCAGAGGGCAAAATAGGGGAAAGGTGTGAAAGAGTAAACGAGGTAGTTAGGAGAATGAGGAACAGCTGGGAGCAGGAACGGAAGATAGAGAGAGAGAGAGAGGGATAGAACCTAATAAGACCAGCAGGGGGAAACGAATAGAAGAGGAAGCACAGGGACAAGACATGACAATCTATGACAAAACATGACAGTACCCCCCCACTCACCGAGCGCCTCCTGGCGCACTCGAGGAGGAACCCTGGCGGCAACGGAGGAAATCATCGATCAACGAACGGTCCAGCACGTCCCGAGATGGAACCCAACTCCTCTCCTCAGGACCGTACCCCTCCCAATCCACTAAGTACTGGTGACCACGTCCCCGAGAATGCATGTCCATGATCTTCCGTACCCTGTAAATAGGTGCGCCCTCGACAAGGACGGGGGGGGGGGGGGGAGACGAACGGGGGCGCGAAGAAAGGGCTTGACACAGGAGACATGGAAGACTGGGTGGACGCGACGAAGATGTCGCGGAAGAAGTCGCACTGCGACAGGATTAACGACCTGAGAAATACGGAACGGACCAATGAACCGCGGAGTCAACTTGCGAGAAGCTGTCGTAAGGGGAAGGTTACGAGTGGAAAGCCACACTCTCTGACCGCGACAATACCTAGGACTCTTAATCCTACGTTTATTGGCGGCTCTCACAGTCTGCGCCCTATAACGGCAAAGTGCAGACCTGACCCTCCTCCAGGTGCGCTCACAACGTTGGACAAAAGCCTGAGCGGAGGGAACGCTGGACTCGGCGAGCTGGGATGAGAACAGAGGGGGCTGGTACCCAAGACAACTCTGAAAAGGAGATAGCCCGGTAGCAGACGAAGGAAGCGAGTTGTGAGCGAATTCTGCCCAGGGGAGCTGTTCTGCCCAAGACGCAGGGTTTCGAAAAGAAAGACTGCGTAATATGCGACCAATCGTCTGATTGGCCCGTTCTGCTTGACCGTTAGACTGGGGATGAAAACCGGAAGAGAGACTGACGGAAGCACCAATCAAACGACAGAACTCCCTCCAAAACTGAGACGTGAATTGCGGACCTCTGTCCGAAACGGCGTCTAACGGGAGGCCATGAATTCTAAACACATTCTCAATGATGATTTGTGCCGTCTCCTTAGCGGAAGGAAGCTTAGCGAGGGGAATAAAATGAGCCGCCTTAGAGAACCTATCGACAACCGTTAGAATCACAGTCTTCCCCGCTGACGAAGGCAGACCGGTAATGAAGTCTAAGGCGATGTGAGACCATGGTCGAGAAGGAATGGGAAGCGGTTTGAGACGACTGGCAGGAGGAGAGTTACCTGACTTAGTCTGCGCGCAGTCCGAACAAGCAGCCACGAAACGGCGCCTGTCACGCTCCTGAGTAGGCCACCAAAACCGCTGGCGAATAGAAGCAAGCGTACCCCGAACTCCGGGGTGGCCAGCTAACTTGGCAGAGTGAGCCCACTGAAGAACAGCCAGACGAGTAGAAACAGGAACGAAAAGAAGGTTACTAGGACAAGTGGGCGGCGGCGGAGTGTGAGTGAGTGCTTGCTTTACCTGTCTCTCAATTCCCCAGACAGTCAACCCGACAACACGCCCTTCAGGGAGAATCCCCTCGGGGTCGGTAGAGGTTACAGAAGAACTGAAGAGACGGGATAAAGCATCAGGCTTGGCGTTCTTAGTACCCGGGCGATAAGAAATCACGAACTCGAAACGAGCGAAAAACAACGCCCAACGAGCTTGACGCGCATTGAGTCGTTTGGCAGAACGGATGTACTCAAGGTTCTTATGGTCAGTCCAAACGACAAAAGGAACGGTCGCCCCCTCCAACCACTGTCGCCATTCGCCTAGGGCTAAGCGGATGGCGAGCAGTTCGCGGTTACCCACATCATAGTTGCGTTCCGACGGCGACAGGCGATGAGAAAAATACGCGCAAGGATGGACCTTATCGTCAGAATGGGAGCGCTGGGACAGAATGGCTCCCACGCCCACCTCTGATGCGTCAACCTCGACAATGAATTGTTTAGTGACGTCAGGAGTAACAAGGATAGGAGCGGATGTAAAACGCTTCTTGAGGAGATCAAAAGCTCCCTGGGCGGAACCGGACCACTTAAAGCACGTCTTGACAGAAGTAAGGGCTGTGAGAGGAGCTGCCACTTGACCGAAATTACGAATGAAACGCCGATAGAAATTCGCGAAACCGAGAAAGCGCTGCAACTCGACACGTGACTTAGGGACGGGCCAATCGCTGACAGCATGGACCTTAGCGGGATCCATCTGAATGCCTTCAGCGGAAATAACAGAACCGAGAAATGTGACGGAGGAGACATGAAAGGTGCACTTCTCAGCCTTCACATAGAGACAATTCTCTAAAAGGCGCTGGAGGACACGTCGAACGTGCTGAACATGAATCTGGAGTGACGGTGAAAAAATCAGGATATCGTCAAGGTAAACGAAAACAAAGATGTTCAGCATGTCTCTCAGTACATCATTCACTAATGCCTGAAAGACAGCTGGAGCATTAGCGAGACCGAACGGCAGAACCCGGTATTCAAAATGCCCTAACGGAGTGTTAAATGCCGTTTTCCACTCGTCCCCCTCCCTGATGCGCACGAGATGGTAAGCGTTACGAAGGTCCAACTTAGTAAAGAACCTGGCTCCCTGCAGAATCTCGAAGGCTGACGACATAAGGGGAAGCGGATAACGATTCTTAACCGTTATGTCATTCAGCCCTCGATAATCCACACAGGGGCGCAGGGTAACGTCCTTCTTCTTAACAAAAAAAAACCCGCTCCGGCGGGAGAGGAAGAAGGCACAACGTTACCGGCGTCGAGAGAAACAGACAGATAATCTTTGAGAGCCTTACGTTCGGGAGCCGACAGAGAGTATAGTCTACCCCGGGGGGAGTGGTCCCCGGAAGGAGATCAATACAACAATCATACGACCGGTGAGGAGGAAGGGAGGTGGCTCTGGACCGACTGAAGACCGTGCGCAGATCATGATATTCCTCCGGCACCCCTGTCAAATCACCAGGTTCCTCCTGTGAAGAGGGGACAGAAGAAACAGGAGGGATAGCAGACATTAAACATTTCACATGACAAGAAACGTTCCAGGATAGGATAGAATTACTAGACCAATTAATAGAAGGATTATGACATACTAGCCAGGGATGACCCAAAACAACAGGTGTAAAAGGTGAAAGAAAAATCAAAAAAGAAATGGTCTCACTGTGGTTACCAGATACTGTGAGGGTTAAAGGTAGTGTCTCACATATGATACTGGGGAGGAGACTACCATCCAAGGCGAACATGGGCGTGGGCTCCCCTAACTGTCTGAGAGGAATGTCATGTTTCCGAGCCCATGCTTCGTCCATAAAACAGCCCTCAGCCCCAGAGTCTATCAAGGCACTGCAGGAAGCTGCCGAACTGGTCCAGCGTAGATGGACCGACAAGGTAGTACAGGATCTTGATGGAGAGACCTGAGTAGTAGCGCTCACCAGTAGCCCTCCGCTTACTGATGAGCTCTGGCTTTTACTGGACATGAAATGACAAAATGTCCAGCAGAACCGCAATAGAGACAGAGGCGGTTGGTGATTCTCCGTTCCCTCTCCTTAGTCGAGATGCGAATACCTCCCAGCTGCATGGGCTCAACACCTGAGCCAGTGGGAGGAGATGGTTGAGATGCGGAGAGGGGGGACACCGTTAACGCGAGCTCTCTTCCACGAGCTCGGTGACGAAGATCTACCCGTCGTTCTATGCGGATGGCGAGTTCAATCAAAGAATCCACGCTGGAAGGAACCTCCCGGGAGGGAATCTCATCCTTAACCTCAGCGTGGAGTCCCTCCAGAAAACGAGCGAGCAACGCCGGCTCGTTCCTGTCACTGGAGGCAGCAAGAGTGCGAAACTCTATAGAGTAATCCGTTATGGATCGATCACCTTGACATAGGGAAGCCAGGGCCCTGGAAGCCTCCTTCCCAAAAACTGAACGATCAAAAACCCGTATCATCTCCTCTTTAAAGTTCTGATACTCGTTAGTACACTCAGCCCTTGCCTCCCAGATAGCTGTGCCCCACTCCCGAGCCCGTCCAGTAAGGAGTGATATGACGTAGGCGATACGAGCTCTATCCCTTGAGTATGTGTTGGGCTGGAGAGAGAACACAATATCACACTGGGTGAGAAAGGAGCGGCATTCAGTGGGCTGCCCAGAGTAACACGGTGGGTTATTAACTCTTGGTTCCGGAGACTCGGAAGACCAGGAAGTAGCTGGTGGCTCGAGACGGAGATTGTGAAACTGTCTTGAGAGGTCGGAGACCTGAGCGGCCAGGGTCTCAACGGCATGACGAGCAGCAGACAATTCCTGCTCGTGTCTGCCGAGCATCGCTCCCTGGATCTCGACGGCTGAGTTGCGAGGATCCGTAGTCGCTGGGTCCATTCTTGGTCGGATCCTTCTGTTATGCAGGTGAATGAGGACCCAAAAGCGACTTAACAGAAACAGAGTTTATTCCAGTCCAAACAGAAAACGACTAATCCTGAATTCTTAACAGGTAATGTCCAAACGGGGAATAACAGAAATCCTCTAGTCTGTAGAGGGGAATAACAGGAGAAGCGGTCACAGACTGCAGGTCGCTTCGGGTAGGCGCAGGCCGTAGCTGATAGAGACACCTGCTCACACGCAGCATCTGATGAAGGCAAAAACACGACAGGACGGAACAAGAACACAGTACAGCAAACAAGGATCCGACAAAGACAGAAGCGGAAACAGAGAGAGAAATAGGGACTTAATCAGAGGGCAAAATAGGGGACAGGTGTGAAAGAGTAAACAAGGTAGTTAGGAGAATGAGGAACAGCTGGGAGCAGGAACGGAAGATAGAGAGAGAGAGAGAGAGGGATAGAACCTAATAAGACCAGCAGGGGGAAACGAATAGAAGAGGAAGCACAGGGACAAGACATGACAATCTATGACAAAACATGACATATATAGCCCCATTATTCTTATTTAATGAAAATGTTCTTACCTTTTAAAAACTGCATTGTTGGTTAATGGCTCATAAGTAAGCATTTCACGGCATTAGGCACATGAGACAAATACAATTTTATTTAGATTTTTAAAAATGGATTTTTTAACACAGAGCTAGAATATGGTTGATTTTTTATGATGTGCAAACATGTCACCACATCGGAAGTTCCTCTTTCACACTTATATATTTAATCTCATGATAGCTGTCTTGTTCCCTTATACAACTGAAAGCCAACTGAAATATTTTCTAAATAAATAAATTACAGAATAATATTCTCATTGATCCAAGCCACTCAGCTAACTAAGTTTGATTGGGCACTTCCTACTCTCTTAGAAAAAAAGGGTTCTAAAAGGGTTCTTCGGCTGACCCCATAGGATAACCTTTTTGGTTCCAGGTACAACACTTTTTTTGGTTTCAGGTAGAACCCTTTTGGGTTAAAGAGTTATTCATGGGTCCCAAAAGGGTTCTCCCTGGAACCAAAAGGATTCTTCAAAGGGTTATCCTATGGGGACAGCCTAATCAACCATTTTAGGTTCTAGATAGCACCTTTTCTTCTAAGAGCGTATGAGAGTGCCATAGTGTCAGATCCATCAGCATCATCTCTCTCACACTCTCTCACTCTCTCTGACACAGTGAAAGACAAAGCTCCACAGAGAAGTCAATGACAACCTCCCCCTAAGAACCGGATGACTCTGGTGTTACTGTTAATGGAGGCACTGACTGTGCATTCTGGCGGCGCATTCTAGCAGTACAGGCCCTCTAGTTAAAAAGGATCAGACGGGGATAAAAAGTGTGAACATGAGAAAGAGAGAAGAGGTGGGGATCAAACTTAACACTGCTGAACCCCTGACAACCACTGCTGAGACAGCATGCTGGGGCAAACGGCACACACACACACACACACACACACACACACACACACACACACACACACACACACACACACACACACACACACACACACACACACACACACACACACACACACACACACACACACACACACACACACACACACACACACACCGAATGAAAACACTAAAACAAAATACTCGCAGGGGCATTGAATATGAGACAGTGCTGTCTAGTGTATGTGTGTGTGTGTCCCTCCCTGTGTGTATGTACGTGTCTGAGCTTAGTTTTCATTCATTGTGTTGTCTGATGAAGATCTTAGCACTCTCTGCTTCTCTTTTGATGTGCTGCTCTCTCCATGGAATCTCATTTCTGGTCACGGTGGGCCTCCATCCTGCCCCAACAGCCTTTTGTGACAGAAGCCTCCCTCCCCCCACACATCCCCACCCCTCCCAGCCTGAACCCCCAGCCTTCAGCCCTGAGTCCTACGTAGGGTTGTGGCGGTCACGAAATGTAGGAGAGTGCCATTGCGTTAGTATCATCAGCATCATCATCACTCTCTCTCTCTCACACACACTCTCTCATTCTCCCTGACACAGTGAAAGACAAAGCTCCACAGAGAAGTCAATGACAACCTCCCCCTAAGAACCGGATGACTCTGGTGCTACTGTTAAAAAACAAATCCATGCCTTTTGCGGCCAGTGGCCGTTGTGCCCTTGGGCTGAATATAATAATGATAATTCCTTTTTCCTTGAGTGTTGTTGCATGCTCCGAAGCCTCACTCACATGGCTCTCAATCACATGATCAGGTCTTTTTCAAAGGCTACAAGTGAAGACAGACACGTTCTTATCCAATTCCGGGGTGCATATTGAAGTTATTGGAAGAACTGTCCACATTTACTTTTCGCCAGCCAACTAGATGAGTAGGCCTAACGAACAGCAAAAGTACTAGCCTATGGCAATCTACATCCCCCATAGTGTAAAAGTTGACCTATTCTATAGTCTGGGACAGTTGTGGGATGCGATAGATCCCAAATGAATACAACCACCAGCATCAAAAAACCTGTTTTACGCAATGTGGCTGACGCAACAGATGAGAACGTTTAGCTTAAAATGTTGATAAACTATTAGCCTATTTCTTCATATTATAAGCGCAGCAATGCACACGCGGTAGTAGGCTATAAGTGTGAATGTAGCCTTTGCAGGAAAACACCATTATCAAAAATGACCACAAATGTGATTATGCATGTAATGCTTTTATGATAAAGGTGCATTTTTATGGTGAAAATGATCTTCCCCAAACTTGAAACTCACGCTCTGCTTATGTCTGTATAGCAGTTAGGCTCTACACCTGTTGTAAAGAGGATTATGTGCTTCATTTTATGAAGTTATTTGGCCACTTTAGTTGTGATACAAACCTTATCAAAACATATAGACCTATGGGCTAGGCTACATAAGGTGTGTGACTATGATTAGAAAAAGTAGCAAAAAAAACCAACCATTGTTTCTTGCCTTACTCTGGGCATCATTCACAAGTGATAATATACAATACACAAGTGGTAGGCTAATATTGTCACCCATCAGACTGTTCTTGATTTCATCTCGTCTTTACGTATACTAAATCATATATGGATGACATTTATTTTGATTTAGAATGGGCCATTATCATTTTGCCTGTCTCAAAACAGGGGTAGTGTAAAAATACATGTCATCTATGCACTTTAAATAGCAAATGGAAGACGCTTTCGTAAAGTGAGGCAATTGTCGTAAAGAGAAGCAATGTGCTTAATATTAAGAATGTTGAGGAATAAATATAGTAGGCCTAGCCTATAGAAAGGTGATGGGGTCCTCCACTTTTTAATAGAGGCCACCACTGTTTTCTCATACAATTGCATAGCCTATAGAAATGTTGTGCAACAGGAGCTCATAGGCTCTCATGAAGTGTTTGATTACATTTTTGATTACATTTGCATTGATGTCAGAGAGATTGATTGGGGTGACAGGGTAGCCTAGTGGTTAAAGGTTGCAAGTTCAAATCCTTGAGCTGACAAGGTACAAATCTGTCGTTCTGCCCCTGAACAGGCCGTTAACCCACTTTTCCTTGGCCGTCATTGAAAATAAGAATATGTTCTTAACTGACTTGCCTAGTTAAATAAAGTTGTAAACATTTTTTAAATTAAAAATAAGAGGGACAATAGAGTGCTGAGTACCAGGCAGTTAGCAAGTTTGGTAGGCTACTAATGACCATCAGCAGCATCAGAGCTTGGAGAAGACTAATTACCGTGACTAAATGGACATATGGAATTTGACTGCCTTCATGACTCGTGAGCGCCGGTGTGGCGGTAATACGGTCACCGTAACAGTCTTAGTCCTAGGAGTCTAGGACAGGGCCACAGGGGAGAACCATAGGATTCAGATAGGAGCCCCAAACTCTCTAAAGCTAAAAACGAATAATAGAAGCAGCAAATTGGTCAGTTGGAGATGTCCAAGTGGGTTTGATCAAATATTGGATACATTACCCGAGATCGGAATCCATCGGTCAATAAAACAGTGCAGGAAAAAGCATTTACAAATTCAAACAAGATTATAAAAAGATAAAAGACCACAACAACAAAAGTGGACCAGAAAGCGATATTTGAAGCCATGATGACTCAGTGCAGCGATAATCAGCACGGTAATACATTGTTTTTAGCCAAATTACTATATAGCTAGCTACCAATGTGTGCTCGAATAGTGAAGCCACAACCTCAGAACCCTACACTGCCAGGGTCCATCAACACAATCAATGCTCCTGCAACCCCTGAGCCCTGCACCCCCAGGCGCCAAGGTTCTGGTAAACAGTTCAATGTCAATGTTCACTTGTTTAGCCCTAATCACACAATTTAGCTGTCTTCAACAGGGGTGGGCAATCTCGTCCACAGAGGGCTTTTGTCATGGCATGGTTATGTTCCTAAACATTATTAATGGAGACAGTGTGGATCTAGGATTTTACATATAAAACTGTCACAATGATTCAATTAATCATAGAACTTTATTATTTGCATCATTGGTGTATCTGGTTGGTATATCTGGTTTGCCCCAAACTGGCATTTGATGGATAATATTGAATACATTTGATGAGACAATACATGGTTGGAGAACAAAACTGCACTCACACAGGCTGCCCTCAGGTTTGCTTTGGAGTCTGTGCCTTATTCCTGAACTGTACATGTCATTAATTCTGCCTAAATATTTCCCCAGGGAAGAGAAAACACACTGCAAGCACAGCCAGCAAATACCTGAATTTCATGAGGGAGGCCAAGGCCTCTTACCTGGAGACACTTGAGGCCCAGCATCAGCAGCAGAATCAGCACTTCAATCAGCTGTGTGAAGATGAGGAAGTAGCCATGGCAGCAGACAGGACAGCCAGGGCAGCAGACAGGACAGCCAGGGCAGCAGACAGGACAGCTAGGGCAGCAGACAGGACAGCCAGGGCAGCAGACAGGACAGCCAGGGCAGCAGACAGGACAGCCAGGGCAGCAAACAGGACAGCCAGGGCAGCAGACAGGACAGCCAGGGCAGCAGACAGGACAGCTAGGGCAGCAGACAGGACAGCCAGGGCAGCAGACAGGGCAGCCAGGGCAGCAGACAGGACAGCCAGGGCAGCTGACAGGACAGCCAGGGCAGCAGACAGGACAGCCAGGGCAGCTGACAGGACAGCTAGGGCAGCAGACAGGACAGCCAGGGCAGCAGACAGGACAGCTAGGGCAGCAGACAGGACAGCCAGGGCAGCAGACAGGACAGCCAGGGCAGCAGACAGGACAGCCAGGGCAGCAGACAGGACAGCCAGGGCAGCTGACAGGACAGCCAGGGTAGCAGACAGGACAGCTAGGGCAGCAGACAGGGAGCCAGGGCAGCAGACAGGACAGCCAGGGCAGCAGACAGGACAGCCAGGGCAGCAGACAGGACAGCCAGAGCAGCAGACGGGACAGCCAGGGCAGCAGACAGGACAGCCAGGGTAGCAGACAGGACAGCCAGGGCAGCAGACAGGACAGCCAGGGCGGCTGAGATGGCCCTGACCGCCTCGTTTAACAACAGCTTCATAGCTGTATTTTGGACAGTTTGTCCAAGCATAAAAGGAAGCCAGACACCAGTAGCAGACATGTCACTACACTCTTAGAAAAAAAGGTGCTATCTACAGCCTAAAACGGTTCTACCGGTCTTTCAACCAGCTGAAGCGATTCTCTCCTCGCATACAACTTACATTGTATGTCTCCATTATTGCCCACGAACAGAAATGAAAACGATGGAACAAAACTCCTGGTTATCTCCTCCACCTCCCTCCTCCAAACTTAAAAATGCCAGTCACCGAGGATCACAACAATATCTCTGTCAAAATTCGTCATCGTTCATTAGCAGTTTTTCCCGCAAATTAAACCTAGTCCTGTTTCTAGATCCACAACAAATGGAAAACAACCAACAACCAACAAGCCTAGTTCAGGCTGGTTCCGGCACGTTCCGACTTGGTTCCTCTAGTGGAATTGCGCCATTAGAGTCGCCCTGCATGCCTGTTTCAACAACACAGCAGGGAACGCTGGGACCACTAACAGTTACATTTTGTAGCAGGTGAAGCTAATGGTTTAACTACTAGGGTATCTATCACTATCAGATTGAGCTACACAGCAACAAGAATTGATGACTTCAGATATGGCAAAGGAAAGCTAACAGTTGAAGATAAACACCATTGGGAATAACAACAGATACTGTTGCAGCTCTAACAGCAAGGTGAAATAGCAGCTTCAGCTACAGCAGGGTAGGCTATGGCAACGCTTACATGCAGCTGGTGTGGCTAACATCTCTGCTAGAGCACACCCCGGGGACAGATAAGGGCTGTAACAGTGGCCAAGAAGGCAAACTGCAGTAGTCCTCCACATGTGTGTCAGTGTGTGTATGCAAATCACATGTGTGTGTTTTGCAAGTGTGTGTGTGTTTTGCATGTGTACAACTGAGAGAGGCTGCAGCTCTGGGGCTCAGCCAACAAACAAAGCCTGCTTGCATCTTAATACCCCTCCTACCCCCAGGCACAGCCACACACACACACACACACACACACACACACACACACACACACACACACACACACACACACACACACACACACACACACACACACACACACACACACACACACACACACACACACACACACACACACACACACACCCCTCACATTCCCTGCTATACTTATCATGCTATCTTAGGCACATCCTGTGGTGTAAGGTCCCTCGTTTGTGAGGTGTTCCTCCCTTTGTGTAACCGACAGTCTACTCGGAATACTGAACATCAGCTCTGTGTGTCACCAGACTAACTACAACCCCACATTTTACCCCACTATTCAGTATTCAGTAGCAGTAGACTGCTCCTCTCGCTGCTCTGGGGCCAGTGATAAACACCCCTGTCTGTATAATACAGCTGTGAACACAGCGTTGTGCCCTCGGTGGCTACAGTGTACCAGAGAGCTTAAGTCCAGTCCGTCTACCAGAGAAAAACCCACTGACCTGAGACAAGGCTTCCGTTAGTCCAGCATGGGTCTGTGTGTCAGAGTCAACAGCTACCATCCACCGAGATAGGATATCCTTCTCCTTGTTACACTTAAGCCAGAATGATGAGGAAAAATCGACCTCTCCCTCTCTCCGTTCCTCTCGCTCTCACAGAGGCACACAGGCAGGGTCAGGGTTCGCGCTAAACTACTGTCTTGCTGCTTTCGCCCCATCCTCCCTTCTCTCCGTCTACACCGCCTTTTCACCCTCCCCTCCCTCTCTCTCCGTCTACACCGCCTTTTCACCCTCCCCTCCCTCTCTCTCCGTCTACATCGCCTTCACACCCTCCCCTCCCCTCCCTCCCTCTCTCTCTCTCTCTCTCTCTCTCGTCCTGCTTTTCTCTCTCTCACACGCTCTCTTACTTAGTATAACTTCAGCGTACCTCTTCCTCCTTTCTCCTCTCTGTGTGTTTCCAATCCGTAGCTTGTGAAGATAATCACATTCCAACGGTGACGGGGCATATGGCGGGGGAACGTTACCCACACAGTAAGACCCCTTCTGTGTGTGTGTGTCGCGCAGACAATCAGCCCTATTGTGTGGGAGGAGGGGAAGGGCCAGAGAGTGAGGAGGAAGCCAATGGCTCTCATCTGCTGTCGCTGCTGCTGCTACTGGCCGCGGCTGTCAGGTGCTGACCCTCACACAATTACTCCCCCTCCAAGGAGAGAAGGAGAGTGACAGTGATAGAGAGGATGAGAGAGGGGAGCCAGAGAGAGGTAGAGAAAGAGAGAGAGGCCGGGCGAGGGATAGATGGATGAGGTGGGTGATGACTGAAAAGAATAGATCAGTCAATGACGGCGAATCAGATTTTCTAGCAATCGCTAAGATTTTGTTTAAAAAGACGTTCCACGTGTCTCAGTCAATTGTCTGTGTTTTTATTCCATTCCCACCAATGCAGTGGTCATGTGACAGTAGGCTCAGGGGTGGGTTAACAGCTCCAGTGCCCCCACCACCCTTTGAATGCAGTTGAGTCAGAGTGGTGTGTGTGGGGGCAGTGTGCGATGAGGAGATTAAATTCCACCTACTCCATTCCTATGGCATTAGAGCCAAATGCTCCTTTTTTAAAATTTGACCTTTATTTAACTACAAATTCTTATTTTTAATGACAGCCTAGGAATAGTGGGTTCAGGGGTAGAACAACAGATTTGTACCTTGTCAGCTCGGGGATTTGAACTTGCAATCTTTCGGTTACTAGTCCAACGCTCTAAACACTAGGCTACCCTGCCGCACCTATGTGACAACCATACACTGAATAAGGTCACACCCCCATTTACCAGCAGAGTATAGAGCGGTATGTTTGTGGTTGAACAGAGAGCCACTGGTTTGATATGGTGAGTAAGAGGTAGGGGGAAAGTGTTGTCATACGTGCTCTGTTGTGAACTCACACTGGCCTGAGAACATGACCTGTAGGACGGCCAAGTGTTACTCAGTTTTCACAACAGACACACACACACAGGAATGCTTGCACACACAATGGCCATTTAGGAGAATCATTCTGATCATGTCTGCTCTAATTCAGCGTGGCACGCTCGACACTCCTGAACTGACCTCCACCGGGCTTTTGTCAACTAACCTATATTCTACGCGAAATGAACAAAAAATGTCACCATGTCATTGGATTTAGGTTAAAAGTTGGGTGAAAAAAAGAAACAATTCCCTTCCCTTACGTTGATTACTTTTTCAAATCCAATCAGTTTTCATCATATTACATTTTTAGGTTGAAATGACGTGGAAACAACGTTGATTCATCTCGTTTTTGCCCAATGGGCTCCTTCTTCCTCTGCTCCTCTCTTTCATCTCATCCCTCTCTCTGCATCCCTTCTCCATCTCCCCTCCAGTCTACTTCCCCCAGTCAGACAGTGAGCCTGGGGCTGGTAGCCCTCTCTCCTCATAGTCCCATCATTGTTAACCTCTCTCTCCAGAGCTCCGGTCACCATGCTTCCTGACTGACAGAGAGAGAACCAGACAACAGAGCAGTCACTATCCAGGGGCACCCTCAGGGCCAAGCCACTATGCCTCCCTCCCGGCCAGGCATCACACCTCGTTAAGGCACAGTGCCATTAGTGACAGCAAGGGTCCCATCAAACCTCTGAGACCAGTAACCACGTCGTGACGCCAACATCCCCACTGCCTCACACAAAGAAATGTGTGTGTGTGACGTGTGAGTCTGATTTCAGTGCGGCTGAAACATCAAGTTGTTGAAGTTACGTAGTAATAACACATTGAGTCTGGCATTTCACCGAAGCCAGAGTGGACCAGCAGACTCTAGAAGTACACCTGGGGAGTTCATCGTTTCACATGGAAATTACTTTCAGATAAAAGACAAGCATCTGGCTTCCTATTTAACTATTATGTCAACCAACCGAATGGTTCCCCTGAGTCGACATTTACATTGATTATTGTCAAGGTGGCGCTTAGTCGCCATGGTGGCATTTCACAGCACTATTGATATTCAGACAGTGAGTGATGGGTTTGCTTTAACATTCACTCTCCATAGCTGTTCTGAATTGTAGTGCACGTACACACACCGTATAGTACAGGCATGAAATTCAATTAAACGCACACACTGGCACACACACAGACGCATGCACTCATGCACACACAGGCATGCAAACACACACACTGACACGCAAACACAGGCACTCACTCACACACACACAAGCACATACAGTACTCACACACTCACTGCTTGCTTGTAAATAAGATCATCCTTCCTGTTTGCAGTTGGCGCCACAGGTCCCAGAGTGGTGTGGCGGAAGAGAAATTCTGGGGCCCATAGTTTTTCCTGATCTGGTAACCCGACAAGGTAAAACTCCAGACCTTACACGGTATGACGCAATTCATCTGTTGTAAAAAGGTTAAATATGGGCTATGATGGGACCTTGGGGAGGATGAAACCCCTGTCAAACTGCAGCAACATTGTACTTTTCATATGAATTCTATTTTTAAAAGGACAAGGGGGGTTTCCTATACACAGACACAGAGAAAGCAACATGATTGGACAATAAACCTTACAGGTCTGAGCTCTCTCTGGTTTGCATTGTGTACTCCTGCCCTATGTAACTGTAGGCCTAGTGCAAAGATAACTCACAGTCTATGTCAGCTGTTGTGTTTACTGATTAATTCCAGTTAATAATTTCCTCCCCACTCTCTGGCCCTTCCCCTCCTCCCACACAATAGGGCTGATTGATAAAGTCTAGGTAGTCTAGGTAGCCTAGTCACAGCCTTATTCACATATTCCCACAAACAAATGGGCTGTAAATACACAAGGTTACTGCATTGTTTACCCTGGACAGAGGGACAGAGAGCATAGTAGGCTAGACTATGCAGCTGCTGTTGTTAGTAGCCTACAATTGATCAGACTGAAAAAGGCTCTTGTTTCCATGCAATACTTCATGTCAGATCGCTAATGTTTAGGTGTATAGGCTGCTACATTTGATAGGCTGGTTATGGCTTACATCAAGACCATTATCCCAGAAACCCTAGACCCACTCCAATTTGCATACTGCCCAAACAGATCCACAGATGATGCCATCTCTATTGCACTCCACACTGCCCTTTCCCACCTGGACAAAAGGAACACCTACGTGAGAATGCTATTCATTGACTACAGCTAGGCGTTCAACACCATAGTACCCTCAAAGCTCATCACTAAGCTAAGGAACTTCGGGATTAAACACCTCCCTCTGCAACTGGATCCTGGACTTCCTGACGGGCCACCCTCAGGTCGTGAGGGTAGGTAGCAACACATCTGCATGCTGATCCTCAACACCGGAGCCCCCCAGGGGTGCGAGCTTAGTCCCCTCCTGTACTCCTTGTTCACCCACGACTGCATGGCCAGGCACAACTCTTACATCATCATTAATATTGCAGACAACACAACACTGGCAGGCCTGATCACCGACAATGACGAGACAGCCTATAGGGAGGAGGTCAGAGACCTGGCCGGGTTTGTGCCAGAATAACAACCTATCCCTCAACGTAACCAAGACTAAGGAGATGATTGTGGACTACTGGAAAAGGAGGACCGAGTACGCCACCATTCTCTTCGACGAGGCTGTAGTGGAGCAGGTTGAGAGCTTCAAGTTCCTTGGTCTCCACATCACCAACAAACTAGAATGGTCCAAGCACACCAGGTCAGTCATGAAGAGGGCACGACAAACGCCTATTCCCCCTCAGGAAACTAAAAAGATTTGGCATGGGTCCTGAGATCCTCAAAAGGTTCTACAGCTGCAACATCGAGAGCAACATTCGGCACACGTGACAAACTTTGATTTTATTTGATTTAAAACTTCTTACGGCTCAAATCCCGTCAACGGGATCGATACGACAACAGCCAGTGAAAGCGCAGGGCGCCAAATTCAAACAACAGAAATCTCATAATTAAAATTCCTCAAACATACAAGTATTATACACCATTTTAAAGATAAACGTGTTGTTAATCCCACCACAGTGTCCGATTTCAAAAAGGCTTTATGACGATTGTGCGTTTATGTTAGGGTTAGTCACAGAAAAACACAGCCATTTTTCTAGCCAAAGAGGAAGTCACAAAAAGCAGAAATAGAGATAAAATGAATCACTAACCTTTGATGATCTTCATCAGATGACACTCATAGGACTTCATGTTACACAATACATATATGTTTAGTTCGATAAAGTTCATATGTATATCCAAAAATCTCAGTTTACATTGGCGCTTTATGTTCAGTTTTGCTTCCAAAACATCCGGTGATTTTGCAGAGATCCACTTCAATTTACAGGAAAACTCATAATAAACATTGAAAAAAAGATACAAGTGTTATGCATGGAATTATAGATAAACTACTCCTTAATGCAACCGCTGTGTCAGATTTCAAAAAAGCTTTACGGAAAAAGCACACCATGCAATAATCTGAGTACTGTGCTCAGGCACCGGAACAAGACATACAGATACCTGCCATGTTGTGGAGTGAACAGAAGTCAGAAATAGCATTATAAATATTAACTTACCTTTGATGATCTACATCAGAATGCACTCCCAGGAATCCCAGTTCCACAATAAATGTTTGTTTTGTTCGATAAAGTCCAACATTTATGTCCAAATACTCCCTTTTTGTTCGCACGTTTAGTTCACAAATCCAAATTCATGAGGCGTGAGCACTAGGTCCAGACAAAAAGTTTAAAAGTTATATTACAGTTCGTAGAAACATGTCAAACGATGTATAGAATCAATCTTTAGGATGTTTTTAACATAAATCTTCAATAATGTTCCAACCGGTCTTTAGAAATGCAATGGAACGCAGCTCGCTCTCACGGCCACGCGCGTGAACAACTCATGGCCTGACACTCATTCGCTCCCCCTTCACAGTAGAAGCCTGAAACAAGGTTCGAAAGACTGTTGACATCTAGTGGAAGCCTTAGGAAGTGCAATCAGACCAAATGTACACTGTATCTTGGATTAAAAAACTACAAACCTCAGATTACCCACTTCCTGGTTGGATTTTTTCTCAGGTTTTTTTCCTGCCATATGAGTTCTGTTATTCTCACAGACATCACAGACATTTTTAGAAACTTCAGTGTGTTTTCTATCCAAATCTACTAATAATATGCATATCTTAGCTTCTGGGCCTGAGTAGCAGGCAGTTTACTCTGGGCACCTTATTCATCCAAGCTACTCAATACTGCCCCCCAGCCATAAGAAGTTATGTTTGCTTGTGTCTGTCGGGAGTGATGTGTTATCACGCCTTTTAAATAAATACCGGTAGAAAATGGAGAATGCACCTTGAGCAATGTGTGTTGTGCCCGGGCACGACCTGCGATTTACGTGATTTTGATTGGTCAAGACACCCAAAGAGCCTACAGCAGCACTCCGATGTGAAGGACTGAGAAATTGTGCGCGAGTTGACAAATCACGCCTCTCTTTTTAACACTTTGAGTCGATGTGTTTTATTAAACTAAATCAAATGTAATGTGGCGCTACCACACCTGACTGAAAAGTGCTGCGGCAAATGCCACATCGCCAGTCGTTTTTCCGACTGCCCTCAGACTAGGCTAGATCCTCACTGTATCTCCTAAACACATACACGCAAGCATGCACACACTCAAGCACAACTCTTTACCAGCTGCCATTATGTTGTTCAAATTCAGTGAATGAAACAGGTAATTTCAATTCCTGCTCTGTGACTACGGAGCCCTTGCAGTCATCTTCCCGTATACTTCTGGTATAAGTAAAACACTGCTTATAGAATAGTGCAGTCAACGAGAACGTCACTGAAAAGTCTCCTTGTGGTTACTTATCATTCGTGACCAAAAACTTCTGGGGCTTTGATATATGGCTGATTCAGTGAATGATCCCCCCCCCCGTCTGCCCCCCATCTGCCCCATCCCCTGGGCTCTCCTCCAGCTGTGTAGCACACTCTCAGAGTCTTGTGCATAGCCACTACCCACCACATCTCTAAGAGTGGAGGATACGTGACACACACACACGTACACACTCGCACACCATTAATTAAACACACATCACTTACTGTACACACACCCTGGCTGCATGCAGATTCCCACTCTCTCATCTCAGCCTGGCGGTCTCTCCTGTAATCTCTCTCACTTCCTCTGCCTCCCACTTGATGAAGGTCACAGTAGGAAATATTGCAGAATACAGACATGCACACACACACACACAGTACAGGGAAGCACACACACATGTGAGCATGCACACGCATGCACGCGCACACACACACACACACACACACACACACACACACACACACACACACACACACACACACACACACACACACACACACACACACACACACACACACACACACACACACACACACACACACACACACACAGTATGGTGCAGCACACACACATATGCGCTTAGTTGAACACGCACACACCCACATATCCAGACACAGCATGGCTGATGGTTGCTGCCCCCATAATGGACAGAAGGGCACATCTGTCACTAGGGTATGGCATGAATGGCATCTGCCACATGTCACAGCACCAGACCACATTGATTGGCTCTTCTAATCTCACATAGTCCGGTTGGCATGACCTGCTGTGAACGACTCGCCCCAAATCTGCTCTGCAGGCAGAATTTAGCCCCGTCAAAATCAATCCAGTCACACAGAAAAGAGAAGAGCAAGCCACAAAAGAACGGCAAGATAATAATCTGCCAGACAACAGCACTCATCTCCAAAACACAATTGATTGAACAATTAAAGTATCTGAGAGCATTTGAAACCACTGTAGAAGCTTGGATTGACTGGCTGAACACCTGGGGTGCGAGTTGGTTGCAGTTGTCAACAAAGCAGCATGACGGAAAAATACAATTGTGACACTGCGCTACGCTCCGTCGGCTCCGTTTGCTGTATTCTGTGTCGACCCCTTAAGAGTAAATAGATGTTCAGGTGTTGTCAAACTCCCACCCCCTGGTGGTTGACCTGAGTATTGATTGCAATGCTGTTCTATGCAGAAAACATATAACCTTACTCCTCAATCAACTCTTTCATGAAACCACATCACACTCAATAAATCAAACCTTGCTGCAGGGCGATGACAACCTTCCATCTTCTCACAGTTTCACACACCATCTGATGGACACCACTCCACACACACACAAACCACACAAACAGCAGTGAAACACACTAATCCCACCACGGCAGGTGTGTGTTTGGAAAAAGATGTGCATTTCCATAATGTTGTGTTTGTGAGAGCATGCAACTCCTGTCAGTGTGCTCAGTAATGTGATCGAAGGATGATGTCAGTGCTCAGGCACACTGGGAGGAATGCTGTGGATCAATGGAGAGTGAGAGAGTGAGAGAGTAAGAGAGAGAGAGAGAGAGAGAGAGAGAGAGAGAGAGAGAGAGAGAGAGAGAGAGAGAGAGAGACCAGGAACATCAGAGATACAATAACAACCGCTCTCAGAGAGACTATTGCGGTGCTAAACATTGACCTTTATTGGTAACGCTACAGTATCTCACTAGACTTGTTCTGCCACAGGTAGACAAGCTGAGGTTTTGCAGCTATAGGCTCAAAACAACACGAGTGCACACAACAAAGCTTCAGATAGGATCTAGGCTGGTGGGAGGAAGGGCTCATTTTAATGGCTGGAATGGAATAAATGGAACGGTATCAAACACATGAAACATATGGAAACCACTTTTTATTTTTTAAATTGAACCTTTATTTAACCATGTTTAATTCCGTTCCATTTATTCATTTCCATCCATTATGATGAGACCGTCCTCCTATAGCACATCCTAGTAACCATATATCTAGGCTGTGTTTAGTGTTTCCCGTTCTCTCTCATGTGACCCTCCCCACATTGTAACAATGAGTGTGGTGAAAGGAGCAAGTCCTGCTTCTCCCAGCCTTTTCCTTCCTGCTGGCCCACAGAAAGAAAGCATGCTTCACACTTTCCTCTCTTCTACTATGAACAGAGGGAGAGTTACACGCGCACACACACACACACACACACACACACACACACACACACACACACACACACACACACACACACACACACACACACACACACACACACACACACACACACACACACACACACACACACACACACACACACACACACACACACACACACACACACACACACACAAAATTGGGTAATGGGCCATCGGGGATTTTGCCAAAAGGACAGAGTGGTTGTTACAGGGACTTGAGAGAGGGGACGGTTCCCAGGACTCAGAGAACAAAACATACTTTTTTTCCCAGGCTGGTAACTATAAGTGCACTCACTCTCTACAACACCAGTCCTGGTCCTTGACAGCAATGCTATGTATCCCAACCATGAGACTGAATCTTCTATAGTTGTGGTCTTATAGCTGTTGTCTATTGCAGTATATATATATATATATATATATAAAAGGTCATGTAATATTGGATGAAATACTTGTTAGTTGCATAAATAATCATACACATCCCTTCACTTACGAGATGAAATCACACAGAGCTAGATGTCTGGTACACCGGAGGCAGCATACATCTCCTAATTACTTTCTCTGTCCCTCAGTAACCTCTTATGATTTGCTCCTGTTTATGGTACACAATATGTCACTTTTAACAAAATATATGCTCATTGAGCTGTAATATAAACCGAGCAGCTGACGTCTGGGAGCACAGCCAAAGATAACATTCAGAAAATGGAGCTCTTACTGGTAGAGAATACAGATTAGCTGCATGGCATCTCAGTTAATGGGGGGCAGGATAGAGGGCATTGGGGCTGGGGGAGAGGGGTTGGCATGCTCCTAAGACGGCTGTGTGGGTGGCAGGGTTTGTGTGGATCCCAGGCTTAGGAGAGACACTAGAGAGCTTGAGGCTGAGGTTTCGACTGGATCACGAAGAGGGTTGAAATTGTTACATTCAATTCACAATTTGCACACCTTCCCTTGTTCTCTCACACACTTTCACTTATTGACTTATGTCATACCTGTACTCTGTTCGATTGTATATAGTCTACTCTACAGTATGGGGCCAGCTTAAACAGATACACAGATAAGGCTACATCCCTCTGCCACTGTGGTCATTTGCCTAACTGCAACCATCGACGCCAATCCTACAGTAACACAGTCAAATTCTCCACATCTTAACATCAGAAACAGCTTTACCTTTCCGTCTCCAAAACCAATACTTGCGACGTCGGTTCATTTTCAACATCCAAAGTCAACGCCTTATCTTTAGAGAACACTATTCAAAATCATTCAATTTCATCCTCGGAAGGTTCGAGACTAAGGTCATCGCATGGCCTTGGTGGTCCCCTGTATCTTTTGGTGAGTGTCACTGTGTCACAGCATGGTGTGTTCTACTCCTGTAACTACCAGGTCCCCTCCTAACGGTCACCTACCCGAGGAGACGCGGCGGCGCAGCGATTGGGACCTGCGGTAGCCGCTGGCCAGGCAGTCCATCCAGTCTCCCTGTCCGGTCGGTAGGGCTGACCACTGGGACAGTTCGGTGGGCGAACAGGCAGTCAGAGAAATAGAGAATGAGGCATGCAGAGCCAGAGAACCAGAGAGGCAGGAAAAGTACATCTGACACTGGGGCTGAGGCCACACTTCCTGCACATGAACGGTGGCCTGAAATACACCTTCCTCCCTCGCTTTCCCCCTCCTCCTTCTCTCTCCACCAGCTGAACAATGGATGGGCCTAAGGAGCTCTCTGTGCTGGGGTGAGCTGGAGAGAGAGCTGGGGGGACAGCAGTAGTAGGCCTATACAGGAAGGATGGGGTGGTCTCCGTTTCCCGTTATGTTTCTTTAGGTCCACTGTGGACTGGACTGGAGAGTCTGGCAGCACGCAGTCAGCCATGTGTGAAACGACACACTAAATTCTGGAAGCACCGGCCGTTGCACGGAAATAAAAAACAGGTATTGTGACTGAGCCAGCTAGGCAGGCATGGGCAGGCATGGGTTTGGGCTGGTCTCGGATCAGTGGACTTTTGGACAGTAAAGTCTCTCGTATCAGAGATTTCCCTTACCTCAACTTAGTGGATTTGACGGCTTAATTGTATGAGGGGTCTGGAAGCTTTCTGGTTGAAAGAAACAACCCCATTGAGTTGGAAAACACAGTGGCCTTGAATGTTCACGTGGGTGTGAGGACTGAAACAGACAGAGAGCTCTTTGGGCAGGTGGGGGGAATACTGCAGGAAGTGTGTCATCGGACCCTTTCCCTTCCCTCCGGTCCAGACAAACTCATACACACGTTTCTGTACAAACACACTAAAATGAGCTGTTTCCCTCCACCTCCTCATTGTTTTCCCCATAGGCCTGAGAAAGGAATGCCCCGTCTTCCCAGAATGAGGACGGTAGTGTGTGTGTGTGGTGGTGCACTCCCTTACAGACGGAAAAATAGCTGTACCATAACAAAAGAGTGAGTGACCTTGACATTTCCCTAACCGTATTACCCATTAGGCTCGAGAAAAACACTTACAGGCAAACACGTCTGATAATGTGAGACAAAAACCTATTAAATCAAATTGACCATTCACATCCTGGATAAAGGAAAACAACGCTGAGGCTGCACTGCCAACTTCACATTATCTGTAGAAAACAAGTCGTTGGCCAGATGAAGTCAGATGAGTGGATATAATGCAAGGACAGAAAATGTATGCACACGCACTACTGTAAGTTGCACTGGATAAGAGTGTCTTGTAAATGACTAAAAGATAATGTCATGGGAAAATAAGGGAAACCATAGGAACGTTTCCTTTTCTACATCTACTATTAGAACAAACAGGGGGAAACAAAATATAATCAATTGTATTATATAATTTGCTTTATTACAGTACCAGAAATTGGCCATGAAACACCAGTGGTTGCAGACTCCCCACAACTGCTTTTTATCAAAGGCATTTCATCTCAGACATTTTTGTGAGCTTTCACTGCCATCTAGTGGAGTTGTTGGGAACTGGAATTGTTAATATTCAAAGGTTAAAGCAAGGCTGTCACATACCTGTATCTTCCATAGAAATGCACTGTTACATTCCGAGAGTTAGAATAATCTCAGCACAGGAGGTACATAAAAAACAAAGCCTTAGATCAGAGAAAGCCTGCAGGTCCTGATCTTCTTGATCCCTGCTTTTTAAATCTGGCAGCTGATTTCATAGCTGAACCACTTACATATCTGTTCAATCTAACCCTGGAATGTAATGAAATTCCAAAGATCTGGAAATCAGCATTTGTCCTACCCCTTTTAAAAGGGGGACATTCAACTCTTTTAAATAATTATAGGCCAATCTCAAAGCTGTCACCCTTGGTGAAAATACTTGAGACCCTTGTGAGTGAACAGCTAAAATATGTTTTACAGTTGAAGTCGGAAGTTTACATACACTTAGGTTGAAGTCATTAAAACTTGTTTTTCAACCACTCCACAAATTTCTTGTTAACAAACTATAATTTTGACAAGTCGGTTAGGACATCTACTTTGTGCATGACACAAGTCATTTTTCCAACAATTGTTTACAGACAGATTATTTCTTTTATAATTCACTGTATTAGCTCAGAAGTTTACATACACTAAGTTGACTGTGCCTTTAAACAGCTTGGAAAGTTCCAGAAAAGTATTGCATGGCTTTAGAAGCTTCTGATAGGCTAATTGACATCATTTGAGTCAATTGGAGGTGTAACTGTGGATGTATTTCAAGGCCTACCTCCAAACTCAGTGCCTCTTTGCTTGACATCATGGGAAAATCAAAAAAATCAGCCAAGACATCAGAAAAAAAAAGTCTGGTTCATCCTTGGGAGCAATTTCCAAACCCCTGAGGGTATAACGTTCATCGGTACAAACAATAGTACCCAAGTATAAACACCATGGGACCACGCAGCCGTCATAGTGCTCCGGAAGGAGACGCTGTCTCCTAGAAATTAATGTACTTTGGTGCGAAAAGTGCAAATCAATCCCAGAACAACAGCAAAGGACCTTGTGAAGATGCTGAAGGAACCAGGTACAAAAGTATCTATATCCACAGTAAAACAAGTCCTATATCGACATATCCTGAAAGGCCGCTCAGCACGGAAGAAGCCACTGCTCCAAAACCACCATAAAAAAGCCAGACTACGGTTTGCAACTGCACATGGGGACAAAGATCGTACTTTTTCGAGAAATGTCCTCTGATGAAACAAAAATAGAACTGTTTGGCCATAATGACCATAGGAGGAAAAAGGGGGAGGCTTGCAAGCCGAAGAGCACCATCCCAACCGTGAAGCACGGGGGTGGCAGCAACACGTTGTGGGAGTGCTTTGCTGCAGGAGGGACTGGTGCACTTCACAAAATAGATGCTTTGCTGCAGGAGGGACTGGTGCACTTCACAAAATTGATGGTATCATGAGAAGGAAATTGATGTGGATATATTGAAGTAACGTCTCAAGACATCAGCCAGGAAGTTAAAGCTTGGTCGCAAATGGGTCTTCCAAATGGACAATGACCCCAAGCATACTTCCAAAATTGTGGCAAAATGGCTTAAGGACGACAAAGTCAAGGCATTGGAGTGGCCATTACAAAGCCCTGACCTCAATCCTTTAGAACATTTGTGGATAGAACTGAAAAAGTGTGTGCGAGCAAGGAGCCTTACAAACCTGACTCAGTTAAACCAGCTCTGTCAGGAGGAATGGGCCAAAATTCACCCAACTTATTGTGGGAAGCTTGTGGAAAGCTACCAGAAACATTTGACCCAAGTTAAACAATTTAAAGGCAATGTTACAAAATACTAATTGAGTGTATGTAAAATTCTGACCCATTGGGAATTTGATGAAAGAAATAAAAGCTGAAATAAATCATTCTCTCTACTATTATTCTGACATTTCACATTCTTAAAATAAAGTGGTGATCCTAACTGACCTAAGACAGGGAATTGTTACTGGGATTAAATGTCAGGAATTGTGAAAAACTGAGTTTAAATGTAGTTGGCTTAGGTGTATGTAAAATTCCAACTTCAATTGTATATACATTGATGGTACATTGATACATTGGTGGTATCAATGTACCATCAATGTATCAATGTTGGGCTCCAAGAAGAAGCATAGCACAATTACAGCAGCCATGAAGGTTTTAAATGATATCACTGAAGCCCTTGTCAAAAAACAGCACTGCTTCTCACTTTTTATTGATCTCTCTAAGGCTTTTGATACAGTTGATCATGCTATACTGTGGCAGAGATTTTCGAGTGTAGGTCTTTCAGAGCATGCAGTTGCATGGTTTGCTAACTATCTGTTTTTATAGAACTCAGTGCACTCAATTTCATGGGCTCATGTCTGTTAAATTGTCTGTCTGTAATGGTGTGCCCCAGGGCACTGTACTTGGTCCTCTCTTATTCGCTATTTATATAAATAATTTAGGCAAAAATGTGCAGAATGCACAGCTTCACTTTTATGCTGATGATACTGTTATTTATTGTTGTGCATCGTCTCTCACAAAAGCTTTCCAGAACTTGTAAACTGCTTTTATACTGTTCAACATACCTTGTGTCAATTTAAGCTTATCCCCAACACTGACAAAACTAAACTAATGTTGTTTTCTAATGAAATAAATAGACCTCTGAACCTTTCACCTATTACTACCTGACAGGGCAATGAGATTGAGCCTGTAACCTCATATAAATAACTTGGAATTTTAATTGATGACGGCCTCTCTTTTAAATTGCAAATTCAACAACTTACAAAACAATTGAAGCTGATGTTGGGATTTTATTTTAGGAATAAGGCTTTTCTGCTTTTCTTTTGAAGCTAGAAGGAGGCAAGTATCAACTACATCTATGCCTTTACTAGACTATGGGGATATGTTATATATGAATGCTTCCGCTCAGTGTTTGAGATCAATTGACACCCTTTACCATTGAGCATTGCGATTTATTTTAAACTGCAAAACCCCTATGCACCACTGCACTTTGTATACCAGGGTTGGCTGGCCTTCTCTAGTCCCTCTAGGTTCAGTCACTGGTACACCTTTATTTACAAAGCCATTTGGGGTTTACTACCATTTCATTTGGGCATTTTTATTGTTCAGAAATGTGGTGGGTACTCTCTTCGTTCGCAGGACGAACTGTTCCAAATGTCCGAATTGAATTTGGTAAAAGGGCTTTTATGTACTCTGCGCCATCGGCTTGGAATGCCTTACAAAATACTTTTAAACTGGAAGAACTTGTCCATATTGGTGTTTTGAAATCACCGATGAAGGATTTTGAGACTGATTCCCTGACCTGTCTGTTTTTAATTTGCTGTTTTATGATTTTGTGATACTCTTGTGAATTCTATGGTTTTTACTAGATTACTTGTAGTTTTTCATGTTGTCTATCTATAATTGTGTAATGACTTGGTGCTGTCTGTCTTGGTTAGGACGCTCTTGAAAAAGAGATTTGAAATCTCAATGAGCCCTTCCTGGCTAATAAAGGTTAAATAAAAACTAAAACATTTTTTTTAAATGCAAAAATAATTAAGTATATTACTATATACTAATACAATTGTCCAGATAAAAATATTTTGTTTAACAAGTCATTTAAAACAATCTAAAGGAAGGTAGCGGTAACAATTATTTGCACCCTTGTTTTCAATACTCCGGCACCCTACCCTTGCGAAGATAACAGCAATGAACCAATTTCTAAAATGTTTTATGAGATTGGAGAACACATTGGGAGGATCTTAGACCCTTCCTCCAAATAGAATCTTTCCAGATCCTAGATATACTTCATCTTCGCCAGCGGCCGCCCACCCATTGGGGCGTTAGGGGCAGCGACCACTTGTGATTGGTAAAAAAACACATGTGATTGGTAACAAGAATATAATTAATGGATTATGTTTGAAATGCTCATAAAAGTGCTGTAAATGTGAATATTTTACTGTTTCAAAAATATATAGATCAAAACAAGCTGTTTTTCATCATATGATGCATTTTGCATCATAATGATGATGTGGCAAGTGACACTTTGCTTACTGAAAGTCCAATATCTTGAAAACTTGACTTCTGACACTCAAAATATGTTGGGACTGTATCAACAGTGGACTAATGAAAAAAATATCAAAAGATAGTTTTGAGTCGTGCTGGGCCCAGGAGCAGTGGAAGCAAATAGCCCCATAACATCAAAGATCCACCACCATATTTTACAGTTGGTATGAGGTACTTTTCTGAATATTATTAATAAGAGAACACTCCCATAAAACCTGAATTGACTTTGTGGAGGGTAAAAACATTTGACCTTTGGGTGAATATTTTGAACAAGCTTGCAAGGTCTGACGAAGAAAACGATGAAGATCAATGTAGTCTCGCTTTGACTCTAAGCTCATGGTGTGGGCTATCAGGTGTTTATGTACAGTCATATGCTCATACAAAAGCAGAAGTGCAGAGAGAGAACACCAAAACAGAAAGCACAGAGATCACAGAGTGTACATTCGTTTTTTTATTTTTTTTATTTAACCTTTATTTAACCAGGAAAAGCCAATTGAGACCCAGAGTCTCTTTTTCAAGGGAGGCCTGGCCAAGAAGGCAGCAACAATCAATATATGACATAATTAAAACATACAGTACAATACAACAACATGATCCAGCCTAAAAAAAGCATTTACACTCCGTAACAGAGTCTCCCATCAATATTCTACATTCATTCAGTGGCACTAACATATCTAGATGAAACATGGATCGTAGATTATTCCATGTGTCTGGTGCACAAGAAGAGAAGGCAGTCTTGCCTAACACTGTGAATGTCCTGGGGACTTTAAGTAGCAACCACCTAGCAGACCGGGTATGGTAACTGCTGGTGGTGAAGGAGACCAGACTACACAGGTAAAGAGCGAGTTAACCAAAAAGGGCTTTGTAGATGAACACATACAAAAGTATCTTTCTGCGCATATAAAGTGAGGTCCAACCCACCATTTGGTACAATGTGCAATGGTGGGTGAGTGACTTGGCATTTGTAATAAAGTGCAATGATGCATGATAAACAGAGTCCAGTCTCTGTAAGACGGAGGAGGTTGCATGCATATACAACAAGTCACCATAATCAATTACAGAGAGAAAAGTGTCCTGAACAAGCTTCTTTCTAGCCATAAGCGGGAAGCAAGCCTTATTTTGAAAATAAAAACCCAATTTCAATTTAAGCTTTGTCACAAGATTATCCACATGAACTTTAAAGGACAACTTGTCATCCAGCCAAATACCTAGGTATTTATAGGATGACACTTTCAATGGATAAGCCACCAGTGACAGTGTATTAGTATGTTGTTGTTTTTGCAAACATTGCCGCTTGAGGGCGATGTACACAATTTGGTTGCAGAACACAAGAGTTCTCATAGACCACAAGCAAAATTGTTTTTCACATTGCTTATGAATGCATTTCACACTACTTTTGGATTATGAGTGGATTTTAAGGCTCGTAGGAACGTCCTGCTTAATAGAATGCTTGTGTCATCGTCGCAAATCAACTGCATTATACTTTTTTTTTAAACACGTCAACTTCAACCAGTAAAATGGACCTTTGGCTAGCTTTGCTCCCAGTCTCTTTCAATGAGCTGTATCCAAAACAGGTATTTTAAAAATATCATAACCAAATCTAATCTTAGCGAATGTTCAAGCAATAATCAAAGCAACATTGCAAGCGTATTGTATGGGACCATTTAAATGTTCCGTTAGAGGCCATGAAGTTCAGTACTTACTTACTTAAGCAATTTAGGTCAAAATGGAAGGACTAACAGTACAGATAGATAGCATAAAGAACTGTACCATAGAGGCACAGAATACGTTAGAGGAAAAACTAAAAGAAATGGAGGAACTTATTCAAGAAAGATCAAGTGTAATATATTATTTCATAAATTCAACATAGAAACCAAAAAGTATTTATGAAAGTCAACCATGATTCAACCAAACAATATTTTGAAAGAGGAAGTAAAGTACTTTAAGCATATGTTTTCGTTTCAGTCTCCTCCATCTCCACTAACCGAAGTTAGTTGTGTGGATTTTTTGTCTATCAATAATGTAAAATAAACAGCAGTACAGAAAGGCTCATGTGAAGGCCAAATTACAGAGGAGGAACTTATTGATGCGATTAAAGCCTTTATGTTCGGGAAGATTTCCGGGGCTGGATGACATACCAGTGGAGGTATACCAAACCTTTTTTGATATAATTCAGAAGACCGTTATTAGCATGTTTTAATCACACCGATATAAATTGTAGATTATCAGACACTCAACAAGAAGGTCTGATTTCATCATTTCAGATACAGGATCCAAGTGGTAAATACAAAGATCCATATGAAAAATCTGGGAAACCAGGCCTGGTATTCGTAGCTAACTTTGAAAAGGCCTTTGATAAAGTACGACTGAAGTTTATAGTAATATGAATGCCTGGAATATTTACATTTTGGAGATTCAAAATTCAAAATACAGAAATAGTCATAATAAACATTCATAAAAAATACAAGTGTTATACGTCGGCTTAAAGATGAACTTCTTGTTAATCCAGCCGCTTTGTCAGATTTCAAAAAGGCTCTATGGCGAAAGTATACCATGCGATTATCTGAGGACAGTGCCCCGCTTACAAAAGCATACAAACATTTTACAACCAAGTAAAGAAATTACAAAAGTCAGAAATAGCGACAAAATTAATCACTTACCTTTGAAGATCTTCATATGGTTGCAGTCACAAGAGTCCCAGCCAGCTACATAATAAATGTTTGTTTTGTTCGATAAAGCCCCTCCAAAAACTCTATTTTGTTGGCGCGTTTCGTTCAGTAATCCACTGGCTCAAAGATGGTCAAAACATGCAGACAAATACATCCTAATAGTATCAGTAAAGTTTGTTGAAACATGTCAAACGATGTTCATAGTTAATCCTCAGGTTGTCAATTGTCTAAATAATCGATAATATTTCAACCGGACAATAGCGTATTCAATAGAAAGGAAAAACAACGAAGGGCGCGCATGCGCAAACCATCACTGCATGATTCTATAGTCCACTGACAGAAAGGTTTCATTCTTCTTAATGTTTCAGAAAACAAGGCTGAAACAATGTCTAAAGACTGTTGACATCTAGTGGAAGCCATAGGAACTGCAATCTGGGTCCTAACCCATTAGATACTCTATAGGCAGTCAATTGAAAACTACCCACATCAAAAAAAATCTCACTTCCTGGATGGATTTTCCTCAGGTTTTCACCTGCCATATCAGTTCTGTTATACTCACAGACATTATTGTAACAGTTGTAGAAATGTTAGAGTGTTTTCTATCCAAATCTACCAATTATATGGATAATCTAGCTTCTGGGCCTGAGTAACAGGCAGTTTACTATGGGAACGCTTGTCATCCAGACGTCAAAATACTGCCCCCAAGCCATAAGAAGTTAGATATGAATTTGGGGGGGCATAAATGATTAAATATGAAATAATTAAAGCTGGTTGAGAGAATTCCAAGAGTGTGCAAAGCTGTCATCAAAGCAAAGGGTTGCTACTTTGAATAATCTTATAAACTATATTTTGATTTATTTAACACTTTTTTGGTTACTACATGATTTCATATGTGTTATTTCATAATGTGGATGTCTTCAGTATTATTCTACAATGTAAAACATTGTAAAAATTAAGAAAAACCCTTGAATGAGTAGGTGTGTCCAAACTTTTGACTGGTACTGTATATATTTACAAAAATTATTTTAAGGGGATTTGAAATTATGCAGACAATTACATTGATTGAAGCTACAATCTATCTGCAATATTAAAGCTGATCTAACCCCTAAAAATAATAATAATAAAAAATAATTAAACCACAATTTAATACAACATTGAAAGCATATGATAATATATTGTTATGTAATAACTATATAAATCATTTAGATGCACTATTGTAAAGTGACTGTTCCACTGGATGTCATAAGGTGAATGCACCAATTTGTAAGTCGCTCTGGATAAGAGCGTCTGCTAAATGACTTAAATGTAATGTAAATGTAATGGCGATGGGGGTCTTTCTGCACCCAAAAATGATGTCAGTGAATCGTGTACAGAAGAGGGGCCTATTATGTAGCCTGTTCAGTAGGGCCTCTGTGGGAAACTTAAAGATGGGTTCCTCATTCTGACACAACACCATTCATACATTAGTCCATTATGAGAGAGATGCAGCTGCAGGAATGCTGTCACTGTAATTCATGGCTTACAATTCACGAGGTGGTAATAACCCATGTTTATTACATGCAAATTGAACAGACTAATAAAGCTCTCAATAGTTATAATGAACTGCGTGAGTTGCGCAACACAAGGGATTGAGAGTGAATTAAAGCCAGTTAGTCAGTGAGAGAGACAGAGGACTCAGCTCAGTACAACCACCACAATAACAACACAACACAGAGCCACTGATTCATCCAGCCCCGCTATGCTATCCCAGGGTGCCCCGCTCCTTCCCAGGGCAGAGAGAACATAGACAGATCCTTTGTTATGGCCTCAGAGGAAGGCTCATACTAACACCAGGCCACCAGGCAAAACTTTCAGACCCGGCCTACTTGGTGTGGTTGAAGATGTTTTCCCTCAGAAAAAATGCCTCAAATGCCAACACACAAGAGTTGAACTTACATGTGAGTTAAACTGACATATTATAGTGTGAAGGCCCACTATTTTATTTTCCCGGGGCGCTGTACCGGACCACACCGGCTTACTTTCACCCCTGGAATCAGCTGTGTTAGTTATGGAACACATCAAACAAGTGGACTGTCTGGGGGTACTCAAGGAGAGTTGTCAGGATTTGGCCAGGGTTGTTCCGGTTTTTGGTCACTAGATGCCCCCATTGTGCCTTTTGACCTTTTGTTTTCCCTTGATCCCCATTATTATTTGCACCTGTGCCTCCTTTCCCCTGATTGTATTTAAACCCTTTGTTTTCCTCTGTTCTTTGCTCTGTGTTTGTATGTTAGCACCCAGCCCTAGTACTCTGAGAACTCTTGTTGATCCCGGTGGACTCTCTTGTGGAATTCTGTTTTTTTGTTCTTGTTTGTTTGTTTTTTGAGTATCTTTTGAGGCTTTGGGTGCTTTACCTTCCACCTTGTGGATTTACCTTTTTTGTCTTGGAGGATTACCTTTGTTCTTGTAGGATTCCTTTTGAGGTTGTGGAGTTACATGTTTTCCTGAAGAACTTCATTTTTTACTTCATTAAATCAAGTACTGCTGTGTCTGCCTCATCTTCTGGGTTCTGCCGACTATTCGTGGCTCAGTTGGTTAAGTGACTGTTTCTCACTCCGGAGACCCGGGTTCGTAACCGGGTCCTGACAAGAGTTTTGGGAAACACTGGTCTATACAGTCTGATAATAACATTTAATGACGTTCCAGAACCTTCTTCTACAAGCAGGACAAAATAATTCAAATGCAGCAAAAAGAATCCTTCCATTCCGCCCTAGTGAGTCGTGGTTTCTTGTGGAGCTAACGAGCACCCAGCAAATTCACGACTGAAAAGGGAAACAGTGGGCCTTAGTTACAGTTAAAGAGGCTCCACTGCTCCAAAAATATTCTCTTGCTCAGTATGAGAAGCTCAACCTACGCATCTGCAGCCAGATATTCAGGCAATAATCAAAATGCTCAATCGCTGAGCAACAATGTATCATGTCAAGTGGAAGGAATATCTAGTTAAGGATGTGTAATTATGAAGTATAGTCAATTCAAATGCTCTCCTCTTAGACAAACAACTGTGGTTCAGCTCAAGCTCAGGTTTATTTCTAGAAAAATTGCATGACAGATTTTACAGGGATAAAATAGTGTAAGTCAGTCTTATCAGTAATAAGGTTACAATACATGTCCAAAGGTATGTGGACAACTGCTCGTCGAACATCTCATTCCAAATTCATGGTAATTAATATGGAGTTGGTCCCTCCTTTGCTGCTACAACAGCCTCCACTCATCTGGGAAAGCATTCCACTAGATGTTGGAACATTGCTGCGGGGACTTCCATTCCATTCAGCCACAAGAACATTAGTGAGCTGATGTTGGGCGATTAGGCTTGGCTCGCAGTCGGCGTTTTAATTCATCCCAAAGGTGTACGATGGGGTTGAGGTCAGGGCTCTGTGCAGGCCAGTCAAGTTCTTCCACACCGATCTCGAGAATCCATTTCTGTATGGACCTCGCTTTGTGCATGGGGGCATTGTCATGCTGAAACAGGAAAGGGCCTTCCCCAAACTGTTGCCACAAAGTTAGAAGCACAGAATCGTCTAAAATGTCATTGTATGCTGTAGCATTAAGATTTCCCTTCACTGGAACTAAGGAGCCCAAACCATGAAAAACAGCCCCAGACCATTATTCCTCCACCAAACTTTACAATTGGCACTATGCATTCGGGCAGGTAGTGTTCTCCTGGCATCCGCCAAACCCAGATTCATCCGTCGGACTGCCAGATTGTGAAGCGTGATTCATCCCTCCAGAGAACACGTTTCCACTGCTCCGGAGTCCAATGGCGGCTAACTTTATTCCACTCCAGCCAACGCTTGACATTGTGCATGGTGACCTTAGGCTTGTGTGCGGCTGCTCGTCCATGGAAACCCATTTCATGAAGCTCCCAACGAACAGTTATTGTGCTGACGTTCCTTCCTGAGGCAGTTTGGAACTCAGTAGTGGGTGTTGCAACCTATGTATAGTCTATGGATATTGCATGTCTGTGTGTTCAATTTTATACACCTGTCAGCAACAGGTGTGGATGAAATAGCCAAATCCACTAATTTGAAGGGGTGTCCACATACTTTTGTATATATATACTGTATATATATATACAGTGGGGCAAAAAAGTATTTAGTCAGCCACCAATTGTGCAAGTTCTCCCACTTAAAAAGATGAGAGAGGCCTGTAATTTTCATCTCCCACTTAAAAAAACTTGCACAATTGGTGGCTGACTAAATACTTTTCTGATTTGGCTAGTTCTGTTAGTACAGACACTGTCTTAAACGGTCACCTCACTACTCTATCCTGGAGGTGACATTGCCCAAAGGCAACGTTTTCCTTAATCCGCAGGTAGGAAGGTTATAGTTGCCTCTGCTTTTAATAAAATATTTGCTGTGCTCCATGTCGTTTGCAAAACCACAGTTAATCTCCCCAGGTTGGAAGAGATAAGACTGGGCCATGTCAGTGTTCCACCTCTCTCTCCCTGTAGCATGCCCAGGCACAACACTGTATTGTGTGTTTACAACATGGTTCCTCACAACAGTCACTGGGGGATTCCTTTCTATTCCCTCAGTTCAAGGCAAAGCCCAGAACCCCTCAGTCACAGCTGTAAGACCCCAGCTCTACCTGCACTGACCAGGACTCCCAGCAACAGAAAGAAGGAACATTAGTCAACAGTTGAAAAGGAAGAGGAGGGATCAAGAAGAAAGAAGTGGAAGAGGGGACAGGGTATTAGATAGGCAAACAACTTTTGTATATGTGCTATGAATTGACATATCAAGTGAAAAGTGGGCATTTTGTTCTGTATTGAAGTAGGAAAATATTCTGTCCCTTGAGGCATTGAGGTAATTACACAACAGGTTAGGGCTTGTCTGTAACCTTCCACTTCCTACCTGACTGTTCGGCAGTCTAGTGCAATGCAATCTTCACTATGTAAACACATACCACAGGTGTGTTGGCCATTACATACTTTCACAATGGCTCAATAGATCATGTTCACCCAATGACAAAAAAAAAGGTATGTGAAGCAGTAAGGGACAGATCAAAATGTACTGGGGGGCGGGGGGCGGGGCTGGTCCAACTCAAGATGTCATAACAAAATTATGTGAACCCCCCCAAACTATTTTCACATGTCCCTCCCTTTCTACAGTAAAATAAATGTAACACCCTCTCCCCTCATAGAATTAACTCAAAATAATGTTTATGACCACAGATAACTGTAGCGACCCTGTGCTTATAAACATGGATATCGACTTTGCCACTTCAGCATGCTTTTGTGGCACAGTCAACACCACACAGGGCTACGGGCCAGAATGTTGAGTCTTCGCCGACCACCACAGACGAGCTCACTCTCCCTGCCTGTATCATTACATTACGATCAGAGCTGGCTGCAGACAATGATCAGCTGGGAGGAATTCAGATTTTCAACATTTTGATGCCATATTTATAATTACATAAAACACATGCAATGAATTTTACCTAGTTACTGTCACGACTTCCGCCGAGGTTGGCTCTCCTGCCCGTTCGGGCGGTGCTCGGTGGTCGTCGTCACCGTCCTACTAGCCACTACCGATCCCTTTTCGTGTATCTGTTGGTTTTGTCTGATTGGTTTCACCTGTGTGTTGTTTAGTTAATTAGTGTCTGTATATAATGTAGGTTGTCCCGCCCTTGTTTTGTGCGGGATTGTTTTGTCATTCATTTCTTCTGTCGGTGTTATTGTGTTTCTTATTCTCCGGTTAGTCTGTTATCCTGTGTTGGATAATTTCACCCTGTGTGTATTTGGGTTGACCGTGTATATTTTGTTCACCGGTGAATAAACTTTATATCGCTATCTGCTCTCTGCGCCTGATTCCACCCACCTTGATTAGACGTGACATCTACAACTGAATGCATTCAACTGAAATGTTCCTTCCGCATTCAACCCAGCCCCTCTGAGTCAGAGAGGTGCGGAGGGTCTGCCTTAAGTTAATCAACATCCACGTCATCGGCGACCGTGGAACAGTGGTTTGCAAAGGAAGAGAAACTTAGACTCCAGAGAGATAGAGAGATGCAGGTGGCATGACACTGACGTTCATCTCTTTATGTCAGATGGCTACTGCGTCCTACTAAACAGATAGAGACGTACAGAAGATGTCGTACATGTTCTGTCCAAATACCTTGTAGAACGATAAGCGTTATATTGTTAGATTATAGGCGTAACTCTGGTAGACCTGAAACAGTTTTCCTCACTTCAAGTTCAACTGTAGGAGTCAGTTGGCCCGCCGGTGCACACTGCCTTCATATCATAGGCCAGCAAGCAGCTAAAGCTTAATAATAGCCACACCATACCAAACCTTTAAAAACGTTTCTAAACTTTACTAGGGTAATATCAAAAGTAATTCAAGCCATTGTTTATAGGGAAAACTAGCAGGGAAAAACGCAGTACCCTCCCCTATGCCCCTCAAAAAAACAACCCCCCCCCCCAGTAAATTTCGATCTGTCCCCAAATACAACTAACAAGATATGATTGTTACAGTAGTCTGGACTATGAAGCCAGGCAACACAATCTATTTTAGTTGCTATGTGCACATGCACCATTATAGGAAACCTCACCACAGTATCAGGACAATATTATAGTGTTATTTACACATTATTACATGTTACACAAAATATTACAATCCACACTGTCTGCACCCAAACCTAAGGACCTGAGTTTTTGTCCCCTTGCGTGACACAGCCTTTACACCACCTTCGCACTGCCACCGGTTCGGTAGTCACTCACCAGAAATCACTGGGCTCCATTTCTTGGGCTCCATGTCCGACTTGTCAAAAGTTCGGGACTTCCTCCGGAACGCGACCCGTCTGAAGTCGTCCATGCCCTTATCCTCCGATGACATTTCCAACATCGAAAAGATTCACAGAGCGAGCAGCTCTATCGGTAACATTAATCCCGCATTCAAATGTGCAACTGACAGTCAACATATTACAGAAAAATTCCATTTAAGGTCAAAGAATTCCTAAATCCTATTTATCATTCACCGCTAAATGAAAGAAAAAAACGTATTGAAAAATCACGTGGCAGGTTTATTTTCCCGGATATGTGCCACAATAAAGTTATTGAGCGATGCGTGCGCTCTGCTCTGCCTTTCTGGGTCAACATCATCATCCGGTCAGCTTATCTCTTATCTCTCTCTGTACAATCACCTTGGAGTTGGAGTAGATCGTTTTAAATCTCGCCCTGTTTCACTGTTGCTCTCATTGGAAGAACCATCTCTCCCCCTTTAGAAAGGGAACCAGAATCATTTCACTTAAAAGGGATCAATATTGCAATATGAAGATATTGTAGCTTCGGGAGGGTATTTAAAAAATAGAGCACAGAACCTGGAAGGTGTTTTGCATACAATCTACTGTACAATGAAGACGGGCAGGGTTGTGCTACTGATTGTAGCCCAATAAACAGCCATAATGATACGGTGACATTTTTCAAAAACATGCAAACTGTTATGAGAAGGATGACATAAGGTTATCATTATCATAATTGAGAAGAAAAAAGACTCAGCGAAGCACAAACGTCCTATATCAGTCCAAGACAGTTGTTTTATTTCCTATTGAAACAGATGTTACACTGTTTTAAGCCAGTAAGAAATATAAACAAGACAACCCAATACAGTATATTGCTGTCTTTCTGTCCCTTTTTTTTTAACTGATTAGGGTTTCTAAACCTCAGTTAAGATTCCGGGGGACTCCATCAGGGGCATAGGAGCGACTGACCTTGGGAGGGGACACATTTTGCTATAGGGGCATGCCCTCGAAAAACAAAAGGTTTAAATTCCTCACTTCTAGCAACTTTTGAGAAATCTTAACTTAGAAATGGGCAAATTTACAAGACCAAGGGGGGGTCTTGCAGAGGGCACTTACTCTGGTACAGTCCAACCACTCATAGGGCCATAGCCATTCATACTGTAATGAATACCAGTGTGACTGTTAAATTAAACAACCATTGTGTACTCTTTCTCGGCTACTGTATGATTCATTTCCTAGTATTTTTTCTCACTTCCTCTATGTCAGGTTGTTACTACTGCTGCTCTGAATCTTAATGTAATATATTCAACTTATAATACAGTTATTATACTGTAATAATAACCAGCATAATACAACAACAAAAAGGTAGGCGTGAAAGGTCAAACTTAAATGAATCAGTCTCCACTCTACGCAATTATCAAAAATAAAACATCATCACGACTGCCTCTCACCTGCATGAAGTTAACACATGCAATACACCCTCTAGACTTAAGATGCTATCATTTCATCAATCATATAAGATAATTGAGATTCATTCACACTATGACAGATCATCATCTTACCTGTTGGTTAGTTGCCTCTCGTTCCCTTTCCCTCTCTGCCTGTCCGTCTGTTCATGGCTGTCACGCTCCTACCTTGATCAGAATAGCACCTTACAATGTCTTAACATATGGAACACTCCTTTATGACCTATGATCACTGTGATGAAGTGAAAGACAACTAAGCTGAAACAACTCAAATTTGCCAGCTAGTTTTCCAGGGCTGGTGTGTGTGCAGTTGCCAAGAACTTTACTTACAGTCCTTTGCTCCCCTTTGAACAAAACTCCTAAGTCCTCTTTTTTCTCTCTTATTGATTGCTGGCACATTGCTAACTTGCTGACCATGTCATGAAGACTAAGACAGTGATTGTGCAAGTCATTCTGTAGCTAGCAAGTATTCTTGGCTTCACGTTCCAAGCAGCGGATGCCTGTTAAAAATAAAAGTTCCTCAACTTTGTTGGGGGGTGGGGGTGGGGGGCATGTTACCGGCTTCTAACACTGCCCTCTGTATCACAATCTTCCACTGATAAAGTTAACCTGTGCAGAGAACCCTGGCAGTAGGGTAAATGATTCTCCATAGATAGACACCTATAGTACACTAGACTAGCTGTGGACCTCACACATATTTTTCATACTCTACTGTTCCACCGAAGGTTTTAGAATGAAAACAAGTGATTCCACAAACATAGACAGAAATCAAATCAATGTAAACATGTATACAGTCCAGAAGTTGCATACCCATTCTCCACTGCAATGTAACATGCTTTCACCTGTGCTTATTGTGTGGATTCCAAGGGTGATTGTTCTTTATGGCTACTATACACATCTTACCAGAATACTAGAATCCACCCTTATGGTGTGATTCAATTCATGTAGAACTGTAAGAAAAATCTGTCTCAATGCCTCTGGATCATATCCATAAGAAACTAGATGTTCAGATTGCCCCTCAATAAACCTGGTTGGTCAAACATAAGACATAATCATTATTTGATTTGATTTGAGAGAGAGTTAGAGAGAGAGAGAGAGAGAGAGAGAATGTGAATCAGGTAAATGATTCATGCAACATTAGGTAGATTACATCATCAACATGATCAGACAGTTTGGTTCTAGGCTCATCTTGAATTAATGTTTCAACCAAGAAAAATAAAAAAAGTCTGTTTCACCAGATCACCAAACCTCAATGCAAATTGATCTGAAGGTGTAGGGATGACTCACAAAATACACCCGGTAATCCTGGAAGCCGTTGGGATTTATCCCTGTTTTCATTTAGCTGGTTAGTGTGATGTTATTACATCCGGCAGAGTAGAGATATTTATGGCTCTGTTAACCGGGAAGAGAGATGCCTGGACAGAGATCTCACCACAGTCATTGGACCTGACAGAGCATCCAACCAAATATAAACAAAGTCATATCCAGTGTTGTTGCTTCAGTGGATAGTCCTAATTGTGCTTGTAAAGAAGGATGTTTGGAGGAGAGAGTGGCTTACCTTCAGTTTGAACCTATTTAGTCCATACCCCGTTAAAATGCCTGATTACTGTCATCTCTTTGGGGTTAGACAGAGTGAAACAAGCGATCCTTTATACATAAACAACATGAAGCTTAAGACGAGCCAATTGGAATGTCCTTCGACAGACACATGGTACTACTGGGGCAATGTGTTATCTGAACTGTGTAAAAACTAAACCAAGGGGTGTCATGTCACACATGTCATGATCAAGTCAAGTCAAAACCTGTGCAATTCAAAAGGCCACATCCAGGCCTACAGACCTAGACCCCACTTCCTCATCTCCTACCTTAGAGACTCGAGACTATGTCAAGTACGATCTCAACTCCATGACAAACATAACCAATCGCCTCAGCAGTAAAAAAAAAGAAAGAAAGAACTGAAGTAAAAAATATCATCTTTATGCCTTGCAAAAAAGTTGTATAAAAACAAGCATCTCAAGTGTAGTTATGTTAGATTGGTCATTGAAATCAAGAACGCCCATCTCATCAAACATTATCCTTGTAATGCAATATCACATCCATTCAATTAGTCTTTCCGCATTGATGTCAAATTCAATGTATTCTTAAACATGACCATGGTAGAAAAGACAGAACCACTTACACATGTAGAGATTATGCTTACAAACAGATGCTTTTACATCTAATATTCTGTCTAGTCTGTTGTAAGCCTTTCACGTCACCAAAAAGAAACACTGTTATTGACGGAACATTTCTGGCCACACATGTAGGATATAGACCATCCAAAACCTTGTTATATTCAATTGGGAAAGAGGTTTTTGTTCTATCGATTTTTTATTTTTTTTAAAGATTGCAATAAGGACATAACAGCCATAGTCGAATGAATCTGAGCTAAATGAATCCTCATTATTTAAGTCCGAGTACCACAGCAATAATACACATCTTGAATTCCATTTTCAAAGAATGACCAAGAAACAATCAGATGATATCACATGCAAATTCAAATGAATAAATGGATGAACAAACACAAATCAATAAATAACCAGTTAAATAGATAAGTCAGCTAAATAGATGATAAATAATCATATAGATACAGGACATTTGTTTAAGTCAATTTGTCACTCTGGTGTTTGCACTGCCGTCCGGTCCGCCAGTCTCTCTCTCGTGGACAGGATGTGATGTTATTCCAGCCCAACCAATGAGGAGCATCCCGAACTTGCTCTGTAACCTCACCAACCGGGAGAAAGTGTGGTATGTGGAGGAGAGGCTTGCTGAGGGGACACAAAGACTAGGCGCCAGGATGGGGTGCCAGGTTGAGGGAGATGGGAGACAGGTGTCCTCAAGTGCCGTGTGCCTCCGTGAGGGCCGGGTCCATGGGTGTGGGTGCTTGAGTCCTAGGGGCCTTGGGGGCGAGGCTGCTGGGCCATTGAGGGGGACCTGCTGGAGAAGGTTGGTGTCTGGTCCTCCTGGAGGGCCGTCACAATGTTAGGACTCGGACTGCAAGGAAGACGGGAGGGAGAAGAGGAAAGAGCAAGAGAGGAGTGGAGAACAGGGAAAAAAGTCAAAAGGACATGTATGCCACTGGTGCTATAAAGTGCTCAGAAATGAACAAACAAACAAATGGAGGGACAAAACTGTTCCCAAAAACAACAGAAATGGAAATTGTTCAAATTTCAGGAGGGGAAGAACATTCAAATATTTTGGGAGGAGAGTTGACTTGCTCAAACAACACTATGACCAAGAGAAGGAATAGTAGACAGGACATCAGTTACTTATTTGCCTGTAGGAATGATTCAGAGGCAATGAGATCTACTGTATGGGTGGGTTGTAGTAGGGGGCTGGTTGGGGATTGTAGTGAGATGAACTGAGTTAGCTCTGTAGGAAATTGATCTAAGTAGACGTAGATGATCTGCATTAAGTTGATGAAGCAAAGTGTTACTGGTGACAAAAGCTTCATGCAAAACCAATGCATGTGCTAACACTAATTATATCCATTATACTAAGCAATACAGTTTCAGTGTAGCTGTGTCATAAATACCAACGCCTCGTGCTGTGAGTCAGAAAAATACACAAGTCTTCACGCCTTAATGAGTTTCAGGCTTCTGTGTGTGTGTGACTAGATGCCTGTTATGTAAATGTGTTTGATCCATCAAGTACAGTATAGTAGTGCGAATATGAACTAATATCTGTGGCTTAAGAACCAGCCGTGCGGGGCATGCTGCGTGTATCCTGCAGGCCCAAGTCACAAGGAGAGCGAGTGAGAGAAGCGGAAAGAGACAGGAGGGGATGTAGAGCTCAGGCCTCTAGGACGTTACCTGTGGACTAGGGAGACTCTCCTTAGTGGTGGGGAGAGTGGCGATACTGAGGCAGAGGAAGCAGGCTGCTGACAATCTACAAGAAACTGATACATTAGACAGATATACAGAGTGGTGACAGTCAGGGTTAGTGGGACAGACAAAGACATGGGTGCACAAGACGGGAGGAAAGACTTGTCAGGGACAAAGAGACACACGGGACTCGTCACGTAGTAACTCAACATGTCCGAGGAGAGGACGTCGGTTGTGGAACCTTTTGCTCTTTCAGAGTATAACATTAGAGCATACTGGCATTGTAGTGATTATGCTTTTAGTAGTCATGCTTGTAATCACTTTCAGTTGACTGGAGTATCACATTCTGCAAGTTAATATCTTACTGTAATACAGTTCATTAATACAATCTGCGCACTCTTAAGTTTTTTCTTCTGATTTATTTGCCTTGAAAGTAAATGATTCGTGCTTTCTACCGCCTGACATACCACAGTAGTTAATATTGTGTGAGAGAAGTTGTTTATGTTTCTATGAGAGAGAGAGAGAGAGAGAGAGAGAGAGAGAGAGAGAGAGAGAGAGAGAGAGAGAAGAGAGAGAGAGAGAGAGAGAGAGAGAGAGAGAGAAAGAGCCAGAGAGAGATTGCAGGAGAAAGGGAGCTCGCTGTTCATTTTCCAAGGCCAATAAAGTACTTGTGTATCACTGAAAGACTGCTCGTTATTCAAAACCAGCCTTGTCTGACCCAACTGACAAGGCATTCCTCTGTCCATCCTTCGAGGAGGATGGACAGCACTGCTAAGGGGAAAAACACAGACACACATAGAACATTTACGCACAGTTTCAAATCCAGTACTGTATTTTTCTGTGCTGCACCATAAAAGAGACACACAAACAAACGAAAACCTAATGGCGACTGTCAGACACACGGAGCAATTAACTGCTGCTCATGTAAGCCTATGGGCTAAAAACCAAGCAGCATTTTTACATCAGATAAGTGATAATATCATACACAATTGTAACACATTAATGAATGAATGACCCTGCAGTCTTGGGTTTTTATTTTATAGAGTCAAAGTGCAACCCATGTTATCCTATAGGGATTGGACCTGAATGTACATGGACATTCTTCACCTCAGATTGTGTCTATAAAAACATTTGACCACTGTAGGAGCCAAAAGCTAATAACCACAGAGAGGTGAGTGTAATTTAACTTGTTATCCATGGTAGGGACATGAGGGCCAAACAGCATTTGACAGGAATGACTCATTGGGAATTGTTAAGACACTGCCATCTGCAGGCACTACATGGCATGTGCATAGGGTTGCTTTGAACTGCTTGGGTGTTCTTTTCAGGGTGTTCTTTTCAGGGTGTGTTATCAGCGTAGTAGGTCTGGGTAGGTGGTTAGAGTGTCACAGAGAGGAGGTCACACTGGTTTCCCATGCTGCTCTGAATGGTATATCTGCATATAAACCATGTATATTCTTCCTCCTGGATCTGACTGATCAAAGTCACATGCATGCCACAACAAAAAGCTATCAACATTGACAGAAAAAGCATCATAGATCAATCACTCAGTCTCTCTCTCTCACCCCCCCCCCACACACACACACAGTTTTCTATTAATAATAGACTCTAAGGACACAATGATGTCATGCTATAGTATGCTGTACGTAGTATAGTGTAGAGAAGGGGCAATTGATTGTGGCACTGAATAGGGCTGTAGACTTGTGGAAGGGACTTCTGTCAAATGCTTTTTGCTCCAGATTTGATGACAATTCAAGAGTCATGTTATTATCATGGCTTGAACATGTTAATCAAACTAGAACGATTCCTTAAAATCATAAGACGCGGCAAAGGAGTCAACATTGACCAGATTGGCCCACATTCAACAAATCTGATTTAACAAAATGGATATTCGTCAAATCCGTCATGATTGATGTATTGTAACAGCCCACAATGTGGTTACTTAAGTCCAATTTGGATATATTTGGCTGTTTCTGCTGCATAACATGTAGAAGTTGTCCCTCTTCAGGTTAAGAGGAAGTGACTGCTAAATGCTAACTCCCGTTTGTATGAGCTAGTAGCATACATGTAGCTATCATACAGAAATCGTTGATGGCAGTCAACGCTGTTTTTAACTGGAACGCAGTTGATTGGTAACGATGACATGTGTTGGTGTTGACATTCATACAAACATACTCCAATTTTTACCTCAACATAGTGTGAAATACAACGAGGAGAACCCCTGGATCTTTCCTCACGCGTTTCCATGGCAATTCCATTGTTTTGGTCAAGTTCCATTGACCCCTTTACCGTGTCTATTTTGATGCCCTGAATTATCATATGATTTGCAGAGTCATCAAAACGGTTTCATTTCTAAACTGTGTCAGAGAGGTACTGTAAGGCAGCCTACATAGTAAAGAAGCCTACCATAGAGAAATAGATATGGTGCCTTTCTCTGCTTTACAAACAAAGATTCCCCGAGATTTCAACCAGGCTTTATATTTTCTGTGTCAAACATTCATAGGGATAGATAGACCAGAGATGAGCAACTTTGATGGGGGCGGGGGCCTGAGTTGCTTGCGGTCTGCATTGCCCATCCCTGGGATAGGGGCGGCAGCGTAGCCTAGTGGTTAGAGCGTTGGACTAGGAACCGGAAGGTTGCGAGTTCAAACCCCCGAGCTGATAAGGTACAAATCTGTCGTTCTGCCCCTGAACAGGCAGTTAACCCACTGTTCCCAGGCCGTCATTGAAGATAATAATGTGTTCTTAACTGACTTGCCTGGTTAAAATAAGTAAATAAATTTTAAAAAAATAGACTGAGGAATTCCAATGGCTATTAGTGTCTGTGTTTCCACTGTGTAAATCATCCACTGGGTGGCGCCCAATGAGACACACAGAACAGAGTAACAGTGTAGCTCTGCGCACAGTTTATGGATGGTTGGAAAAAGCAATGTGAGTCTGTATATTCACTGCAAACAGACTTTGATTATACAAAGTGAATAATTAACATAGGCAATGACAACAACAGGGGAATTCAATTGCCTAACAATGGAAAATAGTGGACAATAATTAGGTTGTATGATATGAGGACTAGGCTACAGCACTTCACTTCTACTCTAAAAGCTTACAGTTTATGTGCCAAGAGAGGAAGTAAAAACGTATGTCATACGGAATCTCCAAAATGTAGAATTATCCTTCACTCCATCTTAGCACATTATGCATAACAAATCCTCAGAAAAATTACTAAAACTCAACTTTATTTGTCATAAAAATGTCACATTTACTGGTATATTTCTAACATATATTTCATTTCTTCCCTAAATCCCTTCATTTACAGAAATGAGCCCAAAACTATAAACAGACTTGATTATTGTCTACAGATGGAACGAGCTGTGTTGGGCTCCTTCTCATAGCCAATTCCCGAGAAGAATGTCACAGTACTGCATAGTCATAGGTCAAGCCAGACACTGGAAACAGGAAACCAGTCTGTCCTCCTCCCTGTGTCCCACCCACCCACTTGGACTAGGGCTAGGGCATCTTGGAACTGTAGGCGTGAGGGACTGGGTTGCTGGGAGATGTGACCAGAGCAGAGGGGCGAGGTGCGTCTTTTTGGGTACGAGTTCTGACCGACCCCGGCGACAAGTGTTGCCAAGTCTTAGGAATAGGTGAGCGGTAAGGAGACACGGGGGCGGAGCTAGGAGAGTGCGGACTGGAGTCTCGACTGTTAACGAGTCGACAACACTCTAAACTCAGCGACTCTGGGTCAATGATGAAGGTCTGAGTGCCCAGGGACCACTGGGGGTGACCCAGGGGAGGCAGAGAGGAGACCAGGGATGAGGTCTGGGAAGTGCCTCCGTCTGAGGCCGACCAGGGGTTGGAAGACAGGGGCAGCTCCAGGGAGGGAGGGCTGCAGAGGGTCAGGGAGGTGTTGAAGGTGTGGGAGCAGGTGGAAGAAGGGCTGTGTATCATGGTGGGGCTGGGGGGAGCTGTGAGGGCGGCTTGTCGACTTACTTTGGGCGGGCTGCTCTTGATCTTGGGCACCTTGGCGCCGCGGCCGCGGTCCCGGGTCTGCTCGGTGTCAAACTCCAGGTCCTCCAGGCGTTGGGTCAGGGCCAGCTTCTGTTGGATGGCCATACGGAGCAGGGAGTTCAGGGTCTTCTTCTCATCCTCCGCCGCAGCCAGCTGTCTCTGCATCTCATCCAGCTGAGTCACATACTCATCACACCTAGGAGAGAGAGAGAGAGAGAGAGAGAGAGAGAGAGAGAGAGAGAGAGAGAGAGAGAGAGAGAGAGAGAGACACAACACTAGGTCAATCAACTAAGAAACACCCTTGTGTAAGCCGGGGAATACACTCTCAAACAGTGAGATTGAATACCCTCTGAAACAGTGAGATTGAATACACTCTGAAACAGTGAGATTGAATACACTCTGAAACAGTGAGATTGAATACACTCTCAAACAGTGAGATTGAATACACTCTCAAACAGTGAGATTGAATACACTCTGAAACAGTGAGATTGAATACACTCTGAAACAGTGAGATTGAATACACTCTCAAACAGTGAGATTGAATACACTCTCAAACAGTGAGATTGAATAAACTCTGAAACAGTGAGATTGAATACACTCTGAAACAGTGAGATTGAATACACTCTCAAACAGTGAGATTGAATACACTCTCAAACAGTGAGATTGAATACACTCTCAAACAGTGAGATTGAATACACTCTCAAACAGTGAGATTGAATACACTCTCAAACAGTGAGATTGAATACACTCTCAAACAGTGAGATTGAATACACTCTCAAACAGTGAGATTGAATACACTCTCAAACAGTGAGATTGAATACACTCTCAAACAGTGAGATTGAATACACTCTGAAACAGTGAGATTGAATACACTCTGAAACAGTGAGATTGAATACACTCTCAAACAGTGAGATTGAATACACTCTCAAACAGTGAGATTGAATACACTCTGAAACAGTGAGATTGAATACACTCTCAAACAGTGAGATTGAATACACTCTCAAACAGTGAGATTGAATACACTCTCAAACAGTGAGATTGAATACACTCTCAAACAGTGAGATTGAATACACTCTCAAACAGTGAGATTGAATACACTCTCAAACAGTGAGATTGAATACACTCTCAAACAGTGAGATTGAATACACTCTCAAACAGTGAGATTGAATACACTCTCAAACAGTGAGATTGAATACACTCTCAAACAGTGAGATTGAATACACTCTCAAACAGTGAGATTGAATACACTCTGAAACAGTGAGATTGAATACACTCTGAAACAGTGAGATTGAATACACTCTGAAACAGTGAGATTGAATACACTCTGAAACAGTGAGATTGAATACACTCTGAAACAGTGAGATTGAATACACTCTGAAACAGTGAGATTGAATACACTCTCAAACAGTGAGATTGAATACACTCTGAAACAGTGAGATTGAATACACTCTCAAACAGTGAGATTGAATACACTCTCAAACAGTGAGATTGAATACACTCTGAAACAGTGAGATTGAATACACTCTCAAACAGTGAGATTGAATACACTCTCAAACAGTGAGATTGAATACACTCTCAAACAGTGAGATTGAATACACTCTGAAACAGTGAGATTGAATACACTCTCAAACAGTGAGATTGAATACACTCTGAAACAGTGAGATTGAATACACTCTGAAACAGTGAGATTGAATACACTCTCAAACAGTGAGATTGAATACACTCTGAAACAGTGAGATTGAATACACTCTGAAACAGTGAGATTGAATACACTCTCAAACAGTGAGATTGAATACACTCTGAAACAGTGAGATTGAATACACTCTCAAACAGTGAGATTGAATACACTCTCAAACAGTGAGATTGAATACACTCTGAAACAGTGAGATTGAATACACTCTGAAACAGTGAGATTGAATACACTCTCAAACAGTGAGATTGAATACACTCTCAAACAGTGAGATTGAATACACTCTCAAACAGTGAGATTGAATACACTCTCAAACAGTGAGATTGAATACACTCTCAAACAGTGAGATTGAATACACTCTCAAACAGTGAGATTGAATACACTCTCAAACAGTGAGATTGAATACACTCTCAAACAGTGAGATTTACCAGAGGCCTAACTCATCGTCTTTGCACAGTCTTACACATCGGTGTTGTAATTGACTGCATGAGATCCCAGAATGCCACTCACCTGGTGGCGAACATGGCCCTGAGAGAGGAGAAGGTGGCGGCGTCCTCCTTCAGAGCCTTCAGCTCGTTCCTCAGCTTCATCATGGTCTCTGTCACCATGCACTTCTCATTCTCATACTTGCTCTTTAGATTAGCCAGCGCCCCCTCTGCAGTCTGTAATAGAGAGTGGGGTTAATTATGTAGTTACTTTCATGTTATCAGATTATAAACAGTGTATATTAGCCACTTTATATCTCCAACAAAAAAATAGGGCAAATGTAATGCACTATGCAAAAGAAAACTGATCAAACCTGTTGGATAATGCTGAGAACAGTGTGATGACTTTCCCAGGTACTCAGCCCTAGCCTAGTCCCAGATCTCTAGTCCCAGAACTCCTACGGTCATTGGCGAGACAGCACAAACACATCTGGAACTAGGCTAGGCACTCAGTTCTCTGCTCTTCTCACCTGTTTGTTGGCTTTGAGCACCAGCCTGAGCGTGGCAATCTGCTCCCTCTTGGTGCTGAGGAGGGACTTGAGCTTGAGGATTTCCTCCATGCAGGCCTCCTTGTCCTTGTCGAACAAGGGGGCCAGCTCTCGGGCGGCTGCCCTCTGTCGAGACAGCTGGAGGGAGCGGTCCACGGCTCTCTGCAGGTGTTTGATCTGATCCCTGATGATGGCGTTCAGGTTGTAGATGTTCATGGGCTCCTTACGCAGGTCTCCGCCCACCTCGGGAGGGACGGAAGAGGAGGAGGGAGAGCCTTGGAGCTGTTGATGACCGGGGAACCAATAGGGGTGCGGATGGGGTTCCCCTGACTGCCTGGTGCTGGGGACTCCCTCCCTGTTGTCCCGTTGTCCCCACTGGGGGGGTCTTTGGAGGGCGAGTCCATGGGGCTCCGAGGGGCCTCTGAGAGCCCAGCGTTTACGGCGGCGAGGCGTCTAGCAAGACGGGGGGAGAGTAGTGCCCGGGGGTCCTCAGAGCCCTTGAGGCTGCCGCTGCGGGTGTTACGGCTCTGACGGTAGTAGTCCAGCATGACGCGGTTGGGCGTCTCATTGTTGCAGAGACACACGTGGTGGTAGAGCTGGGCCAGCTCCTCGCTGAATGTCACCAGCTCGTCCTGCGCCCTGTTCAGCATGTCGTGGCTCTCCGTGGCCACGCCCGTCGCCGCCTGTAGTTCTGCCTCCAAACGTGCCACCTTGTCGCGGGCCTCGCGGCAGCTCTTCTCCAGCCGTTTGACCTGCTCGTCCAGAGCTTGGACCTTCCCATCGCTGCTGCTCCACTCCTCCCCCTGGCCCTCTACACAATGGTTAGATTTCTCCTTCAGAGCTTTTAGCTCCGCCTTTAGGTCGATCACCTCGGTTACTGCCACCTTGTACTTACACTCCAGAATCTCCATCCCGTGGATGTTCACCACATAGTCGTGGCAACCGGGCGCGGGCAACCTGTCGTGCGTCTCAGACTCCTGGGCGTCGGCCATCTCCTTGTCACTGTGGAGGCGCTTCATAGCGTTGACGCGCTCGGTGAGGCGGTGGACACACTCGTGCTGCTCGGTCAGGGCACCCTGCGTGTGCTGCAGCTGGGTCTGGGCCTCCTGCAGGTTCATCAGGAGGCTGGACTTCTCACGCTCCACCTAGAGGACAGGAAGGACATACTGCAGGGTGAGGACCACTCAGACCATACCAGCATTACCGCAGACACAAAGTTCTGAGGTTCACTTAACAGTGCGCTTCACTAAGTTCAGGAACAGTACGGTCAACTAAAAACACCGAATGATAGTGTATAAACGGTCAGGTCCAGTATACTGAAAGAGAGTCGCGGAAATACTGATGTCATTGCACTTACTAGGTAAAGTACAAGGCTGTTGAGGCATATGGCAGTGAAGTACAATGTATCACGGCTTGCTTGTCACAAATTAAGCATAACACCCCCCCCCCCCCTGCATGAGATTCCAGTAATTGAACTCAAGTGCTGTTTAATGCCTTTTTGGTCAGAGGAGTGTGTCAGTCATCCGGTCCACCCAGTGCTGAGGCTTTGAAACCATATTGATCCTCAACGGGAGGAGGCCCAGGAAAACAAATGTCAATGGGTTTAGCAGTACAGTACCTGCAAGCTAGTTCAATACATAACCCTGTCAGACTATTGTGTGTGTAGGATGTACACTCTACAGACAGAGATAAAGAAACATCACAACACAGGCAAAGCACAACCTGTGAGTCGATTCATAGAATGTATCCATTGATCTGTAAGCATTCATGGCATCAGCCACCAGATCTCTCATTTTTCACCCATAGACTGTACAGTAGACTAAAACACATGCATCTCAGTGGATATCGTAAGGAATCATTACAAACCACTTTTATGCCTTACTTTTATATGTCTGCTATCTGAGATAAATAGAGTAAATCTAATGTAATGCTTGATGGAAACAGATCTAAATTACAACACAGTGAGGATGACAAATTAAAACCGCCCTCTCCTGAAAACAATTAAGAGCCTGGTGTTGTTTACTTCAGCGACTTAATGGAACCTTGATTAATCCAAGAGGGGACATCCATTTGAAGACAAATTCAAACCTCTAGTGATACATTTTGCATCCACAAATCATTCATTTCCCCACTGACCTCAGCAAGAGAAACAAGTGTGGACCTTGGCATAGATTCATAGTGTCTGGAACTCTGTAGCAGGGATGCAACACCATTCTTCCATGAGAAATTCCATCATTTGGTGTTTTGTTAACGGTGATGGAAAACGCTGTCTGAGGCACCGCTTCAGAATCTCCCATAAGTGTTCAACTGGGTTGAGATCTGTTAACTGAGAGGCGCACGAACACACACACACACACACACACACACACACACACACACACACACACACACACACACACACACACACACACACACACACACACACACACACACACACACACACACACACACACACACACACACACACACACACACACACACACACACACACACACACACACACACACACACACACCTATGCTCCTTTGAGACCCCTCTTTCAAAGTCACCGAGATCTCTTCTTCTAGCCATGGTTGCCTAAATAATGGGCAACTGGGCATTTTTCTACATGACCCTAGGCACGGTGGGATGTTAATTGCTTTATTAACCACACCTGTGTGGAAGCACCTGCTTTCAATCTACCCTGTATCTCTCATTTACTCAAGTGTCTCCTTTATTTTGGCAGTTACCTGTATGTACTGTATGTACAGTATGTGTGTGTTGTCCTGTGTATCCTCCCTGTGCATATGCGTGTTGTCCCTCTGTGTTCTCTCCTTTCCCTGTGAGGGATTCTGTACGGAGCGCAGTAGCACTGCTCTGTCCCAGGAGCCCGTCTCTCTCCCTCTGCCTTCCACTCTCCTCTGGATCCGCTGCCCTGACAGGCCTCCCCATGGCAGACGCCGTACACTCCTCCACGCCACCGCTCTGCCGTTCTACTCTTCCCTGTCTGCCAACATCCACAGATGTCCCCAAAATCTGCCAAATGAGCCCCAATGGCCCTCTTGAGATGGAAGTCTTCAGAAAGACCAAAACAGCTCTGAAACTAGTTATTGGTAAATCATACAGAGCGTGGTCACAGACTTATGGTCTGCTAGATAATAAAAGATGGACGACATCTGACAGGCTTTTTTGTTGTTGTCTTGTTCTCAAAATGTCACCACCTTGTGATTGGTTGGCTGCTGCCTGCAGTAGTGTGGTGAAAGAGGCAGGTTGTTCGGTTGTCTAATCTGAAGGCTGACACTCCCATTCTCTAATGAAATGTGCTGTGGACAGAGGGGTTTGATAACCATGCCCTAACGCATTAGGTGTGCAGGCCAAATCGCTGGTTTTGTCTCTCTAAGTAAACCACATTGATTTGCTCAGAGCAAATGAGGAAGGTGGTCAGATGGAAGGGATTAAAAGACTCCCTGTTAACAACAAAGACCTAGGTACAACCTCCCAAAGACATTCACATAGTGTCACAACAATCACTCAGCCTGGTACAAGATCTGCTTGGGCTGTCTGGCCAACTCCTATGGTCATTTTTACCTGACAACGACCATAAGAGGTGGCAAGACAGCACAAACAGATCTGGGACCAGGCTAACAATCACTCAGACATAGTAGTGAGAAGAAACCACTATGTTTCAGCTAGAGTAGAGACCCACCTGAAGGAGCTGCTGTTTGAGTTTCTGTATCTCAGACAGGTTGAGCTCGCTGAAGAGGTCTGACACAGGACCGTGCAGCCCTTCCCCCTTCCTGGGCAGCCGGTAGTCGCCGTTCACCTTAACCAGTCCCAAGTGGCCGTTACAGTCGCTGTTGCTATCCTCATTCCCATTGGTGCCATTGGGCATGGCTGTACCATTACTCCCAACCTCTTCTGTGGCAAACTTGAGCCCGTCGACCGTGGCGGTGAGTGCCAGGTGGGCTCCGGCCCCATATACACTGTCGCTGAGGGTGATGTGGTGGGCCAGCTCCTTCCTCAGGCTGTTCTTCTGCTCCCTCTCGATCTTCAGGGCATCCAGGGCCTCCTCTAGCTGGGACTGAGAGATGTCCTTCAGACGCAGAGCATCTTCCAGCTGGCTGTTCAGCAGCACAGTCTCCTCCTCCAGAACCTTGATCTCATGCTTCAGACCCTCATACTCCACCTGGAGGAGAGGGGGAGCAGGGGACAGACAGAGGACAGGAGGAAAAGGGACACACAGATAGAGAACACACAGACAGAAAGGACACAGATAGAGAACACACAGACAGAAAGAACACAGATAGAGAACACACAGATAGAGAACACAGACAGAAATTAGACAGATAGAGAACACACAGACAGAAATGACACAGATATAGAATACACAGACAGAAAGAACACAGATGGATGACACACAGACAGAAAGGACACAGATGGATGACATACAGACAGACAGGACACAGATGGATGACACACAGACAGAAAGGACACAGGTAGATGACACACAGACAGAAAGGACACAGGTAGATGACACACAGAGAGAAAAGACAGATAGATGACACACAGAGAGAAAGGACACAGATAGATGACACACAGACAAATGACACAGATGGATGACAAGGATAATAAGTCATATACATTGTTAGTTGTTTTAAAGCCACAATCAGCAGATCAAACACTAACCAATCGTTATCCCCACCCCGATTTCAGTAAAAAGCTGAGGGATATGTAGCCACTCTCACATTCATAGCCAGAGCTATGGATGCAATGACTGACCATCCATGATATCAACATACAGTTGTGTCTATGTTTTGAGGCTATATAGTGTTTGTTTTTATTTACTTTGTTAACAAACATTGTAGTAAAACAAGTTTATATTTAGTGTTCTGATGGGGTACGAGAGTTGAACTAAGCTCATGGGGCATTTCTAAGTTATATTCTTCATTGAAAATAAGAATATGTTCTTAACTGACTTGCCTGGTTAATCAATGGGTACATATCATTAACATATATGTCCAAAAGATGTAGCAACTGCAGATTGCCTCTTTAAGGTCAGACAATAAGGAACTTGGATGAGCTGATTCAACATTTGAGTAACATCATTTGCTATGACTGTGTATGAGTCATTTTTAAGATGTATTGATGACTGTGCGAGGTAAACAATAACGGTAATGGCTGAGAGACAGGCGTGGCTGTCTGTACTGTGTGTGCACTAAACTATAACAGCAATGGTGTTGATGCTGACCTGGTTCTGTTTGAGTGTGGACACTAGTTTCTGGAGGGTGATGTTCTCCTCCTCCAGCTCGGTGTAGTCCTGTAGGAGACGGGCCTCTCTGAATTTACACTCCCTGATCTCCTCCCTCATCCGGCACCGCTGCAACTCCAGCACCTCATTACTCTGGGAGTAGAGAGGAGCGAGGGAAGGAAAGTGAGGTCAAAGTCAGGTCCTAATCTGCAAACAGTTGAACACATCAAGTACATACTGTATAATCATTCACAAAACATGTTTAAATCACATAGAATCGTTTGACTGTGTGTAGATCCACTGCTGGCTGCCAAACTACCGCATCTTTACTGGGTAGTTACGACATGACGTAATTACTGTATATTAACTACAGTATGAACGTCTATGTGGCAAAACACAAACTAAAACAGTCTGGCATGTGTCGGCACTACTTTGTCTCTCTGTTGGCACCATAGTACGTGAATCAGTGGCACTTTGGTGCATGTTCTGAAACTCCTGGATGCAGTAATAACAGATGCCTTTGTTCTGCTGGATCTATAAGTTCAGTCCAGATACCTGGCCTCTTGTCTCTCTTTAATGCACCAAATCTAAATAGGCCACGCACACGCACACAGTATCTCCTCTGATGTGTTGATGATAATCAGACTGAGACTCTGTCAAACAAATTGCCCCCCCCTGAGTTAAAAGCGAAGACTCAGCACTCTCCTTTGCAGCAAGATTATTATTATTATTTTTTTTTTTTTGGGGGGGGGGGAATCACAGAGAACAGTAGCCATAGAGATCTGAACATGCTGTGGTGTATCAGATGATATATTTAGGTGGGAGAAATTCTAGTAGTGACCCGAAAATGTCATAAATCTGGAGAATCGGTTAAAAGTCGGGAAGATGAGCCTCAGCAGCGAAAGCTCTGCGTTTTCATGTGGATGTCAACACCAAGATACACACAAAAAGAAGAAAAGAAGACCACTTAGATATCAGAGCACTCTATCTCCTCTTGTTATCCCTTCCGGAAGACACCCACCCACCTCGAGACACACTATACAGCATTGTAGCGCAGCGTTGCTACTCATCGCGATGCAGCACTTCCCCCTGTTGCTACTCATCATGATGCAGCACTTCCCCCTGTTGCTACTCATCACGATGCAGCACTTCCCCCTGTTGCTACTCATCACGATGCAGCACTTCCCCCTGTTGCTACTCATCACGATGCAGCACTTCCCCCTGTTGCAACTCATCATGATGCAGCACTTCCCCCTGTTGCTACTCATCACAATGCAGCACTTCCCCCTGTTGCTACTCATCACGATGCAGCACTTCCCCCTGTTGCTACTCATCATGATGCAGCACTTCCCCCTGTTGCTACTCATCACGATGCAGCACTTCCCCCTGTTGCTACTCATCACGATGCAGCACTTCCCCCTGTTGCTACTCATCACGATGCAGCACTTCCCCCTGTTGCTACTCATCACGATGCAGCACTTCCCCCTGTTGCTACTCATCACGATGCAGCACTTCCCCCTGTTGCTACTCATCACGATGCAGCACTTCCCCCTGTTGCTACATCACGATGCAGCACTTCCCCCTGTTGCTACTCATCACGATGCAGCACATCCCCCTGTTGCTACTCATCACGATGCAGCACATCCCCCTGTTGCTACTCATCACGATGCAGCACTTCCCCCTGTTGCTACTCATCACGATGCAGCACATCCCCCTGTTGCTACTCATCACGATGCAGCACTTCCCCCTGTTGCTACTCATCACGATGCAGCACTTCCCCCTGTTGCTACTCATCACGATGCAGCACTTCCCCCTGTTGCAACTCATCTGCAGCACTTCCCCCTGTTGCTACTCATCGATGCAGCACTTCCCCCTGTTGCTACTCATCACGTGCAGCACTGCTACTCATCGTGATGCAGCACTTCCCCTGTTGCTACTCATCTTGATGCAGCACTTCCCCCTGTTGCTACTCATCACGATGCAGCACTTCCCCCTGTTGCTACTCATCACGATGCAGCACTTCCCCTGTTGCTACTCATCATGATGCAGCACTTCCCCCTGTTGCTACTCATCACGATGCAGCACTTCCCCCTGTTGCTACTCATCACGATGCAGCACTTCCCCCTGTTGCTACTCATCACGATGCAGCACTTCCCCCTGTTGCTACGTCGAGGCAACTTACCACGAAGACAATAGAATGGCAAAAATACATTTGGGAAAAACAGCTAACAAACAAACTCTGTGACATTACTGTTTATTGTATATGACCCCTGAGGGTTGCTAATGGACAGTGTTTTCTCATGACATATTCGTCACAACGCAGGGCATAAGGACTAAGTCTAGGGGGATTACTGGCCAATGATCTGCCAGCAAGGGTCTATAGAGGCTGGGGTCTATCAGAGGCTCCTCCACACCCCCATAGGGTCAGGTCAAGGCCATAGGATCAGGTCAAGGCCAGTGCACCGTCAAACACTGGCACAACACAGCCACAGTGGTAAAGGACAACACTGAGGCCCATTCTACATCAGGGCCAGGATTCATTTCAACAATGCAGGTTAACAACTAGCGACAGGCCAGAGCTTATTTCATTTACAAACAGTATAATACACAGAGCCTACTATTAACCTAGTCTCTATCCATTTAGCCTCCGAGCCTAGAAAAACACTTTCTTCACTGCATTCCATTGGTTTTCCTAGATGCAAATACTGAAACTAATCTGAGACAGAAGCTGTTTGGAATCCACATGAAAGCAGCTGATTAGACGCAGTCAGAGACAAATGAAGCCCCTTGTGTAGCTGCAGCATCTGTCTCCCGCATTTTAAAAAAAGAGACGGGCTTCTAATTGATATGCGCCGCACAGGCAAATGAGGTCTACACAGCAAGGCAACAGGCTAACCAACAGATCATCAAAGAGCCAAGGGATGCCCTGGTCAGAGGAGGCAGAGACAGTGTATTGGCTTGATTAAACTAGGCACAGTAAAAATGGGAGGCTGAGGGGCCGGTCGTTTTAAAGAGCAACAGCCAGAATATCCTTTCATTCATTAGGAGGCTTTTCATAGGGCAGTACCAATGGTTTCTGGCCCAATTACATGAGTAGCCTATGTAATCTTTCAATATGTTTTAGACTTTGCTAATTGGTTAAATTATTTATAATCTTATACACCGAGACAAATTATATTGCTCTTTTACAAAGATTTGAATCACATTAACTGGACTGACATGTTTTGGAAAGCTTGGTATGACAAGTGAAGCGGAAATAAACATTAACTGTGCGACCCCAGAGGTCCCTGCCAACAGCGCGTGGAGCAGCTAATCTAACTAGTGAATGAACTGCTGCGGCTCCAAGGCTGGGAGGGTACAGTCTGGCCTGCGCTGTGTGATGGGAGAGCAGCCAGGCTCACTCTGGGACGCACATGTGCCGAGCTCAGGGCATTTCTCTTATTCCCTAGCTTAGCACAGGATTTGCCTTCCACAATGGGGTCGTGACCGCAGCAGCGTCTGACCCCCGCCAGAACCCCTCTGCGACTGCAGACACGCACGTAACCCCCACACACACACACAGGCATGTACGCTTACGCACACATGCACACACACACACAAACACTCTGCATGGCCCCTATCCACTCTTCAGAGTGGCCCTGTGACTGCTACTGTATCTAACACAAACACTCTGCATGGCCCCTATCCACTCTTCAGAGTGGCCCTGTGACTGCTACTGTATCTAACACAAACACTCTGCATGGCCCCTATCCACTCTTCAGAGTGGCCCTGTGACTGCTACTGTATCTAACACAAACACTCTGCATGGCCCCTATCCACTCTTCAGAGTGGCCCTGTGACTGCTACTGTATCTAACACAAACACTCTGCATGGCCCCTATCCACTCTTCAGAGTGGCCCTGTGACTGCTACTGTATCTAACACAAACACTCTGCATGGCCCCTATCCACACTTCAGAGTGGCCCTGTGACTGCTACTGTATCTAACACAAACACTCTGCATGGCCCCTATCCACTCTTCAGAGTGGCCCTGTGACTGCTACTGTATCTAACACAAACACTCTGCATGGCCCCTATCCACTCTTCAGAGTGGCCCTGTGACTGCTACTGTATCTAACACAAACACTCTGCATGGCCCCTATCCACTCTTCAGAGTGGCCCTGTGACTGCTACTGTATCTAACACAAACACTCTGCATGGCCCCTATCCACTCTTCAGAGTGGCCCTGTGACTGCTACTGTATCTAACACAAACACTCTGCATGGCCCCTATCCACACTTCAGAGTGGCCCTGTGACTGCTACTGTATCTAACACAAACACTCTGCATGGCCCCTATCCACACTTCAGAGTGGCCCTGTGACTGCTACTGTATCTAACACAAACACCACCACCAATAAAGCAGATCAGCAGGGAAGAAATGAAGACAAGCAAGATGCACCTCATGTTAATCTACAAATCTAAATGTGGGACACTTCAGTACCGACTACAGGCTACATTGTGTACACAACATCACACTGTGGATTCACAGTAGCCCACAGTGTAAAAGTGAAACCATGGCCCAGCTCAAACTGTACTACAGCCTGATACTAGTCTGAGGTGTGTGTAAGTGACATCAGCGGTCAAAGGCCACTACTTCGCTGTTCTCCTGCAGCACGGCGTTGAGCCTCTCGCTCTCGTTGGACGCGTTGGACGCCACCGAGCGGCTCAGCTTCAGCTCAGTCTGCAACTCCAGCAGCCGGCCCATGTAGTAGGCCTCCTTAGACGCTGACTCCTGCAGCAGTGACTCCTCGTTGCTCTCGCCGTCCTCCGCCACTTTACGCTGGTTGGAGTAGGCCTGGCCAAACGCCTGGGGAGACAGAGAGGGAATAGATTAGAATAAAGAATAGATACAGTACTTGGTTAGAACGTAAATTGGTCTTGGAGAGGCAGAGGGTTAGCCGCGGTTAAGTGCCTTGCTCAAGGGCACAATGGTAGTGGTAGTAATGATCTGAAACCAGCAACACTCAAGTAGCCAGTTCAGTCCACACCTTTAATGGCAAAACATCTTATACACTTTGGATATGGTTATGGAGAAGACTATGTCCCACCAGGGCCATTCTTATCACCTACAAAGCTCCAGGGTTGTCCCTCTTGGCATCAAGGGTATTGTGCGATGATATTTCAGCCCATCTCAGATCAATAGACACAGTGTCCCCATTCTCCTGACACAGGTTTTCACACAGCGCTCCGAGCTGACTTGTCATGACAAAGGAATCCTGGCTTTATGCTTGATTGAGGTGATCACAGCAGTGATCAACAACAGCAGAAACCACTCAGCCAATGACCCCTGGATACCGGCCATATTCGAAAGGTGGATCCTGTTCACACCTGTAAAGGCTACCTCTACAGCACCAGGGTTGCATTCATTAGGAACCAAACAGAAGGAAACAGACTGAAATAGAGAGTGATTACGTGGCCTTGTCCACTAAGAAATGCTCATTTTTATTTACGTTGCATAGGCTACGATCTACAGGTAACTGCCAAAATAATGGAAACACTTGAGTAAATGAGGGATACATAGTATATTGAAAGGAGGTGCTTCCACACCACACAGGTGTGGTTCCTGAGTTAATTAAGCAATTAACATCCCAGCATGCTTAGGATAATGTATAGAAATGCTGGACAGGCCATTATTTTGGCTACCTTGGCTATGCCCCCATAGGATGACAATGCCCCCATCCAAAGGGCACGAGAGGTCACTGAATGGTTTGATGAGCATGAAAACGGTGTAAACCATATGCCGTGGACGTCTGTCATCAGATCTCAACCCAATTGATCACTTATGGGAGATTCTGGAGTGTCGCCTGAGACAGCGTTTTCCACCACCACCAACAAAACACCAAATGATGGAATCTTCTTGTGGATGAACGGTCTTGCATCCCTCCAATAGAGTTCCAGACACTTGAAGAATCTATGCCAAGGTGCATTGAAGCTGTTCTGGCTCGTGGTGGTCCAACACCCTATTAAGACACTTTATGTTGGTGTTTCCTTTATTCTAAGCAGTTACCTGTAGGTCCCATGAGATGCGAATGAACACGTTCTACCTATTTACATTATGGCTTATCTTCCCACAGAATCCATGTAATGTAAGGTCAAGTGTAGAAGACTAGAGTATGAAATGAGATTAGATTGTACATTTTGTCTACTTGCACAGAAATGATGCTTTGCAGGCTCCGACAGGCACGCGTGCACACGCACAGCTTCTGCGACACTCCTACAGGCTCACTGAATAGCACGCAACACCATATCCCCCAGCAGGTCTTAGCCAGAACGATGTCTACGATGGGAGTTAGCACCTGCAGAGGCCTCAATGAAGCGCTTACTCCGAGACAAGACACCATCGTTTAGGAGGTGCAGAGGAACTTTTAAATTGTGGTAAGACCGAATATATGTTATGGTTCTTGGAAAGACTTGGTTATACATTCATTTATCATTGTACTCTTTTTAAAAATTTTATTGAGATTTCTTCATGCGAAATGAATATGTATTTTTCCAAACATTTGTGTATTGTACATAAAAATATAACATTTAGTTGTGTTTCTAGGTGACTAGTTGTGTATGTCTGAGCGACAGAGTTCTGGACAGAGAGTTGGCTCCTCTCAGATGTAACAGTCTCAGTACCACACTCCCTCAAAACCATACCCAGATGGACGATTCCCCCAGAGAGCTTGAGATACTCTCTCTGATTGGTCAATTAATAATTCAGGAACACTGTTTCCACCTCATCGTCATCATCTCTCCAACATCCCAGAAGAGGAATGAATCATTCATAAGATATAAGCCTTTATTACTTGTAGTCATACTACCTTAAATTAACTTATTTCTCAATGCACCATTTTTCTACCACACTTAATTACTAATTGATTTTTGAGTCAACATCACAACTCAAAGTGTTGAATAAGCAGCGTGCAGCATTTGGAGATGTATTTGCAGACAGGGGTAATTTATTATGGTTAAATCCCTTGTGCTCCAGAGCAGATCTTAATGCAGGGAGAGCGCAATAGAGCTTCATGTGGATGAAGTTAAAGCTCCCCAGCAAAAGTTGTGTGTTTTAGCAATTAAGTTACCAGGTTTGACCAGCTGTCATGGTTTGTTGAGTTTGGCTATTCATGTGTGTGTGGAGGGGAATTGAGGGTAATTGTGTTTCTGCATTTAATGTACAGGGCCTTCGGAAAGTATTCAGATACCTTGACTTTTGCCACATTTTGTTACTTTACAGCCTTAAATTGATTTAAAAGAAAGAAAAAAAAGTGAACAGGTTTTTTGACATTTTTGCAAATAGAAAACAGAAATACCTTATTTACGTAAGTATTCAGACCCTTTGCTATGAGACTAGACATTGAGCTCTAGTGCATCCTGTTTCCAATGACCATCCTTGAGATGTTTCTACAACTTAATTGAAGTACACCTGTGGTAAATTCAATTGATTGGACAGGAAAGGCACGCACCTGTCTATATAAGGTCCCACAGTTACCAGTGCATGTCAGAGCAAAAACCAAGCCATGAGGTCGAAGGAATTGTCCGTAGAGCTCCGAGACAGGATTGTGTCGAGGCACAGATCTGGGGAAGGGCACCAAAAAATGTCTGCAGCATTGAAGGTCCCCAAGAACACAGTGGCCTCCATCATTCTTAAATGGAAGAAGTTTGGAACCACCAAGACTCTTCGTGTAGATGTGAGAACCTTCCAGAAGGACAACCATCTCTGCAGCACTCCACCAATCAGGCCTTTATGAGTAGCCAGACGGAAGCCACTCCTCAGTAAAAGGCACATGACAGCCCACTTGGAGTTTGCCAAAAGGCACCTAAATACTCTCAGACCATGAGAAACAAGATTCTCTGTCATGATGATGAAACCAAGATTGAACTCTTTGGCCTGAATGCCAAGCTTCACATCTGGAGGAAACCTGGCACCTTTCCAACGTGTAGCATGGTGGCAGCATCATGCTGTGGGCATGAGCATCATGCACATTTCTGAAAAACTTTTTTTGCTTTGTCACTATGGGGTATTGTGTGTAGATTGTTTTTTTTTTTTTTGGAATCAATTTTAGAATACGGCTGTAACGTAACAAAATGTGGGAAAAGTCAAGGGGTCTGAATACTTTCTGAAGGCACTGTATATCAGTACTTTTCTGCTCAGTACTGTGTGTGTGTGTGTGTGTGTGTGTGTGTGTGTGTGTGTGTGTGTGTGTGTGCGTGCGTGCGTGCGTGCGTGCGTGCGTGCGTGTGTGTGTGTGTGTATGAGATAAGGAGGTTTAGCAGCAGAAGATGTATTCAACATTCATCCTTCCATTGACCGTTGACCACCTTCTGTGTCATACACACACACCGACAGCTGATCCCCATCCCGTCTCTACGGAAACACAACAGCACGTCACGGTGGGTGGCGGTACAGGCTGGACATGCACGTGTGCCCACACACAATGAACCTGCTCAGAGACGAGAGGACTCTTTCATAGACAGAGAGCTCAACCATTCATGACTACTGAATAACTGGATTGAAAAGCCTCGGTCACGGTCATCATGGTCAATCAACCACAAACTGCCCCATAGGACACAGTGTCACCCAATCAACCTTTACCGTCAGCATCACGACGACACTGATCAACTGGCTCGTGGGACAGGAGAGGATCCCTACGTGACATTTAGAATGTGTTGTCAATTTGTTGCCATTGACACTGATTACAGTATAAAAGTCAGCTTTGTTTTCCCATCTGTTCACACCAATGCTTATATACACTAGATGACTGATAGGGGGCGCTGTGTTGAAGCCACCGCACCTCCATCTTGGCACTCTCCCACCATTGTAAAAAATAATTTGGAAGCTATAGAAATGCATTTATTAATGTCTACATTCGCTTTTGCCACGTTTAATATATTGTTGACATACTTTTAAAATTCTGTTATGTGAGGTAAACATACAAATAAAAAAATGTCCCTAAAGTATCATTTTTAGAGATGAATAATGTTAATGTCACCAGTACAACAATAAATACTTCAATGCATGTAATTTCGTCCTTGAAACATTTAATTGAAATACTGAAGAATTCCATTAGTATTCAATGGCCAATACATAGCATCAGCAATCCAGGGTTTATATACATAATTGGTTCACACCTTTACCAACAGCATGTGAACAAAACCCAACTTTGCACAGGTTCTAAATATTTCCTTCTATTTTTCCAGCGAATCACATTTGCACACACACAGAGCATAATCAACCCATAATCCCACACACTTCTGTCTGGCCACCACAAAAACATGAATTGATGTGAAGGTCACTCTCACTCACTCTCTCTCTCTCTCTCTCTCTCTCTCTCTCTCTCTCTCTCTCTCTCTCTCTCTCTCTCTCTCTCTCTCTCTCTCTCTCTCTCTCTCTCTCTCTCTCTCTCTCTCTCTCTCTCTCTCTCTCTCTCTTTTGTTTCAGTGGTCCTTTGTGTCTCTTCTCCTCCCAGTGCACACCACAGAGTGATTCTGTAAGTGATTAGGTGGTAGGCCCCCTAGCTCCTAGAAAAAAGCTGCAAGCTGGCATTGTTGCTTTTAGAGGGCCTGTCAATATTCAGGCAGGAGGGCTAGGTTCTACAGGCCCCTCCAATGTCCAGCTGGGTCCCTGGAGCAGGAGCCTGGCTGGCCCCCACTCTGAGGCCCCTCTCCCCCAGACCCCTCAGGCCCCTCTCCCCCTGGCCCCTCTCCCCCTCTTTTGTCCCTGGAGGACAGACAGAACGGAGGCTGCCTGTGATTCAGAATCAGTGCTGCTCATCCATAGAGACAGGGGATTCTGGATGCATAATAGGAGAGGCAGATGGTTTTCAAACATCCCCCTTCAGAGGGAAGCTAGTCATTCTCAAAGCCTGCTCTTTCCATCTGCTTCCTGTTATTTTCTGTCGAGATCATCACACTGTAACACAGCTCAAACGCATGGGATGAAAACATGTTCCGGCTCCCTGTCAAGAGGCACCCTCTTTGACGCCCGGTTGTGACGCACAACATGTCTATAATGTAACTGTATGTGACGTCGGCATAGCGACATCTTCTTGCTCTGTCACATCAAACGTGGTGGATGTGAGGAGGTTTCAAGTTGAATGTCATATCCTGGGGTGAGAATAATAAGGGGTTAACGAGCAGGGTCCAGTACGGTATACTGCATTATGGATTCTTACCCTGAGGCCTTTAGGTCTGGCCCGTCTGCGATAGAATCCACAAAGACCTTTCTATAGATATTCATCCCTCGGGCAAAGGATGAGGAGCAGACAGATCTCCTGGCGACATAGGCTGGTGCACTGGTGTATGGTGCGTTGTGGCTGCTGTGCGACCCTGAAATCCTTCCCCCCTGCGACAGATCCCGATTGGGAGGGGTGGAACAGCTATGGGACATTTTTAGACCCAGGGAGCTCAGCAGGGAGGAGACTGAACGACTTCTATATAACAGTGATTCATTTCCAACCTAACCTCCATGGTAGAGCCCTTTGTGACTTCCCTTCCGCTGTGATAGGATGCAACACACACTATAAAAACCAAGACCTGCCAACAACCACCTCATTGCTTTGACTGGAAAAGCAACTTATAAACGTAACTACTTTTCCAGTGTCAGAGAGGTGAACTTGGTAGAGTAAGGTCAAAGGTAGGTGGATTGACAGTGGATAGACCAGCGGACTATGTAGATGATTTAATCCAGATTTATTTTGGACTCGCCTGTTTGGACTTCAATTCAACGAATCTGGTTTTAACTGATTTTAAAACCTGGAGGATTTATTTCACAAATGACACCTAAAATATCCTTAATCAAATCACAGTGCCCATCCACCACTCTTATCTGCCTTGTAGTCCCTGAACGATGGAGACTGGGGGAAATAAAACATGTTTAGTGATGATTCCCGATACATTAACAGGAATTAGTCATGTAACCCTGACCGTATCGGTGAGCAGGGATGCTGTGCTTTACGGTACGGTAGATTGAAGCCAGTCTATAGAGTAGAGACAGACAGTGAGGCACTCTCCTGGCCAACATGATATCATTGTAAAGCGTCAATCGGGCACGTTTTAGCAAAAATATATTCTCCAAATTAAATGAAGCTGATGTGAATACATTGCATTCAATGGGGGGAAGGGGGGAATTAGTTTCACAATATTGATGCCTAGAGATAAGCATCAGAGATATGATGCATAAGTGAATATGAGATTGACGTATAGATATGATTCAACTAGTTGACACATACAGTATATCAATTGTATTCATGTCTGTCAGTTCTCCCTCCCTCCCTCCCTCCCTCCCTCCCTCCCTCCCTCCCTCCCTCCCTCCCTCCCTCCCTCCCTCCCTCCCTCCCTCCCTCCCCTCCCTCCCTCCCTCCCTCCCTCCCCCTCCCTCCCTCCCTCCCCCTCCCTCCCTCCCTCCCTCCCCCTCCCTCCCTCCCTCCCTCCCTCAAGCTCTCTCTCTTTAATTTTTTTAATTTAACCTTTATTTATCCGGGGAAAACCCATTGAGTTTACAAGGGTTCCCTGGGAACAATAAATCAACACGATCAGTCTCAATACAACACTATCAATTTACAATTACACATTACAACAAATCAAATTCAATCAAAACAAGTGCAATTCTCCTTCACAACATTCCTCATCAAGTCCCCAACTGGCCGTTCGAAACCAGAGAGTCAAGCCTCAAAGTGGCCTGCAGGTAATTCCATCCGATAGGGGCACAATAACTAAAAGCATTCTTCCCGGACTCTGTGGAGACTTGTGGAACCTCTAGAACCAGCCAGAACCAACCGTGTCTGATGGTGGGTCAGGTCAGGTGATAAAACGCCGTGCTGAGTGGTTTTAAAACAGAGGCTGCTGCGTGCATATAGATTATTTCAAGTACTGGGAGGAGCGATGCTTGAACAATCTTCCTCCTGTTTTAAAAAGTAAGACAGGATTTATTCCTACAAAGGAAACCGATCTTCATTCTCAGCCTCTTTGTTCATTTATCAATGTGTATATTAAAAGACAAGTTATCATCAATCCAACTTCCTAAATATTTATAATGAGGGACTTGCTCAATTTGGGCTCCCTTCAAGGTGCAAATACGCAGATCTTTAGGGTCAATTTTACGAAACCTGGAGAACAACACAAACTTGGTTTCATCAACATTTACCACTAATTTTAGATCGGCGAACGATTCTTGAATTGAATCAAAGCCAAGCTGAAGGTCGTTAAACACAAAAAACGCTGGGCCTCAAGGGACCCCCCTTCAGGCTGATGAGCGGTCCTTTTGACTGCAACATTAATACATTTCTTATATGCCATCGCAAAAATAACAATTTAGTTGTGTTTATGATGGTCTAAGCTAACATTATTTCAAATAACACATTAGCATTTTCATTAGTCTATGTTACTGTAGGCTATAGGTAAAAATACAAGTGTTCAATCAATTTTATTTGTGGAGTGCCTTTGTTACAACTATGAAACAGAAAGTGTATGTGTTGGAACACACGAAATACAAAAAATACCCCAAAATACCCCAAAATACCCCATCCACCAACAAGCATGGTCAGGAAGACGCGCGGTCAAATTATGAAAACATCAGAAGCCTAAACATCATTATAAGCACCAAGTGTGCTTGATAACTAGTGAATATTAGCACAAAAGCAATAATGGCATTATAATGAACATAAGAGTTGATGTGACAGAATGCAGGTAACGCATCAAAATGGAGGAAACGCACCTCTCAAATTTCGTAACAATGCAGAGGGCTCCCTGGCTCCGCATTGACATGACTGGTCCACGGTAGGTGGGGGCGGTACATCCTGTATAAACACAACCTCACTTCGTTGACAACTTCCTTAACAGTAGCTCGGCTCTGCTGCGCTAAGCGCAAGAAGTATGAAAGCCCTTGCGTATGTGGAGGCTGCATTGCAGTAAATGCTGTCTGGCCACTTCAGATGTCAGATTGACCATGCAGTATAGTCCCTGAATGCTGTGGCATGTCCATGTCACAGAAGCAACGAAAGCTGTCGAGCGCATTAATGTTGTCGTTTTTTGCTTGAGATGTAGGGCCTGCTCTTTCAGTGATGCCATTTTTTTGTGCTGATAAATCGGCCTGTAGCATTGTCACCGGCTTGTCACCATCTAAATGGTGCCTTCCCTTCCTCTCTCCTGTCTCTGCTTCATTCGGTAGTGGCCGGGCACCTGCTCGGTGCGCACCGTTCTGGCTTTTTTGTGATTAGGCTTCGGAGATGTAGCGTATTCAGGCTGAGAAGAATCATCATCAGAAATGTCATGAATATTTTCCTCCCCCACCATCTGAGACATTTTCATTCAGATCTCGTAGCAGTGCTAACGCAGCATGTGCATCCACTCGTCTTGGTCTTCTTGCCATCGTAAATTATACACGCTCTCACTGTGTATTCCTAGTAGGCGAAAGTAGACTGATAAAACTGATTGGATTTGGTGGACTGATATAGGGTACATACCATTTTGAGATTATAATTAGAATATACCAATACAATAAAATGGCCCGCCCTGTTCTTCATTCACAATGAGTGCTAACATAATTATGCATCGTTCACTTCCCCTCCCATTCTCCCTCTTTCTCCCCACCATACTTTACTTAATTTATTTAATCTGTTATACTTGTGAAATTAGTTTTGGTGAAGTTCAGGTTCAGTTGAGGCAATTATTGGGGTGATTATCAACTAGGCACCACACATTCCACTGAAGGAGCGGAGCAGGCCCTAATGTCAGGAGAAGGAGCGGAGCAGGCCCTACTGTCAGGAGAAGGAGCGGAGCAGGCCCTACTGTCAGGAGAAGGAGCGGAGCAGGCCCTACTGTCAGGAGAAGGAGCGGAGCAGGCCCTACTGTCAGGAGAAGGAGCGGAGCAGGCCCTACTGTCAGGAGAAGGAGCGGAGCAGGCCCTACTGTCAGGAGAAGGAGCGGAGCAGGCCCTACTGTCAGGAGAAGGAGCGGAGCAGGCCCTACTGTCAGGAGAAGGAGCGGAGCAGGCCCTACTGTCAGGAGAAGGAGCGGAGCAGGCCCTACTGTCAGGAGAAGGAGCGGAGCAGGCCCTACTGTCAGGAGAAGGAGCGGAGCAGGCCCTACTGTCAGGAGAAGGAGCGGAGCAGGCCCTACTGTCAGGAGAAGGATGGGCAATGGGGGAAAACCATACAATAAATGACATGCCCTCATAAAACTGGTTATAACTCCAGTTCTGTTTGTGATATCAATATTTTAACAACAGCAGTGTGTTATATAGACCTATTTAGGACAGAGGGGGGCATGACTTTAAATATGGCAAAATAATAAATGAATACATTCATGAGCAGTCAAAATGACGGCTTTAACGGTTCTAGTGTTAATGGCCTGCTGCACCGAGGGGGCACAGAATAAATAAGAATGTGTCATCCGCATAGATATGTAGGCCCCAGTTACTGTTATTCAGAGACAAACCAACATTATTAGTGAACAGTATTAGTGAATAGAAATAGTGAACTGTAAAGGGCCTAGAATTGAGCCTTGTGGCACTCCTTTAGACTGAACTCCATCAGTAGCTATACATTGACTTCTGTCATGCAAGTTTTAACCAGCTGCAGGCCGATTGGTCTAGACCAATTTTGGATCCGTAGCAGGAGTGCATGATCAACCGTATCGAATGCTTCCGACAGATACATATAAAAGGGCAGCACAGTGCTGTTTCCTGTCTTGTCTAATTATGTCATTTTTGACTAGAGAAGCAGCCAAGATGGTGCTGTGACCTGGCCTAAAGCCTGCCTGGTGAGCATTGAGAATACAATTTCTATCTAAAAAGGACCGCAGCTGAGAATTTACCAAGAGCTCAAATATTTCTGCTAAACATGAAATATTTGAGATTGGTTGATAATTATGAATTATCTCTATGTTCTAATCCCCCTCTCTTTTTCCCTTCTTAGCCTCCATCTGTCTAACTACCTCCTCTTTACCCCCCCCCTCCTTCTCTTCTCTATCCCCCCTTCTGTCACCCATCCACCCCTATCTCTCTCTCTCTCTCTCTCTCTCTCTCTCTCTCTCTCTCTCTGTTAATGGAATTTGTATTTTTAAATGAACGATTCGAATATTCCACCATGAAACCATATAATTGCATGAAATTGATTAGGATCATAAAATTATTATTAATGATGTGTGTAGTTTTAGTCAGTAACATTATAATAAATGATGTGTGTAGTTTTAGTCAGAATTAGGGTAAAACAATATATCTGTACAATATATTTTTATAGTATCTTAAACAGCACTGAGAGATTTGGGAGAGGGTAGGGAGACTTTCTCACGGCATCCCTAATCTTGGGGGAGGACAGGGAGTACTTCTCCACTGTCTCCATAATCTTTGTCCGCTGGGTAGAGAGACAGTATGTGCGTAGGATACCTTCTGTTTATGTGTGAAAGTATGTGCGTAAGGAGTCTGTTTGTGTGCAAAAGTATGTGCGTAAGGAGCTAGTATAAAATGAATGGTTTTGTACTGTTTCATTCAACCAGTATCATACAAATTCTGGGTTGCAGACAAAGTAGCTTAATTGAATTGGGTTATGAACATTGAGAGAACATAAGTCTCTCTCTCTCTCTCTCTCTCTCTCTCTCTCTCTCTCTCTCTCTCTCTCTCTCTCTCTCTCTCTCTCTCTCTCTCTCTCTCTCTCTCTCTCTCTCTCTCTCTCTCTCCCACCTCTCTCTCCCACCTCTCTCTCCCACCTCTGCAGACTGGATATTGGTGCATAGAAGTTAATACATTGCATTCAATGCAAAATATATGCGTCAACTGATTTGATGCATAAGTCAATACATTACAATTGAGGGAAAAAAAGATGGTGATAAAGCTGAAATAGGTAAATTGGTGACAGACAGACAGACAGACAGACAGACAGACAGACAGACAGACAGACAGACAGACAGACAGACAGACAGACAGACAGACAGACAGACAGACAGACAGACAGACAGACAGACAGACAGACAGACAGACAGACAGACAGACAGACAGACAGACAGACAGACAGACAGACAGACAGACAGACAGACAGACAGACAGACAGACAGACAGACAGACAGACAGACAGACAGACAGACAGACAGACTTATACACTCACATGTAACACCACCCCAGAATTTAGTCAGTTGCCCTATCCATAATCTAACTAACAATGAATTAACTTTCCCCCCTTCCCACTGCATGGTAAAAAGTTAGGCCTCACTTGAAGCCTGAAATAGAGATACAGTGTTTTTGAGTGACATCAGTAGAACAGTTGAGGCTAGAAACACAATTCATGTATGGGATCGTTCAGCAGACGCTCCTGATGAATGCAAGCCTAAATTCTTCACAGTGAAAATGTGGTCCTACAGAGAACAAGGCCTTTCTACCATAAAAAGAACATGACCTACAGCCCTTACATAACCATGACGCCCTCGTGGACTGTGACTGAACGAGCTAACCGTCCTTGCACACAACCAATCGTGACCTTATAGGGATGCCCTGTGTTGAGGTTCAGCTTCCTGGGGCAACATGTAGTGGCTTAATTCATCCTCAACATGGGCTCTCCCTGCAGTTACACATAAATGTAAAATTCTTAATATAACGACTTGAAACTCATGGCATTGTTAAAGAGTGTCCCCAGGAGGCTGTAGATTGAATTTCAGCATCATTTGATAACAGGGAGGGACTTAATTGTGGATCATAAGGGCTGTACTACTATGCCTGTTTCTGTAACACAAGACATTTCACTGAGCCTATCTGGTGTATGTGACAATAAAATATATGTATAAAAAATTAATAGTTAAAAAAGCTTCATGTACCAAATTGCACATATTTGTGAACGGGGGACTGTTATGAGAAGAAGGGGAGAATGGAAGAGAGAGAAGAGGGAGATGGATAGGGGGGATTAGAGAATAGATAGAGAGATAAAGAGAGGGAGGGGGATAGAGGGGAGAGAGAACGGGTGAAGGAAGGAGAGAGAGAGAGAGAGGGACATAGTGAATACCAGGGCAGGTTTCTCAGATTTTTCATGGTGTTCTATTGTTTCCAGTACCTGTCTTATATTATCTCCAATGTACCGTCCACCTCCAACGCATTAATTACATGATGCATTTATATATCAGGCTCTCATCCATTTTCATTCATCATCATGGCTCACATCAACACCATCATCCCGGAAACCCTAAACCCGCTCCAATTCACATAACGCCCCAACAGATCCACAGATGAAGGCAATCTCAATCGCACTCCATACCGCCCTTTTCTCACCTGGACAAATGGAACACCTATGTGAGAATGCTATTCATTGACTACAGCTCAGCATTCAACACCATAGTGCCCTCAAATCTCATCAATAAGATAAGGACCCTGGGATTAAACACCTCCATCTGCAACTGGATCCTGGACTTCCTGACAAGCCGCCCCACGTAGTAAGGGTAGGCAATACATCTGCCGTGCTGATCCTCAACACAGGACCCCACAGGGGTGTGTGCTTAGTCTTCCCTGTACTCCCTGTTCACCCATGACTACGTGGCCAAACACGAATCCAACATCATCATTATGTTTGCTGACGACACAACGGTGGCAGGCCTGATCACAGACAACGATGAGACAGCCTATAGGGAGGAGGTCAGAGACCTGGCAGTGTGATGCCAGGACAAGAACCTCTCCCTCAATGTGAGCAAGACAAAGGAGCTGATCGCAGACTACAGGAAAAGGAGGGCCAAGCACGCCCCCATTTACATCGACGGGGCTGTAGTGGAGCGGGTCAAGAGTTTCAAGTTCCTTTGTGTTCACATCACCAACAAACTATCATGGTCCAAACACACTAAGAAAGTCATGAAGAGGGCACAACAACGCCTTTTCTCCCTCAGGATACTGAAGAGATTTGGCATGGGTCCCCAGATCCTCAAAAAGTTCTACAGCTGCACCATCAAGAACATCCTGACCGGTTGTATCACCACCTGGTATGGCAACTGCTCGGCATCCGACCGTAAGGCACTACAGAGGGTAATGTGTATGGCCCAGTGCTTCACTGGAGCCAAGCTTCCTGCCATCCAGGATCTATATACTAGGCGGTGTCAGAGGAAGGGCCAAACAATTGTCAAAGACTCCAGTCACCTAAGTTATAGACTGTTCACTCTGCTACCACACGGCAAGCGGTACCGGAGCGCCATGTACCTAGTATGCCTAGTATGGTTCTCAATCAGAGGCAGGTGTCATTAGTTGTCTCTGATTGAGAATCATACTTAGGTAGCCTGGGTTGCACTGTTTGTTTGTGGGTGATTGTCTATGTTGATGGCTTGTTTCAGCGCAGCTCACATTAGCTTCACGGTTGTTATTTTGTTTACTGTTTTTGTATAGAGTTTCATTGTTCAGTGTTTTCTTTATTAAAATTCACTGATGAACACATATCACGCCGCATTTTGGTCCTCCGATCCTTCTCGCCTCTCCTCTTCAGATGAAGAGGAGGACGACCGTGCCAGTCTGCCAGGCTGAATAAATCCCATAATTAAACAACAAACGTGTACTCAGGCAGCGTTAGTCAGCGGGCAGCGTGGGATACATTAACCTCCAGTCAGTCACAAACAGGAAATCAATTAACATGCAGGATGTCGCATTTTCTCACTCATACTATTGGACCAAAATTAGTACAAACAAAAGCCTTGGGAAGAGGCATAGTACTTGATGCATTGAGTTCTGAGGTGTTTGAATTCAGCTATAGAAAACTCTGTCTAGGATTTCTAGGTGTTTAACATATACACATGCATCATCAACAGCAGACTTTCCAGACCAACAACATATATTTATGCCTATAGACAAGGGCATTCTATGTCCCCATGTGCCCAACAAGTGATGAGCTTTCAGCATTCTGCCTCCTAAAACAGCAGAACACATAACGCATGATTAGGCTCTCCTCTACTCTGCTCTAACCAAAATACAGGGGGTGGTCCGCCCAGGTCTTACCAAGTGTGCATAGACAGACTAAATACTACAGGTTATGTACGCCCACAGGCCTCTTGCCTAAACACTCCCTCCCTCTGACAAAGGAACACGGGCTTTTATCAAACTGAAGAAGGAGTTGGTAATTGAAGAGACAGCTGTTTCCCCTGACGAGAGGGAGGGGTCAGAGCTCCAATCACCAATGGGGCCGACCAATCAGCTGCTTTAGGATTCCAAGAAGCCATTTCCTGAAATACACACACATACAAACCCACAACAACACAGAAACTGGGGAACGTAACACTGGTTGATGGAATGAGTTTGGCTGCGGATGTGTTCCGTGTGATGCTTGGACACTGTGCTATCTAACCTCCAAACGAGCTTCAATGCCATACAACACTCCTTCCATGGCCTCCAACTGCTCTTAAACACTAGTAAAACCAAATGCATGCTTTTCAACCGTTCGCTGCCTGCACCCGCACGCCTGACTAGCATCACCACCCTGGATGGTTCCGACCTTGAATATGTGGACATCTATAAGCACCTAGGTGTCTGGCTAGACTGTAAACTCTCCTTCCAGACTCATATCAAACATCTCCAATCGAAAATAAAATCTAGAGTCGGCTTTCTATTCCGCAACAAAGCCTCCTTCACTCACGCCGCCAAAATTACCCTAGTAAAACTGACTATTCTACCGATCCTCGACTTCGGCGATGTCATCTACAAAATTGCTTCCAACACTCTACTCAGAAAACTGGATGCAGTTTATCACAGTGCCATCCGTTTTGTCACTGAAGCACCTTATACCACCCACCACTGCGACCTGTATGCTCTAGTCGGCTGGCCCTCGCTACATATTCGTCGCCAGACCCACTGGCTCCAGGTCATCTACAAGTCCATGCTAGGTAAAGCTCCGCCTTATCTCAGTTCACTGGTCACGATGGCAACACCCATCCGTAGCACGCGCTCCAGCAGGTGTATCTCACTGATCATCCCTAAAGCCAACACCTCATTTGGCCGCCTTTCGTTCCAGTTCTCTGCTGCCTTTGACTGGAACGAATTGCAAAAATCGCTGAAGTTGGAGACTTTTATCTCCCTCACCAACTTCAAACATCTGCTATCTGAGCAGCCGATCGCTGCAGCTGTACATAGTATATCGGTAAATAGCCCACCCATTTTTACCCACCTCATCCCCATACTGTTTTTATGTATTTACTTTTCTGCTCTTTTGCACACCAATATCTCTACCTGTACATGACCATCTGATCATTTATCACTCCAGTGTTAATCTGCAAAATTGTAATTATTCGCCTACCTCCTCATGCCTTTTGCACACAATGTATATAGACTCCCTTTTTTCTACTGTGTTATTGACTTGTTTAATTGTTTACTCCATGTGTAACTCTGTGTTGTCTGTTCATAATATATAATAATAATAATATATGCCATTTAGCAGACGCTTTTATCCAAAGCGACTTACAGTCATGCGTGCATACATTCTACGTATGGGTGGTCCCGGGGATCGAACCCACTACCCTGGCGTTACAAGCGCCATGCTCTACCAACTGAGCTACACAGGACCACACACTGCTATGCTTTATCTTGGCCAGGTCGCAGTTGCAAATGAGAACTTGTTCTCAACTGGCCTACCTGGTTAAATAAAGGTGAAATAAAAAAATATAAAAAAATAAAAATGCTTAGATGATGAAGTTCGCATTTATCTTTTACAATAAAAGGTGAAATTGAGGAATACATTTGTGAAGACATTTACTTCCCATCAGTACAAAACATTATTTAGATGCTTTTCAGACAAGAATGCTGTTCAGATGCGTTTGATGCATCATACATTCTGTTGGTACTGTTGGAATCACATATTTGTACGCTGCAGAGACAACTCAACAATGATCACACACATGTGATCGTACGCGACAAAGGGTTAAAAGCCCTATGCTCTTTTGTGACCCCTCTTTCAAAGTCACTGAGATCTCTTCTTCTGGCCATGTTAGCCAAAATATTGGGCAACTGGGCATTTTTATACATGACCCTTAGCATGATGAGATGTTAATAGGCTTGGGCGTGTACCGTATATACCATATACCGGGGTATTTGGAAAAAGCCACGGGATGTTTTTCCAATACCGTCAATACCGTTGAAACTATTTAGTTGAATATTTGTAGTTATTTTGTAAGTAAATACCTGAGGTTGTCTTGTGCAACACATTAGAACATTGCGTTCTTCATTTCACCTGACACATTATTATGTAGATTACAGTAGTCCCCAGTCAAGTGTCATGTGGTGTTTGTTTACAAGCACACAATGACGAGAGACCGGATCCTTGTGAGTCACTCACTGTCTGTCACGGTTCATGAATCCACTGCCTCCCTCTCTCTTTCTCTCTCTCTCTCTCCCGTGTTTGTGTGGGCGTGGTTCCCAATCTCGGCCTGATTGTCTGCGCCAGCTGGAACCACTTATCTTCCCTTTATATGTTCTGTAACCAGTGTTTCTTGTTGTCAGATCGTTGTTACTTCCCTGAGGTTGTGTTGTTACTTCCCTGAGGTTGTGTTGTTACTTCCCTGAGGTTGTGTTGTTACTTCCCTGAGGTTGTGTTGTTACTTCCCTGAGGTTGTGTTGTTACTTCCCTGAGGTTGTGTCGTGTGTCCGTGCTCATCTCTCGCCGCCCTTTGTGTGGATTATCTGCTGTGCTCCTTCCTACACATCCGGACACACTCCCCTGGATTTCTCAGCACGCTACAACCGGAAGATGCGCCCTAGTCCCTGGGTCGGATTCCGTCTGAGTTCAGTCTGTCTGTCCTGTTGCTGCTGTAAATTGTATTCATTAAACCATCGTTGCTTGCATCTTGCATCCGCCTCTGTATTGTCACACTGTCGTGCAGCATGCGCCAGGTGATGTAATTACAGTATGGAATTCACAACTAAATGTTTGCCAGCTAACTATAACTATTAAGTTGACTGTCTAAAATGTGCTAAATGCTTTGCAGTTGTGCATTTAGTTTGCTAATTTAGTAGCTAGTTAGCTATCTAGCTAAATGGCTAGCTTCTTCCAAAATCAAGCATTCGCTTGGTAACAGCAGAGAATCCCCTCTTAGATCAAGAGCCTGGCTGGCTAATATTTGTTTTGTGCGTGCAGCAAACTGGGAGTAGAATGTTTTTGTTATTTGTATAGTTTAGGTCAGAAACTGTATAAAATGTTCGCAATGTGCTCATTTAGAAAGCATTCTCTATGAGGATTCCTTAGTACTTGTTAGCATTTTGTTCGGATTCTGGTAAGTAAAAAAAAAATATATATTTTATTTATTTAAATAGCACCCTTTGTGTGCACTACCAATAATACCGTATATCCCGGGATGGCACAGGCACGGTATGGAAATCTGGATACCGCCCAACCGAAGATGTTAACTGCTTAATTAACTCTGGAACCACACCTGTGTAGACACACCTCCTTTCAATATACTTTGTATCCCTCATTTATTCAAGTGTTTCCATTATTTTAGTACAGTAGTTACCTGTACATCTATACATCTATTAATAGTTTCTGCTACCAGTAGCGGTGGGTACAATCCATGGGCAGGCCAAACCAGAAAAAAGCCATATTGCAACCTATGTGTTGTGATAATAGCATTGTTTGCTCTATAACCTGTTAGTTTGCCTTGCCACCGTTATATATAGGCCTAAAGGCCAAGACAATAAAAGCACACAGCAGAATAAATTCAACCACACATTTGTTTCATCACAAAACATCTGTCCGTGGGAGTCCACAAAGCATATTGCATGTAACAAACAGTTACAGTGCATTCATAAAGTATTCAGGCCCCTTGACCTTTTCCACATTTTGTTACGTTACAGCCGTATTCTAAAATTGATTAAATAGTTGTTTCCCCCTCATCAATCTACACACAATACGACATAATGACAAAACAAAAATAGTTTTTCAGAAATGTTTGAATGCTAATTTACAAAAATAATGAAATATCATATTTACATAACTATTCAGACCCTTTACTCAGTACTTTGTCGTAGCACCTTTGGCAGCGATTACAGCATCGCGTCTTCTTGGGTATGACGCTGCAAGCTTGGCACACCTGTATTTGTGGAGTTTCTCCCATTCTTCTCTGCAGATCCTCTCAAGCTCTGTCAGGTTGGATGGGGAGCATCCCTTGGACAGCTATTTTCAAGTCTCTCCAGAGAAGTTTGATCGGGTTCAAGTCTGGGCTCTGGCTTCCTGTTGGAAGGTGAATCTTCGCCACAGTCTGAGGTCCTGAGTGCTCTGGAGCGGGTTTTCATCAATGATCTCTTTGTACTTTGCTCCCTTATCATAGCCTTCAGAGCCACGTGTTCTTATAAACCCAGAGTTTTGACTGGCCACTATTTAAAAGAGGATCACAGCTTTCTGGTGATGCCATATTTATTGCTCAATTCTTAATATTAATCATTACATCTGGTGTAGCCTAACTGGCATACATAGGCGGCACGTGAGTTTCAATCTTTGGGGAAGCAACTCTATAATAAAGCATTGTATGCATAATCTAAATTGCAGACTTATGTAAGATAGCCTACTATTCATAATGTGATGAGTAGATTGGACAGTCATCATTTAGGATAATAATGTAACTCAGTCCATGTTTGCAAGAATGGACAACGCATGGCTGAGCCTGTACAGCATATAGAGTAGGCCTAGGCTATAAGAGATACTTTTCTTCTTTCTTTGGATGTGGCCTGCTATAAACACATTTCATGCAATTCTACTACACTTTATATATGACTGGAGACATTCCAAGACGTGTCGATAAGGTTCATCCTTTCATTCGCGGTCTTATTTTTCTGTCAAGGCGTGTTTAAGTGGTCCTTTTGATCTTCTAAAGAACGTTTTACGCCATCTGCACTACTATGATCCATTCTTTCCCAGCATCCTTGCGCCTGTCGCCATCCGCTTGATGTCCAGCAGACTCATTTCTATTAGGACAAAAGGCAGCCTACTCCGCTGACAGTGACAAATATATCAATACAAATGATGTCCATATAATAGGCCTACTAGAGGGGAGACACACATAGAATATGACGTCCATCTAAACTGAAGGAGGAAATTATTGTGCAAAAACTAACTTTTAAGTAGCACTATGTCAACAATGATAAATAGTGACTATATACTCACTGGGGGTATTTCTGATGCTCTCTGCTGGTGCCAATAAGACAGGCTATACTGTTGGTCTCTCAATTAAGTTGAGAATTTTGATAACTAAAAGACAGATTAGTCCTTTTCTTGTCTTCTCTTCACAGCAATAAACATAAGCTTTCCAAACGATGTTTTCCCGCAATTGTATTTTGAAATAATGATATGCCTGGCTTGGCCTACTTTTTACAGACAGCCGCAACTCAACAATAATCTGCCCAAATTGCACACAATTTCTTCCGACTACATGAAATGCGATTTTTAAAATTCACTTAAATATCCTCCGTGGCCAAATCTTGCTCTAGTAGCCTATTTGGAATGACAGACAGGAGTAGGATAAATAGGCTATATCATTTTGGTAATGCCTTGTAGACGAGCTGCCTATGCTTGCATATTAAAGACGTAACTGCACGTAATCTCCATTTGCTATTCCAGTGCAGACTACAGATGACGTTTTGTTTTTGTAGGCCATTCTAATAAAAAAAATGAATTCCACACAGTACCAGTCAAAAGCTTGGACACACCTACTCATTCCAGGGTTTTTCTTTATTCTATTTTCTACATTGTAGGATAATATTGAAGACATCAAAACTATGAAATAACACATATGGAATCATGTAGTAACCCAAAATAATTTCAAACAAATCAAAATATATTTTATATTTGCGATTCTTCAAAGTAGCCATCCTTTGCCTTGATGACAGCTTTGCACACTCTTGGTATTATCTCGACCAGCTTCATAAGGTAGTCACCTGGAATGCATTTCAATTAACAGGTATGCCTTATTAAAAGTTAATTTGTGGAATTTATTTCCTTCTTAATGCATTTGAGCCAATCAGTTGTGTAGGGGTGGTATACAGAAGATAACCCTATTTGGTAAAAGACCAAGTCCATATTTTGGCAAGAACAGCACAAATAAGCAAAGAGAAACAACAATCCATCATTACATTAAGACATGAAGGTCAGTCAATCCTGAACATTTTAAGAACTTTGAAAGTTTCTTAAAGCGCAGTCGCAAAAACCATCAAACGCTATGATGAAACTGGCTCTCATGAGGACCGCCACAGGAAAGGAAGACCCAGAGTTACTTCTGCTGCAGAGGGTAAGTTCATTAGAGTTACCAGCCTCAGAAATTGCAGCCCAAATAAATGCTTCACCGAGTTCAAGTAACAGACGCTTCTCAACATCAACTGTTCAGAGGAGACTGCATGAATCAGGCATTCATGGTAGAATTTCTGCAAAGAAACCACTAGTAAAGGACACCAATAATAAGAAGAAACACGAGCAATGGACATTAGACCAATGGAAATCTGTCCTTAGTCCCAATTTGAGATTTTTGGTTCCAACTGCCGTGTCTTGTGAGACACAGAGTATGTGAACAGATGTGTGGTTCCCACCATGAAGCACCACCATGAAGCACGGCGGAGGAGGTGTGATGGTGTTGGGGTGTCATGTGTCATGTTTCTTTAGACCTGTCAAAAATAACTAACGTCTTTATTGTGATGGTCTAGGCTATATTACATGGATTTATTAGACTTGTACAAATGTAGACGTTCCAAAGGTGTGGAAGCAAGGAGATGCTAAACATGTTTATGTTAATTAAAGGTCAATTACCCTGATACTGGCAGTTAATTGCTTGACAATCACCGGCTCACAAAATGTCATGACTGCCACAGCCCTAGTTACACGTGGTCTTCGGTTGTGATGCCAGTTGAACATACTGCCAAATTCTCTACAATGACATTGGTGATGGCTTATGGTAGAGAAACATCCAGTTCTCTGGCAACAACTCTGGTGGAAATTCCTGCAGTCAGCATGCCAATTGCACACTCCCTCAAAATTTGAGACATCTGTGGCATTGTGTTGTGTTACAAAACTGCATATTTTAGAGTGACCTTTTATTGTCTCCAGCACAATGTGCACCTGTGTAATTATCATGCCATTTAATTAGCTTCTTGACATGCCACACCGGTCAGCTGGATTGATTATCTTGGCAAAGGAGAAATGCTCACTAACAGGGATGTAAACATATTGAGAGAAATAAGCTTTGTGTGTATGGAACATTTCTGGGATCTTTATTTCAGCTCATAAAACATGGGACCAACACTTTACATGTTGCGTTTATATTTTTGTTCAATTATGAAACCAAGAGAGACGAAAGATACAATTATTTGATATGCTTTTTATTATTCTCTAACACAGTAGATTGTTCTCATTTGAACTTTAAACATTTAAAAGCTGGCATCTACTGTATGAATAAACACCACTGTTAGCTACACATCCAGGATTACAAGCTAGACTTCATTTACAAATACATTTTAAAACGCAAATATATAGATCCCTATCTCGGTTTTGGTTTCATTTTAACAAGTCATATGGTTTACCCCGAGAATACCTGTGACCAATGCTGCCTTTATCTGTCGAGACTCAGTTCTGAGACTCAGTTCTTAAACTGAAAATTAACAAAACAAAGCATAACTGACTGTGTGTGGCGTGACTGCGTCTGCATTTACAGACATCAAAATCCTTCCCATAAACCATACTCAATGTCCTGTACAATGTCTCTTGTGCTTTTGTCATCAACAGGAACAGCTTTACAGAAGATAGTAATACCTACACTCATGGTACCAAATCCGTAGCAGACACAACAACAATCTCATATTCAGTGTTTTCCCTCCCACCTTGTGTTGTCTGTAGTCTGTGTACACGCTGTGTTCATTTTAAAGGTCAGCCAGGAGAAAGCCAGTGTTTAGCTCCTCTCGTTGAAGCAATTACATTTGGCCCCAGTCTGCTCATCATCCCACCACTGATAAGAGGGACGCCTGGACCAGAGCCCAGAATGGCCATCACTTATTGATGCTCATTCTGTGTGGTCTAGCATGGGCACAGAGAGGGTGGGCATGAGGTTAGGCACAGGGATGTAATGATACTCTCACCTAAGCCAAGTAGGAGAGCATTCCTCCTCTCCACTCCTAACTAGAGCACCACAGCATTAACTCCAACACACATCACATCTGTGACAAACAAGTCAGAAGGTAGGATTGTATCTTATCTAACCTTTATTTAGCTTATTTACAAGAACTGGTTCAAAATGGCAGCAGAATCGTAATGGATGGGAGTGATATTATCACAGTCAAATCTTTATTCATTCAGAGGCAAGAGAAAGGGCTAGATTGCTTTAGTTCATTCACTAACACATCCTTTTGTAACAGATTGTACCAACTTTTTCTAACTGTGTCATGTGTATATCTCTCTCAGCTGGGAAATGTGCCCTAGAGGGGAGGAATGCTGACACTGCCATACACACACACACACACACACACACACACACACACACACACACACACACACACACACACACACACACACACACACACACACACACACACACACACACACACACACACACACACACACACACACACACACACACACACACACACACACACACACACACACACACACACACACACTTCCGATGTTCATCCCTGCCATTGGTTCATTTGAGCGCGGCAGTGGTAACAGTGCAAAAGGGCCAGAACACAGAGATGAAGTGGGCTGGAAGGAGGAGAGGGAAGGAGGCTTTAATACAAGATGCCCTGTAAGGCCACTCCGCCACTGCCCTGACTCATCAGCATGATGCAATGGCAGCAACTCCTGGACCCTTTCCATCATCCTAGCTTCAATTACCCCAAGCGAGAGAGCGGGAGAGGCGACATGTCAAGCGCTAAAGAAGGCCATGGCTCTGCTGTCCTACTGTGCCCTTCAGCAAAGTCAGCCTGTGTCAGTAGAAACCCTCCCCATCATCTCCTCCTGCATGCTGTTGCCTATGGGCTGCTCTTAGAAGGTTTCAGATAAAGTACTTTTGCCATTGGTAAAAGCACAATAGAACAAAGTAAAATATGAAAGTAAGGCATAAAGGCTAAGATGCTCTTAACTACAACTGGTCTCACGTTGCATTACTGTCAGTTTTGTCCTAGTTTGGTTAATAAGTATAAAACATTTAGAATGTATTGCCATCCATGCACTACTCATAAAACATATTAGAACTAGAAACTTATAATACTGGCATATACTGCCATACCATCCAAAATTAGAAAATTGTTGTGATATAATATTTTGGACATTTCACTAGAGCTGGGCGATATGGACAAAAAGTAATATCAGGATATATTTACCCATTTTGCTCAATAATAATGAATTATTGCTCTGCCCTCAACCTCCGGACTTGTCTCCATGCTGTGGTGCTGTTTGTTGCTGCTATTGTGAATTTTCCAGAACATGTGTGGCCATTATACATTTCAGGTTAGTCAGCAAAACTAGTGCACTCTATATGTGCCCTGGGCCATTAGACATGCACCTGTCTGGGGTGTGGACACGGCTGGTTATTCCTGTAACTGTGTTATGGCCAACTATGTACTGTTGCTATGGTTACACCTCTTGGGGTCTTTTCCAGAACATGGGTGTGCCTTTCAGTGGAGTTAGCAAGACGACATGTATGGTTATTTCTGTAAAGTGCCAAGGACTGTTACTATCGTCCTACATGCATGAACCTGGCTTAAGGTGAGTACATTTTTGAAACTATTGCTGTGGCTCTATCCATGCCCTAATATGAATCCAAATTAAACTCAGTGCAAGGCAATGAGATAACGATGGCTAAATGTCAGAGGGTATGATGCTTTAAGAGGAGTTTTATTTGTTTTTTTAAACCTCTATTTAACCAGGAAGGGCTCATTAAGATTTAAAATCTCTTTTTCAAGACCGTCCTGGCCAAGATAGGCAGCACCAAGTCATTACAAAAATTACAGACAAACAACATGAAAAACTACAAGTAATCTAGTAAAACCCATAGAATTCACAAGAGTATCACAAAATCAAAAACAGCAAATTAAAAACATTGATAGGTCAGGGAATCAATCTCAAGATCATTAATCAGTGATTTAAAAATACCAATCAGGACAAGTTCTTCCAGTTTAAAAGTATTTTGTGAGGCATTCCAAGACAATGGCGCAGAGTACATAAAAGGCCTTTACCAAATTCAGTTCGGACATTTGGAACAGTTAGCAGGATAAAGTCCAGCGAACGAAGAGAGTACCCACCACATTTCTGAACAATAAAAATGCACAAATAAAAATGTAGTAAACCCAAAATGGCTTTAGAAATAAATGTATAACAGTGCCTGAGCCTACGATTGAGAAGGCCAGCCAACCCTGGTATACAAAGTGCAGTGGTGCGTAAGGGTTTTGCAGTTTAAAATAAATCTCAATGTGCCATGGTAAAGGGTGTCAATTGATCTCAAACACTGAGCGGGAGCATTCATACATAAAATATCCCCATAGTCTAGTAAAGGCATAAATGTAGCTGATTTACTAGCCTCCTTCTGGCTTCAAAAGAAAAACAGGCCTTATTCCTAAAATAAAATCCCAATTTCAGTCTTAATTTTTTTGTAAGTTGTTGAATATGCAATTTAAAAGAGAGGCCGTCATCAATTAAAATTCCAAGATATTTATGAGGTTACAACCTCAATCTCCTTGCCCTGACGGGTCGTAATAGGTGAAAGGTTCAGAGGTCTATTTCTTGCTTTAGAAAACACCATTAGTTTAGCTTTGTCAGTGTTGAGGATAAGCTTCAATTGACAACAAGGTATGTTGAATAGTATATAAAGCAGTTTGCAAGTTCTGGAAAGCTTTTGTAAGAGACGCGGCACAACAGTAAATAACAGTATCATCAGCATAAAAATGAAGTTACTATGAGTAAGGAGGAAAAATGTATAAGTAGTCTGCCAAGATTGTAAAGGGAGTTGTTTCATGAACCAGCTGCTCGGCTTTTGTTATATTGTAATACAAGTCTATTTGAATACACGTGCTCCTGTATTTGTGAAATATTATTGACCAAATATTCCACAACACTACTTGGCTATGTGCCAAACTTTTCGTTTTAAATTTACCAACGTCTTAGTTTTTTCCTCGCTCTACTTTTTCATTCATCTTTTTCACCCCGGACGCTTTATCTGGACATGGTTCTACAGGACCTCCACCAGCCGAAAAAGTTGTAATATTGCAGTCGCTGTACTCATTATATACAGTAGAACTATCGCCGTATGGTGAGTGTAGTATCCTTAGAGGAGTATTAGATTGATGACTCATGACACGTAAGTACGGTTAAGTATTTAATTGTAACTTCATTCTCTAATGCACCTGGCAGCTACCTGAAGCCTTCATAAATCACGGTTATATAGGCAGACATAGGAAATGGCTACGGCTAGCGGAAAGCAAACCCCTGTCTTGAGTCAATACTGCCATCTATTGGTAAACATAAATAGGCCAGGTTACTACATTACCCCCCTTAAAAGCTAATAACCCAACTTAATTCCTTTCTGAGCTATGCTGTTTTCATATTTACATTTTTTCAAACATGATTTCCATTAGGATCTGAAAAAGTCTGTCGGAATTCTCTCTTTAATAGAGCGTCTCAGAGGTGGTGTAGCTGATGCCACCAGCTCTTCACCCCTTGATGGTGAAACAAAGTCCCTTTGTGGAGACTTCACAGGAGGAGGTTGTCCCGGACTGGTGATCTCAGGAAATTGAGCATTGTTGGTCTCAGGTGGTTTGTCCAGCTGCAACTTTGGGGAATGTTCCAATGTCCTGTCCTGCTTGTTTAAGCATTGATCCAGATCCCCGGATGGAACTGGAATTCTAGCTCGGATCTGATCCACGTGTCTCCTTAGTCTTGGTCCACTTCTGATGATCACAGTATAGGATACTGGTCCTGAGCCATTCTCAATGGTAGCTGGAATCCATTTAGGACCAAACCCATAGTTTATTGTATAGACATCATCTCCAGGTGAGAAACTGAGTTTGGCTCAGTTGTCATGATTACATTTTTGATTCCACTGCCTTTGTTGTATTTTCACTTTCAGGTCTGGTCTGATGAGATCCAAGGTTGACCTTAACCTCCTTGACATCAACATTTCTGCAGGTGACAACCCAGTTGTAGCTTGAGGAGTAATCCTGTAGCTAAACAAGAATCTTGACACCTTTGTTTCAATCCTGGGTCTTTGCATCTTCCTCATTTCCTCCTTCAAGGTCTGAACCTCACATTCTGCTAATCCATTTGAAGATGGGTGAAAAGGGGCCGACGTTACATGCTGAATTCCATTTTGTTTCATGAAACTTGTGAATTCAGTGCTTGTAAAACAAGTAGCATTGTCGCTAACCAACATTTGAGGCAATCCCAGAACACTGAAGCTTTGTCTCAACTTCTCAATCGTAGCGTACGATGTCGACGTGTTCATGGGGTAAACATCCATCCAATTTGAATGAGAATTCATCAGCACAGGGAACATTTTCCTAGGAAAGGTCCAGCGTAGTCCACATGTAGTCGTGTCCATGGTTTTTCCGGCCATTCCCATGGATGGAATGGAGAAGTGGGGGGTGACTTCCTGTTACTATGACAATCTGCTCACCGGCTAACCTCCTTTTCCACATCGTGGTCCATCTTTGGCCACCAGATGTATGACCTCGCTAGGCCTTTCATTCTCGACATACCTGGATTCAACTGGTGCAACAACTTCAGTAGCATACCCCGCCCTTGTGGTGGGATAACTACTCTTGAACCCCACAGAACACATCCTTCTCGAACACTCAAGTCCAAACGGCGAGTGTAGTAAGGCATGACCTGAGGCTCTGTCACTGTAGGCCATCCTTTCAGGATAAATTCATGCACTTGTGATAGCGTCACATCCTTTGAAGTCCATTGCCTGATTTGTGCTGTGTTCACCGGTGCATCATCCAACACATCGATCATCAAAACCTGGTCATTTTCTTCTTCCTGAATGATGATTTCTGGAATGGGCAGTCTACTCAGAGCATCATCATTGCCAAGATATCTACCTGGTTTGTAAATTATTCTGTACTCATAGGCCCTGAGCCACACAGCCCATCGTTGAACTCTTGGAGAGACCATTTGTGGTACTGGCTTTTGTTCATGGAACAGAGATCAGAGGCTTATGGTTGGTCACAATAGTGAATGTTCTCCCGTATAAGTACCTGTGGAATCTCTGTATTCAGAATATGACAGCCAGTCCTTCCTTGTCCAGCTGAGAGTATTTTATCTCCACTGGCGACAAAGTTCTTGACATGAACCCGATAGGTTTCTCTGCACCATTCTCCATCCGGTGTGATAGCACCGCCCCCACACCATACGATGAGGCAACACGATAAGACGAGATCTCTGTCTGCTGAGTAGTGCACTAGCACTTCAGCTGATTGCAGTAACACTTTTAACTTTGCAAAAGCTTCTTCCTGTCTTTCTGACCATTTACAGGCGACATCCTTCCTTAACAGTTTATGCGAAGGAGCTAAGAGTGTAGAGAGGTTTGGGAGGAAGTGATTATAATAATTCAGTAAGCCTAGATAGGCTTTCAGCTCTGTAACGTTAGCTCACTTTAGCTTTGACAGTGTGTAACCCCTTGGCATCCACCTTGTGACCCAGGTACTGCACTTCATCAGCTAACAGCTAACACTTGCTCCTCTTCAGCCGGAGACCGGCGTCCTCCATCCTCCTCAAAACTTCACCCAAGTTTATGAGATGTTCCTCCTTGGTGACTCCTGTGACAAAAATGTCGTTGAGGTAAACCACTACTTTGGGTATCCCCTGCAGAACTCCCTCCATGGTTCTTTGGAAGATAGCTGGTGCAGAAGATAGCTGGTGGATAAAGCTTCACATAAATACCTGAACATAAACACCCACAGAGGGATGTTTACCTATAACCGCTTAACATTTGGGGTCAAAGGTAAGCGTTTATAGGTAAACATCCCTCTGTGGGATGTTTCTAAAGAAAATATTGTACTTTTTACTTCATACCTTTTCCCTGGCACACAAAAGTACTTGTTACATTTGGAATGCTTAACAGGACTGGAAAATGGTTCAATTCACACACTTTTCAAGAGAACATCCCTGGTCATCCCTACTGCCTCTGATGCGGCAGACTCACTAAACACACATGCTTCATATGTAAATTGTGTCTGAGTGTTGGAGTGTGCCCTTGACTATCCGTATATATATTAAAAAATTAAATAAAATAGTGCTGTTTGGATTGCCTAATAGAAGTCACTTAAAATTATTTATATTTTTACTTTTGATACTAAAATATATTTTTGCAATTACATTTACTTTTGATACTTAAGTATACTTAAAACCAAATACTTTTAGACTTTTACTCAAGTAGTATTTTACTGGGTGACTTTCATTTGAGTCATTTTCTATTAAGGTACAGTTGAAGTCAGACGTTTACATACACCTTAGCCAAATACATTTAAACTCAGTTTTTGATAATTCCTGACATTCAATCCTAGTAAGAATTCCCTGTTTTAGGTGAGTTAGGGTCACCACTTAATTTTAAGAATGTGAACAATAGTAGCGAGTATGCAAAATCTGCAGAGCTGGGGAGATTGCATCCCCATATATATATATATATATATATATATATATATATATATATATATATATATATATATATATATATATATATATATATATATATCATTTACATTTACATTTAAGTCATTTAGCAGACGCTCTTATCCAGAGCGACTTACAAATTGGTGCATTCACCTTATGACATTCAGTGGAACAACCACTTTACAATAGTGCATCTAAATATTTTAAGGGGGGGGGGGTGAGAAGGATTACTTTATCCTATCCTAGGTATTCCTTAAAGAGGTGGGGTTTCAGGTGTCTCCGGAAGGTGGTGATTGACTCCGCTGTCCTGGCGTCGTGAGGGAGTTTGTTCCACCATTGGGGAATACATACATTTGATTTCAAATCTGGGCCCAACTTCTAACAACTCAACGTTCCTGTGGTCCGTTTTCTTGTAAGTGTGATGTCTGAAAGATATAACATTCTATTGGTTGCAATAATTTTGTGTAATAATTTAAATTTAAAAAAGTGAATTTTTGAATCCAGCGTTGTTTTGCATATAAATTCATAAATCATGTGCCATGGAATGGGTAATCGCAAATCTCTTCCCAACTATTTAGCAATTTATATGGCACAGCTTTCAGTTTTTTGGTCCTGAAATTAAATTGGTATATGTTTTTAATTATCACACTTTTCTTTAACCATTTATGTTCTTTAATGGAGGGCCGACATACAAGTTCCTTACTTTTTTCCCCTTCTACTTGCCTCTTCCATTTTTGTGGTAATACTGCAATTACTTGGTTGTAATTTTGGGTAGAGCAGACATTTCCATATGTCTGTGTCAAATCCGAAAACTATCATTTCGAAATCAAAAAGTTTATTATTTCAGTGTAACACGGAACCGTTCCGTATTTTATCGAACGGGCAGCAACTCTAAGTCTAAATATTGCTGTTACATTGCACAACCTTCAATGTTATGTCATAATTATATACAATTACAAATTAATTACAGTCTTTGTTAGGTAGAAATTGTCACGCCCTGGTCGAAGTATTTTGTGTTTATCTTCATGTTTGGTTCAGGCCAGGGTGTGGCATGGGGTTTTTGTATTGTGGTGTGTGGTGTGTGGTGTGTTTTGTCTTGGGGTTTTGGTATGTATTGGGATTGTAGCTAGTGGGGTGATCTAGCAAAGTCTATGGCTGTCTGGAGTGGTTCTCAATCAGAGGCAGGTGTTTATCGTTGTCTCTGATTGGGAACCATATTTAGGCAGCCATATTCTTTGGTTGTTTTGTGGGTGATTGTCTTTTGTGTCCTTGTTCCTGTCTGTGTTAGTTTTCACTAGTATAGGCTGTTTCGGTTTTCGTTACGTTTTGTAGTGTTTGTGTTTTAGATTCGTGTTACATTTTTTGTTCATTAAACATGGATCGCAATCTACACGCTGCAGGTTGGTCCGACTCTCCTTCACCACACCTAGAAAACCGTTACAGAAATGGTCTTCACAAAGTTCGCAATGAGCCAGGCGGCTGAAACTGCTGCATATACCCTGACCCCTGTAAATAATAACCTCAAGTCAAAACCGTTACATAAAAAATGGCACCCCAGATGGGATAGCTCAACATTGAAAACTAACCAAAGCAAATATTTTGTGTGGAATTTAAAAAATGGATTCACCCCAAGAAAATGTGCTCATCCATATCCTACCTGTCAATGGGAATATACAGAGCCATTCTGACCATCAAGCTGACAATACAAATCATATTGTGAATGGAAATAATGGAGTTGATTTGGGCCAGAGCCCTGGGAACGTGAATGCTCGGTCCGGACCACAGGCCAAAGGAGGTCTAACCAGTTACTCACTTATTGACATGGATCTGTGTGGAAGTACTGAGCTAGCCCTCCCTCTGACGCCCAACCTTCCTCCATTGTCTGGTTTATCTCCAGAGGTTGTAGTCTTACAACTTCAAGGTGACATCCTTGATATTTCGTCGGACTTAACATCTCCAAACTCTAATCCACCATAAATTCAAATGTCTGAGTGAAGAGCAACAGAGTGCCATGGAATTCAGAAACTCACTGAGCACTCTAACCCACACGCTGACAGAGCTCAGTGAGAGTGGAAGACGGGAAATTATCGGTGTCATGGACAGGCAGTTTGACTATCAACGAAACCAACTCACTGCCACTCTCCAATGGCGCCTGCAACATCACCACACTGAGGTTCTCAAGGACGTTAATTCTGTTTTATCCCATGGTTAACACTGTAGACCACTTGCAGACAGAACTCTCTAATTGTGTTAAAATGTTGGATGACGTGTCTAGGCATAACTCCTTGCACAGAGTTTCTCTGGTGTCCACTTCTGTTCAGATCACTGTGGGCCAAGATGGCACCTCCGAACAGCCCAAGACAAGGCCATGCTGCAGACCCCCCTTGCAGGATGCAGTCCACCATGCATCCTGGTGTTCATTTTCATGGTCCGATAACTATCTCCCCCTGTACCTCCTCAATTCCTCCTAGCTCTCTTGTTCATGGTGATATGAGTAGATGTCATGTGGGGGCGATGTCCAATAAATTGCAATTTCCCACCTTGGGGAAAAAGATGACAGTCCTGATCCGCTAATGTATCTGGAAAGATGTCGTGACTTTCTTGCCCTCAATCCCCTAGCTGATGAAGAACTCCTTGCCACATCAATGATTGTGTTGCATGGGACAGCTCGAGACTGGTGAGATGTGGCACGTCTCACCACTACCTCCTGGGCTGACTTTGAGGCCAAGTTTTCCTCTGCATTTCTGTCTGAGGACTACACAGATGAGTTGGCAGACAGTGTCAGAAATCGAGTGCAAAGAGAGAAAGAGTGTATCTGTGACTTTGCATACGGTTACCACTCCATGTGCAGAAGGTGGAAACCTGGCATTGAGGAGGAAGAGGTCATTAAATTGATCTTGAAGAGCATAAACCCTCTACTAGCCAGTCAACTCAGAGAAAGAGTCACCACTGTCGATGGACTGGTTCGCCTGGGACAGCAGTTTGAGAAGGACAGAGAAGGCCAACAGCAATATGAACAGAGAAAGAAACAGACACCCAAACAGTTACCCAAGCCAGACCATCAACAACAGCCAGTCTCCAGCCAAGACCCATCCCATGTTCTGTTGGAGATGTAGCCAAAAGGGACATTCTTCAGCTACATGTCTAAGACCGTATCAAGTAAACCCTTCCAGAAACCAAAAATCACAACAGGCCAACACATCTAACTCTCTTCGCAGGAATGACCATCCAACTCTGGGTGCTTTAACCAGAGCTGAAACCCCAATAGTCACTGCCTACGCCCCCCATCGACATCCCCTTTTCAGTTAATACCGCACCAACTGGTGTTACCCCTGTCCATAGGCCCATGGACAGGAAGAGCCATCTTGGATACCGGGTCATCCTACACACTGCTCAATGAGAAACTGTGGAAGGAGGATAATGGTCCACAATACAACTTGAAGCCGTGGACAGAAGGTCCACTCTATCTGGCTGATGGTGAGGCTAAACGACCACTTGGATGGAGTGAGGTAGAGTTCCGCTTGTGTATCCGCTCCTATATGATTCCTTCTGTTATCCTACACACCAAGAAACTTGCTTTTCCTTTCATGTCGGGAATTGATTTCATGTACTTCAGTGGTGTCCAGATTGATATCGCACACCATTGCTACTGGTTTCCATACAATCTGAGCAAGAAGCATTTCTTCCAATCAGAAGCTACAAAGTTACATGATTGGGGATCAAATGGGGCAGTCTTCTCTGCCGTTGCTCCGGTACCACTAACCCTTGCTAATCCTTCTGATGATCTCCTTTTACAGGCTGTGAGAAGAGCTCAGCTGGAACAGCCAGAGGACTTAAGGCTGTTGGAACAGCTGCAGAATAATGCTGATGTATGTACTTCAAAGCTAGGACACACCGGGCTCCTGAAGCACAAAATATTCCTTACACAGGAAATGCAGATCAAGCAAAAGCCATATCGTTTGTCCCCAGCGAAGCTAATCAACCAAAAGGGACTCATTAATGATATGTTAACACAAGATACAATAGAACGTTCCTCCTCTCCCTGGGCTGCCCCTGTTGTCCTCATCCCAAAGAAGACGGGTGGTCTTAGATTTTTTTGTGGACTATAGGAAGACCAACAATGTTTCCCAGACTGATGCCTATCCTCTTCCCACCATCCACGAGATCCTGGAGTCATTGTCTGGCGCTGTTGTGTTCACTACCCTTGACCTCAATAGTGGTTATTGGCAGGTTGAGATGGACCAGGAAAGCAAGGACAAGACTGCATTTGTCTGTGCTGAGGGCTTGTTTTCCTTTAAGGTGATGCCTTTTGGATTATAGAATGCACCTGCCACTTTCTAAAGACTCATGGAGATTGCGTTAGGTGAGTTCAAAGGGAAGATCTGTTTTGTCTACCTGGATGATATAATTACCTACTCCCAGAACAGAGAACAACAATTTCAAGATCTTCAAGCAGTGTTGGACAAGCTGAAGCTGGTCTGACCTTGAATATGAAGAAGAGCAACTTCTGCCAAACCTCCCTGAAGTTCCTTGGCCATATTGTGTCTTTTGTCGGCATTCATGTGGATCCTGAAAAGACAACGACTGTACAAGACTTCCCTATGCCAACCACACTCAAGGCCCTTCAACGGTACCTTGGGATGGCTGGATGGTACCTACGGTTTGTGTCAAACTTCTCCCAGGTGGCAGAACCCCTCAACGCGTTGAAGTGAAAAGGAAACTCTGAAACAACACCTCGTCACACCTCCCATTTGAGGTCATCCCAACTTTGATTGCCCTTTTGTTGTTTACACTGATGCAAGTGATTTTGGACTTGGTGCTGTCCTAGTCCAACAGACTGGACTTGGCACCGAAGAAGTGCTAGCGTTCGCCAGTCGGACATTGAATGGAGCAGAACGGAACTACTCCACAACCGAGCAAGAGTGCCTTGCAGTTGTCTGGGCTTTGGAAAAGTGGAGGTACTACCTGGAGGGAAGACATTTCACTGTGGTCACGGACCATTCCTCCCTAGTGTGGGTGTTCAAGACCAACGAACCAAGCACCAGACTCATCATATGGGCTCTACAGTTGCAAGAGTTCACCTTTGCAGTAGAATACAGGAAAGGAAAATACAACACTGTTCCAGATGCCTTATCCAGAGCTCCTGCTTGTGCTAACGGTGGCCCTCATCTTACATGTGCTACTATCCTGTCAAGCAGTCGAGACTCACCCAAAACTGACTTTCCCATCTCTGACGAGGCCATTTGGAAAGCCCAACAGGATGATCCAGAAGTACAGGCTTTGTACCAGACTATCCTGGAAGATGGAGAAAAGATGGTCAATCCTACCACAAAGCTGACCATCAATGAAGACAAAGTCTACCGAGTAGTACAACTACCTCACAGAACACTCTACCAAATGTACATACCTGAAACTCTACGCCTTCAACTGCTTTAACATTTCCATGAAGACCCATTAGCTGGTAATTTGGGCAGGTTCAAAATCTACAAGCGGTTGCAAGCACACATCCGAAACTGTCAGGTTTGTCAAATGTACAAACCGGAAGGTAGAAAGCCTGCTGGCAAGTTGCAGCAAAAGGTCGTTACCCGACCTTGGGAAATGTTAGGAGTGAATTTGATGGGTCCATTTCCTAGAAGCTCCAATCAGAATGTGTACATGCTTGTTTTTGTTGATTACTATTCAAAGTGGGTGGAGCTCTTTGCCCTGCATCAGGCCACAGAGAGGACCGTCTCTAACATCCTTACGAAATAAATCCTGATTCCTGGGGAGTGCCTGATTACATCCTGTCTGATCGAGGTTCCCATTTTGTCTCTGATCTGCCAAAGATGGAACCTGAGACAGAAGTTGACCACGGCCTATCACCCACAGACCAACCTCACCGAGAGAGTAAATCGAACCTTAAAGACAATGGTTGCTTCCTATGTAGGGACCTAGCACAAGCACGGGAACAAGCACCTTCACGAGTTTCGATTTGCCCTGAATTCTGCTGTGCAAGAATCCACTGGAGTCACACCTGCAGAGCTGAACCTAAGTCGTCCCCTCCGAGGACCATTGGATATGGTGCTACAGCCCCAGCAGCTTACTTCAGATGCTGCTTGCAGGGAGTCCATCTCCACGACTTGAGAGCTCTTGTCTCAAAGAACATGATCCAGGCTCGACTCAAGCAGAAGAGAAATTATGATAAGAACAGACGAGACATGCAGTCCCAGCTTTGTGATTGGGTGTGGCTTCGCTCTCATCCTTACTCGAAAGCTGAACAATTCTTCTCGGCCAAGCTCACTCCTAAATGGCAAGGACCATATATGATTTTGGAGCAGATGGGCCCTTTGAACTACCGAGTGGTGAAAGACGACACAGGTGAAGATATGCGCGTTGTCCATGTCTCACACCTTAAGGCCTGTTACCCCTCGGCTGAGGAATTGGAGGCGATTGAGGGCCGCAAGGTCCTGGATATCTTTGAAGAGGAAAGTGAGGAGACTTTTCTCGGATTCCCAGACCCAGAAGTCTCACACCTTAAGGCCAGTGATCCCTCAGCTGAGGAGCATGAGCGCCAAAAAGTAATCCATATTTTTGTAGAGGAAAGTGATGAGGAGACCTTTCTCGGTTTCCCCGACCAAGATGTGCCTTCCAGTGCAATGGTCGGCTTTTTCCAGGGGAGGGGGTGTGTGACGGCCCTGACTTTTTCTGAACCGTCTCAGTGCTTCTCCTTCCAATAGGGCACTTTCCCTTTCATTTCCAATTAAATAGCCAGCATCAGATGCGCAAAAGTGGGGTTGTGATGGAGACGTGAATGAGGATGTGTTCAACCCTCAGTTCCGAAGCTTCTCTATTCTGTGTGTTTTGTAGCCTAATAGAGTTTACCCAGGATCAGAACAGCTCTTTGCTTCCGTGGACTACACCTCTCTGTTCTTCATGGCCTTTCTCCGCTGGAGATCTGTTGGCGGATTGGCTGACTGACTACAACCTTTTTGTATACAGTATTTCATTTGTTTTGATGTGATGTATACTGTGATGATTTATGTAGTTAGTTGTAGTTGAGGACTTAGTAAGAGTTGATACGCTTTATAGTTGTATGGTAAAATAATTGTTATATTGATTGTATGATTAATACTGGGTTTACGCTACACTTGAATGAACGGACAAACATTGCGTGACAAAGGTCACTTGAGTTCCCTGAACTTCTTTACCCGGCTGGACTCTTTTTATGCCCGAGGTACAGGACATTTCTGGAGGAACCAGAACTCATTGTGTTATATTATTATATGTGTGTGTAATCATTTATGTTGGTAATACAACCCACTCAAAAGAATACAGTTGTTTTTGAAGTTCTTTCCAATGTTTTAAGGGTTTATGAAAGTTTATTTCCATCCTGACTTTTACATAAGTCCTTTGTATTGGTGTAGACTTGACGGACCAGATGGGACTCATTCCCTCCCAAACCAAAAGGAGAAACCAATGTTTTCTCTGGTAGGCACAACCTACCTGGCACCCCTATAAATAATAACCTCAAGTCAAAACCGTTACAACACGGGAAACTGTTGAGTGTGAAAAACCCAGCAGCGCTTCAGTTCTACGCCTCGGACCTACTACCATATCCCGTTCAAAGGCACTTCAATCTTTTGTCTTGCACATTCTGAATGGCACACATACACAATCCATGCCTCAATTGTCTTAAGGCTTTAACCTGTCCCATCCCATTCATCTACACAGACTGTGGTGGATTTATCAGGTGACATAAATAAGGGATCATAGATTTCACCTGGTCAGTCTATATGTCATGTTCCTATTGTTTTATACAATCAGTGTATTATCCAGATACTGTTTTGTTAGCACTCGGTGGTCTATAGCAACTTCCCACAATAATAGGCATTAGGTGAGGCAGGTGAACCTGTAGCCATATTACTTCAACAGCTTTTGACATGAGATCCTCTAAGCTTTACAGATATATGACTCTGAATATTGTCATTGTCCTTCCTGTCTCTTCTGTAGATTTCAGAACCAAAAAATTTGCACCGTATGTCTCTTACCCTGTCACACCCTGATCTATTTCACCTGTCTTGTGCTTGTCTCCACCCCCCACCAGGTGTCTCCTATTTTTCCGCATTATCCCCTGTGTACTTATACCTGCATTTTTTGTTTGTCTCTTGCCAGTTTGTCTTGTTTTGCCAGGTCTTACCAGCGTGTTTCCCATTTTGCAAGTTCTTGTTTTCTAGTCTTCCCTGGTTCTAACCTTTCTGCCTGTCCTGAGCCTGCCTGCTGTTCGGTGCCTTATTGACTCGGATTAGGAACCTCTGCCTGCCCTCGACCTGTACTTTGCTATAATAAATATTCTGAGAACCGAACTATCCGCCTCCGGTGTCTGCATCTGGGTCTTATCCTGAGTCTTGATATCCCCTGAGGCTGTGACAGCCTCTCAGCCTCCATCCATGCATAAAACTGTTAAGAACCACATAGGACCTGTCAAACTCCAGGCAGCCATGTGGTAAATAAGGGTGTGTGTGTCTGCAAGGAAAGAAATGTGTCCTAGTCCTCTGTCTTCAGCTCTCCATAAAGCTAATGATTCATTAGGGCCTCATGTCCTATATACTGGGCTGCCATGGAGTCAGTGGTTTAGTTCACTGAACTAGTGGTTTGATGATTTAGGGTGTTGTATTAAGTCCAAATTATATAATGTGCATTGCTATGTGCACCGACTTAAGTTAATATTTAACTTGAGTTCCTTTAAGTTGATTTTATGCAATAGTTCTTTATAAGAAGGGGGAGGAGGAGGAAATACATATTTTATGCTGGTATGACTGACGTGAGAGGTATTATTGTAAAGTGAAACTATCCTGGCCAGGTACTGGATATAAAGTAATCCTCTTTCAAGTGAAGTGAAAGAAGAGAGCCAACTGAGACACTACTAGAGGCAAACACATAATCAGGTGAGTGGACAAGTTTATTTACCAAGGGGACATTTCTTAACGCTTTAAAGGTGCACTATGCAGAAATCACTCTATTTCCTGGTTGCAAATTTTTAAAATAGTTTGCCTAATTTCAGTTTGTGACAAAAAAAAAATTCATTATGTAGAGAATCATTGTACCATCTAAACCGTTGTAAAATATATTTTCCATAACCAATAATTGTCTTCTAAGCTGTTTGAAGCTAAAGATAAGACGCAAAATTAAACTTAACGAGATGCATAGAAATAGCAAGCATAGAACATATCTACTGCTTCTTAGACTTGCTTTCAGTGAGAATTTAAGATGTATATCTCACATTTCAATATGAATTTGGTGTGTCGCCTAAAAAGTTACATATCGTAGATTTAATAGAAATGCAATGTATAGATTGGACATCGCAAACTTTTGTAGATAAATTGTTGATTTTATACAATACATTATACAGTTCAAATGTTATTTCATGGTAGTATCCTAATAATATGTCCCAGGATACTTATTATAGGCATTAATATAGGGTTGGTCTCCATTTTGTTCTAGAGGATTTGTTCGTTTTGAGATTTTAGCCTCTCTGTTATGTTTTCAGTTTAACCAGACTAATGATGCATAAGTCATTGACTGGCAGACTGAGCCAACATGGGCCAAGCAAAGTTTTTTCCCCCAGAGAATACACATAACCAATGCTGCCTTTTATCTCTACATGGATATATACCCGTCATTAAAGTTTGTTCTTAAATGGGGCTTTGCATTCATATTCTAGATGGACTGAACAAAAACTAAGCTAAACTAGACTAAAACATGACTGCGTTTTCTTGTTCCCAGAAATGTCACCAAACAACAATAGGATAGGGAGGGCCCTGAATGCCAGCCTGTTGTACCTGCTGTTATCTGTGTGCCTGACATACACCGCCGATATTGAGATCGATGATGAGGAGGAAGACCTGGAGTATGAGTACAGCATGAAACAAGACAGACACACCTGTGGAAGCGGCCAAACTGGTCAGTATCCATTCTGCAAGGACAAGAACCACTACGTCCACATAACGGATGAGTGTGGAGAGATAGACGTAAAAAAAGTGAGGGTGGAAATGCAGTTAATGATCCAGGACCGACGTGAGAAGATAAAGGAGATCGCACACGCTGCAATACACTGTGAGAAAAATGTGGAGAGGGAGAAAGCGGACACAGTGCTGTTACTGACTGAAATGGCAAGGATCGTTGAGAAGACCTACATAAAAGTAATTGAGGAGATTGAGAAGAACAAGGAAGCAGCAGCAAACTGGGCTGTAGAGCATATTCTAAAGCTATCACAGGAAATCTCTCAGCTACAGAAGAGAAGCAATGAGCTGGAGCAGCTCTCACACACTGAAGACCACCTCCACCTTCTCCAGATGTTCCCATCCCTTTGTACCCCACCGGCTACCATCGACTGGTCTGAGGTCAGCGTTCACAGTGATCCCAGTGTTGGAGCTATGAGGAGAGCTGTGAACAAGCTGAGAGAAGCACTCGATGGTGAAGAGAACAGGCTGTCTGCTGCTGAGTTGGGAAGGATCAAGAAGTGTGCAGTGAATGTGACTCTGGACCCTGATACAGCACATCCCAACCTCATCGTCTCTGAAGACGGGAAACAAGTGAGATTTGGAGATCTCCGGCAAAATGTCACAGACGGCCCTCAAAGGTTTGATGTTGTTGTTAATGTCCTAGGAAAGGAGGGTTTCTCCTCGGGGAGATTCTACTATGAGGTGCAGGTGGAAGGAAAGACTGACTGGGTTTTAGGAGTGGCACTAGAGTCCATCAACAGGAAGGGAATGACTATTGTGGAGCCTGACAATGGATACCTGGCTCTATACATGAGTGATGAGAATGAGTATATAGCTCTTGATAAGCTTCCTGTCCTCCTCTTTCTTAATCAGACGCCCCAGAAGATAGGGATTTATATTGATTATGAACAGGGTCAGGTCTCCTTTTATGATGTGGACAACAGGTCTCATATCTATTCTTTCTCCAATTACGCTTTAAAACCTGCTAAACTTTATCCATTCTTCAGCACCGGCACTGACAATGACGGTAAAAACTCTGCCCCATTGGTCATTACCCAAGTCAATCAGAAACTAAGTATTCACTTCCCAACTTAAAAGTGGATAACAGGGAATGTTCTTTCATATATAAATGTTAAAGGAAACACTATGTTACATCGAATCATACATTTTGTTTATTTTTTGTTGTAAGTTCCAAATGGTTTCATATTTCTGCAGTTATCTCCACTCTGTCTAAATTAAAGGTATTGAATGGCATTAACTGAAGGTCTGTATTATATAAATCAAGTGTATCTGAAGAAATTAAAGGAACCCATTCAGTCACCAATTTGTCTCAATCTGAGTAGTTCCTCTTATGCAGAAGTGGCACCACAAGATTTTTTGTAATTAGGTCACATGGTTTAAAAAAAAAAACTCCTGTCCTTGGGGAGGATGAAAACCCTGTCAAACTGCAGCAACAGTGTACTTTACTTGTTCACAGACACAGAGAAACCAACATGATTGGACAATACATCTCACAGGGCTGAGCTCAATTTTTGCTGGTTTGCATCGTGTAGTCCTGCCCTATGTAACTGTAGGCTTTTGTCAGTCTTTGTCAGCTGTTGTGTTTTATTGATTCATTCCAGTTAATAATTTTGTGTTGATAAAGTCTAGGTAGCCCAGTCAGCTGGAAGTTGGAACCATATTTGATCCCATTCACATTTTCTCAAGCAAGTGGGCAATAAATACACAACATTACCGATGTGTATACCCTGGACATAGGGACAGAGTGCGTAATAGGCTCGACTATGTAGCCGCTGCTGAATAGACTGACAAATAGTCTAGTTTAGCAATTGTCCGTTTTTTTTCAAGAGCGGATGTTTGGGGGCCGGAACATAATTACAAATAATTTGTACACTGCCAAATGACCCCAAGAAGCCCAAACGGATATGTTTGACTAAAACATAATAATTTCTAAACCTTGCTTAAATTTTATATGATCGCGTGTCTCTATTTTATATATATTTTAAACTTATGGGGCTAAATAAAAGGACCTGTGGGCCGCCATTTGGGGAACCCTGCAATACTTCATGTCAGATTGCACATTTTTAGGTGTATAGACTGCTATATTTATGTGTATTTGCTTGTGTCTGCCGATAGTGACGTGTTATCACCCTTGCTAAATAAATACTGGAGGAAAGTGGAGAGAGCTGCGATTTCGGATTAGTCAAGACACGCACAGAGCCTGCAGCAGCATTCCGATGTGAATTGAAAGTGAAAATGTGAGCAAATTGACAAATTGTCAAACTGGTATAAAAAAAGAACTGCACTTTGCCTCTTTTTAACGCTTTACGTCAATATATTTTATTCAACTAAATGAAAGATGGAGCGGCGCTGCAACACCTGACTGAAAAGTGCTGTGGCAAATGCCGCCCCGCCACACTTTTTCTGGTAGTCCTGCTCTTATGTCTTATGGGCGGCAGGTAGCCTAGTGGTTAGAGCGTTGGGCTAGTAAAAGGTTACTAGATCGAATCCCCGAGCTGACAAGGCAAATATCTGTCATTCTTCCCCTGAACAAGGCAGTCAACCCATTGTTCCTAGGCTGTCATTGTAAATAAGAATGTGTTCTTAACTGACTGTGGTTACACCATCCCGAACCCTCTGAATGACACAACACATTTCACCCTGACAATTCTACAGTATGTCTTCATCCTTAGAAATCCGTTGACACCCTAGGGCAGGGTTTCCAAAACTCGGTCCTGGGAGCACATTTTGGTTTTTGCTCTAGCACTACACAGCTAATTCAAATAATTAAAACTTGATAATGAGTTGGTTATTTGAATCAGCTGTGTAGTGCTAGGGCAAAAATCAAAACGTGCACCCAGGGGGGGCCCCAGGACCGACCTTGGGAAACCCTGCCCTAGGGTGAGATGGAATCAGGATCTACAAAGCGTCTGAGTAGGTGAGTGTCAAACAAAGTGAACATGTGTGTGTGGTTCTCCACATTAGAGTTCTGTGCCCGTATCTACAAAGCGTCTGAGTAGGAGTGCTGATCCAGAATCAGTGCTACTTTTTAGATCATAATGAATAAGATTGGATGGGGGGGACCTGATCCTAGATCAGCACTCTTAATCTGAGATGCTTTGTGGATACGGGCACAGAACTCTAATGTGGAGAACCACACACACATGTTCACTTTGTTTGACAAATCTGCATTAGCTGAGTAATTGCAGGGATGAGAGAGAGAGAGAGAGACAGCGTTGCTCTCTGGCAGCAGGCAGGCTGATTGGTGTTCTGTGTCAGCTCCAGCAGACACACAGAGAAGCAGCTAATGGCTGTCTCACAAAGCAGGAGGCGTGAATGAGACAGAGGGAGAGTCTACAGTCTATTTCCCGCACTTGCCAGGACTATAGCGAGGAAGATGGAGTGCTGATATGGGAACGAGACTCACAGTTTCTAGTCTTCTGTGTACTGGGTGACTGCAAACAACCCAGTCTTCTCCTCACACAACACCAATAATTATAGGAGAGAGAGTTTACAGAGCAGTCAACAGAGCACCCTTGGAGTGAATGTGTGTGGGTGAGCCTTGGAATGTGGGTGTACTGTAGGCCCACACACAGGGGTGTTGTCATCAGTCTAACGGCTCATTAGGCCCATACAAGCACACTCTCTTCCTCTGTTTGTGTATGTGATGTAACAACCATTATAAACTGGGTGGTTCCAGCCAAGAATGCTGATTGGCTGACAGCCGTGGTATATGAGACCGTATACCATGGGTATGATAAAACATTTGTTTTTACTGCTCTAATTACTTCAGTAACCAGTTCATAATAGTAATAAGGCACCTTAGGGGTTTGTGGTACATGGCCAATATTCGACGGCTAATGGCTGTATCCAGGCACTCCGAAATGCGTCGTGCCTAAGAACAGCCCTTGGACGTGGTATATTGGCCATGTACCACACACCCTCGGGCCTTATTGCTTAAATATCCTGCTGTCCATTCCATACATTGAATTATACCCTTGAATGAATTCATGTAGCAGCACCTGCTTTAAGATTTCCATCAACTTTATGTGCACCATACATCAATAACCACAACCTCACTTTCCACGACCAATTTAACAATCACACTTAGTTACAAGCCATCTCTGATAGGGTTGCTATAGTGGGTTAATTAAGTGGGTTAATCTGGGATGGGTTAACGGCTGTCTCATCCCATAGGTATTCCAGCTGACTAGATGAGAGAGGAGAAGCCAGAAGCTCTGACCTGAAAAGTAAGATGGCACCAGAGAAGAAGGCAGACATTTTACGTGCCCCCAACCGATTGTGTTTTTTTGTTTGTTTATTTATTTGCGTTGTTTGTAACTTATTTTTTTACTTATTTCGTACATAATGTTGCAGCTGCCGTCTCTTCTGATCGAAAATAACTTCTGGACATCAGGACTGCGATGACTCACCACAGACTGGCAGAATATTTTTTTTCCTTTAACAAGTCTGACGAGGCCGACGCTAACGATATACTGCTTTCTCGGGAACAGGCCCAGATTCCCGTGATTTGCGTGAAGAGAAGTCGGAGAAATAGGGTCCGGAGGGCGGGCTGCCTTCTAAGAATTTGTAGGTGATCGAATAAACCCCCACTTCCTTCCATTCTGCTAGCAAACGTTCAATCTTTGGACAATAAAATAGATGACCTACGTGGAAGATTAAACTACCAACGGGACATTCAAAACTGTAATATCTTATGCTTCACAGATACGTGGCTGAACAACGACACTATCAACATAAAGCTGGCTGGTTATACGCTGCACCGGCAGAATAGAACAGTGGCGTCTGGTAAGACCAGGGGCGGCGGACCATGCATTTTTGTAAATAACAGCTGCACGACATCTAAGGAAGTCTCGAGCTATTGATCGTCTGCCGTAGAGTATCTCATGATAAACTGTAGACCACACTACCTACCTACAGAGTTTTCAACTGTATTTTTCATAGCTGTTTACATACCACCATAGTCAGAGGCCGGCACTAAAACAGCATTGAATAAGCTGTATTACGCCATAAGCAAACAAGAAAACGCTCACCCAGAGGCAGCACTCCTAGTAGCCGGGGACTTAAATCCATTTTACCTCATTTCTATCAGCATGTTAAATGTACAACCAGAGGGGAAAAACTCTGGACAAACTTTACTCCACACACTCTCAGAGACAGATACAAAGCTCTCCCTCGCCCTACATTTGGCAAATCTGACCATAATTATATCCTCCCGATTCCTGCTTACAAGCAATAATTAAAGCAGGAAGCACCAGTGACAAGAACAATAAAAAGTGGTCAAATGAAGCAGATGCTAAGCTACAGGACTGTTTTGCTAGCACAGACTGGAATATATTCCAGGATTCCTCTGATGGCATTGAGGAGTACACCACATCAGTCATTGGTTTCATCAATAAGTGCATCGATGACGTCGTCCCCACAATAACCGTACGTACATACCCAAACCAGAAGCCATGGAGTACAGGCAACATCCGCACTGAGCCAAAGGTTAGAGCTGCCGCTTTCAAGGAGTGGGACTCTAACCCGGAAACTTATAAGAAATCCCGCTATGCTCTCCGTCGACCCATCAAACAGGCAAAGCGTCAATACAGGACTAAGATCGAATCATACTACACCGGCTCTGATGCTCGTCGAATGTGGCAGGGCTTGCAAACCATTACAGGCTACAAAGGGAAGCACAGCCGAGAGCTGCCCAGTGAAAAGAGCCTACCAGACGAGTTAAACTACCTCTATGCTCGCTTTGAGGCAGATATCACTGAAAAATGCATGTGAGCACCAGGTGTTCTGGAAGACTGTGTGATCACTCTCTCCACAACCGATGTGAGTAAGACTTTAAAACAGGTTAACATTCACAAGGCCAAACGGATTACCAGGACGTGCACTGCGAGCATTCCCTGACCAACTGGCAAGTGTCTTCACTGACATTTCCAACCTCTCCCTGCCCGAGTCTGTAATACCAACATGTTTTATGCAGACCACCATAGTGCCTGTGCCCAAGAACACAAAGGTAACCTGACTAAATGACTACTGACCTGTAGCACTCACGTCTGTAGCCACGAAGTCCTTTGAAAGGCTGGTCATGGCTCATATCAACACCATTATCCCAGAAACCCTAGACCCACTCCAATTTGCATACCGCCGCAACAGATCCACAGATGATGCAATCTCTATTGCACACACTGCCCTTTCCCACCAGGACAAAAGGAACACCTATGTGAGAATGCTATTCATTGACTACAGCTCAGCATTCAACATCATAGTGTACTCAAAGCTCATCAATAAGCTAAGGACCCTGGGACTAAACACCTCCCCCTTCAACTGGATCCTCGACTTTCTGACGGGCTGCCCCCAGGTGGTAAGGATAGGCAACAACACGTCCACCACGCTGATCCTAAACACAGGCGCCCCTCAGGGTGCGTGCTCAGTCCTTTCCTGTACTCTCTGTTCACCCATGACTGCACGGCCAGGCACGACTCCAACACCATCATTAAGTTTGCCGATGACACAACAGTGGAAGGCCTGATCATCTACAATAACAAGACAGCCTATAGGGAGGAGGTCAGAGACATGTGGTGCCAGGACAACAACCTGTCCCTCAACATAATCAATACAAAGGAGATGATTGTGGACTACAGAAAAAAAGAGGACTGAGCACGCACCCATTCTTATCGACCGGGCTGTAGTGGAGCAGGTTGAGAGTTTAAAGTTCCTTGGTGTCCACATCACCAATAAACTAACATGGTCCAAGTACACCAAGACAGTTGTGAAGAGGGCACAACAAAACCTAGTCCACATCAGGAGACTGAAAAGATTTGGCATGGGTCCTCAGATCCTCAAAAGGTTCTACAGCTGCACCATCGAGAGCATCCTGGTTGACTGGTTGCATAACTGCCTGGTATGGCAACTGCTCGGCCTCCGACCACAAGCACTACAGAAGGTAGTACAAACGGCCCAGTACATCACTGGGGCCAAGCTTCCTGCCATCCAGGACCTCTATACCAGGCGGGGTCAGAGGACGGCCCTAAAAATTGTAAAAGACTCCAGCCACCCTAGTCATAGACTGTTCTCTCTGCTACCACACGGCAAGCGGTACCGGAGCAGCAAGTCTAGGTCCAAGAGGCTTCTAAATAGCTTCTAACCCCAAGCCATAAGACTCCTGAACACCTATTCAAATGGCTGCCCAGACTTTTACACTGCTGCTACTCTCTGTTGTTATCATCTATTCATAGTCACTCTACCTAAATGTACATATTACCTCAACTAACCGGTGTCCCCGCACATTGACTCTGTACCGGTACCCCCCTGTATATAGTCTTGCTATTGTTATTTCACTGCTGCTCTTTCATTACCTGTTGCTTTTATATCTTATTCTTACCCATATTTTTTTCATTGCATTGTTGGTTAGGGGCTCGTAAAGTATTTACATCTATTTTATTTGAATCAGCATCAAAAGCCTCAGAGTTGAGTAATAGTCAGGGATTCTACAGTATAACCAAAGGAGTGCTCCTCCCAAGGTCATTACAGAATATACTGGCCTACAGCAATCTCCTAGTTCTCCTATTTCCCCTTCTCTTTCTTCTCCTCTACAGAGGGATTGTGAAATGACTCAAATGAAGCATGAAGCACAACTGAATCCCACTCCAAACTACTTCAGTCTGCCTACAACCATCCATGTTTATGTTGAGGTTATGGACATGAGCACTTGTGACTTTACGGTGAGGAGGTAGGGTTGCAAAATTCCGGTACCGTTCCCAAGATTTCCTGGTTTTCCATTAAACCAGATTTGAGCTGAAGGATTCCGAATTTCCCTGCTTAGTCCCTCACATGTCCAGAAATCTTCCCAGCACAATTTCAGAAAAACCTGGGAATTATAGGAAAGCTAACAGAATTTTTCAACCCTGACTGTGAGTCTATCCAAGAGGGTTTTGGTTCATATCTGTATCAATAAATTATAACCAAAGCACTGTGTTACTTTGGGCCTCAATTTATTATACAGTTGAAGTCAGAAGTTTACATAGACCTTAGCCAAATACATTTAAACTCAGTTTTTCCACAATTAACATTTAATCCTAGTAAAAAATTGCTGTCTTAGGTCTGTTAGGATAACCACTTTATTTTAAGAATGTGAAATGACAGAATATTAGTAGAGAGAATGATTATGCTCAGCTTGTGTTTCTTTCATCACATTCCCAGTGGGTCAGAAGTTTAAATACACTCAATTAGTAGTTGGTAGCATTTCCTATAAATTGTTTAACTTGGGTTAAACGTTTTGGGTAGCCTTCCACAAGCTTCCCACAATAAGATGGGTGAATTTTGGCCCATTCCTCCTGACAGAGCTGGTGTAACCGAGTCAGGTTTGTAGGCCTCCTTGCTCGCACACGCTTTTTCAGTTCTGCCCACATATTTTCTACAGGATTGAGGTCAGGTCTTTGTGATAGCCACTCCAATACCTTGACTTTGTTGTCCTTAAGCCATTTTGTCACAACTTTGGAAGTATGCTTGGGGTCATTGTCCATTTGTCCACTGCACTGAACTCAACCCTACTCTATTCTGCTGTGCTACATTGTACTGCACTCTACTGTGCTCTGCTGTGTTGCGCTGTGATGTCCAAAGTTGTGAAACATGAGGAAAATGACATTGACATCCATAATTATGCATTTCTGTGTAGTGCAGATCAGCGACCCCATTAAGTAATTCCATTACTATAATTATGTTACCAGGTGTAAATCCACTTCATATATAGTAGTTCAATAACCAAAATAGATTTTTTCAAACTCCAAGGTGCCATGTCATATAGCTGACAACCCATTACTTCTGAAGTCATCACTGAATCTTAATTCGGGAGATGTTTAACCGTTTTCGGGAAAATGTGGACGCATAAACATTTTAGGGAGATTTTCCCGTAATTCCGATACCAAGGTTGGCATCTGCACAGTTCTTCCACTAAAATTCATTTTTGTAAATGTTTCAGTGAAAATGGTTAAAAGTGGTCCTTGTGCACAGCTGTATGGTTTATTAAACTTTGAAATCAATGTTTTTTGTTTGGCATACATTTTAAAGTGAAAAAATGTGGTCAATATTCTGTCACTGTGAAATTGCCCAGCACAAACAGCTGTAGGGCTCTATAACCAATACAGAATCATACCGGCACAGGAGTCCAGTTCCTTTTCCAGAAAAATGTCACTGCAGCAAGTAAGCTAGTCTCCTGGAAGCACCCCCGGCATGCTCCCATGGGCCAGCATTAGATCTTGACTTACTCATGCGAGAATCACAAGGGAGGACACAAAAATCACAGATATATTAATATACAAATACACTAAATATAACGTTAGACTTTAATAGGCCCCACTGACAACATGATGACCAGACTGATTTGCTTTATCTGATGAAGGTCAAAGTTGATCAAACCCTCACAGAAAAATGTACCATGTTCAGATAAGATGAAATGCCCCTTTTCAAATTTTCTTCACTTGCTCAATTTGTTCAACTTTATATGGTCTAAAGGGTAAGTAACCCCCACGTGCATCAGTTATCACATTTATTCCCTATTTTTAAATGCCAAGTCATTATCTCTCCATCTGCAGGCCCCACGTCTCCTACTATTGTGTATGGTGCCTGCGGCCCACTCCCCTCTCCAGAGTCAACACTGTCACAATGTCCACACTGCAACAAAGGCATGACAAAAACCCTGAAGATCCCTTTTTGTGGAGCATGACCGGTCAATTCCATCATTCACCCATCTGTATACAGTCATAACACACACACACACACACACAACCACACACGCCCATGTCACGTCCCTTTCCCTTCATATTATTTCCACAGTCCAATCACCCAACCCCCCCCGCACAGTCAATCCAAACGCCACAGGCCGAACACAAGGGCAGACGGTATATTATCTGTATACTTATTTTATGCTAAACCCTGGCCACTTCTGATGAGATTACAGGTCCTCCACTATACCTCCATTAAACTACAAGGTGGCAGCTTGAGCACACACTTCCTACCGAGCTCTGCATAGCAACTTTTGAAAGATAATGAAAAGTGTATTATTTTGAACTACCAAATTAATACTTTGATTGCTAAATACACTAGGTTATTGATGATTTAAGATGATATTCTCCAAAATGTCACAGCGTGCTGACAAAAAGAAACATCTTATGGCTACCTCCTCAGCTAGCAATGCTGCGCCATCATCCAATGTTGTTACACAGGAGGCAAATGCTTTGATTGACAACTGCCACAACTATACTGGTCTGACAGACTCTATGACACTTACCGTGTCAGACGAGGATTTTCCAACTTTGCCTATAACCCCAAGCAAACCTCCAGCTTCCAAGAAAGGCATGTATGATCTGGGCGCCGATGCCGCTGCCAATAATGATGTTATCGCCACTCTTTCCAGGCTCATCAATACAAGGTCCGATGCCATAGGGTAAATGGCCGTCAACAACGCAATGAAGATCGAGAGCTTAAAAAAAACAGTTGACTTCGCATACACGGAAATCAAGGATGTTAAGGTCACCCACAATGAAAAGCGTGTCGAAAAGGAGGAGGGAAAGATGAACTTATGCCATAGAACAATCGCGGAACTCGAAAGCTACTCAAGACGGTGGAATCTGAGACTGTATAGAGTTCCCGAGGCAGATGGGGAGAATGTACGGCAAATGTGCGACTGTCATAGACTGTGCCTGGTGGCCAACATAAGTCTTTCTGAAGCTTGTCTGGGGGTTGGGTAACTTCTTGGTGACATGGGGCAGTATTTTTTTCACGTCCGGATGAAATGCATGCCCAAATTCAACTGCCTGCTACTCATCCCCAGAAGATAAGATATGCATATTATTAGTAGATTTGGATAGAAAACACTCTGAAGTTTCTAAAACTGTTTTGAATCATGTCTGTGAGTATAACATAACTTATTTAGCAGGCGAAACCCAGAGGACAAACCATTCAGATTTTTTTTGAGGTCACTCTCTTTTCATTGGGAATCCAGATTTCTAAGGGACCTTCTTGCAGTTCCTATCGCTTCCACTGGATGTCAACAGTTTTTAGAAATTGGTTGAGGTTTTCCCTTTGTGTAATGAAGACATATGGCCATCTTGAACGAGGGTCACTTGAAGTGTACTGTTAAATAGAGGCGCATGACCAGAAAGCTAGCTACGTCTTGAATTTGATTGATTATTTACGTTAAAAAATTACTAAAGTTGTATTACAAAAGTAGTTTGAAATGTTGTGGCAAAGTTTACAGGTAACTTTTGAGATATTTTGAAGTCACATTGTGCGGTTGGAACCAGAGTTTTTCTGGATCAAACGCGCCAAATAAATGGACATTTTGGATATATATCGACGGAATTAATCGAACAAAATGACCATTTGTGATGTTTATGGGACATATTGGAGTGCCAACAACAGAAGCTTGTCAAAGGTAAGGAATTCATTATATTTTTATTTCTGAGTTTTGTGTTGCACCTGCAGGGTTGAAATATGCTTCTCTCTCTTTGTTTAGTCCGGCTAATTTGCAGGGGTCCAGATTTTGCAGCTCTTTCAGAACATCAGCTATCTGGATTTGGGTGAAGGAGAAATGGGGAGGCTTGGGCAAGTTGCTGTGGGGGTTGCAGGGCTGTTGACCGGGGTAGGGGTAGCCAGGTGGAAAGCATGGCCAGCCGTAGAAAAATGCTTATTGAAGTTATCAATTATCGCGGATTTATCGGTGGTGACAGTGTTTAATAGCCTCAGTGCAGTGGGCTAGCTGGGAGGAGGTGCTCTTATTCTCCATGGACTTAACAGTGTCCCAGAACTTTTTGGAGTTTGTGCTACAAGATGCAAATTTCTGTTTGAAAAAGCTAGCTTTTGCTTTTGCTTTCCTAACTGCCTGTGTATATTGGTTCCTAACTTCCCTGAAAAGTTGCATATCACAGGGGTTATTTGATGCTAATGCAGTATGCCACAGGATATTTTTGTGCTGGTCAAGGGCAGTCAGGTCTGGAATGTACCAAGGGCTATATCTGTTCCTGGTTCTACATTTTTTCAACGGGGCATGCTTATTTAAGATGGTGAGGAAACCACTTTCAAAGAATAACCAGGCATCCTGTACTGATGGAATGAGGTCAATATCCTTCCAGGATACCCGGGCCAGGTCGATTAGAAAGGCCTGCTCACTGAAGTGTTTTAGGGAGCGTTTGACAGAGATGGGCTGGTCGTTTGACCGCAGACCCATTACGGACTCAGGCAATGAGGCAGTGATCTCTGAGGTCCTGCTTGAAGACAGCAGAGGTGTATTTGGATGGCAGGTTGGTTAGGATGCTATCTATTAGGGTGCCAGTGTTTACGGATTTGGGGTTGTACCTGGTAGGTTCATTGATAATTTGTGTGAGATTGAGGGCATCAAGCTTAGATTGTATGATGGCCGGGGTGTTAAGCATGTCCCAGTTTAGGTCACCTAACAGCCGAGCTCTGAAGATAGATGGGGGGGGGCAATCAATTCACATATGGTGTCCAGGGCACAGTTGGGGTCAGAAGGTGGTCTATAGCAAGCGAAATCGGTGAGAGACTTGTTTCTGGAAAGGTGGATTTTTAGAAGTAGAAGTTCAAATTGTTTGGGTACAGACCTGGATAGTAAGACAGAACTCTGCAGGCTATCTCTGCAATAGATTGCAACTCCGTCCCCTTTGGCAGTTCTATCTTGTCTGAAAATGTTATAGTTAGGGATGTAAAGTTCAGGGTTTTTGGTGGTCTTCCTAAGCTAGGATTCAAACACGGCTAGGATATCCGGGTTGGCAGAGTGTGCTAAAGCTGTGAATAAAACAAACTTAGGGAGGAGGCCCGCTAGACAGCTAGCGGGCTGCTGCTAGCAGATGGGCATTCAGGGGACGTCGCGACGGAGGAGCCAGTTGAAGGAAAACCTAGGCCGAATTACGTTGGTAGTCCAGTCGTGATGGGTCGGCGGGACTCCTTCTCGGCAGTAAAAGGTGTCCAGGCCAATTGGCAAAATAGGTATTGTTGCCCAAGGAGTGGCTGATGGACCTCTTCGGCTAGCCGGGAGATGGGCCTAGCAAAGGCTAGCTCAAGGCTAATTGGTTCTTGCTTCGGGACAGAGACGTTAGCCAGGAGTGGCCACTCGGATAGCAGCTTGCTAGTTGGGTCATGATCCAGAGCTTGCGGTAGGAATCCGGAGATATGGAGAAAAATAAGTCAGATTTGCTCTGGTTTGAGTCTTCCTGCGCAGACTGGTGAGAGTTGTCCGGGCTAAAGGTAGCTGATGACCACTAGCTAGTAGCTAGTTAGCTGGCTAGCTTCTGTTGGGGGTTCCGGTTCAAAAGTAAAGAAAATAGCAGATCCATACCACATTCGGTGAGCTGGAAACGGCAGATTAAAAAATAATATATATATCTACAAAGGCGTTCAGAGGTCTATTATCAGCAACCATCACTCCTGTGTTCCAATGACATGTTGTCTCGCATGGAATAGCCTTCATTTCTCAGAACAAGAATAGACCGACGAGTTTCAGAAGAAAGATTTTTTTGTTTCTGGCCATTTTGAGCCTGTAATCAAACTCACAAATGCTGATGCTTCAGATACTCAACTAGACTAAAGAAGGTCAGTTTTATTGATTCTTTAATCAGAACAACAGTTTTCAGCTGTGCTAACATAATTGCAAAATGGTTTCTAATGATCAATTAGCTTTTTAAAATGATAAACTTGGATTAGCTAACACAACGTGCCATTGGAACACAGGAGTGATGGTTGCTAATAATAGGCCTTCGTATGCCTATGTAGATATTCAATTAAAAATCAGTGGTTTCCAGCTACAATAGTCATTTACAACAATGTCTACACTGTATTTCTGATCAATTTGATGTTATTTTAATTAATGGACAAAAAATGTGATTTTCTTTCAAAAACAAGGACATTTCTAAGTGTCCCCAAACTTTTGAACGGTAGTGTATATCTAATAATATCCGACTGGTGTTAGACATTATTGACTATTCTGATCTAATCTTCAAAGATTTTATAGATTTATTGTCTTCTTAGACATTTATAAAGCCTTCGATACAGTGTAACATGAGTTTCTATTTCTCTCCCTTGATAAATTTGGTTTTGGGGAATTCTTTTGTAGTACTACTAAAACTCTTTATATGAATGGGAACAGTGCCATTAAATTAAAGCATGGCAATTCAAGATTTGATTTGAAAAGAGGAATTAGACAAGGTTGCCCAATTTCACCTTACCTCTTCCTGCTTGACACCCAACTTCTTACAAGTTCTGTTAAATTCAGCGATATAAAAGGGATCTCTATTGCTGACAGAGATATTATTATAAGTCAGCTTGCAGATGACACCACCCTCTTTTTGAAAGATGCTGACTAGAGTCCTAGAGCAGTCGATGTGATAAATATTTTTTCCAAAGCATCTGGTCTTTGCCTAAACCTTAATAAGTGTGAATTATTTGCTATTAAAAACTGTGTGATACCCGCTATATGCAAAATTCTAGTCAATGAAAAAGTAACATACATTGGGATTTCCATATCTAAGGATTAACAGGAAAGATGCTCATTAAATTTCCTAGCTATTAATGAAAAAAACAAAACTAAGTTGAACCATTGGTTGCAGAGGGATTTATCCTTGAAAGGTTGAGTATTGCTTTCTAAAACTGAAGATATCTCCAGACTTCCTTATGCAGCCCAGTCCCTACATCTTGACAACAAAATATGTAAAGCGGTTGACCAGCTGCTTTTCAACGTCATCTGGAAAAAACACATTATATAAGGAAATCTGTCATTATGAACACATGAATATGGTGGACTAATGTTTTTGATTTTCCTACTTTGAATAATACCTTTAAGATAAATTGGGCTAAACATTTCTTAAAGAATCCAACATAAATTTTGAATTTCATCCCTCATTAGATCTTCCCCCATTTTGGTGGCTTCATTTTTATGTTACTTTGTAACTATAACATTGATAAGATTCCTACAAAATGATCTGCTTCTCATAGACAGGTATTCTTAGCGTGTCATTAATATATAAACACCGTTTCCCCCCGCATAGGTATTTCATTTGGAATAATAAGGATATTTTGCATAGAAACAAGTTTTTTTGTTTTATAATCATATCCTGCCAGTCAGTCAACTTTTTAATGCAGAAGGATTGTTACTCAATTATGAGGAATTTTTATCTCTACAATATCCCTGTTACACCTAGAGAGTTTGCCATAGTCTTTGATGCTATTCCATCTGGAACTCTCATGTTGTTCAGAGGTGTAACCAGACCTCATCTTCTTGATCAACCCTGGCTTAATACAGTTGACTCACAAATAGGAAAAATGTGGTTCTCCTTGCTCCCTCAGAACAACAGATGTATACGTGCTTTATTTCAAAGGGATATTGTTTCCATTCCTTATGTCACAATTTACTGGATTATATTTGTCAATAATATCTGTTGGGAAAAAGTCTGGTTATTACCACACAAATACCTGCTTTTTAACAAAGTCAAAGAGATCTCTTTCAGAATGATCCATAAGTATTACCTTGCGAATCATTACCAGAAGAAACTCCAAAAAGACATTAACATTAATTGTACTTTTTGTGTTGAGCATCCAGAAACAGTTTTGCATTTATTTTGGCATTGTCTACATGTAAAAAAAAATGATGGAAAGATATTCAGAGTTTTGTAATTGTTCATATTCTTGATGACTTTTTTTATTGGAGAATGTGCTGCTCGGTTTCCTTAACCATAATAGGAATAATTGACAAATTGACAAACGACAAAATGTAATATTCATAAATGTAAATTCACTAATAAAAAAATTATTCAGTGTTTTCTATAAGGAATTTGAGCAATACTGTAAAGGTTCTCTTGTGGTGAAGGAGAGTCGGACCAAAATGCAGCGTGTAGATTGCGATCCATGTTTAATAAACAAACGTAAAACACGAATCAATTACGAACACTACAAAACAAAGAACGTAACGAAAACCGAAACAGCCTATACTTGTGTAAACTAACACAGAGACAGGAACAAGGACACTAAGGACAATCACCCACACAACCCAACACCAAACAGGCTACCTAAATATGGTTCCCAATCAGAGACAATGACGAACACCTGCCTCTGATTGAGAACCATATCAGGCCAAACATAGTACTAGACAAACTAGACATGTAACATAGAATGCCCACTCAGCTCACACCCTGACCAACCAAAACATAGAAACATACAAAGCAAACTATGGTCAGGGTGTGACAAATACATTAGACCATTCAACATTCTTCTATTAAGAACGCTGTTAAAACAATCAATATGTGTTTCTTTTAAGGTCTTTGTATAGTCTGTAATTTGTTGTACCCCCAAGCATATGTTGTCATTGTTTGTTTGAATACTTCTTGTATGTATGTATACTGGTCTTTCTGCAATAAAAAAAATAACTACAAGGCAATGAGACCTCCAAGCCCTGGATCAACCTACAGCATGTGACTTCCATACTGAATTCTGGCTCAGATGATCCCTTTGTCAGACAGGCACCAGACAAAGGGAGGCTGAAACACAATTACTACATGATCTTGTTTCATCACGTCATGCATTGGTGGCTTTCAGTCAATAGCTGTTGCCATCCATTTTGAAGAAATCGCATTAAATCGACGATTGAGTTTTATGAACTATGAGTGCATGTTTCTCCCCATACCAGTATTATTCACATTTTTGTCATTTGAATAATGATTTAGTCTAGTTATTGTAAAAAAGCCAAAAACATTGGGCCATTTTTGTTAACTAAGTACCATTACATTTTAGTCACATCACATTTGTATTTCCTCTTTAACATATAATACATTAACATATAGTACACGTAAATGTCTGACTTCTATGTGTTGTCCTACAAACAGATTTTTCTGCACAACATCCTATCGCATGATTCTCTTCCCAACAGCCAACTTGGCAGAAGAACACATTGCTCTGCAGCAGATTTAAAATCACGCCCCTTGACATTGTGTAGCTATATTGTAAATCAAAGTTCTGTCATAAGTACAGATCTGATGCAGCAAACTAACTAGCTAGCATTATCAATCTGTTATTACCTGTGTGTGTGTGTGTGTGTGTGTGTGTGTGTGTGTGTGTGTGTGTGTGTGTGTGTGTGTGTGTGTGTGTGTGTGTGTGTGTGTGTGTGTGTGTGTGTGTGTGTGTGTGTGTGTGTGTGTGTGTGTGTATGTATATATATATATATATATATATATATATATATGTATATATTGGTAGCATTTTTTCCCGTCAACTTGTGGGTGCAAATGCTGACTTCTCCAGTGGAAACGTTACATTCATTCTTATTTTAATCGACATAAGTAAAGTGGCTTCAAACGTTGCCCCTTTTTCTACTGGGAGATTTTACCACTGGGAGAGTAGCCATGGCGTGCGCCTTATTTACATACATTATTTGTAGCTGCCTGATGGAAAACGGTTGACGGGCAGAGAGGTGACTCGTGAATGATCTGGGCAATGGTATTTATTTTACACCAATAACAGCATTGCAACACTGCAATGAGAAAGCCTTTACAATTCTGCTAATATCATGCATCATACATCATATTAGTTTGATTGGACCAAACTAATATGACTGAATAGCTCTCAACATGTCCAAAAACCTTTGACTAGTCAGATTTTAGTTGCAGAGAAAATGTTGTCACGTATCGTTTTCGTCAAACAAAATGTTTTTTTGTTGTTGTTAACTTATAGTTTTTTCTGGGTCTATTTAGTCAGTTATCATCTAGTCAATTGCCACTGAAAAATAGGTGTTTGAAATTAACACTGCCACATACTGCACATCATTAATTAATCAGCCCAACACAATGCATCTCAGGTATAAAATCAATGCATATTTCTCCCCCTTCCTCTCTCCAGGGGGGCAACTGACCTAAGGAAGGAAGGAGTTGCAGGGGAGAGGTGAGAGACTTAGCAGGGGGGAGGGGGTATCCTCATGTATCAATTCTGCCCCCCCCCCCATGCTGATGTCAGGAAGGAGGAGGAGAGCAGGGTAATAAAGCCTGTAATGCATCTCTCCTTTCTCTCCTCACAGAAAAGGCTGCCACATGTCCTCTGTTGGGACAGTGGGGAAGCTGTCCTCTACCCCACTCCTTTTTTCATCACTTATTCAACTGCAGTAGGCAGATTCAGCACAGCAAAGTAGGGTTAAGTATACTTCTCCATTATGCAGGACTCTTTCTTTTCACCCATTCACTAACTTTTCAATTCTCTATCCACCTGCCACAACCTGCATTTGAACTCTCAAACTGAGAGCACATTCAGTCAGATCTTCACTTAGCGAACAATCTGGATTCACCCATGTTGATCAACCAGACTTTGAAGACTGTACAGTTGAGTGGAGACAAGGGGTTATAAAAGTCCACAGTAAATTATGAAGAAAATATCTTGCTCTCTGAAGTCCTCTAGCTCCAGCCTGCTAACTAATGTGACTTTGAGCTGGTCTTCCTATGGGCTCTATAATTCATTTTGTGAAAGGCACAGTCAAGGACCATGCAGTTCCAACACACTCAAACTACAGGCCCAGAGAGCCTGGCTGTCTAAGAACATAACGACAGTATGTACAGAAATGGTTACTATGCCCACCACCAAGCGCAACCATGAATCATCCATGTTTAACATGGCATTCTGCTCTTAAGCTTCACAACTGAACTATTCTAGAAAAATCCTCCCTACAATAGTAAAAGGAGTCATATTTGTGCCTCAGATATCAGTTCTTACCATTGAAGCCTTAGATTTACAGTAACTCCTTATCTAAGGAAGACCAGGCTTAGCAATCTTTTATGGAGAAATGCATCTTAAGTTGGGTTTTACTCTTATCATTGAATCGTACACTCCTCTGAAATATTAGACCGTATGCATGGTAAACAAGGTGACTTCTGAGACACTGCGTTCGCAAAACAGTGTGCTCTTCGAATCCTTGACGGGAATGAGTTGCGGCACATTGAACCTCTGACACTTCTCTGCTATTAAAGCCTTGAAAGCATACTGTATTGTGACCTGCTAGGGCTGTGCTCCTCAGACATCAGCCACACGTCAGACCTGAGCGTGTGTGACAGCATAGAGACACAACGATGGGTTCCATCCTACATGTGACAGTGTCTAGGAATAGGGAGCCGTCGATGCCTAACAATCTGTTTCAAAAGCATTTCTTAATTGAAGCCTGTGTATGTGATCTGCTCTACTGTACTGTCAAGTATATCTGTAGATGATTCTTGGCCCAGTTGACTTGCTGACAGAGTAATCATATCCATATGAGCACACATCCCTGGCTGTACAGCTCTTAATAATATGCTGTTGTAATGTTGTTTTCTTCCCTCCGCTAGTTCTCTCTGATAGGTCGATCCTCTACCCAGAGACTGCAGTAAGGAGACAGAACTGGAGAGTAATATGGGCACCGTCACTGTGGAGAGGAATCCATCTGCAGCCCTGGAGACTGGCCTGTCACTAAAACACTGGCCAGTGGGTAAAATATTGACAACCCACAACCTACAACCCATATACTGTGTAGTTACTGGGGAGTCACCCATAAGAGTAATGCTAGAGGCTTCCTGGCTGATTTGAGTGTAACAAGCACATATAGTAAAACAGCCTATTTCTGCTCTGTCCTTCAAGTACAGAACAACAACCATTAAGCAGCTGTCTGTGGAGAGCACTAAAATATATCTAAATTATAATCAGAAATATACAGTAGGCTACTGACATTGAGACCTAAGGTTCCACAACGTGAGCCCTGTGTTGGTTTGCTCTTCCCAAAGACATACTCATTAGTGTTTTTATGGCGTTACCGTAACGTCAAAGCCAACGCGTCATTACCGAAGCGTCATTACCGATGTGTCATTAGCGACGTGTCATTACCGACGTGTCATTACCAACGCGTCATTACCGACGTGTCATTAGCGACGTGTCATTACCAACGTGTCATTACCGACGCGTCATTACCGACGTGTCATTACCAACGCGTCATTACCAACGCGTCATTACCGACGTGTCATTACCAACACGTCATTACCGACGTGTCATTACCAACGCGTCATTACCGACGTGTCATTACCAACGCGTCATTACCGACGTGTCATTACCGACGTGTCATTAGCGACGTGTCATTACCGACGTGTCATTACCAACGCGTCATTACCGACGTGCCATTAGCGACGTGTCATTACCAACGCGTCATTACCGACGTGTCATTACCGCGTCATTACCGACGTGTCATTACCAACGCGTCATTACCGACGTGTCATTACCAACGCGTCATTACCGACGTGTCATTACCAACGTGTCATTACCAACGCGTCATTACCGACGTGTCATTAGCGACGTGTCATTACCAACGCGTCATTACCGACGTGTCATTACCAACGCGCCATTACCGACGTGTCATTACCAACACGTCATTACCGCCGTGTCATTACCAACGCGTCATTACCGACGTGTCATTACCAACGTGTCATTACCGACGTGTCATTACCGACGTGTCATTAGCGACGTGTCATTACCGACGTGTCATTACCAACGCGTCATTACCGACGTGTCATTAGCGACGTGTCATTACCAACGCGTCATTACCGACGTGTCATTACCAACGCGTCATTACCGACGTGTCATTACCAACGCGTCATTACCGACGTGTCATTAGCGACGTGACATTACCAACGCGTCATTACCGACGTGTCATTAGCGACGTGTCATTACCAACGTGTCATTACCGACGCGTCATTACCGACGTGTCATTACCAACGCGTCATTACCGACGTGTCATTACCGACGTGTCATTAGCGACATCATGTTAGCCGATGTCATTCCCCGGGTGTGGGTACACTCTCGAGTCATGCTGATTGTCCATAGGAATGTGTCAATGTGTGGAATGCAACAGCAGCTCTCTAGCACAGTGGGGGCTGGTGAGGCTGAGCCCTCTGCTCTGACTGACCTACTCTCTGAGACAGACACATCACTATAGGGCCCCCCTCCATGCTAAGGCCCTGCCAACTCAGGACAGCTCGAATCTGGCCAGGGCCCCCAACCGAGCCAGAATGCTGTGGTCACTGTGCATACGTGTGCAGGGACCGCAAGGCTGAGTCAACAACAGGCTATTGTTACACAACCGTGCTTGGGTCAGAATAAACATCAACAATGATGGACACATACAGATATATGGAAAGTCAAAAACACACACAAGTCATTATTCCATGTCTAAATCAATAAGCAGACTTTACATCTACTTCTTGTTAATGGATGGACCACAGCACAGTTGTTTTGTAACCTTTATTTAACGAGGCAAGTCAGTTAAGAACGAAGTCTGTGTGGAGCAGAGCTTTAGAGACACCGAGTGCTGCTTTAACAACAGTGGAGAAACCCAGCCTAATGCACTGTGAGTTTTGCATTTTTCATCCGGGCTCATCCTCATTAAAATGACTCCACACCTGCCCCTGACAAACAGGAAATGAACTTTGTCAGGGGCAAAACTATACCGCAACTGTTCTCCAAAGGAAATAAAAATGTAAAATAAAGAAGGAGGAATGAACGTTGTAGGCGTTGTAGGGAGGTCATCAGGCACGTGGAGGCCACACACACTACTGAGCCTCATTTTGACTTGTTTTAAAGGACATTACATCAAAGTTGATCAAAAGCCTGTAGTGTGTTTTTCCACTTTAATTTTGAGTGTGACTCCAAATCCAGACCTCCATGGGTTGATACATTTGATTTCCATTGATAATTTTTGAGTGATTTTGTTGTCAGCACATTCAACTATGTAAAGAAAAAAGTATTTAATAAGAATATTTCATTCATTCAGATCTAGGATGTGTTATTTTAGTGTTCCCGTTATTTTTTTGAGCAGTGTATATTCATATTCAGAATGAATAAATAAGTAGTAAACATTATCAGTAATTACCAGAAACTCTACATTTGTTTTAAAATCACACTAACATTGTTATCTTGGAACACTAGGGGCAGTATTGTTATGGTCTGCTGTTCTTATGGTCTAATGGTCTAATGTTGTTATCCCTGTATGCACACATGACTGTAAGTCGCTTTTCTAAAAGCGTCTGCTAAATGGCATATATTATTATATTATTATATTATTATATTATCAATAGTGTTGATCTTTTCCATCAGGATAAACAATAGCTGTGGGATTGCAACTGCCCGCCACTCCATCCAGCAAGCAATTCCAATTTCCATTTGCAGTTCCCTGCATGTTAAGGACAGGCACAGACAATTCAGAGGAAAAGGAAGGTGAGAGTGTTATTATTGGTACGACGGGCTCCTCGCGCTCCATGTCTCTGTTTAATATTCATAGAAAGACATGAGAGAGAGGAGGGCAACAGCACAGGTTATCCTCCTGGGATGTTATATCACCTCCAGTGTTGATGTGTCCTCTGTTAGGCTATACCTTAGACTCTGAGACAGCCAGGCAGGGATACAAAAAAAACACTTGCTGCTGCTACTACTACACGGTAGGGAGGGACCAGCAGGGACAGAGGCCCATGTGGAACTATGTGCACAAACTAAAAGTCTATACTGAAAAAGTAGTAAAACTGCCTTCAAGAATATCATTAAAGTACCATTCGACAACATGCCAGTGGTATTTATCAGTCAGCATGTAGGCAGAAAAACAGAGTTCCTAGATACAGAATGAGATAGGGTGTGTGGGAGCCTAGCCAGGGCAGAGGCACAGCAGAGGATGACTCAGATTAAGCAGTGTAGCAGTGGAGGCGGAGGGGTACAGCTGAAAATGGGCATTGCTATCTTACACAGTGAGGATTTAGGATATGGAACTGGTGTACATCAGACAGTGTTGTCAGGGAGCACTGTGTCTGGTGAACTACTTCCCATGTCTCTAATCAATCACTGTGGATCATTCTTCCCCCTCTCTCTCTCTCTCTCTCTTCTCTCTCTCTCTCTCTCTCTCTCTCTCTCTCTCTCTCTCTCTCTCTCTCTCTCTCTCTCTCTCCATCCTCCTCTGTTGCTCTGCCTCGTCATCCCACACATCATCACTCGATAAAGGATCCATAACAAACTGAGGTCAGTTGAGAGCTGGTGGAGAGCTGCTAGGCATTGGTATGTCTCTTTATTTCACTCAGATGAAAGAGTGGCATAAACACAAACACACTCATATAGTACAAACATCAGACAGTATACTACAAAACAATGCTTTGAAATTCAATATTAGTTCAATCTGAATAACAAGCATGAATTAGAAATTCAACAGGGGGCCCAAATAATAATTCTGCAATTGGAGTGTTAGTCAAAGCAAAACACTATTCATGCTATCCTTTGATGTCCAACTAGTAAAGCAGAAGACATACTGTACAACTCAAAAATGCACACGAATGTAACCATGATGCATGTATAATTTATAGTGCTGAGCGATTTAATGCTTTTTGAGGTAGGTTCGGTTTCGGTTCAATAATTTTTTAAATCATTAAATGCACTATCCATTATGTGGGTTGAATGCTGTAACAACACTGAATAACACAATGAATAAAAGTTCCACGATGGTAGTGACTGCCCATTACTGCTTATCACTTATTAACCATCATTCATTCACATTACCTTCATAAAATATTTCAGTTGTTGTGTATATTACATTTATTTGATTTGATGACTTTACCATGTCGGTAACAATTTACTTGACACCCAGCGTCATAACACGTTATAACCATGTCATAATATGTCATAGCAGTTGACATAACTTGTCACAACCTGTTATTATATGGTCATGAGACTGTCATGACTAGGGCTGTGGTGGTCACCGAAATTCTGGCAGTCTGTGATTGTCAAGCAAATAACTGTCGGTCTCACAGCAATCGACCGTTAATTAAAATAAACACATTTAGCATCTCCTGGCTTCCACACACATCATCACTGATGCTGACCTTTAGTTGTTCTCCAAATGTTGGTCTATATGTTTCGATTTTTAATACATTGTAAGGCTGCATGATGCAACTCCTAATGATGATTTGAAAAACGTCGCTTGAAAGGCATGAGCTCTGCTCTGTTTTTTTTTGCGCAGTCTGTACACACTACATCAGTCACTCATTCACAATTTGACAAGCACTTGATAATATCTAGAATTTCACAGCGGCATCCCCTTTGTGTGGCAGTAATGCGCCCTAAAGAAAATCCATGCCTTTTGGCCATTGTGCCCTTCTCCCTGAGTGATGTGCGCTGCATCGGGTCTTTCGCACAGGCTACAAGTGAACACAGACAGATCGGGACGCGCTTATTAAATTCCGAGGTGCATATTGAAGATATTGGAAGAACTGTCCACATTTATGTTACCTCGGCCAACTAGATGAGCAGGCCTAACGAACAGCAAAAGTACTAGTCTATGTCAATCTACTATCCCCCAGGGTACAAAAGTTGACGTATTATTCTATTTTGTGAGAGAAATAAATATTCCAAACATAGTCTGGGACAGTTGTGGGATGCGATAGATCCTAAAATAATACAACTATTAGCATCAAACATTTTTTTTTTTACACAATGACACAACAGATCAGAACGTTTAGCTTAAAATGTTGATAAACTATTGGTCTATTTCTTCACATAAGCGCAGCAATGCGCACATGGGCAGTAGGCTATAAGTGCAAATGTTCCATTTGGAAAACACCTTTATCAAAAGTGACTGCAAATGCAATTATGCATGTAATGCTTTTATTATAAAGATGCATTTTTTATGGTGAAATTCACACGCTGGTTATGTATGCCAGTTAGGCTCTACATCCCTTGTAAAGCAGATTATTGTGCTTAAGTTATTTGGCCAATTTAGTTGTGATACAAACCTTATTAAAACAAATAGGCCTATGGGCTTGTCTACATGAGGTGTGCGACTATGATTTGAAAAAGACGCAAAAAAAGGCATTGTTTCTTATGCTGGACATCATTCACAAGTGCTAATAAATAATTAATAAGTGACAGGCTAATATTGTCACCCATCAGACTATTCTTGATTTAATCTTATCTTTACATAAATAATATACACTACCGTTCAAAAGTTTAAGGTCACTTAGAAATCTCACTTAGAAAAAACATTTTGGTCCATTAAAATAACATCAAATTGATCAGAAATACAGTGTAAACATTGTCAATGTTGTAAACGACTATTGTAGCTGGAAACAGCTGAGTTTTTAAAAATGCAATATATACATAGGCGTACAGAGGCCCATTTTTAGCAACTATCACTCCTGTGTTCCAATGACACGTTGTGTTAACTAATCCAAGTTTATCATGTTAAAAGGCTAATTGATCATTAGAAAACCCTTTTGCAGTTATGTTAGCACAGCTGAAAACTGTTATGATTATGATGGTAATAATGCTTCATGACAGTGTCATAAAGCGTATTTTCTACAAGTTATTTTAAATATGATGAAAAAAAACATGACTGGAAATAATTCAATACAACAACAAAGGATTTAAGAAACAAATTTTCAATAGAAAGGAAACTACTTGGCAGGGAAAAACTAACTTGAATAAATCTGGGGTTTGACACTTATGTAGGTGTCATAACGAGCCATACAAGAACGCAATATACGTCACAACAGGGATAAATATATGGGTCATGACAGTGTTAGGACCATATTATGACAGGTTATGACAAGTTATGTCAGCTGTTATGACATATGACATGGTTATGCCCGTGTCATAAAGTGTTATGACACTGGATGGCAAGTAAAAGTGTTACAATTATTTCATTCAAAGTCATTCTCTAATCTCTATAGAACTGCTGCATATGCTGTCTGACAAAATCCATATTTTGTAGTTCTTCAAAGTAAATAAGGCATACTTTTATGACTGCTGAATAAATAACAACTATCAATCACTCAGATCATGTATTTTTAGGTAGAGATACCTTGTGAAGCAACATCGGCTCTCTATATCACCCCACGATCGCAAATTCTTCTGTCTCTTCCGTAGCAGGTGTAAAAGAAACACAGACCGGGCAAATAGATGCACAATGGATTATGGTCAATGTAGTTAATTACCACGTTTTATGCACTAAACTATGTAGAATATTGGCCTGTTGGAAACAACAACTCCCTACTACATCGCACAGTTCAGGCTAGATCTGATTTATCTCTAGAGAAACTGCAATGTGCGCATTGAGCTCTTTGTTTAGTGTTGCAGTGATTTCACACGCTATAGTAGCTGACGTGTAAAGTGTTGAGTCATCTGTATACATAGACACACAGGCTAAACTCAGAGCCAGTGGCAGGTTATTAGTAAAGATTGAAAAAAAAGTAAAGGGGCCTAGACAGCTGCCCTAGGGAATGCCTGATTCTACCTGGATTATGTTGGAGGCAACCATTAAAGAACACCCTCTGTTAGACAGGTAAGTCTCGATCCACGATATAGCCATAACATATACGTATTTCCAGCAGCATACTATGATCGATAATGTCAAAAGCCGCACTGAAGTGTAACAAAACAGCTTAAACAATATTTGTATTATCAATTTCTCTCAGCCAATCATCAGTCATTTGTGAAAGTCGTGTTAATTTATTTACTGTAAAATAGCATTGTATCTGGTCAAAAACAATTTTTTACAAAAGTATACTAACATTTGGTAACAGGTTGGTTGGTCAGCTATTTGAGCCAGTAAAGGGTGCTTTTCTATTCATGGGTAGCTGTCACGGCAGATTTCCTCCTCTTCGTCTGAATAGGAGTAAGGATCGGACCAAGATGCGGCGTGGTAAGTGTTCGTCAATTTAATGGAAAAACTGAACACTACAAAACAACAAAGTGACAACCGTGACGCTAATGAAACACTGTGCTAACAAGCAACATAACATAGACAATCACCCACAACGACAAAACAGGCTAACGAAATATGGTTCCCAATCAGAGACAATGACTAACACCTGCCTCTGATTGAGAACCATATCAGGTCAAACACAGAAACAGACAAACTAGACATACAACATAGAATGCCCACTCAGATCACACCCTGACCTAACAAAACATATAAACATACAAAGCAAACTATGGTCAGGGCATGACAGTAGCGGAATGAACTTTGCTCCCCTCCAGGCCTGAGGCCAAACATTTCTTAAACACTTAGATTAAAGAGATGGCAAATAGAAGTGCCAATATCGTCCTCTATCATCCTCAGTCATTTTCGATCCAAGTTGTCAGACCCAGGTGGCTTGTCATTGTTGCTAGACAACAATCATTTTTTCACCTCTTCCACACTCGCTTTATGGAATTCAAAAAGGCGTGTCTTTCATAATTTGGTCAGCTTTACTTGGATGTGTGGGATAGGTGTTTGTTGCTGGCATGTTATGCCTAAGTTTCCTAATCTTATAGCTGGCAATATCAGTGGGTTTTGTGATGAATGAGCCATCTAATTCAATAAATGGTGGAGCTGAGTTTGCCTTTTTGCCCAAAATGTAATTTAAGGTGCTCCAAAGCTTTTTACTATCATTCTTTATATAATTTATCTTTGTTTCATAGTACTGGCTTTGGGGAATAAAAATAATTATGACATACATTAAACCAATGTGTGAAATTCCACAATTATATAAAATTAGGAACCTCTAAAACTAGATTGTCAATGTGTAAAATATAAACTTTCTTAGCCCAGTGCTAAGCTTAATGAATATTCAAATTAGGTTACAATGGAACTCTGTGATCGGCTGTCTCTGAAAAGCTGATGCTATGAACTCTCTTAGCCCAGGGCTAAGTGCAGAGTTAAACGGGTTATAGATTCAGGACAGTAAAATACATCTTGATAACTAAGACTAAGTCGTTGGTACCCATGCACTGTACTGTAAAATATGACACTGGTTTAAATCTGATATAGAACTGGGCTGCTTTGCAAAGGGAATTTAATCCATATCAAACTGCCATTATTGCCCATCTCCCTTCCCACATCAACCGTTCTAGACTCTCGTCTCTGCTCCCAATAGCACTATAGGTTCTCCACCTCCATAATGACCTTGAACTTTGAGCTTTGTCAGCATCTGCTCTTCCCTTTTGCTTTATGCATTTGACCGAATGCATAAACACATAGTCATACATTTTTCAAACCCTAGCAAGTGGGGGCAGACAAAATCAATACCTATGGAGTTTATGATATTCTTTACAGTTACAATTACTTTAGAAATGAAACTTTAGAAAAAGAGCTGGCCCAGCAGTGTTGTGGAAGTGGATCCAGGGACCTATCCAGACACTTCACAGATTCTTCATGAAAATGCTTAACGTGACACTTGGATCAATAGGCAAGTGAGCCACCACACAAACCATAGTAGACAGCAGCTCTGAAGCTCCAATTACCAAAGCATTCCTTAAATGTACTCTTGTACATACTTCATCTCTTGAGCAGATCTTTACAGTCCCACCAAAACAGTCTGAATGACAACTGACCCCATGCACTCAAACAATTACTAAAAGGCTAACTTTACTGTGATGCATTGCATATTTGCTTTGTGAAGGGTAACATTTGCATTAGAAAGGGACTAGTTCAAACAATACCTGCAGTTTGTTTGTTTGTGTGTGTGTGTGTGTGTGTGTGTGTGTGTGTGTGTGTGTGTGTGTGTGTGTGTGTGTGTGTGTGTGTGTGTGTGTGTGTGTGTGTGTGTGTGTGTGTGTGTGTGTGTGTGTGTCCAATGCACTTAGGGACAGGAGCCACCCACATTGAGAGGATGGGAGAATCGGGAAATCACCTCAGTCTCTGACACAGACAGCAGTTAACATAATTAATTACTCCATGACTGCACAGGACATATGTACTTCACCAAGAGATAAATGACAGAGCTCATGCAAAGTAAGATGCAAAAAGTGGACTACGACCCCCCCCACACACACACACACACACACACACACACACACACACACACACACACACACACACACACACACACACACACACACACACACACACACACACACACACACACCTTTTCCATACAAATAATGTGTGGATCATGTCAAATAAATTTACAAAACATATGGCAATAAGCTGACCCAAACGTAAATATGCGTGTAGGGGCCCTGTCTTGCCATTTCGTGTAACCTAATATGATCTAATAATAGTTTTGGTGATTGAGCTGTACATAATATAATTTATCTGGAAAAGATTGGGGAAAGGCTGCATCCTCTAGCATACTGTATACTAGCCTACCTCTTGTAATTGTTCCAACTCCTGCTTCAGCGTCTCCTGCTCCGATTCCAAATCGGCATACTGCTGCTTCAAAGTCTGGTTCTCTTCCAACACAACAAGACCGCATTCTGCCGCCCTGATCTTCTCTCTGTTCGCATCCGCAAGTTCCTGGGTGAGCCGCTCGACCTCCGCCCGGTACTGATCCACAGTCTCCCCGCATCCTCCACCGGCAGCCATCGCCCTCTCTCCCTGTCTCCAGTTTCGCCGTCCTCGCGTTGGATAGTCTACACAGAGGCGGAGGCTGGAGGATGCTGAAACAAACGCCGCGGAACCCACCCCTGTTAAATCTGGGGAAACCAGGTGGAATAGGCTATTGCAGAACAGCACCAAAATAAATGCTCTTTCTATGAGTGAAAGATTATTGTTATTATTAGCCTACTTCAACAGTGTTCGTAGTCTAATGATAAATGCCATTAGAGTATCTCTTCGTCAATTCTTTAAGATATTTTTTGCTTATTCACTGGGTACAGGACGCCATCTCTCGATTATTATGAGGCAAAGTGGTCCACAAAATTGCTTCCATCCGTTCTCCCGTGACGTCATTACACGTCGGCGCATCTCCAGTACTGTGTGATCGCAGCCCAATAGTGTACTACTGCGCCCCGCAATTTGTTCCTACAACCCTCGAGCATCCCATTGTTTCCTTAATTGAACATTCTACCTGTCGCCCCCGTTTTCCACTAGTACAGCAGGAGGGAGGCTGGAGCGACATTGTGTCCTAAATAACTAAAAGCTAGTTAGTGACACTGTGTGCTAGCTTGCTAGTTAGTTAGCACACCGTGTCGCCCCGCCTCCTGCCTGCTGTGTACCTGAGAAAACCGTGCCGAAAAATTGTCAAAGACCACAGACACCCGAGTCATAGACTGTTCTCTCTACTACCGCATGGCAAGCAGTACCAGAGTGCCAAGTCTAGGACAAAAAGTATTCTCAACCGTTTTTTACCCCCAAGCCATAGCGCCATACGACGCCTGAACAGGTAATCATATGGCTACTCGGACTAGTTGCCCCTCTTTTTATTTTTTAATTTTAATTTTACCTTTATTTAAACAGGCAAGTCAGTTAAGAACATATTCTTATTTTCAATGACGGCCTGGGAACAGTGGGTTAACTGCCTGTTCAGGGGCAGAACGACAAACTGCGCAAATGTAGCCTGCCATTTCATACACCCATAAACAGGGATCCATTTTCTAAACTCAAGATAGACTACAGAAAAAAATTGTGTTTTACAACTGCATTTGTAGCTTAAAGTAATTAATATTGGCAGCCAAGATCAACTAGGGATATATGCATATATATATTATGTCACTTCTCTGGAGTCATAGGTCTTATTGTAGCAGAGGTTGTAAGTAGTGGCGATTTTAGCATGTCAATGTTGGTGTTGCAAACATAAAAAATATAATTTGGATGCATGTCAGCAAAGAGACTACACAACACAAATTGCACTAACAAACTGTTAGGGCCTACATAAAGCTGTCTTAACAGCAGTCCCAACACCTTACAAGGGTTGCACATTTTGGGGAATATTCAGAGGTGGAAATATATGGGAAATATGCTAATTAATATTAATACCATTTATGTGTAAATGTTATTTGCATTGACTATATTTACCATATGATAATATCATGTTTCTGGAGACAGAAACATAAACATAAACATTTTACCTTATCATAAGTAGACATAATTGCAAATTATTAAATCCTTCCAATAGAAATAAGAAAAACTATTTAGTTATGAACTTGAACTTTAATTAAATTAGTTGACTCTTCTCATGGGATGATTTCACTGAAAAACAAAACAAAGGGAATATTGAATGATCCCAAATGATCTATCTCAACTCCCAAAAACGTTTTCAACATACATCTGTAAAATGATAGTCTAGAAACTAAAGCTTTGATTGTCTTCCTCTCAGGCTTCCATGTACATTTACATTTACATTTAAGTCATTTAGCAGACGCTCTTATCCAGAGCGACTTACAAATTGGTGCATTCACCTTATGACATCCAGTGGGACAGTCACTTAACAATAGTGCATCTAAAACTTAGGGGGGGTGGGGTGAGAGGGATTACTTAACCTATCCTAGGTATTCCTTAAAGAGGTGGGGTTTCAGGTGTCTCCGGAAGGTGGTGATTGACTCCGCTGTCCTGGCGTCGTGAGGGAGTTTGTTCCACCATTGGGGGGCCAGGGCAGCGAACAGTTTTGACTGGGCTGAGCGGGAGCTGTACTTCCTCAGTGGTAGGGAGGCGAGCAGGCCAGAGGTGGATGAACGCAGTGCCCTTGTTTGGGTGTAGGGCCTGATCAGAGCCTGGAGGTACTGAGGTGCCGTTCCCCTCACAGCTCCGTAGGCAAGCACCATGGTCTTGTAGCGGATGCGAGCTTCAACTGGAAGCCAGTGGAGAGAACGGAGGAGCGGGGTGACGTGAGAGAACTTGGGAAGGTTGAACACCAGACGGGCTGCGGCGTTCTGGATGAGTTGAAGGGGTTTAATGGCACAGGCAGGGAGCCCAGCCAACAGCGAGTTGCAGTAATCCAGACGGGAGATGACAAGTGCCTGGATTAGGACCTGCCGCTTCCTGTGTGAGGCAGGGTACTCTGCGGATGTTGTAGAGCATGAACCTACAGGAACGGGCCACCGCCTTGATGTTAGTTGAGAACGACAGGGTGTTGTCAGGATCACGCCAAGGTTCTTGGCGCTCTGGGAGGAGGACACAATGGAGTTGTCGACCGTGATGGCGAGATCATGGAATGGGCAGTCCTTCCCCGGGAGGAAGAGCAGCTCCGTCTTGCCGAAGCTGAGGTGGTGATCCGTCATCCACACTGATATGTCTGCCAGACATGCAGAGATGCGATTCGCCACCTGGTCATCAGAAGGGGGAAAGGAGAAGATTAATTGTGTGTCGTCTGCATAGCAATGATAAGAGAGACCATGTGAGGTTATGACAGAGCCAAGTGACTTGGTGTATAGCGAGAATAGGAGAGGGCCAAGAACAGAGCCCTGGGGACACCAGTGGTGAGAGCGCGTGGTGAGGAGACAGATTCTCGCCACGCCACCTGGTAAGCGACCTGTCAGGTAGGACGCAATCCAAGCGTGGGCCGCGCCGGAGATGCCCAACTCGGAGAGGGTGGAGAGGAGGATCTGATGGTTCACAGTATCGAAGGCAGCCGATAGATCTAGAGGATGAGAGCAGAGGAGAGAGAGTTAGCTTTAGCAGTGCGGAGCGCCTCCGTGATACAGAGGAGAGCAGTCTCAGTTGAATGACTAGTCTTGAAACCTGACTGATTTGGATCAAGAAGGTCATTCAGAGAGAGATAGCGGGAGAGCTGGCCAAGGACGGCACGTTCAAGAGTTTTGGAGAGAAAAGAAAGAAGGGATACTGGTCTGTAATTGTTGACATCGGAGGGATCGAGTGTAGGTTTTTTCAGAAGGGGTGCAACTCTCGCTCTCTTGAAGACGGAAGGGACGTAGCCAACGGTCAGGGATGAGTTGATGAGCGAGGTGAGGTAAGGGAGAAGGTCTCCGGAAATGGTCTGGAGAAGAGAGGAGGGGATAGGGTCAAGCGGGCAGGTTGTTGGGCGGCCGGCCGTCACAAGACGCGAGATTTCATCTGGAGAGAGAGGGGAGAAAGAGGTCAGAGCACAGGGTAGGGCAGTGTGAGCAGAACCAGCGGTGTCGTTTGACTTAGCAAACGAGGATCGGATGTCGTCGACCTTCTTTTCAAAATGGTTGACGAAGTCATCTGCAGAGAGGGAGGAGGGGGGGGGAGAGGGGGCGGAGGATTCAGGAGGGAGGAGAAGGTGGCAAAGAGCTTCCTAGGGTTAGAGGCAGATGCTTGGAATTTAGCGTGGTAGAAAGTGGCTTTAGCAGCAGAGACAGAGGAGGAAAATGTAGAGAGGAGGGAGTGAAAGGATGCCAGGTCCGCAGGGAGGCGAGTTTTCCTCCATTTCCGCTCGGCTGCCCGGAGCCCTGTCTTCTCCCTGGACCTCCTCAATGTCCCCCTCTTGAACATCAGACTTTGAGGCCTCATCTTCACAGTCACTTTCCAACCTAGTTGAGGATGGCTCGTTGTCAGGCTCGAAAAGCCTCAAATTTGCCCAGATGTCCACTAATTTTTCTCCCCTTGTATTGGTCAGCCTGTTGGGTGCTTTGGTGTGTGTGTTCCAAAACAAGAACCAGTTGCGCTCTGAGGCAACTGATGTTGGTGGGATTTGGAGGATGACGAAGGCAACCGGGGAAAGAGCCTCAGATCCACAAAGTCCCTTCCACCAAGTGGCTGATGAGATATGTTGGCACAACTGCCATATTGCATCTCCACCCCAAAGCCCTTGCTTGAATTTGAACTTTTCCAGACTGCCAAGAACCTTACCCTCATCCAGGCCAAGGTGGCGAGACACGGTAGTGTAGACACCATAGGCCTTGTTGATCTCTGCACCAGACAGGATGCTCTTGCCAGCGTACTTGGGGTCCAACATGTGCACTGCGGTGTGTATGGGCTTCAGGCAGAAGTCTTCAGAACTGCTGTTTCCTCTGCTTGGAGCAACAGTGAAGTGGGCAGGGCAGTACGGATTTATTTTCTTACATCTGCAAGCAGAGTCTGAACATCAGATAGGATGGCACTGTCTCCCTCAATCCGTGCAATGGCTACTGCTATAGGTTTCAGGAGTTTCTGGCTGCTTACCACTCTCTTCCAAAATACATCATCCAGGAGGATCCTCATGATGGGACTGTCCATATCAGCAGACTGTGATATGGCCATTTCTTGGAGAGACTCCTCCCCCTCCAGGAGACTGTCAAACACAATGACCACGATGACACCACCCCAACAGGTGTTGCTGGGGCAGCTTCAATGTGGTGCTCTTATTCTTCTCACTTTGCTTGGTGAGGTAGATTGCTTCTATAACTTGATTACCCTTCACATACCTAACCCTTCCCATGGCTCTCTTGTAGAGTGTATTCATTGGTTTCAGTGCCATGAAGTCCTTAAGGAACAGATTCAATGCATGAGCAGCACAGCCAATGGGTGTGATGTGAGGGTAGGATCTCCAATTTAGAACAAGCAGCCTTCATGTTTGCAGCATTGTCTGTCACCAGTGAAAATACATTCTGTGGTCCTAGGTAATATTTTACATTTATTTTCACCTTTATTTAACCAGGTAGGCCAGTTGAGAACAGGTTCTCATTAACAACTGCGACCTGGCACTGCCTACAGGTCATCTGCAATGTAGAGACCGGTGTGTCTGTCCCTTGTATCTGTGCTCTTGTAGAATACTGGTTGAGGGGTGGAGATGATGTAGTTAATTATTCCTTGCCCACGAACATTCGACCACCCATCAGAGATAATTGCAATACAGTCTGCTTTCTCTATGATTTGCTTGACCTTCACTTTAACTCTGTTGAACTCTGCATCCAGCAAATTAGTAGATAAATCATGTCTGGTTGGAGGGGTGTATGCTGGGCAAAGAACATTCAGAAATCTCTTCCAATACACATTGACTGTGAGCATCAGATTTGAACCAGTTGAATACACAGCTCGAGCAAGACATTCATCAGCATTTCTCTCACTACGTTCCTCTATTGAGTCAAAAAAACTTTTGATTCAAGGAGGACCATGAGCTGTTGCTATCGATAAAGTGTCTGATTCATAATTTTCACCTCAAATAGAAGTAGAGGTACTTTAGTCAGAGGTTGCTTGTTGTGAGTGCTGAGGGAACTTTATGCACTTGGCCAGATGATTCTGCGTCTTTGTTGCATTCTTCACATATGATTTGGCACAGTATTTGCAAATGTACACAGCTTCTCCTTCTACATTAGCTGCAGTGAAATGTCTCCACACATCAGATAGTGCCGGTGGCATTTTCCTGTTTCCTTAGGGAAAGAAAATACAATTTCATGTACAGATAAATAGTTAAGCAGTTAGATTAAACAACTCCTCTGTAAGATAAATGTTTTAAAATGAAACATGTATGGAAACAGGTGAATTAACACTCCTCAGTTAGCAGGCTCAAGCAAGCTAAAACCCACATGGTAGCAAAAACTAACTAGCAGAAATTGTTAACAAGTTAGAAATTATTTAAACACACTTTGCTGGAGGCTACTATTTACTAGTTAACAAAAGATAATGTATGTCGTATAAAATATATTCACCCTACCCAGTATTGTAATCAAAACTTACCCGAAAGCATGTAGTCCTTGGCTCAGACAGTTTAGTAGTGGGGGCTCAATAGCATCTCATTAGTGTGCAAGATCTTGAGAATCAGCTGTACCTGTGATGGAAGAGTGCACTTACTGTATGTCCCTCAATCGTACCCAAAACTCCTTTAAAACATTCAGGGGCCTCACCCCAAACTTCCTCGATGCTTTTGTCATTGGGTTCATGACAAGAGATGCATAGCACCCCGAGAATTGGCCTAGGAGTCTAGGAGTTTATTTTTTTTCTGGGTTTTATTTTTAAAATCTTGTTAAGTGTTCTGGGGCCGCATGTCTTGTTCTGTGCTTTATTTATAATGCGTCTGCTGCAAATACAACCCCCCCGGACATTCCTACTTCATAGACAACAACCCTAAGGGCAATAAAATAGGGTGGGTGTGGGGTCACCCTCTTTGAAATGTTCAAACCCCCCCCACCCAGTTCAACCAGGTCCCTACACAGTAGCCACCCAAAATAGGCCTATCTGAAATATGAAAATGATCAATCAAATCGCCAGCCTATTGTTCTGGCAAAGATGAGTCAGTAGTAGATTGCTAAACTGCATTTTGTATGGGCTGATAAATGAAGGCCTAGTTGGTTTTTCCCAGGTGAAACTGGAGGAAATTAAATAAGTTATTTCTGGTCACTAATCTCGATATGCACTTCCTGTTTTTTTGCGCCAATGCTACTTATTGGTCATTGGTCAACAATCAAGACAAGCAACCTTTTGGTTCTGAAGCATTGATGATAATTTAACGACAACCTGTGGGCAGTGGGTTCAGAACAGCAATGGAAAAAAAGCATGTATACAAAAGAATAACATTTGGGAGAAATTATACCACCACTGAAAAGAGGCACTTTGGAGACTGGAAAGGCAAAGTGGCATGTGGAAGGGCAAAGTTACATGTGCTCTGCAAAGGTAGAGCCCTATCTGTGCACGTTCCTGCTGCATGAGCTATATTCGGGGGCATGTGTTATGACACCGAGAGCAGCACAGGCAGATAAGGCAGGGATGAAAAGTTGAGGTGACGACAAACACGCATACACACACACACACACACACACACACACACACACACACACACACACACACACACACACACACACACACACACACACACACACACACACACACACACACACGCACACACGCACACACACACACACACACACGCACGCAGATGTCAAAACAAGTGTCATCAGAACACTTGTTAGACATTCACTATATTGATAGCAGGTCAGATTCTGACTTATCTTGGTTCAACAGTTAATTGTCTGAGCGAGGGCAAAAAACGTATGTCACTCTCAAGGCTGTAATCATCTTACACTCCTTACCTTCCATGTAGGAAAAAAGTTGACATGAATACCATGAAAAAACTGTCACTCTCTTAGCTTCCATGAAGAGTTGCAAATAGGTCCGATATGCAACTCTACATGGAAGCTAAGGGAGTGAGAGTTTTTCAGGGTATTTACAGTACTTTCGGAAAGTATTCAGACCCCTTGACTTATTCTAAAATTGATTCAATCTTTTTTTCCCTCATCAATCTACATACAATACCCCATAATGACAAAGCAAAAACAGGACTTTAGAAAAGTTTGCTAATTTCTAAAATAAAAAAACCCATTTACATAAGTATTCAGACCCTTTACTCAGTACTTTGTTGAAGAACATTACAGCATTGAGATTACAGCATTGAGTCTTCTTGGAGCTCTGTCAGAGTGACCATCGGGATCTTGGTCACCTCCCTGACCAAGGCCCTTCTCCCCCGATTGCTCAGTTTGAACGGGCGGCCAGCTCTAGGAAGAGTCTTGGTGGTTCCAAACTACTTCCATTTATGAGTGATGGAGGCCACTGTGTTATTGGTGATCTTCAATGCTGCAGAAATATTTTGGTACCCTTCCCCAGATATGTGCCTCGACACAATCCTGTCTCGGAGCTCTACGGACAATTCCTTCGACCTCATGGCTGGTTTTTGCTCTGACATGCACTGTCAACTATGGAACCTTATATAGACAGGTGTGTCCCTTTCCAAATCATGTCCAATCAATTGTTTTTACCACAGGTAGACTCCAATCAAGTTGTAGAAACATCTCAAGCATGATCAATGGAAACAGGATGCACCTGAGCTCAATGTCTAGTCTCATAGCAAAGGGTCTGAATACTTATATAAATAAGTTATTTCAGTTTTTTAATTTGCAAACATTTCTCAAAACCTGTTTTCACTTTGTCATTATTGGATATTGTGTGTAGATTGCTGAGGATTTCTTTTGTATTTAATCCATTTTAGAATATGTCTATAACGTAACAAAATGTGGATATATATATATACAGGACCAGTCAAAAGTTTGGACATACCTACTCATTCAAGGGGTTTTCTTTATTTGGACTATTTTTTAAATTGTAGAATAACAGTGAAGACATCAAAATTATACAATGACACATATGTAATCATGTAGTCACCAAAAAAGTGTTAAACAAATCCAAATATATTTTAGATTATTCAAAGCAGCCCCCCTTTGTCTTGGTGACAGTTTTGCACATATGTATAAAATAGTAAAAATAAAGAAATTCCCTTTAATGAGTAGGTGTGTCCATACTTTTGACTGGTACTGCATATTCTCGGTTATGAAAAGTGTCTTGATACATTCTTGAGAATAATAAATAAGAAAATAAAGAAGACGTGAGTGTTCTTCATTTGTTACTCATTTCACTTTCTACATTCACCTCTACTTGACTAATTGGTGCATTAGCATTGTGCTATATTATTAGGTGTTAGGTAAGTGCTAAATAAGATTCATGTTTTCCCTTCATATATTTTATGGTCATTTAGCCGACAAGTTTAGTCCAAAGTGTGTTATACAGTGAACTCATTTAGTTTGAGGCCCTTTCAGAAACCAAAACAGTCAATTATGAGGTTGCAAGCCATATGCTCCAACCATCTGCACCATTAGAACCATATATATTAAAACACAACCGCACATGTGGACACTGCATTTAAAATCATCGAGAATGACATAACAGAACTGTTTATATTGTGTCTGCATTTTGTAAGTATGGGTCAAAAATACACTGAACAAAAATAAAAAAAGCAACATGCAACAATTGCAAAGATTTTACTGAGTTACAGTTCATATAAGGAAATCAATAAATTGAGTTGGCCATAATCTATGGATTTCACATGACTGGGTATACAGATATGCATCTGTTGGTAGGAGCGTAGATCAGAAAACCAGTCAATGTCTCACGTGTATCATGCAGCTCGACACATCTCCTTCCCATTGAGTTGATCAGGCTGTTGATTGTGGCCTGTGGAATGTTGTCCCATTCCTCTTCAATTGCTGTGCGAAGTTGCTGCATATTGGCAGGAACTGGAACATCCTGTTGTACACATCGATCCAGAGCATTCCAAACATGCTCGATAGGTGACATGTCTGGTGAGTAGGCAGGCTATGGAAGAACTGGGACTTTTTCAGCCTCCAGGAATTGTGTCGAGATCCTTGCGACATGGGGCCATGCAGAATCATGCTGAAACATGAGGTGATAGAAGCAGATGAAGGGCATGCCGATGGGCCTCAAGATCTTGTCACGGTATCTCTGTGCATTCAAATGGCCATCGATAAAATGCAATTGTGTTCGTTGTCTGTAGCTTATGCCTGCCCATACCATAACCCCACCACCACCATGGGGCACTCTGTTCACAACATTGACATCAGCTCACCAACACAATACCATACACGCAGTCTGCCATCTGCCCAGTACAGTTGAAACCGGGATTCTTCCATGAAGAGCACACTTCTCTAGTGTGTCAGTGGCCATTGTGTCAGTTATGACGCTGAACTACAGTCAGGTCAAGAGTTTTGGTGGACATTCCTGTAGGCAGCATGCCAATTGCACGTTCCCTCAAAACTTGAGAAATCGGTGGCATTGTGTTGTGAGAAAACTGAACATTTTAATGTGGCCTTTTATTGTCTCCAGCACTAGGTGTACCTGTGTAATGATCGTGCTGTTTAATCATCTTCTTGATATGCCACACCTGTCAGGTGGATGGATTATCTTGGCAAAGGAGAAATGCTCACTAACAGGGATCTAAACAAATTTGTGCACACAATTTGAGAGAAATACACTTTCTGTGTGTCGAAAATTTTCGGGATCTTTTATTTCAGCTCATGAAACATGAGCCCAACACTTTAAATGTTGCGTTCATATTTATGTTCAGTGTAGTTGAAATTCTTGAAAATGTAGTTCTCCGAATTCCACAGCTGACCTGTCAATAACCCTAGCTCAATTTAAGATAAGGAGAGCCATATTTCAATAAAACAATAAACCCGTAGACAAAAAGCGGGGGAAGTGCTCTTACCAGCTTCATGTGGGGAAAAGTACATGTACTTATACCTGTACATCAAAGAAGTCCTACTATTTTACAGGGACTATTTTATTGTCACGTTGGTATGAATGATTCGGGCTATATGCGCAAGAATTCGTAACAGTTTATTATTTATTTTACCCACATTACGGCGTGTCATGTAAAGGCACGGGGACAAAGACTAAGCAAACACGTACACAAAACACAGGGTTGAAACCAAAACAAAACAGCGAGGTGTACATCGAATATATACACTCCCGCACAATGATTAACACACAAGACGAGACCCGTAATAATCTGCGCAATCCACAAGGGCACAAAAGCCCAAAACACAGCACAGGTACTCACACGCACCAACGGACATTGTAACAATAATGGACAGCACCATGGTGAACAAAGGGCACATATATACAAACACAATCAGTGGGAATAGGGGCCAGGTGTGCGCAATGAAAGTTCTAGAGGGATCCTTGACACTTATAGTGTACAGGAACGGTTCTTAATTAACATCAATTTACACAATATTTTCAGAACCACAGCCACATGAGAAATACAAACACAGTACAAATGTAGTCAATATGAATTAGATGTATTACTGAATTTATTTATGTATGTATATTTGTGTATTGACAATAACATTATAGAATTCCAGTCAACATATATGTATGAGTGGAGAGTGACTGATAAAAAAACACTAACATCTCATTCACTTTACTGAGCCATATTGTTGTATCTATGAGAGACAATACTTAATGATCAATTCATGCATCATTTTCAATAGCTTCTCAGATAGTAGCACCATGACTCCATCATTATAGACACAGATGACAAAATACACCCCATTTACAAAGCTTTGAAGATTAATTTATTTTGTGTTCATTATGTGTCAAATAAGAGTGACTCTTGGGATAGAGTATAAATGCCGGGTCCAGAGGGAGCTCAGGGGATGATGATGCAGGTCTGACAACATGGGTAGAAAAGGGAATGGAACCCCCCCGAAGTGGAGGTTTTGTAGTTGTTGGTACGGCCCATACCATGATGATGAGGCATTCAATGGAAACAGAGAGATAGCCTCTTCAACCTGTTTTGTCATAAAAACAAATGAGATGATCATGTTATTACTGTATCAAACATGACTCGTGTATTGTATCTGACAGGATATTTGGCCCTTGCTGGTTTGGTTACGTAAAACTATAAACCCACCTCATAAAGAAACCCAGGTTTGGATATAGGTGTCTGGTCTCCGGCCATCATTTCTAAGTCCATTAGCATCTCAGTCTTCCTCCATTTGGCTCTGCGGTTCTGGAACCAAATCTGAAGATATCAGCAAATGAGTTGGCATGACAGCTTCAGGCATTTTTTGTGTTTTTCAATTGATAACAAAACATTTATGTAAGCAGCTGATAAGGACTGTTTCTGTTTTCACCTGATAGCAAGCATGGAGAACAGTGATAACTCAAGATAAAAAAAATATATATATAGCCATGGAGCTCAAGTGGTGGGGTGATGAATAAAGTGAAGCGTTTGATTCTCACTCAGATGTATATCGTAATATTTAATTGGAAATACTTGAACATTCAATCAATTTCAAATGTGCTCATATAAAAGCTCCTAGATATATTTCATGAGCATGTCACAGGTGTTTGGTGCTAGCGTACCTGTACCCTTCCCTCAGTGAGCTGCAGACGAGAGGCCAGCTTATCCCTTATGTGGACATCAGGATAGTGGGTCTCCAGGAACACCTTCTCCAGCTCCTCCACCTGACTTGGAGGGAAGCTGATCCTGGTCTGCCTTCTCCTCCTCTGCACTGTGCACACCAAACACAAGCAAAAGTGTCTTTATTATCATCATCATCATGACTTTCATCAGCATTATCATCACCTGTCTTCGATAATCATCATGATTATCATGAAAAGCTGCCTTTTTTTTGTGATGTCGTTCATCCTCAGATATAATTCCTCTTGCTTGATTACAGCAATATCGACTGTGTGACTTGTGGTAAATCTCACCATGAGGGTGGCAGCTGTTCCTCTCCCACTGGACTCTTCCTTGGTCCTGGCCCTCCTCTCGCCCTGCTCTCTCCTGAAGACCACTATCCTTACTGTGGATGCTGGAGTCCCCACTGTGGTCTGGGGAGATGCGGTCAATGTGACACTCTCTAGGGGGTAGATTTGTGACTCTTGTGTTTTGGTCAGATGAAGTGTGGTCACCTTTCCAGTCAGTGACGATGTGCCCATGCTGTGGCAGCACCCTGTTATGACCAGTTCCTTCTGTGGACAGAAAAAAAGCCACAATATTGATTATCTTTGTCCTTAAAATATCTCCAAGAACTATTAGCCGAACTCAGATTATGTTACTGTAAAATATGATACACATAATGCAACTGTACACACATTACACTTTCGCGGAGTTGAGACAGCGTTAGCCATTTGCCATCCAATCCCTTTGCCTCATTGGAATGTGTACTCCATAAAAGGGGCACACCCATCATAGTAACGTAAGTCAAAGTCAATTGAACACACACATTACCTGTATATACCTGCTGGTTTGGGTTTTCTTCATTTTGTCTGTTAACAGACCATCCACCTAGCCCCTCTCGCCTCTCTTCTCCCACTCTGGTTGGTTTTCTCAGGATCTCCTTGATTGGTTTCCTCAGGATCTCCTCGATGGAGTGGGACAGTTTTTTGGGAGGGCTTGGGGCCTCCTCACTCGCGGTAATGTCCACCCCCCTATCCAAAGTGAGTTGTCTATGTGAGCTGTCCTCTCTGCACCGTTTCTTTGGTCCTTGCACCGTCACTTGCATAGTAGTCATGCTTCCCTTTTTTAAACCCTTTGCACTTACAGGCTCCTGTTGTATGTTCGTGCCCTATTCCTCTCTTCAAAGCACCCAACTCCCTCCTTCGCTATTTCCTTCTTTCTGTCAGGTAAAGGGAGTAAGCTAGTTGTCCTCCTCCTTTGTTCCTCGTCAAGCAGATTGTGTTTGGCCAGCATCATATGATCATTAAGAGGAGGAGTAAAGTTTACTGTGTAATGATGCCTTTCTTGGTAATCCACGAACACTAATCAGTGTCCATGTTTCACTGAGCTGAGATATCCCAGCTACAATTTACCTTGACACCTTTTATATTTGACTACATATTATATGTTTTACTACCAGTGCAGTTTGAACAGTTTTGAACGGACATACCAATAATTTGATACCGTTATCTAAATGAGGATTTCAATCTGTATCTGAAGGTATATTTGATGATTAATGGTTGCATATTTATAATAAATGCAATCAATGTAATGTTTTGAAACTTGAGAAAAGGACGTCTTGTGTTAGTACATATCATGTTGCAAGTATCACTGCTCCTCCTTGTCTACAGGTTTATTGTCTACATATCTTTATCTTTACTACTCTGGCCTCCACATGAACTCTCATACACAAACTTGCCCCACCTTTCAGGGACATTAGCAGATGCTGTTCGTGAGGGACTCCTTGTGTTAGTACAGAACACACTGGAGGTTTGAGTTTGTCTTCCTCTAGTGGTGGACAAAGGTACGGCAGACAAATTATATTTCTATTCTTCTGGAGGAAACTTTGGATTGGGTGCAGTGGATTCACAGTCCACATCAACATAATAATTCAGTTTGTGAAATATCAGAGAGTAACACAAAGCAATGACAAACACCTGAATGACCTTTTTGTCCCCAGATTTCCTTTGCAACAGTTTGCAATTTCATACAGTAACAGAGGACCTTTTGTGTTTTCATACTTTAGGTCATGCATAATACTGAAAGCATCTGAGATTATACTTTACCACACTAGAGCAGTGAGCAGGAGGAAGAAAGGCATGCCCACACTTTTTTTGGATGACACCTTTTGTGTGTGTGTGTGTGTGTGTCAACTGTGCATAAGGAATTTCACAGAATGTGCATCTTATTTGAGTGACCCGAATTGGCTTGTGTGAGTGAGATGTGTCAAATTAATTTAAAAGAATGTGTGTCTATGATCATTAGCAAATTAATGTGCGTATCCTGTGTGTCTGATGCTATTTCACACCTACATAGTCACCAACATAATCTAGACGTGCTATGAAAAGTCACTTGACTCTTTATAGCAGGGCTATCTGGGACTGCCTCCTGGAAGAATTCAGGTGTGTGAAGGCTACCTGTGCCCTGCATAACTTGAGGATGGACACGAGGCCCAGGAGGGGATCTGCAGCTCGCCGCCGTGTGCAAGAGGAGAAGTCTGCTGCTCTGCAGGATGTTTCAAGAATGGGGTCCAACAACACAGCAAGAGAGGCAATCTGTGTGCGGGAGATCTTCACCTCCTACTTCTTCAAAGAGGGTGCTGTTCCCTGGCAACACCATTGACTACACTACACACAACCAAAGGCTCTTTTAAGAGCCATTCACATTGCAATAAGAGTATTCTTCCCTTTACTTAGCTATGTCAACTGCAGTTATTCAATTCACTTTTTTTTTTACTTCTCAGGTGAGGGTGCTGTTTAGGTAAGGGTGGGATGTCTGTACAAAATCAAAACAGGCTATTTTAAATCAACAATATTGAAACAATACAGAACAATTAGAGGCCCTATAACCCACACCTACACATTCATCTGATTGATGATTGACATATCAATCTGATTGATGTATTGTGTTGTTCAGTAAGCAGACTCAGGTGTATAATTGTGGCTCCTTCCACTTTCAAAGAATAGGCAAGAGGGCCAACCATGGAGAACAGTAAAACACTTCATTATTTCCATAACTACGCTATATTTTTTGTCCTTGTGTGTCCGTTCATGTTTTTCAGCATAAAGTATTCTGCAGCCACTTAGTGTAGTGTGGACACGAGGTGAGAACACACAATCAGATGAACTCTGTCTCTTCAACTACCTTATTTTCTTCATCCCTCTCTCTTCTCCCTAAATCCTCTAGGTTATATCAGCTGTGTCAGTGAACCCCCTCCAAATAAAAATCAAATCAAACATATTTACATAGCCCTTCTTACATCAGCTGAACTGGCTACATAGAGGGCACAGCATGATCAGAGGTGAGAGGTCACTTGATCAGGTCATCAGAAAGTATTATTAAAATCAGCTTTACATTGAAATATAGATAGAGATGCAGTAGTCCCAGAGTGAATGATCCAAGGTCAGTTTTGCATTTCACCTCCTTATTATTATGATGACCTACAATGTTAGAATAAAACACAATGCTTAAACATGCTCTCTCCCCATCTGTCGCTCGTCTGCAGATATGTTTTGATGTGAGAGAGGATGCCAACTCCCAGTCCCACCATTTCCACCTCAACCGCTTAAGATAGCCCGAATGTTATCTAGAGACACTACTATGTAATTGTGATGAACTGAGAGAATATTTGGGTTGCACTGTGATTCATTAATCATATACTGCCTTGAAGTACAGATTGGACTTGTATTCATAATATTTATAATGCTTGTATTTATAACACTTGGATAATCAACTTCTTTCAATAAAGCTTTTCACATTTCCTACTGCTTGAAATGTAGTCTCTCATTTGATTAAATACTACACCTATCCTGTTTATCAGATCAATGCAGATGAAGGGCATTAGATATTGAGATGAAACAGTTTTAGAGTATTTACATGAAGCATAGGAAGTGTAGTGTACTGTTTTTAAAATAATATTTCTGTATATATGAATGACAAATCAGCCTAACTAGTTTAATCCAGTTTCTAGTCTATTAGTTACAACGTATAACCATTGATGTTCCAGGACCAAGATTGTTAAACACTGTTGAAGTGTAATTGTAATACATACATACAGACACAGCATCATACAAAGACTGGAGTTTGATACAGCTGGTATTGGATATGACTGAAAAGTCATCTTAAAGACATTCATACCTGAACTGCACCTTTATTTGCCAAGGTAGAGTACATGATCAATAAATATATTAAAATGTACAGGCTACCATGTGGGGATCTCATGCATGCTAATAACTACATGTACTATATATGACTTGCATTCTTTGCACAAAGTTATATTATATTCTACTCAATCCATAGGCTTCATTAATGTCATTCAGACTTTTGAAGTTGATACAAATGGCTATGATCTCTGAGTTTCATATCGGTTCTGAACTAATATGTATACCAAACATTTGGGTCCATACACAGATCTGCTAGATAGCTAGTTAGACATCCATAGGCATACGGGTATTGTTATCATCCACCACACAATAAGCAAGAACATAGCTAGCTACATTATTGTATCTATCTGCATTGCATGGCAAATATCAGCAAGAGAAGCTTACAAAATTGTACATTCAATTTGCAGTAAACGCTTTAGCTAGCTAGATTCTTTTGCATCCACTGTTTCACAAGACGACAACCTGGTTTGCTGGTTGTTTCAGGAGTCCCTAAAACATTAAACAACCAGAATTACAAATTCATACTCGTCCTGTCACAACACCCATAAAGCTAGCCATCTAGCTTGCTAAATCGTGATTTTCGTCAATTAACTTTATGATAAAAAAAATATGCATAATCATTTGTTTCTACATTAACTAACATATTCCTGTCAACTGTAAATGTTTTGCATGATTTGTTATGATGTTATATCCACTGACATTTGCTTACATCATTGTATTTTTGTCAGCCATCTTTGCTGAAGAAAGTCTCCAGCCTTGGGTCGCATAGCATCAAATTCGTCATGGTAACCACTTGATATGATTGGTCATCTCCCAGTGGTCGCCGCTGGTGATTGGCATAAAGTTGGGAAAAGTTTATTTTTCGCCGCCTCCCATGCCACCTTCGCACCGCCCAACGGTTCCCCGCCCTCTCCACTTCTCACCGCTTTCCTTCCATTGAAATGAATGGGAAGCAGTGTTTCACAGCATGGCAACCTGTGCTAGTGTATCATGACGGTTCAAAGCACTGCATCTCAGGAAGAAGAAGAAGTGTCACTACAGTCCCTGGTTCGAATGCAGGCTGTATCACATCCAGACATGATTGGGAGTCTCATAGGGCGGCATACAATTGGCCCAGCGTCGTCCGGGTAGGCCGTCGTTGTAAATAAGAATTTGTTCTTAACTGACTTGCCTAGCAAAATAATAACAATTTCAGCAATCATGTTCCATTAGCTAGTTGATCAATTACATGTTACTAGCTATACATGTTGTTACATTGCATTCGGAAAGTATTCAGAGCCATTGACTTTTTCCTAATTTTGTTACATTACAGCCTTGTTCTAAAATTGATTAAATTGTTTTTTTCCCCTCATCAATCTACACACAATACCCCATAATGACAAATTGAAAACAGGTTTTTAGAAATTTTTCTAAATGTATAAAAAATGTTAAATATAATATCACATTTACATAAGTATTCAGACCCTTTACTCAGTACCTTGCTGAAGTGTCTTCTTGGGTATGACGCTACAAGCTTGGCACATCTGTATTTGGGGAGTTTCTCCCAATCTTCTCTGCAGATCCTCTCAAGCTTCGTCAAGTTGGATGGGGAGCGTCGCTGCACAGCTATTTTCAGGTCTTTCCTAAGATGTTTGATCAGGTTCAAGTCCGTGCTCTGGCTGGGCCACTCAAGGAAATTCAGAGACTTGTCCATAAGCCACTCCTGTGTTGTCTTGGCTGTGTGCTTAGGGTCATTGTCCTGTTGGAAGGTGAACCTTCACCCCCAGTCTGAGGTCCTGAGCACTTTGGAGCAGATTTTCATCAAGGATCTCTCTGTACTTTGCTCCGTTCATCTTTTCCTCGATCCTGACTATTCTCCTTCAATGCTGCAGGATTTTTGGTACCCTTCCCCAGATCTGTGCCTCGACACAATCCTGTCTCGGAGCGCTATGGACAATTCCTTCGACCTCATGGCTTGGTTTTTGCTCTGACATGCACTGTCAACTGTGGGACCTTTTAATATAGGCAGGTGTGTGCCTTTTGAAATCATGTCCAATCAATTTAATTTACCACAGGTGGACTCCAATCAAGTTGTAGAAACATCAAGGAGGATCAATGGAAACAGGATGCACTTGAGCTCAATTTTGAGTCTCATAGTAAAGGGTCTGAATACTTATTTAAATAAGGTATCCGCTTTTTATTTTTAATACATTTTCAAAAATGTCTAAAAACCTGTTTTTGTTTTGTCATTATGGGGTATTGTGTGTAGATTGATGAGGAAAAATTAAATATGGAAAACAAAATGTGAAAAAGGGGAAGTGGTCTGAATACTTTCCAAATTTACTGTATAATTGCATTTATTTCTGTTATCAATCAAGGTGAGACTGAACATCGACAAGTCACAGGGGAAACAGAAGAGATACCGGAGGAGAATCAAGAAGGGGGATCAAATGCTTCGATATCCGGGGCAAATGACTTGGTTTGGAAGAAGGACAAAAGGAAGGCGAGACAGGGAAACCCTGCTGTTCTTTCACTCCTAGCTGGGGTCACCATCTGTTAAGATGAATATGAAAATCTCAGATAATAGATATTTGCATTTGCACACAAAATAACCTGAAGCTAGATTTAGTTTCCCCTAACACTGATATTTTTCTCTTTGTCTTCCTAGAGTAGGAGCAGTTGGACGGTCGACCACTGAAAGCCCTGACGCCCTACACTTCGGTTACGCCCAGTAGATAAAGTATGTTAAGCTTTGGTTGACATTTGAGAAAGCAAAAAATGGTAGTTATGCTCTTCAATGTACCTCTCCAAATGACTTTAGGACCAGCGACTGTCCGAGCCACCCAGGAGGTGTCCCATCCACCAGAGCCAGTAAGTTCAGATCAGTCTGATTCTCTGTGTCAGAGTGGGACCAGCTTGAGTTACTTTATACCTTCAAAACTGCTTATCTGCCATTGATAACACTGCACTTATCCAGCAAATTTTCTCACAGTAAAGTGCAACCTTGTTTACATCTTGTTTCCTACTCTGTGGCCTTTAACTCTGCTCCTGTTCTCCAGGACTTGGGGGTTCTGCTTAACACTCAGACGTGGATCCACAGGATGTCCTCCATTACCAACCACCCTCCAACTTTTCATTGCATCATCGACAACACAAGAGGTTGGTGGTACCTTCATTGGGGAGGGCGGACTCATGGCAATGCCTGGAGTGGATTTGTATAAAAAAGTACATCAAACACATGGTTTCCATGTGGTTGATGCCATTCTATTTGCTCCGTTCCAGCCATTATTATGAGCCGTCCTTCAGCTTCCACTGAATTCTACAGCTACTGTTATTGTCATGTTGTCACTAACTGCAAAGAAAGTTGTCTTGCTCTATCATACTGGATACATAATATGTGAGATACACAGATGAACTAAAAACATTAGCACTGCAAACACTCAGAACAGAGAGAGCAGCAGTGCCTGGACTTTGCAGTCTCCCTCTTCAAATTCCCCCTCCGAGACTGTCTGCTTGTTTTCTGAACAAGTGACAGAAGGAACCTCCCACCCACTTCCTCTATTTCACACAACAGTATTCAGTATTTCAGTCGATGATTGCTTTGTGAGTGTACAAATAATATGTGGCAATGAATGTATGACACAACTGTACTAAAAAAAAGATACGTTTATATATTTAAATCTTAAATATTGCCTGGTTGGTTTTAACAGCTGTTTCACAAGGTATACATTGTTGTAAATTATAAGGTGTGTCTTGACTGGCCTGTGAGGATCCGGTTACAGTGGATCACTGTTCTACAGAGATCTCTCCAGATAAAAGAGAATGTTGTGGTGACTATAAGACTAAGATTTTAGTTGTCTAAGAGATCGTCGTAAATCCTAATACATTGCCTTGTAACTAGCTACGCCCCAGGGAACCCAGAGAGTGTGTCATAAAGACAGAAATGCCCTTTCTACTCTGGGGTATAAAACATGTGAGTTAAGAATTTACATACAAGTTGACCACGCGCTGCAGCCGAGGTCTATGACTAGTCGTGACCCCGAAACGCAACACGAGGTTGAAGACAATGAAAATCTCTGAACAATCAAGTGTATGGTGGAGTAGCTATTCTAAGTACTGTACCTAGGAAGGTGAATTTAAGCATTAAATATTGTTTTAAAGTCATCGGTGGTCTACACGGCCCTCCTACCCACACTTGGAGCGTCAACACTGCTGATTAGCCTCCTCGGAAGCTCACTCTCACAGAACGAGTGCAAGGAAGCAGACAACTAAGAGAAAGGATATTGTGACACTGTGTGGACAATTGGAGACTTACACCAGGTAACGAAGGAGGCGGCCATAGAGAGAACAAGGCGTCTGCCAAACCTTTCCCACTAAGCAGAACTCCGCCCATGAAGAGATATTCAATCGAGACCTTCAACACGTAAGTACATGCATTGCACTTTATACCCATAAGAGGTTAAAAAAAAGAATCGTAATAGAATACTACTGAAATAATATTATTTCAGTGTAGATAAATGAAGGGTAGCTTAAATCATGCCATCCAGACAAGCCAGTGTAGGAATCAAGCGGACTTGCATATGAATTGAGTGGAAATTAGCTGGCTTTGATCTGTAAGGTAAGTAACTTTAATGTGCCAAGCAGACTACACATTTTCTTTGCTATTTCCTGAGAAGTAGCACATTTTAAGACATGGATTTCATGTTGTTGTAATGTTAGCAAGGTTAAGGCAGTTACTGTACATACAATTTGAAATATTAACATGACATTAGATTTCATAACACTTCTATCACATATCTACAATACAAAATCCATGTGTACTTGTGTTTAGAGTGCATGTCTTATCATGTGTATGTGTGTCTGTGCCTGTGTGTGTGTCTCTTCACAGTCCCCGCTGTCCCATAAGGCATAATTTGATTTGTTTTAAATCTGATTCTACCGCTTGCGTCAGTTACCTGATGTGGAATAGAGTTCCTTGTAGTCGTGGCTCTTTGTAGTACTGTGCGCCTCCCATAGTCTGTTCTTGGAGATTGTGAAGAGCCCTCTGGTGGCATGTCTTGTGGGGTATGCATGGTTTTCCAAGCTTTGTGCTCGTAGTTTAAAACAGACACCTCTGTGAATTCAGCATGTCAACACTTCTTACAAAAAAATTGTAGTGATGAAGTCAATCTCTCCTCCACTTTGAGCCATGAGAAATGTAATATTATTCATGTTAGCACTCTGTGTACATTTAAGGGCCAGCCGTGCTGCCCTCTGTGTTCTGTTATGCAACTCTTTATCCACAATATAGCAAAGTAAAGCCATAACACATATGTTTTTCCATCAGCAGACTATGATCGATAATGTCAAAAGCAGCACTTAAGTCTAACAAAACAGCTCCCACAATCTTTTATCATCAATTTCTCTCAGCCAAGCATCAGTCATTTGTGTAAGCGCCGTGCTTGTTGAATGTCCTTTCCTATAAGTGTGCTGAAAGTCTGTCAATTTGTATCTGCATTGTATCTGGTCAAACACACTTTTTTTCTTAAAGTTTACTAAGGGTTGGTAACAGGCTGATTGGTTGGCTATTTGAGCCAGTAAAGGGGGCTTTACTATTCTTGGGTAGCAGAATTACTTTTGCTTCCCTCCAGGCCCGAGGGCACACACTTTCTAGTAGGCTAAGATTGAAGATATGGCAAATACGAGTTGCAATATCGTCCGTTATTATCCTCAGTAATTTGACAACCAATTTGCCAGACCCCGGTGGCTTGTCATTGCTGACAGACAATAATCATTTTTTCACTTTTTCCACACTCACTTTACGGAATTCGGAATTGCAATGCTTGTCTTTCATGATTTGATCAGTTATACTTGGATGTGTAGTGTCAGCGTTTGTTGCTGGCATGTCATTCCTAAGTTTGTGTCACGCTCTGACCTTAGTTATCTCTGTTTTCTTTATTATTTTGGTTAGGTTAGGGTGTGACTAGGGTGGGTATGCTAGTTTTTGTATTGTCTAGGGGTTTTGTATGTCTAGGGATTATGTAGGTCTAGGTAGTATGTATGTCTATGGTGGCCTGATATGGTTCCCAATCAGAGGCAGCTGTTTATTGTTGTCTCTGATTGGGTATCATATTTAGGTAGCCATTTTCCCTTTTGTGTTCGTGGGTTCTTGTTCTATGTTTAGTTGCCGGTCTGCACTACTCATATTAGCATCATGGTTCATTTTGTTATTTTGTTTGTTTGTTTAGTGTTCATTCTAAAATAAAGAAGAATGTACGCATACCATGCTGCACCTTGGTCTCCTCCTTACGACGGACGCGACAGTTTGATAATCTTGCCAATCAAAACATTATTACAGTAATTGGCAATGTCAGTGGGTTTTGTGACGAATGAGCCATCTGATTCAATGAATGATGGAGCTGAGTTTGCCTTGTTGCCCAAATGTTCATTTAAGGTGCTCCAAAGCTTTTTACATTCATTCTATTTTTAAGTTGTCTTTGTTTCATAGTTTCTTTTATTTATTTCTCAATATGCAGTATGTTTGCCAATCGGTTGTCAAGCCAGACTTATTTGCAATTCATTTTGTCTCATCCCACTCAACCATACCATTTTTAAATTCCTCATCAATCCATGGGATTTAACAGTTTTACAGTAATTTTCTTAATGGATACATGCTCATTAGCAACTGCAAGGAATTTCATAAATGTGTGAAGTGCAGGAATCACAACAAAACTTATTGTATGACCTCTTATTCATTATATTGGGCCCAGCCTTTGGAACTTTGGTTTTCCTAGATGTGGCTACTATATTGTGATGACTACATCCGATGGATTTGGATACTGTTTTAAAGCAAATGTCTGCAGCGTTAGTAAAGATGAGATCAATAAATGTTGATGATTTCATTCCTGTGCTGTTTTTAACTACCCTGGTAGGCTGACTGATAACCTGAACCAGGTTTCAGGCACTAGTTAAAGTTTTAAGCTTTTTCTTGAGTGGGGAGCTTGATGAAAGCCAGTCAAATCATCCAGAAAATATGATATCAAATACATTATGAAGCATTTCACACATGTTATCCAGATACTGACTGTTAGCACTTGGTGGTCTATAGCAGCTTCCAACAAGAATGGGCCTTATGTGAGGCAGATGAACCTGAAGCCATAATACTTCAGCAGTATTTAATGTGATATCCTCTCTAAGCTTTATAGGAATGTGGTTCTGAATGTAAACAAACACCTTTTTCTATTTTCTGTAGATGATATAACCATGTGCTACCACTGTATCATCAAAGTTATTATCTAAGTAAGTTTCAGAGATTTTCAGAATAGGAATCTGTTACTTTCAAATTGATTTCATTAACCTTGTTTCTTAAGATACATATGTTAACTTGGTCTATTTTTTCGCACTTTTCTGGGATGCTTGATTGTTTTCATTGCTTTACTGGGAAGCTTAGAAGAAGTAGACATGCTCATGTTATTTAATATAGTGCAGTGTGAGCTGCACACTGGACTTCCTACTAGGGCACACCACCTCTGTGCTAACAGTAGAACCCTAGCTCAGATGCACATGATAACTGCATACAATAGCTGTAGGATCAGCAGAGGAATTCAGGGCAGTTAGAGGGACATCAATTAGGTTACTTACCTAATTGTCTACCAACGCACCTAATTGTCTACCAACGCACCTGGTATAATGTACATTTTGTTGAAGCATCATGACAACTCCTGGACATAATGGTAAGGATTAACTGAGCTGGGCTTGGATCATTGATAAGTCATTGTCTCAACGCAGCCTTATAATGCTGTGAAGGGATCCAGGAACCCAAATGATTTGGGTGGATCCCATCCTCCTTATAAAACAAGCTTTGTTTCCAGAAGGTATCAAAATGGTCAATAAATGTTACATCCACAGCGCTGCAATAGTCACGTAGCCAGTTATGGAGGGATAAAAGTTTGCTGAAACATTCAATGCCACAATTTAGGGTGGGCAAAGGGCCAGATATTATGGGGCGTTTGTTGGTGTCAAGTACAGACCAACTCAATTCTTTAAAATCCATCTTCAGTTGTTCTGTGCTGTCCTTCATAATGTCATTGAATCCCACATGAACTATGATAGACGCAATTTCTTGATGCAGGTTTAAAATGTTTGGGAGCAGCTTATTGATGTCCTATACTCATGCTCCTGTATAGCACAACGGTTTTGCTCGACGGACTGAGATATTTCTCACCATTGAACTACCCAATACAACTGCCGGAGAAATTGGTGGAACCTTTCACAGGCCCATGAGAAGCATGATAGCATACCCTTGCAGCTCCCGGCAATAGGTCCAGACCTCCCACGGTAGGCAGTGCCCCGTCAGATCCAGAGAGAGGAAAAGGTGCTGGACTCGACAACGAATCCGCTGCTGGAGTCAGCGTGGTTGGAGTCAGCACAGCAGTCACAGACACAGGCAGTCCCAGCGATGAAGGCGTAGGTAGATCAAGCACCAGGGCAGCAAAACTATTCCTCATGTCAATCTGCTCCGTACCTCTCACCAAAATCCAAGCGGGCTTCCCTTGACACTTTTTGGGTGCGTCAGGACCATTCACAGTTGAGCTCCCTCAGTTTAGCTCAATACTGATTGGCTAACTTTTTATACTTTTTTTTTCAAGGGAGGTCAGATTACATTTAATACAGTTATCCTTTGCTACAGTTGAAGTGTAAACAAATTAGATGCAGCCTGTACTTTGTACTTGTGTTTTTGTACTTTGTGCTGCCTCACTGGTTCATTGGGTATTTGTTTTGTGATGCAGTTGCGTTCTGTGCAAATGATTGCCTTGTTCACTGTGTCATGACGTTGGCCTGGGGGTAGGTTTATGACAGTCATAAATACCTCTTCCCCCCTTTTTCCTCTCTCTACCCTACTGATGTTACATTTGCAAAACCCTTGGTTAACACAGAGATTCTGGGAACATCAGAAGGTGGGTTGAAATGAACTATATTCTGGTAATCCGACCAATTGAACATATGCGGTGGTACTTAATGAATATGATGTCAGTTCGGTAGTCATCTGAGACATTCTCATCGATGATAAGATGACATAAACTCTACAGTGGAAAGTCTACACATCAGAGTTATCGGATTCACATAGAATTGTTGTTTAATTTAAAAGTTTGAATATGAAATTATTCGGGATGGGATGAAATGTGATTTTTTGGGTTTTCATAAGATAGAGCTCTGCTCAATCAGTGGCCCGCCCCTGTGAAGGGACATGGGCTATACAACTTTTCAAACACGCTCTCCTCTCCCTTCCTATATAAGCCCTTGACGACAATATAACCTCCTGTTCCGAGGAGGTGAGGACGACGGTCCAATGTCAGAATGGTTCAGATAATAACTACAGAACGAAGTCAACATCAGTGTGAGCTTTGGTTGCGAATGGTATGAACTTTGAACTCTTATTCACTACAGAAGTGATACCTCCTAGCCGTTGAGTTAGCAACAGCCGCTGCAAACGAGGGTTAGGAAGGAACAGACAGAGTTTCCTGTCTACCACACAACGACGTTACTACAACGTATTCAATTTACCAACAGAGACATTCTTCAAGGGACAAAGGACTCGGTTGGGCAACACGGCCTTCCATCTACCACCAACCTACCGAAGCGCAGCTCAGAGTAAATATTTATTGCATTTTCCTTTTCCAAATGGGTGGTAGCACAGCTTCTCCCTTTGTCTTCCCGCTCTTTCACTCAAACCCAGCCTCTTTTCTTTTGTGTAACCAGCTGTCATATCTGTTCCACCCGCTAGGGACGTTTTCCTTTATGACGTAATTTGTAGTCAAGTTATGATTTCATTATGTATATGCGTAATTCTGTGTGATTAGTTATGTATTTAGTAAATAACTAATTAAACCCAATTTTGTATGGCTGATTCAACTTGTGAGCCAGGGTTCGTGCAGATAACCAAGAATTTACAAATTTCAGATGAGACTGAATTAAGATTAATATTGACTGCTATTGATGTAAAATATTACTAGGTCTTTAAGAGTTTATTCGGAGGATAACAGCTCTATAAATATTATTTCGCGGTGCCCGACTCTCTAGTTAATTACAGTTACATGATTAGCTCAATCAGGTAATATTAATTATGGAGAAATTATTTTATAGAATAGCATGTCATATCACTTAATCCGGCATAGCCAAAGACACGACAACCGCCTCGGTGCCGCAATGGACAGTGTGCTGCCATCCTGTTAGAAGATAACAGATTATTTTATTACAATGGTTAAATTGGATTTTCATTGTGTTCAATGGTGTTATTTGCCCCCTAGTGGCGCTTTCTGGTACTTAGAGAGACAACGCAAACGGGAAGTTCAGAATTGGTTTTGCACGCATAGAAGCAGCTACAAGCAACGCTACGGTGCAGGTCTTTCAATGTAGTTATTTCTTGTCACGCTTCAGCCTTGGAAAAATATTTGTTTGTAAGTTCAATTCAAGCATTTAGCTAATGATAATAATCTTGTTATTGATAGAGTTTCTTACATATCAATGTTGGTTGCATTTACTCACAAATTGCAATGCCTTTTGTGTATGTCGTTAGCTGTATTACTTTGCTCATGCGTCATGCAAACGAATTGTAAAATATACAATACTGTAGTTTTGTTACTGTTTCTAGTGTAATATGCTTTGTTATTCTACATAGATGGTTATACATTATTAGAGTAATGAAAGGAGCAATTACCATATGGTTAACAATTAGATATATGGTTTGGCATCATGCCAGATGCATGGTACCTTAGCACGTGCTTTGTATTTATGCAACTTCAAATGTTTAATGTACAGCTACAGTATGTCGGTGTGAATTGAACACTAAAGTATATTCTTTTCTGTATTTTGCAGTTTCACAACATAAACGTTTTCAATATATTCATTCAAGAAAAGTCACGCCTTGGGAGTTTTATTGAAGACTTAGTTGTTAGCTATCTGTCTAGTTTTGCATGGGAACGCAACTCAAGGGCAGAATAGTGAAAAAACATCATCACAGCGGGCTCAAGCACAAGAATAACTGCACACGGTGGTTATGTTTCTACGTTCATCAGCCAACAAAGCCTCTTATCCTAGGGAAGACCAGCAGTCTACGATGCAACAACCAGAGCGAGGTGTTCAACAGAGAGAGATGGAAGAGCCTCTTCAGCACATTGGGACCAAGTCTCAATCTACAAGATCAAGGTCATCAAAACAGTCAAGCAGATCCTCAACAGCGAGTTCTGCAACCGTCAAAGCACGCGCCAAGGCGGAGGCAGCACGCGCACAAGTCTCTTATGCTGAGAAGGAAGCTTCTGTGATGAAGCAAAAGGCAGAAACAGAGAAGCAAAAAGCTGACCTCGAGGCAACTTTGTATGTTCTCCAAGTTGAGAGAGCAGCTGCTGCTGCGTTGGCTGAAGCTGCAGCCTTTGAAGAAGCTGTAGAATCAGAACGCAGAGAGCTTCGCAAAGAACTAGACACAGGGACACAGCCCTTAAGTCCAGTCCAACGTACATGTGAGTATGTGCAACAACATGCTAGGCCCTACTTTGCTGAACTTCCATTTGAAGTGGAGAAACAAGAACTTAGTGTTGACCAAGCTACATGCCATAATCCAGAAAGTAGCAAACAACAGAACATGAGCAGAGACTCTCCGTTCAAAAGAAATGAACAGCAGCATGGTGGAAATGGAAAGCAAGCCCACTTCCAGTCACACACACACAACTTCCCTGAGTCACAAGTGGCACCAGACCTCACCAAGTACCTCCTACGACGTGAGATGGTGAGTTCAGGACTCCTGAAGTTTGATGATCGCCCTGAAAATTATTGGGCATGGAAAGCATCCTTTCTCAATGCGACCAGAGACTTGAATTTATCAGCCAGGGAAGAGTTAGATCTAATTACCAAGTGGCTAGGGGCAGAGTCGTCTGAGCAAGCAAACAGAATTAGATCTGTCCATATTTTCAACGCAACAGCAGGGCTTAACATGGTCTGGCAACGACTAGAAGAGTGCTATGGTACACCCGAAGTGATCGAGAATGCACTGTTGAAGAAAATTGATGATTTTCCAAAACTGGCTAACAAAGACAATCACAAACTAAGAGAACTAGGTGACATTCTTCTCGAACTGGATTGTGCTAAAGTAGAAGGGTACCTTCCAGGCCTCGCTTATCTGGACACATCTCAGGGGGTAAACCCTATTGTAGAGAAACTTCCATTCAGTTTTCAAGAAAAATGGATAGCACAGGGATCCAAATATAAGGAGGACTATCGGGTAGCATTCCCACCATTCTCGTTCTTCTCGAGATTCATCAGGAACCAGGCGAAAATTAGAAATGACCCCAGCTTCACCCTCTACACCTCAACTAACCAGGTGTCCATGAAAAGTGAGAAACCTGCCAGGTACAGCAGCAAGACACCTGTGACTGTATACAAGACAGATGTGTCATCTGAGGCTTCAGACCACCAAACCAAACCCAGTAAGACAAAGGTTGAAAACCCTGACCGTCACTGCCCAATACATAACAAGCCTCATCCTCTTAAAAAGTGTCGTGGGTTTAGATACAAAACTCTAGATGAGCGCAAATCATATCTCAAAGACAATGGCATTTGTTTCCGATGTTGTGGGTCAACTCAGCACAGAGCTAAAGACTGTAAGGTTTCAATCAAGTGCTCTGAGTGCGACAGCGACAGGCATCTTGCTGCTCTGCATCCAGGCCCAGCCCCTACAAATACATACACCGCTACAGCAGAGACAGATAATGGCGGGGAGCAAGGTGACGATGCTCTTCTATCTGTCACCTCAAAGTGTACAGAGATCTGTGGTGAGGCAGTCAATCCAAGATCATGTTCAAAAATATGCTTAGTCAAAGCTTATCCGGCTGGGAAAAGAGAGAAAGCTGTCAAAATGTATGTAGTGCTTGATGAACAAAGTAACAAATCTCTGGCCAAGACAGAGTTTTTCAGTCTCTTCAACATCAATGACAACTCTGCTCCATACACCATGAAGACGTGTTCTGGGGTAACAGAGACTTCAGGCAGGAGAGCCGTCAACTTCATGGTGGAGTCTATAGATGGACACATGCAGCTCACTCTCCCTACTCTGATAGAGTGTGATATGATGCCAGACGATAGGATGGAGATTCCCTCCCCCGACATTGCGTATCATCATCCCCATCTGCAACCAGTTATGGACAGAATTCCAGCTGTGGACCCAGACGCTCCCATCTTCCTGCTCTTAGGACGAGTCATCTTAAGGGTACACAAGGTACGAGAGCAAATCAATGGGCCCCACAACACTCCTTATGCACAGCGACTCGACCTCGGGTGGGTCATTGTGGGTGAGGTCTGTCTGGGAACGGCTCACCGACCAGCCAATGTTAACGTGTTCAGGACAAACATACTTCAAAATGGTCGCACATCCTATCTGAGCCCTTGCCCTGACATCATCCAGGTAAAAGAGAACTACAACAGCGTAGCTCAGAAACACATCTCTCCCTCTACAGTGCACTTGAGAGATCCAATCACAACTGTGAACACAGACAGCCTGGGATGTTCCGTGTTCGACAAAACACAAGACGATGATAAACCAGCACCATCAGTGGAGGACAAAGCCTTCTTGGACATTATGGACAAACAGGTTTTCCAGGATGATGGAAACAACTGGGTGGCTCCACTACCCTTTCGGCCCAATAGACGTCGCCTTCCTAATAACAGGGAGCAGGCCATGAACCGTCTCACATCACTTCGCAGGACTTTAGACAAAAAGCCTGACATGAAGCGTCATTTTATTGACTTCATGCAAAAGATGCTGGATAACGACCAAGCCGAACCTTCACAGCCACTAGAGGGAGACAAAGAACGTTGGTATCTGCCCATATTTGGTGTTTACCATCCACAAAAGCCTGAACAAATACGAGTAGTATTTGACTCCAGTGCTAAGTGTCAAGGTGTGTCACTTAACGATGTTCTGCTCAGTGGTCCAGACTTAAACAACACACTCATGGGGGTCCTAATACGTTTCCGCAAGGATTGCATTGCACTAACAGCAGATGTGCAACAAATGTTTTACTGTTTTGGTGTACGTGGGGATCACAGAGATTACTTAAGGTTTCTCTGGTATGAAGACAACAACCCAGATAGAAACATAACTGAGTACAGGATGAAAGTCCATGTATTTGGGAACAGCCCTTCACCAGCCGTAGCCATCTACTGCATGAGACGAGCAGCGCTACAGGGTGAGAAGGAACACGGGTCAGAACCCAAGCAATATGTAGTGAGGAACTTCTACGTCGATGATGGTCTGACATCAGTAGCTACTACAGAAGAAGCTGTCAACATTCTAAGAAAAACACAAGCAATGTTGGCGGAGTCCAACATGAAACTACACAAGATTGCATCCAATAGCAAAACAGTTATGGAAGCCTTCCCTATGGAGGACCGTGCGAAAGACTTAAAAGATCTGGACCTAGGAGTGGATCCTCTCCCCTTTCAACGGAGTCTGGGACTTTCTTGGAACCTGGAAACAGACAGCTTCTCATTCCAGGTGTCCCACAATGAGAAGCCTTTTACTCGGAGAGGCATCCTGTCCACAGTGAATAGTCTTTATGACCCCCTTGGGTTCGTGGCTCCAATAACAATGCAAGGTAAAGCCTTAATCAGAGAACTCTCTTCTGATCAGAGTGAGTGGGATGTCACTCTTCCAACAGAAAAAGAAGAGAAATGGAAACAGTGGAAGCAAGTCCAGTGTCTCGCTGACACCTTTTGGAAAAGGTGGAGACAGGAGTACCTGACAACGCTGCAGAGACGCAGAAAATAGACAGCAGAAAAGCCAAATGTAAAAGTGGGAGATGTTGTCTTATTGAAAGACAGTCAGGCACACAGAAATGACTGGCCAGTCGGGCTTGTGGTAAAAACCTTTCCCAGTACTGACAAAAAGGTTAGGAAAGTAGAACTAAAAATTGTCAAGCAAGGAGCTGCTAAGGTGTTTCCGAGACCAATCTCAGAGATTGTTGTTCTTCTTTCTGAAGCATCCTAGAGACAAAAGATACAAATAGAAAGGACATTTGTTTCTTGATATGTTTTATTTAATAGTGGCACAATTTCATTATACCAGGCGGGGAGTGTGCTGCCATCCTGTTAGAAGATAACAGATTATTTTATTACAATGGTTAAATTGGATTTTCATTGTGTTCAATGGTGTTATTTGCCCCCTAGTGGCGCTTTCTGGTACTTAGAGAGACAACGCAAACGGGAAGTTCAGAATTGGTTTTGCACGCATAGAAGCAGCTACAAGCAACGCTACGGTGCAGGTCTTTCAATGTAGTTATTTCTTGTCACGCTTCAGCCTTGGAAAAATATTTGTTTGTAAGTTCAATTCAAGCATTTAGCTAATGATAATAATCTTGTTATTGATAGAGTTTCTTACATATCAATGTTGGTTGCATTTACTCACAAATTGCAATGCCTTTTGTGTATGTCGTTAGCTGTATTACTTTGCTCATGCGTCATGCAAACGAATTGTAAAATATACAATACTGTAGTTTTGTTACTGTTTCTAGTGTAATATGCTTTGTTATTCTACATAGATGGTTATACATTATTAGAGTAATGAAAGGAGCAATTACCATATGGTTAACAATTAGATATATGGTTTGGCATCATGCCAGATGCATGGTACCTTAGCACGTGCTTTGTATTTATGCAACTTCAAATGTTTAATGTACAGCTACAGTATGTCGGTGTGAATTGAACACTAAAGTATATTCTTTTCTGTATTTTGCAGTTTCACAACATAAACGTTTTCAATATATTCATTCAAGAAAAGTCACGCCTTGGGAGTTTTATTGAAGACTTAGTTGTTAGCTATCTGTCTAGTTTTGCATGGGAACGCAACTCAAGGGCAGAATAGACAGCGTCGTCGAGACGATGGACCACTGGGAGAGACAGAGAGTCCCTCCAACGCCCTCGCCAGGAATGACAGGGCCCTGATCGACCACTATCGCTGCAGTTTGCGCGAGTATGTCCGTCGGGAGTTGGCCTGCAGGGACAACACCCTCACCTCCGACCAGCTGGTGGACCTTTCCATTCGGCTGGATAACCCGTTGGCCACCCACGGACGTCCAGACAGGAGTCCGCACCGATGCCCATGGAGCTGGGAGGTGCTGCGCTCAGGGAGACCGGAGGATGTACCGTCTCGTGCACCGTGTGTGGCCACAGAGGTCACACTGCCAGTCGGTGTCGGGTTGGTTCCTCTGGGGGTCGAGGCAGCAGGCAGGGCACTCTGGCGTCATCCCAGGTGAGAAGGAACCATTCTCACCCAGAGCCCTCTGCTGCACACATGTATTTGTTTGTTACTTTTCCTGAGTTTTCCCCGCATTCCCAGCATAAGGCGCTCAACGATTCAGGCGTGGCTGGGAATTTTATAGACAGATAATTCGCCCATAGTTTATTGATCCCCATCGTTCCATTGGCTATGCCCTTCCCAGTTCACGCCTTAAACAGTTGACCATTAGGGTCAGGATTGATTAGGGAGGCCACCGCTCCTCTGGGCATGGTGACGCAGGGAGAATCAGTCTCTCCTTCATTGACTCTCCTGCGTTTCCCGTGGTGCTAGGCCTACCCTGGTTAGCTTGTCATGACCCCACTGATTCATGGCAATGGAGTGCTCTCACGGGGTGGTCGCGAGAGTGCTCAGGGAGGTGCTTAGGGGTTTCTGTTGGTGTTACTACCGTGGAAAGTCCAGACCAGGTCTGCACCGTGCGCATTCCCCCCGAATATGCCAATTTGGCTCTCGCCTTCTCCAAATATAAGGCGACTCAATTACCACCCCATCGACGGGGGGGGGGTTGTGCGATAATCTTCTGGTAGAAGCCACACTTCCCAGGAGTCACGTGTATCCCCTGTCACAGGCGGAGACGGTGGCTATGGAAACATATGTCTCCGAATCCCTGCGTCAGGGGTGCATTCGGTCCTCCAGTGCTAGCCTCCCTACACTGGCTTCCTATCAAGGCAAGGGCTGATTTCAAGGTTTTACTGCTAACTTACAAAGCATTACATGGGCTCGCTCCTACCTATCTCTCTGATTTGGTCCTGCCGTATATACCTACATGTACGCTACGGTCACAAGAGGCAGGCCTCCTAATTGTCCCTAGAATTTCTAAGCAAACAGCTGGAGGCAGGGCTTTCTCCTATAGAGCTCCATTTTTATGGAATGGTCTGCCTACCCATGTGAGAGACGCAAACTCGGTCTCAACCTTTAAGTCTTCACTGAAGACTCATCTCTTCAGTGGGTCATATGATTGAATGTCGTCTGGCCCAGGAGTGTGAAGGTGAATGGAAAGGCACTGGAGCAATGAACCGCCCTTGCTGTCTCTGCCTGGCCGGCTCAACTCTTTCCACTGGGATTCTTTGCCTCTAACTCTATTCCAGGGGCTGAGTCACTGGCTTACTGGTGCTCTTTCATGACATCCCTAGGAGTGGTGCGTCACTTGAGTGGGTTGAGTCACTGATGTGATCTTCCTGTCTGGGTTGGCGCCCCCCCTTGGTTTGTGCTGTGACAGAGATCATTGTGGGCTATACTCGGCCTTGTCTCAGAATGGTAAGTTGGTGGTTGAAGATATCCCTCTAGTGGTGTGGGGGATGTGCTTTGGCAAAGTGGGTGGGGTTATATCCTTCCTGTTTGGCCCTGTCCGGGGGTGTCATCGGATGGGGCCACAGTGTCTTTTGGCCTTTCTAGGGAGTTTTTCATAGCCACCGTGCTTCCACACCTGAATTGCTTGCTGTTTGGGGTTTTAGGCTGGGTTTCTGTACAGCACTTTGAGATGTCAGCTGATGTATGAAGGGCTATATAAATACATTTGATTTAGATTTTTTTTTTGTGAATTACTTAGTAATAAATAAATAATTTAAGACAATTGATGTATGGATGACTCATAGTGAAGACTGGGTTCGTGCAGATAACCAACAATTTACGGCGTTTGGAATGAGACTAACGTGAGGTACAGTAAATAATTAATTAATTCGAAGACTAATTGATCAGATAAAATATCTGATAAAATATCTGAAAAGTTATTTTAGGAAATGATAACTTCCTAGTTAATTAGTTACGTGATTAATCGGTTGATCGCGCACTAACTAATTACAGAGAATCTTTGATAAAATAATAATAATAATATATGCCATTTAGCAGACGCTTTTATCCAAAGCGACTTACAGTCATGTGTGCATACATTCTACGTATGGGTGGTCCCGGGAATCGAACCCACTACCCTGGCGTTACAAGCGCCATGCTCTACCAACTGAGCTATAAAAACTATCAGTCTTCAGTTAATGATAGTAAAGACACGACAACAGTGTTGTTGGGATGGGTAATGTATTGATGCTCGAGTGTCTTTTTGAGTCTTATTTTTGTATTTTTAGGTTTATATAGTTTTATGATTATGATTACTTATTTGTGCTGTTCCAAATTGTCTGAATAAAAATGACAGTTAGTGCAGAATGGTGGATTTAGACAGATCAAGAGATATGCTTAGATACACAGAAAAATAGACATATTTTGAACATTATGGCTCTAGATTCCAGGAAAAAAGCTCAATTCTGCTGCTTTCAATATACTTTGTATCTCTCATTTACTCAAGTGCACTTTCCTGGTCATAACATTCTATGACAAACACATGCCATACAGAAATTAGCTGCTACACACTAGTTCAGGGATTAAACACATCTCAGGGTCTAGGAACACTGCAACAACACTTGAAGAGCCTTGTGCTATCCTACAAAAGCTATAGTTTAGTTTCCTGTCAAGTCAAACAGCAGTTACTTAGCCATCTTCCATTACTGCACTGCTTTTGTCAACTCAACTGAGAGAGAAGTCACGCTGTTCAGCGTTCCCTCACTGGATCTGCTCTCTCCATAGCTCTAACTTCAGGCCCGCTCCAAGGCGTCCGCATGGTCCTAAGCCACCCGCTGAACTTCGAGAACAAACACACTCTCTTTTCTCTCCAATCTGAGCAAGATTGACAGCACAATAAATGAGGATGGGGGAGGGGCTATTAAAGGTGGCCAGTCATATATTATATAATCAAGTGATTATCACTGAAGTGAAAGGAGAGAGCCAACAGAGACACTACTAGAGGCAAACACACGGTCAGGCGAGTGGACAAGTTTATTTACAAAGGGGACATTTCTTAACGCCTGGATGGAAATGTAATGCATTGAGCAGGCATACCTATCTTTTGTAGATACATTGGGGCCGTTCTACAATACATTATACTGTACAAATGGGTACTACAGTAGAGTGCTACGGTCTCTTATTGTGTTATTGTTTCCAATAGTTAACCATTGTGAGAGACAGAGAAAGAGAGGTCGAGGTTGTACACTTCTTGTTGAGACGTTTCACTCATAACTCACAGGACCCAGCATCCTAGCTGAGTCCAGACTGGAGCCATGTCTCCAGAGAAGGAAAGCAATGGTCTCGAAAACGACACATTTGCTGTGAGTATGTACACATTTATTCCACTTCTGGAGGATTATGTTGACATTTTCTGCTGTGGCTATGAGTAGAGGTTATGTTGGACACACACACTGTATAGGCAGGACATGTTACATGTACTGGCTTTAAGCCTGGAACTTTTAGAGATGTTTATCTATACAAATATTACATTTTGGGCTACATAGGTTTGCAAGTGCAACCTATTACATGTATAGGCAGGATTGGGTAGGTTACTTTCTAAATGGAATCTGTAACAGTTACTAGTTACCTGTCCAAAATTGTAATCAGTCATTTAACTTTTGGATTACCCAAACTCGGTGACGTAATCTGATTACATTCAGTTACTTTTAGATTACTTTCCCCTCTAGAGGCATTAGAAGAAGACAAAAATGTATGTTACCAATTGAACAACATCTATTGCAGGATAGACCAATGTTAAAGTTTACATAGCTGGCCATATATGGATATTACATTTGACTTTATTGGTTGGTTATGTAGGCTTCTTCTAACCCATCACATTCAACTACATATAATAATACAATTAAATTGCAAAGATTGTTTTTTGCAAACCTCCTTTCTGAATTTAAAAGTAATCTTCTACTTTTTCAAAAGTATCTGTAATCTGAGTACAATATTTTTGCTGGTAACATAACAGAATACAGTTAACATTTTTTTTGTAATCCCTTACATGTAATGGATTACATGTGATCCATTACTCCCTGACCCTGTGTATAGGTTTTGACATAGATTAATGTGTAAACTCAAACAAAGAAACAAATTCCCTGTGATTTTCAGCCTTGGTAATATATTGATCTCTTCCTCTTACCAAACCACATAGCATAACACAGGTGGTGCTCTCCAGATTGCGTAAGCCTACCTTTGTAAAAACGGTCTAGAATAGTCATCATTTCCCAGAAGTCAGAGTGAATTCATAAGAACTGAGTGACTTGAGCACCTTTGAATGGGGCTTGTTTACATGAATGCTATTTCAACCCAACAGTCACATGTATATTTTTAAATGAAAGAATTTGTACTCTAGGATGGGTCTGGTGAAGCAGAATGAAGGTGCTCATTCTCAGTAGGCTGAGAAGAGTTGTTTACTTATGGTACAGCCTTGATGATCACCTGAGCCTCAACATTCCAATCCCTCATGCGTAACGAACATACTGTACGGCTCTCTGGTGCAAATCATTGACTGTGAAAAGTGTTGTGTTATCAGAAGTCATGTCTTATTGGCCAATTATTTGCTAATACCTTAAAATAAACGGTTACTGCTAACGCATGCCAACAGGCTACATGCATCTCTGAGGCAATCTATTCAGCTAACACTGATAGGCTAGCGTTGGTGCACAACTGTTACGGATACAGCTATTCTGTGTGTGTATCCTGTGTGTGTGTGTATGTCTTTTCTCTCCTTCTCCCCTCCTCACAGGTGGCAATCATTATTCCCCAATCAGTCATCAATCAGTCGCTAATCAGAAGACACACCTCCTCCTGTTTCCATTACCCAATCACATCCCCTTTCCCTTGGTTTAAAAACCCATTCAGTTGTTTCCTCTGGAGCTCATTACTTCTGTCATACAGTCTCTTAGTAGTTCTCTTGTTTGTGTTAGCACCTCCAGATCACTTTGTCCCCACCTGTGAGTATTGTTTGTGTTATGGTGTTTGATGGTGGGAAAGGGGGAACCAAGACAAGTTGCCCATGGGCATACACTACCCATAGGACTACTTTGTCTAAGAACCCTAGGTAGAACTGGGTGGACCACCCACTGTATTTTTGGTTAGTTCGTTAGCTGTATAGTAGTAGGCTAGTCTAGCTTAGGGGTGTTTTGGGATATTTGTTTCTTTCCTTGGGTCCAGCTCAGCCCTTTTTTCTGCACCCCCTTTACCGTGTGTTTTCAAATAAACCCTGAGTGTTTGACGGTAATTGAGTTGTCTGTGGTTTTTCGTTTGCATTTTCACTCTGTCACTATTATAATTTGCATGAGTTGTGTTACGGGTCTCGTTACCATCTCCCCCTAGACTGCCGGGCCAAAAAGGGATTTCGTAACAACTACTTTACGTGACATGGGATTCTAGAATGTCTTAATGTTGACTGTAAACAAACACTTTCAGTAAATCATTGAAAACCCCTTTGGGTTGTATGCTATATTATGGGTGATATTACGTTATGGGTAATATTATGCCATGCGTTATGGTAACTTTGAAGGATTATATTTAATTTATCACAAGACATCTAGTGGCCCTTTTGGGTACTTCAGATAATCACAGGTGTCTGTATCTCTCGTCGTCTTTTATTTTATTCTACCTTTATTTAACTAGGCAAGTCAGTTAAGAACAAATTCTTATTTTCAATGACTGCCTGTTCAGGGGCAGAACGACAGATTTGTACCTTGTCAGCTCGGGGGTTTGAACTTGCAACCTTCCGGTTACTAGTCCAACGCTCTAACCACTAGGCTACCATGCCACCCCCTCTGTGTGGCCTTGTCACATGTAAAATATATAAAACAATCAAACAAGATGATACAAAATGTAATAATAGAATGACAAAGTTGGAAAACATGATCCAAAATATAAACCAACTTAGTGAATACCATTGGTGTTTAATATGAGGGTTTCAGCATGATATCCTTTATTTTTTTTACACACTTATTTCTTTTAAGTCAAGTCTTTGTTATAAATGTTGTGCTGCCAAACTTGTGGCAAGTGAAACAAGTCAAGAGTTTGCCATTGTTGATTTAGATGTTTATTTTTAATTAGGCTATTTTCTCTTGAATTTAAGTATGAATAACCAAAATTACCATAGATTACCTGCTAATTGACCTGTCGCTATGCCCCACCTCAGAATTGTGGGCAACCAATTGCAGTGCTCCAATGGATAGCAACTGTCGTCGAGTCGGACACCTCGCACAAACTCACGTTTAAATCACAAAGCCAGGCCGTGGCAAAGTTTTCTTCAAAAAATAAATATTGAAATGGTAAAAATAATTTAACAGTGCACCAGGATTACTTGCTACTGTGATTTCTGAAATGTAGAGCCTGTTGAGGGATTTTTTTAATTTTTAAAATTCTAATTAACCGGGCGGGGCTGAGCGATGGGTGAATTACTAAAGATTTCGTTAACTTTGGTCAGTTACTGATAGCTTTGTAACCCTAGTTATCACTGATACGCTTTTGTTCTAGGTGATATTATGCCTGTATTATTCCTGTAGTATGGGTAATGTTATGCCTGTGAGTCAGCCCATTTGGGATTAAACAGAAGAAAATGCACGGAAACAGGGAGGTACTACCTGGATTAGCCAATGGGAGACTCACATTTTCCTATTCCATTGCAGAATTAAATGTTTTCCATTGTCCTAATGAATGAGACGTTGCTATCTGTCCTGTAGATTCATGGGCATTTCTGTGAGCTGGAGAATGATGGAGAGGGCTCTGACCTCTCTGAGGAGGATGACAAGAACAAGCTGGCCTACTGTGTCACAGACGTCCCAGCCTGGTACCTATGCATAATCCTGGGCATCCAGGTAAATCCAATCCCTACTCTGTTTTATTGGAGGCCACAGGGTTCCCTTCTCACTGGTTGAGGTTGGAGAGGTTGGGCCTCCTTGGGATTCCATTGATTTGATCAGCCAATGTAATCAATTGGATGAACAGTCAAACTAACCTAGTTTTTGAGGATGAATTTGGCTGCAAATGAAAAATTAAAATCACAGTCACATGAGGGCCTCAAGAATAAGATCTTAAGAGATTCAACTGAGTTCTGTTGAGGCTGATGGCAAGTACTGTTCCTGTACCTGTGATTTCATCTGCTCACCTTGGCCTCAGTATCAGTGATGTAACAGTCATGAGTGCATCTCTTCTTCCTCTCTTACATCCATGTCCCCCTCTCGTCAGCATTTACTGACAGCGTTTGGGGGGATAATTGCCATCCCTCTGATCCTGTCTCAGGGTCTGTGTCTGCAGCACGATGGCCTGACCCAGGGTCACCTCATCAGCACCATCTTCTTTGTGTCAGGCGTGTGCACCCTGCTGCAGGTCACCTTCGGAATCAGGTGAGTGAAGCTGTGGTTGGTTGGATATGGCTTTGGACAAATTATTCAACAGCAACAGAGTGTCTGTCAAAATAAATGAGGCCAAAAGCAGGGAGAAGGTACAAGGGAGTCTATTGTTTAGTTGGTCAATAAAGATTGTCCTTGATAATATATCCTGGGCAATATCAAGGTGGAGTCATCCAACCATGACACTATATAAGGCAATCTACTAGTCATGAATTGCCAGACATCAAAGGGGCGAGGCGTCTCTTTGTTGTATTGTCATGTGGGAATCAAAGCAAAGTACAATAAAATCCATGGCAATTTCCTGGAATTTTACTTAAGGCAAAACACAATATCTGATTTGGTTGTCATGCTTTCCAGGAGATCCAGCAGTAGACTATCGTTTATTGTAAAGATTGATTTTGCTGAAGCATCTGATTAGCTAGGTTGTACAGTATGAGCTCTCACGTTTCTTTCTAAGCCTCTGATATTCAGAGCCAGTTTTTCAGGTCAGTGTGCTGCATTAGCCTCACACCATAGCATATTCTCGACTGGGCACTGGGTCTTTGTGAAATTAAAGCCATCAAGAGCTGAATCTCTAACGGAAGAACTGGTAATGGAGCTCAGCTCCCCCACTCATACAATTCCAGGTCATCGAGCCTGAATTGGCACGGGGTCAATAGAAGAGATTAGCTTGGTCATATGCAGGAGGAGTGGTGAAGTATACAGTGCCTTCAGAAAGTATTCACACCCCTATACCTTTTTCATATTTTGTTACAACCTTGAATACTTTGGGAGTGAAGATTTGCTCGACAAGTCAGATAATACCGTAAATTTCATGGATTAACTCTGTGTGCAATAATGGTGTTTAACGTGATTTCTGAATGACTACCCCCATCTATGTGCCTTGCAAAGAAGGTCACCTTTTGGTAGATGAGTAAAAATGTAATAAAAAAGCAGACGTTGAATGTCCCTTTGAGTATGATGAAGTTACTAATTACAATTTGGATGCTGCATCGATACACCTAGTCACTACAAAGATACAGCCGTCCTTCCCAACTCAGTTGATGGAGAGGACGGAAACCGCTCGGGGATTTCAGCATGAGGCCAATGGTGATTATAAACCAATTACAGCGTTAACTGGCTGTGATAGGAGAACTGAGAACGGCTCAACGACATTGTAGTTACTCCACAATACTAACCTAAATGTCGAAGTGAAAAGAAGGAAACGGTTATAGAATAAAAATATTCAAAAACATGCCTCCTGTTTGCAATAAAGCACTGAAGTAATACTGCAAAAAATGTGGCAAAGCATTATGTTTGGGCAGATCCAACACAACACATCACTGAGTACCACTCTTTATAATAAGACAAGTATATTTTCAAGCATGGTTGTGGTTGCATCATGTTATGAGTTTGCTTGTCATCGGCAAGGGCTAGGGAGCTTTTTGGGGATAAAAATAAAATAAATATACTGTAGCTAAGCACAGGCAAAGTCCTATTGGAAAACCTGGTTCAGTCTGCTTTCCAACAGACACTGAGACAAATCCACCTTTCAGCAAGACAACCTAAAATGCATGACCAAATACACAAATACCAAGATGACATTTAATGTTCCTGAGTGGCCTAGTTACAGTTTTGACTTAAATCGGCGTGAGAATTTCTGTCAAGACATGAAAATGACTGTCTAATAATCATCAACAACCAACTTCAAAGAGCTTGAATAATGGGCAAATATTGTAGAATCCAGATTTGCTAAACTCTTACAGATTTACCCAGAAAGACTATGTCTGTAATGTAATTTCTGCCAAGGTCATTCTAATGTATGTATTGACACAGGGGTTTAATACTAATGAAATCAAAATATATTGTTTCCGTTAAAAAAAAGATGATAGAATGTTTGTTCCACTTTGACATTGGAGTATTTTGTGTAGATCGTTGAATTGTTTTCTTTACTATTGTTAGTCCCACTTTGTATCACAACAAAATGTTGAAAAAGTCAAGGGGTGTGACTACTTTCTGGAGGCACTGTAGTTGTCAAGCTTATGTAGGTTAGGTTAACTGTGTTCTTATGTCATCTATGTAATCTATATCCAGACCATGATGAGCTGATATCTGATAATACACTTTCAAGAATATACTGAATGGGCGGTTCTTAATTTCTGGTGGCATTTGGGCAGATTAGAAAGCATGTACTTAATTTTCTATATTTGTAATTTAAATGTACATCCTCCCATTCTAAATCAACTAATATGGCAGCTTAATGACTTGAAATAATTGTGACCATTATCAACACTGTGCCACCAGTAGGAGTAGTAATGACTGTAACACCAATGACTCATTTGAGGTAATTGAGGCTTTTCTTAAACTGAGGCCTAATGTGATTTCATTAATACATGTAGCTCACAATGCAATTTTCGTTCATTTAAATTGAGTAACACCAATGACACTTTGAATTTAGACAACCCATATCATCATTGGAATCCTGAAATGTATGACATACTAAAAAGGTGTGATTAGCTCATAATTTTCTTTAATATAGATCCCTCCCGCAATAACCGTTTCCCACTTCAGGGAATGCTCAAGGTCCTGGTAAATCCTTGTAATGAGTGATTTTCTTTTTAAATATTTTTTTTTACCCTCTTCTCTCCCCAATTTCGTGGTATCCAATTGTTAGTAACTACTATCTTGTCTCATCGCTACAACTCCCGTACGGGCTCGGGAGAGACAAAGGTTGAAATCCATGCGTCCTCTGAAACACAACCCAACCAAGCCACACTGCTTCTTAACACCGCGCATCCAACCAGGAAGTCAGTCGCACCAATGTGTTGGAGGAAACACAGTGCACTAGACCACTGCGCCGTAATGACTGATTTGCGAAGTCTTAAAACCAATTACATAAAACTAAGGGACACATATTATATTTGTCAAACAAATATGTATTGTAGTAGCCTTTGTTTTAGTGATCTATGCAATATAGTAAATATGTTTGTTTTACTTTCTACCATTCAAAATAATAGAGATGCCAACAAGCCAATTTGCTTGCCCTAACTACTTTAAACAATGCATAAACATATGTTGCAGTATAAAGGACTTGCGTTATGTTTTATCATTGATAAACAGTTCAATATAAACAACGTTTGTTACTATTTGTAATTAGGGGTTTTCAACATTTTGTGATACAAAGTGGGATTAACATGGATTCGTTTGTAAACACAACAATTCAACAATTCAACAATCTACACAAAGTAGTCCAATGTCAAAGTGGAACAAACATTCTATCATCTTTTTATGGGTTCACAGCAAAGTTGACATGGTCAAATAACTCAAGCAAAGATTGATTTAGTCCGAGCAAAACTAAGGGATTGGTTGAGTTATTGATAAATAAGCAAATCTGATTTTACATGTCCATTTAAACCCTTTGTAGCGCCACTCCACAAAGACTTACAGATGTAGGATTTGATCACTTAATTTGATCACTCTTATTTTCCTGTTGTAGCAAACTGGTTTAAATTAAGATCCCTACATCTGTATGTAATGCTAATGCTCAAAACCATCTGCAATTCTTTTCTCCTCATGAACCATACATCAGATTCACTCCATAACATAAGTTGCTGCTTGAAATATGTCCACACTGTAACTTGCATGCTAATGCTAAAAATACTTACAAATTAATATCATGAAGCACAAATCAGATTGACTCCAGATTTGAAAAATTAGAAACCGGAAATCCTGTCGGTTTAGCAGTTAGCACATTACAGCTGTGAGATATTATTTGAAGTATTTTGGAACTGAGATGTAAATCATTTACACAAATAGATTGACAAAACAAAGTCCCAGAATTCAAAGATGATCGCAATATACCAGTACACTAATGTTGAAAATATTTAACAAATCTTAACATATTTCGTTTAGATTATAAATTTAGATTATATCAGATCTGCGCTTGCCAATACCTGCATAGCAGATGTTTTGGCAGTGTCAAAGGTAGAACTGTGTTAAAACGATGGAATGTAAAATGTTGGCTAGCCTTATTTACACCTCGATTTGGCTAATATAATTCCTCATTATTTAATTGAATGATTTTCTATTTTTGTGTCACAATAATTCTCTATAACCTACACTTTCTCATTCTGAATTTATAATTCGAGTGAGACGGGTGTGGCTCGATGTTCAATAACCCACGAGCAGCCACTCCAGTGTGTTTAATATAATAATAATATATGCCATTTAGCAGACGCTTTTTATCCAAAGCGACTTACAGTCATGTGTGCATACATTCTACGTATGGGTGGTCATGGTTGCAAAAGACGGAGGATGCAAATGCCACCACAATTCAAGATCGAACCACACAGTGCATTTGGAAACTATTACAGCCTTATTCTAAAATTGATTAAATTAATTCCCCCCCCTCATCAATCTACACACAATACACCGTAATGACAAGACAAAAACAGGTTTTTCGAAAGTTTTGCAAATGTACAGATTTTTTTTAATCTAAAATTTACATAAGTATTCAGACCCTTTACTCAGTACTTTGTTGAAGCACCTTTGACAGCGATTTATAGCCTTGAGTCTTCTTGGGTATGATGCTACCAGCTTGGCACACCTGTATTTTGAAGAGTTTCTCCCATTCTTCTCTGCAGATCCTCTCAAGCTCTGTCAGGTTGGATGGGGAGAGTCTCTGCACAGCTATTTTCAGGTCTCGACAGAAATATTCGATAGTCAAGTTAGGGCTCTGGCTGGGCCACTCAATGACATTCAGAGACTTATCCCGAAACCACTCCTGCGTTGTCTTGGCTGTGTGCTTCTGGTCGTTGTGCTGTTGGAGGGTGAACCTTCGCCCCAGTCTGAGATCCTGAGCACTCTGGAGCAGGTTTTCATCAAGATCTCTATCTTTCCCTCGATCCTGACTAATCTCCCAGTCCCTGCCGCTGAATAACATTCCCAAAGTGTGATGCTGCCACCACCACACTTCACCGTAGAGATGGTGCAAATTTTCTTCCAGATGTAATGCTTGGCATTCAGGCCAAAAAGTTCAATCTTGGTTTCATCAGACCACAGATTCTTGTTTCTCATAGTCTGAGAGTCCTCTAGGTGCCTGTTGGCAAACTCCAAGCAGGGTGTTGTGCCTTTTACTGAGGAGTGGCTTCCGTCTGGCTAGAGATGGTTGTCCTTCTGGAAGGTTCTCCCATCTCCACAGAGGAACTCTTGAGCTCTGTCAGTGATCGTCGGTTTCCTGACCAAGGCCCTTCTCCCCCGATTGCTCAGTTTGGGTAGGCGGCCAGCTCAAAGGAGTGTCTTGGTGGTTCCAAACATCTTCCATTTAAGAATTATAAAGGCCACTGTGTTCTTGGGGAACTTTAATGCTGCAGACATTTTTTGCTACCAGATCTGTGCCTCTACACAATCCTTTCTCGGATCACTACGGACAATTCCTTCAACCTCATGCCTTGGTTTGTGCTCTGACAAGCACTGTCAATCTGTTATGTAGGCAGGAGTGTGCCTTTCCAAATCAATTGAATTTACCACAGGTGGACTCCATTCAAGTTGTAGTAACATCTCAAGGATGATCAAAGGAAACAGGATGCACCTGAGCTCAATTTTGACTCTCATAGCAAAGGGTCTGAATACTTATGTAAATGAGGTATTTCTGTTTTTTATGTGGAAATATTTCTGAAAGCCTGTTTTCACTCTGTCATTATGGGGCATTGTGTGTAGATTGATGAACATTTTATATTGAATCCGTTTTAGAATGAGGCTGTAACGTAACAATGTGGAAAAAGGGAAGGCGTCTGAATACTTTCTGAATGTATTGTACACTACATAACCAAAAGTATGTGCACACCTGCTCATCGAACATCTCATTACAAAACCATGGGCGTATAAATATGGAGTTAGTCCCACCTTTGCTGCTATAATAGCCTCCACTCTTCTGGGAAGGCCTTCCACTAGAAGTTGGAACAAAAACAGCCCCAGAACATTATTCTTCCTCCAACAAACTTTACTGTTAGCACTATGCATTGAGGCAGGTAGCGTTCTCTTGGTATCTGCCAAGTCCAGATTCGTCCATTGGACTGTCAGATGGTGAAGCGTGATTCATCACTCCAGAGAACACATTCCCACTGCTCCAGAGACCAATGGCAATTACACCACTCCAGCTGACACTTGGCATTGCGTATGGTAATCTTTCGGCTTGTGTGTGCGGCTGCTTGGCCATGGAAACCTATTTCATGAAGCTCCTGATGAAATGTTATTGTGCAGATGTTGCTTCCAGAGGCAGTTTGGAACTCATTAGTGAGTGTTGCAACCGAAGACATACCATTTTTACACGCTTACACACTTCCGCACTCGGTGGTCCCATTCTTTGAGCTTGTGTGGCCTACCACTTCCCGGCTGAGCCGTTGTTGCTCCTAGATGTTTCCACTTCAAAATAACAGCACTTACAGTTGACTAGGGCAGCTCTAGCAGGGCAGAAATGTGATGAATTGACTTGATAAAAAGGTGACATCCTGAGACAGTGCTATGTTGAAAGTCGGAGCTCTTCAGTAAGGCCTTTCTGCTGCCAGTGTTTGTCTATGGATATTGTAGCTGTGTGCTTGATTGTATACACCTGTCAGCAACGGGTGTGGCTGAAATAGCTGAATCAACTAATTTGAAGGGTATGTACTGTATTTAAGTTTATTTTGGACATAAATTTTGCAAAAGCTCTCTCCTTTCTGGACTTATTTTATGGATTAGAGCAATTCTGATTACCCAAAGTGATAGTAAGGTATATGGAGCAAAAGCTGAGAGACCTTACACAGAGCACAGGTCACCTGAATCCATAATCATGCAGGCAAATGCTTGATGAATCATTATTCAGAAAAGCCAACCATCAACCTAGTCCCAGATCTGTGTAGAACATGAAGATGGCAAAAGAGCCAGTGTTGCTGTTTCATCTCTGGTCCAACCTGACCAACCATAACCTCCAACTACTACTTCACAAGACAAGTCTGTTTCTGATTATACTATAAAGGGGAAGAATTCCTTATGTAACAATCTAAAGATTCTCGCCTGAACATCTATTCTCTGCAATTTGTGATTTAAGGTATCTGTCTTACTCTCCCCTCTATCTCCCATCTCTCTCTATCCCTCAGACTGCCCATTGTTCAGGGGGGTACCTTTGCCTTTCTAGCTCCCTCCATGGCTATGCTGTCAATGCCAGAGTGGACATGCCCTGCCTGGACCCAGAACACTTCCCTGGTCAACACCACCTCTCCTGTGTACATAGATGTGTGGCAGAGCCGCATGCGAGAGGTGATTTGTTTTTAACTAGTCAAGTCAGTCAAGAAGAAATTCTTATTTACAATGACGGCCTACCAGGGAACAGTGGGTTAACTGCCTTGTTCAGAATCACAGATTTTTGTCTTGTCAGCTTGGGGATTCGATCCAGCAACTTTTCGGTTACCTGCTGCCTTTTAGTAATGTGATTGAAATATAAAGTGTCTCCTAAATGACAATAATGTAAAGAAAGAGCAATTTGATCATTTTTTGATAACCCTTGATACACCAGTCTCAACTCTAAACGTCCCTTTTTCAGGACACTGTCTTTCAAAGATAATTAGTAAAAATCCAAATAATTGTAAAGGGTTTAAACATTGTTTCTCATGCTTGTTCAATGAACCATAAACAATGAATGAACATGCACCTCTGGAATGGTCGTTAACAGCTTACAGACGGTAGGCAATTAAGGTCACAGTTATGAAAACGTAAGACACTATAGAGGCCTTTCTACTGACTCTGAAAAACACCAAAAGAACGATGCCCAGGGTCCCTGCTCATCTGCGTGAATGTGCCTTAGGCATGCTGCAAGGAGGCATGACGACTGCAGATGTGGCCAGGGCAATAAATTGCATTGCCCGTACTGTGAGACGCCTAAGACTGCGCTACAGGGAAACAGGAAGGAGAGCTGATCATCCTCGCAGTGGCAGACCACGTGTAACAACACCTGCACAGGAACGGGACATCCAAACATCGCACCTGCGGGACAGATGGCAACAACTGCCCGAGTTACACCAGGAACGCACAATCCCTCCATCAGTGCTCAGACTGTCCGCAATAGGCTGAGAGAGGCTGGACTGAGGACTTGTAGGCCTGTTGTAAGACAGGTCCTCACCAGACATCACCGGCAACAACGTTGCTTATGGGCACAAACCCACCGTCGCTGGACCAGACCGGACTGGCAAAAAAGTGCTCTTCAGTGACTATTCACGGATTTGTCTCACTGAGGCCTGTACTCTGAAGAAGGATCGATTTGGAGGTAGAGGATCCATGTGTCACAGCATCATCAAACTGAGCTTGTTGTCATTGCAGGCAATCTCAACGCTGTGCGTTAAAGGGAAGACATCCTCCTCCCTCGTGGTACCATTCCTGCAGGCTCATCCTGACATGACCCTCCAGCATGACAATGCCACCAGCCATACTGCTCGTTCTGTGCGTGATTTCCTGCAAGACAGGAATGTTAGTGTTCTGCCATGGCCAGAGAAGAGCCCGGATCTAAGTCCCATTGAGCACGTCTAGGACCTTTTGGATCGGAGGGCCATTCCCCCCAGAAATGTCCGGGAACTTGCAGGTGCCTTGGTGGAAGAGTGGGGTAACATCTCACAGCTAGAACTGGCAAATCTGGTGAGGAGGAGATGCACTGCAAAAATGAGGAGATGCACTGCAGTACTTAATGCAGCTGGTGGCCACACCATATACTGACTGTTACTTTTGATTTGGAGCCCCCTTTGTTCATGGACACATTATTCCATTTCTGTTAGTCACATGTCTGTGGAACTTGTTCAGTTCATGTCTCAGTTGTTGAATCCTATGTTCATATCAATATTTACAGATGTTCAGTTTGCTGAAAATAAACGCAGTTGACAGTAAGAGGACGTTTCTTTTTTTGCTGAGTTTACATATTGTATACACATTAATTTTTCACATGAAATAAAGATTAAAAACTATTTTGTGTTTATTGATGTGTGTTTATTGATGTGTGTTTGCTCATGTGGTGTGTTTGTATTCCTCTACAGCTGCAGGGCTCCATCATGGTGGGCTCTTTGTTCCAGGTGCTGGTGGGTTTCTCTGGACTCATCGGTTTCTTCATGCGATTTATTGGCCCCCTTACCATCGCACCCACCATTTCTCTGATTGGCCTGTCCCTGTATGACTCGGCTGGAATGAGCGCAGGGAACCACTGGGGCATCTCCACTATGTGTGTAAACTCCCCACAAGCCTGTATTTATCAACTGTTGAACTGGGCCCATATCCACAAAGTGTCTCAGAGTAGAAGATTTGTCATAAGTGCTGAGAAGAGACATTTTACTCCTACTCTTATGGGTAAAAAGCTATGCATGAAGCCTCTTTAGTCATAAGAGTCCCACCTAGACGACAGGTATTTAGGAGACCTCATGCGCTGTGAGAACCAGTTAAAGAAAAATCCACTCAAAAATTATATATATATATATATTTTTTTTTTTTTTCATTAGTCTACTGTTGCAGTCAAGTTGTCAAGATAATGGACTTTCAAGAAGCAGTGTCACTTTCCACATCATCATGATGTGACACTTGACATTTTGGGACTGTATCAGCAGTGGACTAATGAAAACAATACCTAAAGAGTGGATTTTGAGTGGATACTATGAAAAATCTTACCCATTCTAAATGCACCACTGGATGGCTCATTCTGCTTTGTGAAGAGTTTTTCTCTTTCCTACAGGACAACTGCTCTGATCATCCTGTTCTCCCAGTACTTCCGACACATCCCTGTACCATTCCCCACATACAGCAAGACCAAGAAACTCCACACCTCCAGGATCTACATCTTCCAGCTTCTCCCTGTACGTCCATTGGAAAATAAAGGACTAGATTCTATCAGATCCGCACTAGCCGACATCTGCACAGCGGTTGTTTTGGAGGTGTCGGGTGTGGAAATGCGTTAGAGCTGTCAATCCACAAGTGTCTCCCTGCGTGACATTGCTATTGGATGAAAAACTACACCCGACTTTATAGCCGACAAATCCCATGCAGCCATGTAAGAAGTTCATGAAGCTGCGCTACAAGTTCAACCACTCAAATGCGTGATGTTCTATTGTTTACACCGCAATTAGACTGATAGGCTATAAACCCCCCCCCCCCCCCATCCAAATGAACATGAAAACATGCATTAGCCTGTCATAATTTCGACAATCGATAGAGCCTACTCTTTCTTTCACCGTTTTGAACTTCTAACGTTTTAGGGATCATAAGGAAGGGATTGGTTGGTGTCACACGAGCAGCCACTCACTGATTTGTCAGCTCATACTGCAGTTACACCTCCAACAACGCAAAACTATCCACTACCCTCGAGCTGATTGAATCGAGGCCAAAGACTCAAAGTTGTTCATTGTTCACTTATGGACCTTATATAGCCCAAAGTTTTCCCTGGTCAGTTCCTGTGGTCTGGAAACACTCCTGGTCCTGATAATGACTGGTGTAGTATTTCCATGTACAGTACTGTGTGTGACTTCTTCCTCAGGTGCTCCTTGGCATCACACTGTCATGGCTGATCTGTTACATTTTCACCATCTCTAATGTCCTGCCCTCCGAGCCGGAGCAGTACGGCTACCTGGCTCGCACAGACCTGAAGGGGGATGTCATAAGCCAGGCCCCTTGGTTCAGATTCCCATATCCAGGTACGAAGCACAGCTGCTCAGTGGGATCATAAGCAATAACTCCATAACCTGATATTCAGTTTTTCCTGGTATGGCCACATGGTCAAAAAACTCAGGGCTTATCACAATCCTAACCCAACCTTCAGTAGTTAGTGCTGTATGGGTAACTAATATGTATGGTTTATCGGTTATGGAACGTGCCTTCCGAAATTATTCAGATCCCTTGACTTTTCCATATTTTGTTATGTTAGACTTATTCTAAAATTGATTTTTTTTTAAATCCTTAGCAATCTACACACAATACTCCATAATAAAATGGTTAAAATAAAAAACAGAAATACCTTATTTACATGAGACTCGACATTGAGCTCAGGTGCATCCTGTTAACATTGATCATCCTTGAGATGTTTCTACAACTTGATTGGAGTCCACCTGTGGTAAATTGATTTGGAAAGGCACACTCCTGTCTATATGAGGTCCCACAGTTGACTGTGCATGTCAGAGCAAGAACCAAGCCATGAGGTCGAAGCAATTGTCTGTAGAGCTCATAGACAGGATTGTGTTGAGGCACAGATCTGGGGAAGGGTACCAAAAAATGAAGGTCCCCAAGAACACAGTGGCCTCCATCACTCTTAAATGGAAGAAGTTTGGAAACACCAGCCAAAGCCCAGCAATCGGAGGAGAAGGGCCTTGGTCAGGGAGGTGAACAAGAACCCGATGGTCACTCTGAGCTCTAGAGTTCCTCTGTGGAGATGGTTGTCTTTCTGGAAGGTTCTCTCATCTCTGCAGCACTCCAAAAATCAGGCCTTTATGGCGGAGTGGCCAGACGGAAGCCACTCCTCAGTAAAAGGCACATGAAAACCCGCTTGGAGTTTGCCAAAAGGCACCTAAAGACTCTCAGAGCATGAGAAACAAGATTCTCTGGTCTGATGAAACCAAGATTGAACTCTTTGGCCTGAATGCCAAGCGTCACGTCTGGCACCATCCCTATGGTAAAGCATGGTGGTGGCAGCATCATGCTGTGGGAATGTTTTTCAGCAGTAGGGACTGGAACTAATCAGGATCTAGGCAAAGATGAATGGAGCAAAGTACGGAGATCTCTTATGAAAACCTGCTCCAGAGTGCTCAGGACCTCAGACTGGGGTGAAGGTTCACCTTCCAACAGGACAACGACCTTAAGCACACAGCCAAGACAACACAGGAGGGGCTTTGAGACAAGTCTCTGAATGTCTGAGTAGTCCAGCCAGAGCCCGGACTTGAACCCTATCTAACATCTCTGGAGAGACCTGAAAGTAGCTGTGCAGCAACCTGACAGGGCTTGAGAGGATCTGCAGAGAGGAATGGGAGAAAATCCCAAAATACAGGTGTGCCAATCTTATAGTGTCAAACCCAAGAAGACTTGAGGTGTCATCGCTGCCAAATGTGCTTCAACAAAGCACTGACTAAAGGGTCTGAATACTTATGTAAATGTGATATTTAATTTATACATTTTTTTATAAATGAGCAAACCTGTTTTTGCGTTGTCATTATGGGGTATTGTGTGTAGATTGATGAGGAGAAAAACGATTAAATCAATTTTAGAATAAGGCTGTAACCTAACAAAGTGGAAAAAGTAAAGGGGTCTGAATATTTTCCGAAGACACTGTATATGAATAGAAATACCCAAATGTGTTCTATGTTAACTGGAACCCCTTATTCTGATTCCAATCTCAGGCCAGTGGGGTTTGCCAACTGTGAGCCTGGCGGGAGTGGTAGGGATCTTGGCTGGGGTGTTATCCTCCATGATAGAGTCGGTGGGGGACTACCACGCCTGTGCCAGACTATCAGGGGCCCCTCCACCCCCTAAGCATGCCATCAACAGGGGCATTGGCATTGAGGGGATTGGCTGTCTGCTGGCTGGGGCCTGGGGCACGGGCAACGGAACCACCTCCTATAGTGAGAATGTGGGTGCACTGGGCATCACCAAGGTAAGAGGGGCTAGAGGCTGTTTTTAGATTTAGACTGTAATACAATTTTGAGCATATTATAGATAAATCAATGATTTTTGGAATATGGAAGTTATACAAGCTATTGGGTGTTATAAAGTCTCAACAGACATGGTTATTTCTTTCTCTCTCAGGTGGGCAGTCGCATGGTGATCGTTGCTGGTGGGGCATTGATGATCATCATGGGACTTTTCTGTAAAATTGGAGCAATTTTCACCACCATCCCCACACCTGTGATTGGAGGAATGTTCTTGGTCATGTTCGGGGTCATTTCTGCAGCTGGAGTTTCAAATCTGCAGGTAAACGCAGTTGTCTAGGTTTATTTACACGTTGAATAGTACAATGGTCACTATAGAGACATTTTACATATGAAGGCTTTTTCAGTCATGTCTTACCTGTCATGTCTTATCTTTCAGTTAAATTGCCAGCAAAAATATTATAATCAGATTACTTTTATATTCAGAAAGGATTGAAGAAAGGCGGAAGTTTAAATTTGTTCCACCTGAGTCAGAGACCACTATTCTGACACACCAAATGAGTTTGATGGATTGTATTGGTCTTCTAATGCCGGTAAAGGTAATCCAAAAGTAATTCAAAGTAATCAGATTGCATTACTCAGGTTGGGTCATTCAAAAGTTACGTTAGAAATTACAATTTTGGACAAGTAACTTGTAACTAACAGATTACATTTAGAAAGTAATCTACCCAACTCTGCTTGTAGGGTTGCAAAATTCAGGTTGCTCATTTCAAAATAAGCAAGAAATCTGTTAATACGTTTTTGGTACAATGTTTTGAAAGTTATTAGAATTAAAACAACCCTAATGACTTTGTGGCGTTTTTCTGTCAACTTTTCTCTGCTTATCATTTGACAGTATGCAGACATGAACTCCTCCCGGAACGTGTTTATCTTTGGATTTTCCATGTTTTCCGGGCTTGTCATTCCAAACTGGATATTCAAGAACCCGGATGCCATAGCAACAGGTATCAGAGCAGATAACGCATGAAACACTGACTAAGAAAATTCACAATTCCTTACAAATAAAGCTGGGTGGAAAAAGCTCAGCAGAAGAACAAAATAGAGGGCAAGTGGAGGTCATGTTGCTGAGATCTGAGATTCCTCTAGTATGTGACTTGGCCCAGTGTGATGAACTGTATTCTCTTTGTCAGGTGTGGTCGAGCTGGACCAACTGCTGCAGGTGCTTCTAACAACTAGCATGTTTATTGGAGGCTTCTTTGGGTTCTTCCTTGACAACACCATTCCAGGTAAGCTTCCACCCAGGAGGACCAGCCTGGTTTCATAGACTATATGAAACATCCGGGACACTCAACTTAGTATGATATGCTACGTTGGTATGATTTACACAAGACGAATGGTTACTTAACGCAAAAAGAAATGTATAGCAACCCAAAGGTCGCATGTTTGAATCTCATCATGGACAATTTTAGCTAATTAGCAACTTTGCAACTACTTACTACTTTTTAGCCACCTTGCAACTACTCGAATCTCATCGCAGACAACTTTAGCATTTTATGCAGATTTTAACTAATTAAACAACAAAGAATATGATCTACATGATCAGTCTCTGTGTGTAAAATAAAGTGGTTAATGTGAACCTAACTCACAGCAAAAATAATGTAAGAAAGCAACCCAATGTTATTTGTTGCCTAGACTTTACTGCAAATGACACTCAAGTCTTGAGAAAAAAAAACAATGCACTAATATTGCAGTTAACCATGACAGCCTTTATAATAGAATGCCTGTGACCACACACATCTAAATAAAGCACTTGGGATTTTTATTTATTTAACTAAGCAAGTCGGTTAAGAACAAATTCTTATTTACAATGACGGCCTACGCCGACCAACGCTGGACCAATTGTGCGTCACCCTATTGGCGTCTCAATCATGGCCGGTTGTGATACAGCCTGGATTTGGACCCAGGGTGTCTGTAGTGACAACTCAAGCACTGAGATACAGTGCCTTAGACCACTGCGCCACTCAGGAGCTGTAGAAATAGAGTGAAACAGGCATTCCATTTTTTGCTCTATTATAGTGGCCACTATAGTAGGGAAAGGAAAGGGTCAGTTGTACAACTGAATGCATTCAACTGAAATGTGTCTTCCACATTTAACCCAACCCCTCTGAATCAGAGTAGACATAGATCAAGTGCCCAAGGCTACATGTGTGCAAAAATAACATTCACTGAGTAAAACATTGAATAATCCCACCTTACTCACACACAAGTGTTTACTGTCAAGTTCAAAACAACAAAAGCAATATCTTGGGCTACACTGCACATTATTACATTGTACACTTTCTGCCTTTGGACATCTGTTCTACAATGTGTCCGCAGAGCATGATACCCTTTGTTGGCATAATTGAACTCTTTCAGGCAGAGAGTACACGTGGCATACCCCTGTTTATCCACTGTATTGCGAAAGGAGTGTGTGGTGTTCCTTTCACCTCTACAATGGCATCCAGCTTAAGCCAGGCCCAGCTCCAGCTCCAGATAACTGTTTAACAAGCAACACCTCATTTTCACCCAATTCTCTCATTCTGAAAATTAACCACATACTGTAGAGGGAAAACATTAGTTCACATATAGTAGTTAGTTCGTTAGCTAGTTAACTAGTTAACAGTTGACACAGATTGCCACGGTCCAGTAAGCAACTAACGCGTTATAACTTAAGGAATGGCAAGGAGTCATATAACGTTACCAGTTAATGCTATAATCAAATGCTTAGGTTACTAATGTTAGCTCATCTGATGTTGTAACGTTGTCTGACTTTATTAGCCAGCTAATTTTCACACCATGAACTCTATTTGATCAGTTAAATTGGCTAATATTGCTCAACATTTCTCTGGCTAGCTAACGGATAATTCGATCCAGCTAGCAAGATACTTAACAATGCTAACAATACTTGTTCCACCACACTTTCTCCCTCACTTCAAACTTCTGGTTACTTTTCTCATCAGATCTACACGAATCACGTAGGTCACCTATTTAGGTTTCAAAATTACGATTGACACCGCAAGGTGACAGGTGACTGCATCCCTGAACTAGTTAGAATGTTAGCTAACCTAAACTTTATCCTAACCCTAACCTTAACCACTAACCCTAATGTTAGCCACCTAGCTAGCGTTGGCATTAGCCACCTAGATAATTAATACATACAGTAACATACAAATGTAACATTTCACTCATTTGAGTATCCCAGATTTGACTAAATTACGTTTCCAGTATGGGAGGATGGGGAACACTGTATCTATCCAACCGTTTCACATGGAGTAAAATGCACTAGTCCCCTTTCATCTCTACAATATCATAGCCTGTTCTCAGTCTCTGTTATGGATGAGTTGAAGCATTCTACTCCATTGCTTTGGGCCACACAGGCACCCTGCGGGAGCGGGGCATCGTGGACTGGAACAAGATCCCCCTTGATGACTCCAGCAACACTTTGGAGAGCAGTGAGGTGTACAACCTTCCATTTGGAATTAGCTCTTGTCTCTCCTCCTTCTCCTGGGTTCGATATGTGCCGTTCCTCCCTCCAAATGCACCAAGCTCACAGGACGAGGCCAAGGTGGACTCTTTGGCGACCAAGCAGCAGCCTGTGAAGCCAGAGGTTATCAGATCAGTGGCCCTATGAACACTGTGCAGGACCAGACACGGGCTAAAACAACAACAATAAGCGAGGCAGCTCTCGTGACATGGTCCTCCCGTTCTTGTAAAGATTTGATTATACATTTTCTAAATTAACTTTTGGCAATAATATTTTGGCATTTGTGTGGTGTAAATACATTTGTGTTGTAATACATCTTTTTTTTTTTTTTTACAGTAAAGTGTTGTAAAAATATACATTTTTTTTTAATGGAACTTGTATTTTACTGATAACACACTGTATAGGAGCCATATAATAATTGGACTAAAATCACTTAAAGTTTCAAAAATAATATCTGTAAATATAATGATTTTTTTTCAGAACTACATTTCCAAGTGTGTTCAGGGTAGCACTAGTAATAAACCTTTCCAAGAGTTTTAAATACTAACAAAAATCTAAACTGCAATACATTTTAATCATATCTCAAACTGTAATTTTGATTCGGTGATATGATAGTACAAAGGTAGCCAATGAAATCATTCTTGACACTACCTTTAATGATTAATGGAATTGTTTTGAAAAATGGAGACCAATGGAGCCCTGCAAATGAAGACGACAATATGTATCAGTACAGTATCAATCCACAACATAGAGCTATCATTTATCTGTGAGGTTTTTCCTCAGCTGTCACTGTCAGGTCCTGCTTGATGGCTCGGTAAAAGCTGAGAAAGAACTCTGCCAGTGGTCAGCACAGTGCACTCAAAGTCCTCCGGGCGATTGGAAAGATCAGAGGTCAGGAGACAGATATCCAAGGGAAAATGTCTCACCTCAAAGAGTACATTCACATCCTCTATAGCGCTCTGAAAGGTGGGCTTCACCATTGACGTCATCTCTCTCTTCACTCTAACAGCTGGTGGGTAAAAGGGCTGAATGAGGGAGAGCGAGAAAGAATGTTAACTCTTTTCTCTCTAAGTCTTGCCAAAGGTTTCATTGTGTGATGTGCTGCAGAGCATGTGGCTTGAACCATATTTATTGCATATTAAGATTTGTCTTAATGTCATACTATATACACGATTTATAAACGGTGTGTTATTCTCACAGGGGAAACACAAAGAAATGGGTTGCTTTGTGTCACACTCCAATTCAAAGAGTTGCCAAATTGAATGTGGTTACACCTCTTAGCCCTATTAGTAATACCTCAGTCTATGTGAGGATGTGAAATTCTTTCTATATGAGTAAATCTAGTGAAACGTTATTCATGTAAAAGGGGAGGTGGTGGTTGTCTTTTTGCTGTTTGAATAAAAGTCAGCCATGTCCAAATATACCTAGTTGTGTCCTTAATGTAGAAAGTATGGAAGAGTACTTAAGTTATCTATTGAAAAACTAAAATACGTGAGGAACGTTTATCAGGACATGCCTAAGTACTGACAGAATTATAGAACTGTAGGCAACAAAACCACAAGGGGGAAACATATGGTTCTCACTAACATATGGTTCTCATCACATTATGATGAATCAATTGCAATGTGTTATCTAAGGGACTTTTCATGGAAGCACAGTTGTATGGCTAGGGTCACTGTTTCTTGTCCACATTTTCACCCAGCTCGGGCACGTCTACTGTCAGATACACTGTTTGAGCCTCTCTGCTTTCATCCTCTATTGAAGTAGTCTCCCCTGACCTACTGTTACCATTAAGTAGCGACACAGTTCTAGAAATCTTTGGTAGCGAGCTGGTCAGCATAAGAACGGAATCAGCTTCAGTGTCCTACTGCAATGTGCCAGGAGATGGCATTCTTCTCAAACTAATGCCAGATGCCTCCCAGTCAATTCTAATACTGCCAGTCAAAAATGAACTAAGTTAACTGTTCTCCTTCAGGGTTTGTTTGAAAATGTACTGAGACCATCAATGCTACCTTCAAATGTCCACTAGAAGACAGTAGACAACATAATATAAAACCTTTCAAGTTAATTACCTCAACTACAATTGCCACTGATCATCTGATGCTTCACATGAATGCATAAAGCAATAGCACACACATAGAAGTACAGTACAGTGAGTATATTTTCAAGATGAGCAAATATGATTCTCCATGAAAAATCACATATAATTGACTTTCCGGAGTAATATACCTAAACCAATTAAGAACAGCATACTGTAACTTAAAGTAAACCAATATAACGCATAATGATCCTATAGTGATGCTTCATGGTGGGCTGAAAACTGCATGTCAGCACATCTTATCATAGCTACAGTACACAGTAGGCACTTCCCAATCTGGCTCCAGAGAGATCATCATCTCTTCAGATGCCATCTGTCGTCATTACAGTACTCTATGCTTAGGATAAATTCAGTTGGTGAAACCCTCCTCCCCCTCCTGCCTCCACCACCCCTTTTAAAACCCTACCAACTCCCATCACTGAATTTTTGGACTGAACAAATGTCCCCTTATGCACTTACACTTCACCAAGCATGACCATCAAACCCATTGTCCATCTGTTCTTCATAGACAGCAGAATGATCACTGTAATTAGCCGCATGAAGCAGTAAAGAAAATCCCCACAGTCTCCGGTAGAATCGTGACTTTATAGGACAAGCCATATTTGCTGTATCAAATCTGCACCGAAAATAGCACTGTGGAAATATGCTGGATCCGGCGCTGACTGAGCAAAATGACTCTGACAAATGACTTGTTTTTTCCATAATGGTTTTACTCGCTACAATACTAAATCCCCTGCAGACTGAACAACATTTCTGTATTAAACCTAGGAGAATACATGTGTCCAAAACAATATTCCATTGTGACCAGATTTGTCAAATATGTACAATACTCAGTTCAGATTACTCCAATAATGACTTTCCTCCATATCTACTGAGGGAAATATTAAATATTTGGTGTGGATGGATGATAATGTTGTATGTTGTTTCTATCATTCTAGGTTATGAAGATTACTTCATCTCACACAGAGCCCCTCAGCCTCTGTACAAGCATTTCCGTCGAAGGGAACATATTTTACACAAAGTTTCTCAGAGGTTAAACCGTTATGAGATACCAAATATTTGTGATTTGTGAACAATATTATATTGATTTAGTCTTCATTTATATGGTTCCCATCCACACGTGTAAACACTTTCCTTTCCTTTGTATTTCATTTAAAACAGGAGACTTCAAAGGGGGAATTTTGGGGAAATTCTGAGAGCTACACTTAATTGTCTCCCCTTTCCACTGTGAAGCTCTCCAAAACATTTAAATCCAAAGACACACAGACAACCCCTAATAAAGTTTGCTCAACATCCTGGTCTGATCCTCACACAGTTCTCCTCCTCCTCCTCCTCCTCCTCTGTTTCTGCTGCAGTGCCAGAGGCTCCACGAGGTTCCAGCCTATCTCACACCCTCTCAGCACACAGGACACCAGGGCCCGTATTCATAAAGGACCCCCCCCCCCCACACACACCTGTGCATTTATTGTAGTCCTAGATCAGCACTCCTATTCTGAGAAACCTTATGGATATGTGTCCAGACCTCCAGCCAGCCAGACCTTCTGTCCTTTACTTAGTAAGGTCCAAGGTCTCTTCCTCCTACTCGTCTCTTCTTGGATCCTCCTCTGCTCTGTCCCAGCTTTCACACCTTCCTCTCATCCACCTGGGCCTGCATTCTGTTGTCTTGCTTCCTGAGAGTGAGATTAAGGGAAAAATAAGAGAGAGAGATAGAAAGAGAGAGACGCAGAGAGGGACATTACACCATACCCAAGTTGACAGGCAAGAAAAATAAAAACAATGTCATTTGTTTTCCTTTACCTCTTCAATGTCAGAGCTGCCCGGGCATGTTTAAATTTATGGCCTGTTCAAATCTATCACTTCAACTTAGTCCTGAACTCATCCTTTTCCTAGTTAAGGGTATTAACAACTAAAGCCTGTGAGACTGTTCTTGAAGCACTATTATAGGCTGTGATGCCTCAGTCCAAGGCCATTACATTGAATACGACTACATCTCCTGCTGGGATCTGGGACTTGGGCCTGTTTCCTGGCACGCTGGCCAAGGAGGAAATCCCACTTTTAATGGCCAAACAGAGCATTATCACATAGGACCTGGGTGATATGGCCAGGTCAGCTGTTATGCACACACGCACGTAAGCGCACACATACACATGCACACTAACGCAATGCCAGTTATTTGACAAAGAGTGATTTGCATAGATGCAATATTGTCAGTAATCAATATTCTAAAAGGTTGTCACTAAAATTACATTTAAATGGTTCTGCCTTTCTGTAAATGACTTCACATGATTTTTGAGATCTCACTCTCTCTCAATGGCGGCCCCACATTTTTTGGGGTGGGGGGCTTTCCTGCTTTGCATGTTATTTTGGCATTAATACGTGTCACATATCAGTTTGAAAACAATGTAAAAATATATATATTTATATCATTGAGTTAATGAAGCCGTATACAAACATTGTCTCTTTTTTTGTTTTCTTGAGTAAGGCAGCTCCAAAATGCAGATGTTTCAGCCTAACTCAGTGCTTTCTGTGGTGGTGGGGCAAGCCAGCAGAAAATATGAAGCGTTGCGCCGTGATTGGCTCAGTGTTCTGTCACTCATTGGGACACTACCTCACCGCTAAGTTTAAGGGAAAGCTAGAAAGAGCTAGAAAATTCAAGCCCATTGGGTGCTACCATAGAGCTACATTAGAAGTGCCCATCAAAGAAGGCTCAAAGTTATTGGCCACAGATAACATGACGTCAAATCACAATATTTTTTTTTTTGCCCTTTTATTTAACTAGGCAAGTCAGTTAAGAACAAATTCTTTTTTTTCAATGACGGCCTAGGAACAGCGTAACCTGAATATAAACTGCCTGATTATATCTACAGTAGCTTTGATTGGACTGACTTTCAAAAATCTTAGCTAGCAGTCATCGTCATGAATCAAGTTGAAAATCTACTGGTAAATCCTTTTTAATCCTTGTCATATGAAGATAAATACAAAATAAAAATTATAGATAAAACATATCGGTGCCCACGAAGGACCTCCGCACCACCTTCCTGTTCAAGTGAGCACAGCACAACAAGGGTGAGTCCAAACATGTATTGTATGCTGCTGCATAAATGATGTAATATGCCAGGGAGATATGTATACTGGAGCTAAGAAAGTAATACTCAGTGTATGTTGTCATGACATTGCCCTCTTTGGGTATAGCAAGCCCCATCCCCTCTCCCTGCCTCTCCCCGCCTCCTACAACTAGGCTGCTGTGGTCAGAGAGGTCGTAAATTCCTCGAAGAGATTATCTCCTCATGGCCACAGAGTATAGAGACAGAGTGAATTTTCATAGAGAACAAAGGAATTTCTTCCACCTCACAGAACTTGAGGTCCGAACAACATTTATGTTCCGGAGAAGGTATAAAAGATCAGTGAAGAATCCAGCTATGAACTGGTCCGTTTGTTACAACTTGGTAAAACTCACGGGAGACGGTGCGGCCACATTACCATAACGCTGTTTATATAATAGCCTCAGACGAGAGGTTTACATCTAATTGTTGTATAAGATGAATGAGTGAGGATGATACTGTTCATAAAATTGTGTAATGTGATTTTGGACTGTTTAATGAAGGAAACTCCAATTCCCTTTTGAGTTGAACTAAATCAGAGGACCACCCATGAGCCCAGTTACGGTATGGCATCCTGGGACAACCCCTTTTCTGAAATCCCGAATAAAACCCCAACTTTGAGAAGTTCTCACCAGACCATGTTTTTCTCCATTAGGAGGGGACAAAGGTTGCAGACCATTGCTGAATCTTTTAACCATACCACGTGGTTAAACTCTTAGACTATCGATACCGACAGAATAAGAACAAGTCTTTGATATGAATTACTAGTCTGCAGCTAGGAATTCGGTATCATTGAAAGTGAAGAGCGACAACTGCCGAAACATCCATTCTACAACAACATGAATGAATGTCGCTCTGAACTATCCCCTCTAACAACGACAGAGAGAGAGAGAGAGAGAGAGAGAGAGAGAGAGAGAGAAGGACGAAAACTCTCCAACAGAAACTAACTTTTCAATAGCGATCATGAGGACACACTGAGCGTAAATATATATATTGATTGCAATTGCTCCCGAATGAGTGAGCGTTGATGTGCAAAGGATTCACATTTCAATTGTTATAATTATTAACTCTGTAGTGACTTCTCAGTCGACCCCACTTCCCTTTTGACTAACAAGCCGCCATGCCAGTTTAACCCAGTAGGGCACATTCCCTTATCATTTATTGTAAACATATTTACTTTGTTTGATTGTGTGTGCACTTCTGTGATTGTTTAGTGTGTTAATAAATAAATGATTTAAGACAATTGATGTATGGATGACTCATAGTGAAGACAACAATTTACAACGTTTGGAATGAGACTAACGTGAGGTAAAGTAAATAATTAATTAATCCGAAGACTATTGATCAGATATGAAAATATCTGAAAGGTTATATTAGGAAATTATAACTTTGTAATCTGAATATTTTCCTTGGTGCCCTAGTTAATTACAGTTATATCATGTAATATCATGTAATTACAGTGACATGATTAAAACTATAAGTCTTCAGTTTAACCTCTTGAAGCTAGGGGGCACTATTTTTATGTTTGGAAAAATAACATTCCCATAGTAAATGGCATTTTTCTCAGGACCAGATGCTAGAATAAGCATATAATTGACAGATTAGGATAGAAAAACACTCTAAAGTTTCCAAAACTGTCAAAATACTGTCTGTGAATATAACATAACTGTTATTGCAGGTGAAAACCTGAGGAAAATCCAACCAGGAAGTGCCTAAGAGAAATGAATCTCCCTGTTCCATTGCATGCCTTCCCTTCATTTAAAGGGATATCAACCAGGTTCCTTTCCCTATGGCTTCCACATGGTGTGAACAGTCTTAAGACATAGTTTCAGGCTTTTATTCTGAAAAATGAGTGAGAACGATCACATCGCGTCAGTTGATGGCTGCGTGCCAGCAGAACAGCTTGGAGCAGACATTTTCTCTCTCCTATTGAAAAACCTACGGTCTGGTTGAAATATTATCGATTATTTATTGAAAACAACCTGAGGATTGATTATAAAAAACGATTGACATGTTCCTACAAACTTTATGGATACTATTTGGAATTTTTCTCTGCCTGTCTTGACCTGCACGAGCCTGTCGATTTCTGAACAAAATGCGCCAACCAAATGAAGGTTTTTGGATATAAAAATAATCTTTATCGAACAAAAGGAACATTTATTGTGTAAATGGGAGTCTCGTGAGTGCAAACATCCAGAGATCCTCAAAGGTAAGCGATTCATTTGATTGCTTTTCTGACTTTTGTGACCAATCTACTTTGCTGCTAGCTGTTTGTAAATGTTTTGTCTGCTGAGAGAGATGTCCTAACATAAACGCTTGGATAGCTTTTGGTGTAAAGCTTTTTTGAAATCTGACATGGCAGGTGGATTAACAACAAGCTAAGCTGTGGTTTGCTATATTACACTTGTGATTTCATGAAAATTTAATATTTTTGTAATTTATGAATTCGGCGCTCTGCAATTCAGCGGATGTTGACAAAAATGATCCCGCTAACAGGATGGGTGCACCAAGAAGTTAAGCAAGTCAGCTATATCAGCTATGTTTTTTTTAAAGGCAGTAAATGAGGCTGAATGAACTGTTTCGCTGCCAGACAAGGCTCCGCTGATAGCCAGGTGTAGCAGTGGTAAGGTGTTGGGACTGCTGTTGGGACTCTGCTGTTGGGACAGCTTTATGTAGGCCCTAACAGTTTGTGGGCACCGTTTGTCACCGTCCAATTAATGTAGTGGCTTTTCTGGAACGCATCCCACAATTATTATTTTTTTTAACCCACCAACATTTACAAGCTAAAATAGCCACTGCTCTCTCTCTCTCTCTGACAGGTGTTCTCTGACATCTGGTCCCCAGTGGACCAGTCTTATCATATCTGTCTCCGTCTGATGATCTGTTCAGTCTTTGTAGTCCCAAAGCCTACACCAGTACACAGACACAGGACCCCAAATGTCAAATGATTTCAAGCTCTAAAATTGGGAAATACATGTGAAATTATTGTTTTCACAGCTGTGCACTTGGCGCCAACGCTTTAGGCTGGAGTAAATGGTATGTGTCAGGCAAACACAGTCCAAGAGAGTGATAGACTTTATGAGGAGGCCGTTAGTAGGGATGAATGGTGTGTTGGGCAGGTTGAGTTGGTGAGGGGCCGAGATGAGAAGGGAGGTTAGGAGGAGATTGATATGGATGCTTGCACTGTCATTGATTTGTGGCCTCGTAGACGTCTGAGTCATTTATATCAAATAAAGCATCAGTAATGAAATCTTAGTCCTGGTGCTAAATGCTAGGATTTCTTTGAGGCTCAAATGCAGTTTGAGTAATGATGTTAGTGCTGGTTCCAAGTCTAATGTCCCCTTACGAGGAGAGGAATTCCCTATGTGGAACCCAGGGGTTGTGAGAAGTATCTCATGCAAAACCTCAAAGCGCGTATTGTTTGAGACTCAGCATTGATGAAGAAATGAAATATGCTTGTTTCTCTTGTCATGTCCTCTGATCTCCACCATTGCTGTAGTTTTGTAATCTCTTTCTGCCATTCAGAGAAACAAAGACGTCTAGCAGGTCAACACAGTCCCACCACCAGCTTAGGTTGAGGGCTTTGTGTGTTACATTATGCAAAATAAGTCTAGACAAAATATGCAACATACCGTAAGTCCAGACATTCACATATTCTGGAATTCACCATTACAAGAGCCACTTGTTACACAGCACTCAACATAACGTATAATAATATGTCCTGCATAAATATAGAGTGATTATACTGTAGCCTGATTTATGAAATAGCACATGGCATCTGTTGTTATTCCCACAAAGGCATGGAAACAAAACACTCAAGTTTGAGTGAGAGCATAATAAAGTCGAGTGAGTGTGCTACGCCTTTCGAACAAGAAAGTGAATGAAAAAAATCTTCCAAGTTCACTGACTATTATATTATAGACTTAGGCAATGGATACTTGTGGCAACACTGGCTGACTAAATGCTGACAAACTGATTAGGTAACAGTCAACTCACGCCATGGCTCAAGAGTTTCGGGAAGGAGACTTGTATCATATCGAGGATCATTCTGAAGTCACATGCAATAGTGGTTCAATCAAAACAACTTTTCTGTGGTTTGTGAATCTTGAGCTACTCACTGCCCTGTGGTCTGGTCTCACCACGGACTCCCTGACTGACTCACCGCTTCACAGACATTAGGAGATGATTGTTAGAAGGTAGGTCCCTCCCTTTGCAGTGAAATGCAATAGACCCCTTCCATGGTTAAAGAGGGTCAATTAGCTGTCGTTATTTAGCTTTTGCAGGTTATAAGATCTATTTCATTGTGAACTAACAAGTCAACATACCCTGTCTATTATCAGCAGACTGTAATTACTTCACCAATCAACGTTTTATAATTGAACTTTTAAATGGGAATTCAATTGATTTTAGTGAATATGCCGACATTAAAAGGAAACAACATTTTTGTGGCCGAAGACCGTCAGACTGTAATATGACTCTTGCTTGGCTAAGGTGAAAAACAAGGAAATGAGCAATAGGATGTGCTTAAATATAGGTTTCTGACTGTCCTTCTATTCCAGTTACACTGTGTTGACTGTCTAAGGTTTACTGGAAAATGTGGGTCAAGGTGCATTCTGCCCTGCTGACTCAATGGGAAAGGCATCAAACGCATCAAGGGCATCACACAAGCTCCAATGTGTAGCTTACCCACCAAACAGTGGGTAAATGATCTACGGGCATTACCAAGCATTCTGTATTCATCTCTCTGCTGCCACTTAACCACATCAAGACATCAATGCTTTTACAGTGAAATGCAATGTAATCCACCCTTGGCTGGCTATGCAGTGATTCAATACATTGTTTAGCTAAATCGATTAACATTCTGTGGTGAACCGAACATTTCCTTTTCAAGTTATTTACACAAACATTAGCAGCTCAGAGAGCGTGTGGTATTGAAAGGTGATCTGGGAGGCCAGCTGTATGGTCTCCAGGGCTGGCGTCCCTCTCTCCCGGCCTGTGTGGGATGAGTAGTGTGGATATGCATTACAGAGAACACTCTGGACAATCATTTATCTCATAAATCTACGTGAGCATTAATATCAGCCACACTGCTAAAGTTCACCGGCTCAGCCTTTCTGAGGGGAAACTTTCACTGTGTTTTCTTTTCTTCAGTCTCACTTTTATTTGTGTTTGGACTCTTTATGTGAGCATTCAAAGGCCCAGGAGATGTTTCCTCCCTGTTTGATTAATGAGGATGGTCGAATCAGCCAAAGCAAACACGCAAATCAGTTCATTAGTCACAGAGGGATCTGTGTGTGTGTGTGTGTGTGTGTGTGTGTGTGTGTGTGTGTGTGTGTGTGTGTGTGTGTGTGTGTGTGTGTGTGTGTGTGTGTGTGTGTGTGTGTGTGTGTGTGTGTGTGTGTGTGTGTGTGTGTGTGTGTGTGTGTTGGCATGTACACTACATGTGTAACTTCTAAGTATATTTACTTTAGGTGCCACAAATTCAGCCATTAAAAACCTGTTATAGGGAACGGCTTTGCAATACTAGTGTCAGATCAGACCATAATCCAAACCAGACCTCATCCTGTTTTATGAGCGTGACATTAAACTTTGACACATTTACAGAACCAACAAGGACTTTTCCATTGTGTGTGTAAACAACCCCCATCACTCTAGCAGAAACAATAGCATAACCACGTGACAGAGATCTGGGCCGATGTGGTTGCCCACGTTACAGGTCTGTGTTGTGAAGAAGACGCTTTATGGAAAAAGAAATTCTTTGTAATTCATGGTTTGTCAATGAGAATGTTTTACAGAAGTTGGAAATGGGTGTGTGAAACTATCAGAAAGGCTGTCTGAATATAGTTTACGCAGTACAACTAGGGAATATTTAGAGCTGTGTGGATTTACATTGCACCCATTGAGCCTGAGTAGGGTAGCATTTGTAGCTTGTCCTCCAGGTCACAGCATCAGAGGACATTTTTACAAACACCTCTGAAAATCCACAGCAGTCTAAAACAGACCCCAGCTGGAGTGGTTTATAGAGTTAACCAGAGGAGGGGCATGAGTTGGCAGGCAGTTAGCAGTATACATCATTCAGGGAAACAAATTCTTTATAAAACATTATTACAATGCCTTGGAAATCTAATTCCCAGTAGCGAGGCCATTTCTTTTTCTAAACAGTTTCAGTCTAATTGTTTGCAAGAGGTGAGATGCATATTGTCAAAGACGGAAATATTATTGGATTCCAAGTTCCAAGTTAAATAGATTGTACACATATTCCACTCACTCCATCCTCCCAGTGTGGTCATTAACATCTATACATTTCCAGAACACACAGGCTATGTCACCAACTGTATATCATTGGCCAGTATCCTGGAAGCTGGCGATCTAAATACAAGGTTACAAATCAGGCAACATCAATGTCATTCAGTATGACAATGCATGTTTGTTTTCTTTGTTGGAAAAATACATTATTCTGTGGTGGGGATTTCAGTGGATTTGTCAGACGTCTATCATCAGGAGGATGGTTCTGCTTGACATTTTGCTTGCAATAGATTTTTCTTACAACCACTATACCAAGAAGATAAAACAGCCATTGTGAAACATTTGAAATTGGTTTGTGTTGACTGCATGAAGCTCCAAATGATGACCAATGAGATGCTTTGCAAATCCAGTACAATTTTAGACGTTTGTACCATTATTTTCCTCATAAACATAGCCACATGTTTAAGAACACTTTCAACTTGCTCTTCTTTTCACTTTGGAATATCTAAGAAAAGCCAATAGTGGTTTAACTGTAAAGCAAAATGTTACACTCCTGTCTTTGTACATTTCCAAGAAACATTGGGGATTAAAGGATTTAGGCTTGTCTTGACATTGATACAATATCAAAAATGATTACAACTGTTTGAATATTAAAATTGTGTACTGTATGTTGTAACCACCAAACAATATGGGCTAGGATAATATTACTGTTCCATTTGACACCGTTTGAGACCAACTAGAATAATAGTTGTAAAAATGTAATGTCAGTTTGATTGTAACCTCGGCACCTAGAACGAAGTCCTTCATGAGAGATTAGTTTGAGTGGATCTTTTTACTACTATGCCAAACAGTACGTATCTCATACCAAGTTTTTTTAAATTGCTATTTTTATCAATCTTTAGCTTACAGATATTAGGCTACAGTTAAAGTAAATCAGTTTCCCATCTAAAGTGCTGTGAGGCTTCCTCCACGGAAGGTGATGTTGAAAGTCATCCTCTAAGAACATGTTGTGCTATCGTCCTCCCTGAGCAGGAAAGAGAGGCGTCGCTGAGAGCGCATTAGTCTTAATTATCCAAACTCTTTTCTCCAGACTCTATCCCTCCCCATTCACACATACGCACACGAAACTATCCAACTTTTTAATGACTTGGACGCTTAGTCCCGGGAGAGGGGCAACCAGTTAGTAATTTATCCACAAGTAGAGGTGAAATTTATCCTTTGCCAAGATAATCCATCCACCTGACAGGTGTGGCATATCAAGAAGCTTATTAACTAGCATGATCATTACACAGATCATTAAACTTTGGAAGTAGTGGAGGTAGGCCAAAACAGTAGGCCTATCTAAAGGAAATATCAATGTATGGCGAACGTGATCAAATTTCACCTTGTGCTGGGGACAATTAAACGCCACTCTAAAATGTGTGTTTTGTCACACAACACAGATGTCAGGTTTTGAGGGAGGGTGCAATTGGCATGCTGACTGCAGGCATGTCCACCAGAGCTGTTGCCAGAGAATTTAATGTTAATTTCTCTTCCATAAGCTGCCTCCAACGTTGATTTAGAGAATTTGGCAGTACGTCCAGCCGGCCTCACAGCTGCAGACCACGTGTAACCATGCCAGCCCAGGACCTCCACATCTGGCTTCTTCACCTGCGGGATTGTCTGACACCAGCCACCCAGACAGCAGTTGAAACTCTGGTTTTGCACAACCAAAGAATTTCTGCAGAAACTGTCAGAAACCGTCTCAGTGAAGCTCACCTGCGTGCTTGTCATCCTCACCAGGGTCTTGACTTGATTGCAATTCAGCGTCGTAACCGACTTCAGTGGGCAAATGCTTATGTAGAAACATTTTTCAAGGTGTAAATAACATTGGATAAAAGTAGCTATAAAATTATATATCATACACTGCAGTTGAGGAACAATGGGAAAGTAATTCTGCTTTAAACGTTGATAAACTTGTAACCCCACTTTTTAGAAAATGGCCTTTGAATGTTTTGGTACACCTACTGGAGAGCTCTTCTTTGTCTAGACCCAGTCAGCATGTTTCACACACTCTTAAGCCTTTTCCCCAACCATCTCTTTAAGGATTCACATGTGAGGCCATGTGCTAAACAGAGGGAGTAAGGTAGTGTAGTAAACAACCAAAGATTTCAAGACTAAAAGTGGTGAAAGTAGTAGCCTACATCAAGGTAAAAAATATACTTTATAGGCTATACAGCAAATAAGGGCGTTATTGTTAAGTTTAGAAAAGGTAATATTTTTGTGCTTGTGCAGTTTTTTCACCTGTTCAATTCTTCTGTATGTTATAAACCGCACTCCCTGTCAGATTCATAGAGAAAAAACTAGAAATGATAAGAGCCTATCTAATAGGCCCAACTAAGTGAGAGATGCACACTGTCATTTGTTTTGATTGGCTACTTCAAGAATACGAACTCAACTCTCTCAACATGTACCGAAAAGGGGAGAAATGTATTCTGCAATGGTTATGCTATACAGTGAGCTGCAAAAGTATTTGTCTCTGTACTCTAGCACTTTAGATTTGAAAGGGTACAATGCCTATGAGTTTAAAGGGCAGACTGTCTGCTTTAATTTGATGGTGTTTTCATCCATGTTGGATGAATCATTTAGAAATTACAGAAATGTTTGTACATAGTCCCCCCATTTTCTGGGACCAAAAGTATTGGGACAAATTAACTTATATGTTTATTAAAGGAGTCCAAATTTGAGTAATGGTCCCATATTCTTAGCATGCAATGATACTCTCAAATTAAACCTCAGTCATTGTATCATTTCAAAACAACAAAACAATGTGTCATTGTCAAAATACTTCTGGAGCTCACTGTATGTATTACGTTTAGAAATGAAATATTGTCTGCATGAGAAATTTGACATTACAGTATTCAGACTACAAATATCAATGAAAAAGGTGTACCGTCTTTTCTACTGTTAAACTGCACTTCGGATTAGATCGCATAGAAAAAAATACTTGAAATAGCTTGTCTATTTAGTACTGTGACATGGGTCCAATTACATGTAAATGAGAAATGGGACAAATGGTACAGTAGCCTATACTAATTTGTTGTAGGTCTATAGGCTATTTTGCGACAATAGTAGCCTATGAAACCATGTCAGCGCTCCCTGTCCTCGGGCACATAGCTCGATAAGCTACCCTATTCATTCTGTTTTTGGGACAATAAATGTATCCTACCCAAGCAACAACAACACAATGTCTTGAAGAATGTTATTGTTGTTTTGAAGTGAGTACAAAACTCTAGTCTAGGCTGGTAACTGCAGTGAATAGCCTATGTCATTTGAATAACCGGCTCAAAGGCCCGGCATTTTGAATGCATATTCATTTCGAAATAACTGCAGCTAGCCTGCCTGATCTGGCAACCGTTTGTATCACTTATGGGTCTTTTCTTGTCAGTTTTAGCCTACAAGGTCCAGGAACATTAGCAGTCCAGTAATATGGTGTGTTTTGTAAGTATGTATCGTCCAATAGAAACATGCTAAAGCAGGGATTTCTAGTGGCGCGCCTATGAATTATGATAATGCAGAAGCGCGGAGGATGTTGTATCCATAGTTTCCTCGTTTGGCTTCCGCGTTTTAAAAACCTACGAAAACGAGGTGGACAGTGCCAAAACTCAAAAACCTTTTACCAGTCCCAGTCTTCTTTTGTTTGTTTTCCAAGTGCCTATGTAGAATGGATAAAGTGCACTCAGAGTGACGGAGGAGCTCTCCCATAGGGGATGTTTCATGCTGCTTTATGTGGAGGTGGTTGATCTCTGAAAATTATAGCTTCCAGGGGACACAGAAAATACCAGCTCATTTCAATCCAAGCCACATGCGGACAAGAGAAAGCCAGCGTAAATGGTCAATTTATAGCTTTTTAATGGCTGTGTTGTATGATTCCGTCGAGGGGGTGGGTTTGGCAGATGATGCTGAGAGATGATGCTGAGGAGAGAGGTATTCAAGTCAGTACTGTGTCTCGTGAACAAATTACAATACAGTACATATATTCTTCACAATATTAGGCATACACTACACGTACACAGTAATACATAATCAAGGATGATTGACACCACCCAAAGCCAAATTATTGACTCAATCGGTTGGGGGAAACACTGAGGAATGACACGACTAGACCATGCGGGATCAATTCTGAGAGTAATTCCAATGTTAATTAAAAAAATCTCAAACCTGAACGTGAAAGTGGCCTCCCTGAAGAGACGTGTCTTTAAGAGTCATCTGACAGCATGGGATTGCTATTTGGGTAAGATGTTAGCCTTAGGCCATAGGGCGTTTGAATTTGCCAGACCACATGTGTTTACTGGTCCTATAATGTACGTAGTGAATACTGTATAAAAAAGGGAGTGCCAAGTCCTTGCCATACTGCACACAGCTTTATTTGGTAGACTATAACAGCAGAGCCACAATGATTTTGAACATTTTGGAGGAAGCATTTATTTAGAAAACAAGGAGAAACCCTGATGTACTGTAGACAAACCAGTATTGCCGTAATTCTGCTTCCATTGAATTGTACTAAGGAGGCCATAATAATCCCTAATCAACGAATCAACTAGCTTGTACTCGAAAAAAGCATTTCCCCCATGGATTAAGGACTGTTAAAAGGTTAAACTGGACTCAGATACCCAGATGTCCTACTTCAATGGAATTGATTCTTAGTTGCTTATAAAACAAATATTGGCTGGGGTAATTTGTTTCCAACACGGATGAGCAACAGGATAACTCAAAGGGGTGTAGGTAATGATACTATATGTGCCAGAGACAAAGGAGGTTGGTGGCACCTTAATTGGGGAGAATGGGCTCCTGGTAATGACTGGAGAGGAATTTGTGGAATGGTATCAAATACATCAAACACATTGTTTCCAGGTGTTTGATGCCATTCCATTGGCTCTGTTCCGGCCATTATTATGAGCCAATCTCCCCTCAGCAGCCTCCTGTGGCCAGAGATACCACTTCTCATTCCTAGCTGCAGTTGGAAACAGGGAATCTTGTTGTCCACGGCTTGTTTTGAAAAAAGTGTCTCGGCTCCATTTCGGTACAGTGTCCGGCTTCCTTCCTCTCTGTGACCCTAGAGGTGAAGCCTGCATAATGAATTTCTCACTATTGCCCACTGCTCGGCTTGCAAGGCTCGTGTACTCTATAATAGCGGCTCCTCAAAGTCCTTCTGCTGCAGTTGATTTATTGTGACCTCAGCAAGATTTCCTGTCACTCTATTCAGTTTCCCGATAGCAGAGAGCAGATGTTCCGATGCTGAAAATATGTTTCTGACAGTGACTTATAGCAAGGGGAAATAGAAACGACTCCTACCCAAAGACACCCCCATGATTAGGATCAAAACAAACAGGCAAACTTGCATTCAGCAGCTGCATCCCAGCCTCCCTGCAAAACAGCTATATATCAAAGTCTTCGTGTTAACACGTATCAAAATAATATTTGTTGTCTTGCGGTGGATGGCCTATACCCCAAGCCCGTTAGCAGTTCTACAATGTGTCTCATAATATTTTAATGATCATATTTTCTCTGAGAATGACTGAGTTTCCAGTGCGATGGGAGAACCTCATTAGCGTCTCCCAGAAAGAAAAAAACTTTTGAAAACTGAATGTGGACTGTAATGGGATGAAACCGTCTCAGTGTTTACTGTTGATACAAGTAGTCTGCAGGTCTTTGTTATTGTTTTCAAGCGAGCCATTTTTAATTTACGAGAGGATACACTTTAATTGAGAAGAGGAAACCCCACTGGGCACACACTGGTTGTATCAACGTCATTTCCAAGTCATTTCAATATAATTACGTTGAACCAACATGGAAAAGATGTTGAATTGACGTCTTTGTCCAGTGGTACCGTGCTTTAAGAAACCCCCCCACCATGTGGGTAATAATAATTTAAAAAAATGTATATCCCTCTTTTCAATATAAGCAAATATCAGTTTCCACTCATTTGTGTGGAAGATATAGAAGAGCCATATGGTGGTGCAGTACTAGTGGCACAGTACTGCAAAACGTGTTGTTGAAAGTATGTAGGGCTGAGAACTCCATACCTAACAACAGTATGAAAACAATCAGAACACAATCATATAGAGGGATGGAACCTGGAAGACTAATGTCTTCCCTAGCACTTCCTGATGTATCTCTGGAATGTATCCACCCTACTGTGCTGAGGATCTCTATTGTAAACACTACTCCATCAATAGGCAGCCCTTCTTCAGCAGACCCACTCGTTGCTATAGAGCCCCCGTTCTCTGCTAGAGACTTTATTGGCAGTATATAAAAGTTCTGGCTAAAAGCTTGACAAATTACAGGCTGCCAGTTCAGGTTTGGGCCAGGTTGTGGAGTGGAGCTATAGCCTGCTGTCTGGCTGCAGTAGGCATTGTACATTATAGATCAGAGAGAGCTTTATCTTGCTGTGGATGATGAGGGAGTGGAATGTGATCAGTTGATGGTCAGCACATTGCATTTCACAATTTGACACAGCTGAGGTTAAACAACTGAAACGTTGGAGGAATTATAGATGCCAAAATATGACATGCTCTCTGTCTGCGCTGTGTACGTCATCAATACGCTTGACTGGAACAGACAAGTCAGGGCCAGCAACAGCAAGCATCCTGATAATGAGGAGAAAATGAGACAGGAGGAAGTCGTGAATGGAAATATCCTTTCCCAATGCCCCCTACCATATTCCCACCTCAACACCGGGCTGAGGCTCTCCACGGAGAAGCGGGAAGCTGGAGAGAGAGAAGCAAAGAACCACGTCTCCACACCAAGGCAGGCAGTAAGAGCTGTCTGCCCATGAGAGGGGCGGCAGTGGACACATTCCCAGTCCCAGAGACCATAGACTGACAGCCCATGTTCAAGACACCCAGGGGACATTATAGGGTCTGAAGAACCTGAGGGCACAACTCGAAAACAAGCATACAGGGGACAAGCATGAAAATACACATTGTGCTCCACAGGGAAGTCATTAGGCAAATCGTCCTCTGGCAGACAGAGTCTGGGAAATATTTAGAGGGGTGACATGTCCTTTCTGGAGTAGATAGGCCACAACTCACAGGACTTTCATGAACTATTGTTTTGTCATTAATCAATACATCTTTAGCTTACCCCCTTGAATATCTTGTCATCAGTGATTTAGAATTCCTACTGCCGTTGTGGCATATAGTTTTTCTTGATTACATCCTTGGGTGCAGCCTAATTCTCAGATGCAAGCTTTTGCTTCTTTCTCAAATACATGCTTGGGTAGGGAGACTTTCTCAAATGCATGTTTTTATGAACATGCAACTTGAAATACCTATGTGGGGTAGACTGGTTGTCTGAGGCTTTTCTTCTTACAGTTCAATCAACAACAATGTGTTGCATTATATACAGTAATAATGAATGAGTCTGTAGAGAAACTTCAGAACTACTTGGCCAATAAAGTAAATAAAAGATTGCAGAAATGTTACATGTTGCAAAAACAGCTTATTTATCTCAAATGTTGTACACACATTTGTTTACATCTTTGTTAGTGAGCAATTTATCCTTCCACCTGACAGGTGTGGCATACCAAGAAGCTGATTATTCAGCATGATCATTACACAGATGCACCTTGTGCTGGGGGGACAATAAAAGGCCACTCTAAAATGTGCAGTTTTGTCACATAACACAAAGCCACCAATTCTGAGGATTATTTCTGTCTGTAATAAAGCCCTTTTGTGGGGAAAAACTGATTAGCTGGGTCTGCCTCCCCAGTGGGTGGGCCTGTGTCCTCCCAGGCTCACCCATAGCTCCGCCCCTGCACAGTCATGTGAAGTCCATAGATTAGGGCCTAATGAATGTATTTCAATTGACTGATTTCCTTATATGAACTGTAACTCAGCAAAATCTTTTAAATTGTTGCATGTTGCATTTATATTTTTGTTCAGTATATATTTACCTTCCCCCTGGCTAATTTGGGCATTATTCCTCTCTTTGATACCACTGTATGCAAGAACATGGCAGAGGAGGTTTCCAAATTCTTGTTAGCGTACCATTTTCGTCAGTTGCAAACCGCAGATATTTCCATTTTGCAAGGAGGTCGCCTCCTTTAGCTTGAATTTACAGTAATCCATATACCAGTTTGATCTTAAAATTAGATACTTGTGTGTTGGCTCTCTGGTATTTTGTTACAGATTTGTATTGGAGAACCTAGGATTTGTCACGTTTTATTTCCTAAATTAAATTGTTAGCTATTGTGTGTGCATTAACATGAAAGTGTAGTGATTTACTGTGAAGAAGTGTCATTATAGGCTCCAAGACAGGCAGCCAAATGAAGGAGACTATGGTTGAGTGGGATTTATGTAATTGAAGACATACATTTCAGTTGCGTTCTTGTGGTTGAGACAGGGCTTGTTTTCAAGAGTTTTCTCTCCCTTTTTGTCCAGCTGCATGACAGAACTGAATTAGTATCCAAAATAAGATTAACCATCTTCTATTCTCACCCATGAGCCCCCTTAAGATATTCTTTACCATATCAGCCCCGTGGAATGTCTAAAACATTAACAAGATGCTGAGAAATTGTTTTGAAGTGCCTTGGAGAGTCCTTTTTTGTGTTTTCACTGAAACATGTTTTTGATTTGAGTTACAACCATCAAAGGTTGTTTCAAAAGTTAACATGAACAAACATACGTAAGTGGACTCAAGTGTCCACATTACACCGTTATTATGCATAGGCCTATTTCTGTTGGGAGTTTTTGTTCAGTGTGTGTCCACATTTGCCTTTACTTGTCACTAGTCTATCAGTAATCTTATTTTTGATGATAGATTATTTTAATGTTGTTAGAGAAATGATTGCTGCTCACCCAAGGGGCCCTGTTAACCAGAGGGTAACAATCCCTTTTGACTGGACACTATTTATGAGACACCAAAGATTAAGGCTGGGAGTTCATGTGCCTGACTTGTGTTATTAAAGAGATATGAAAGACATGTGTCTTAATCTGAATTTATGTTTGAATCGGTCAAAGAACAATATGTGTAGGCTACTTTGTGCGATGTGAAAGGTAGAGTACAATGACAGACGCGCATGAGGGGGTATACAGAGCACAAAGTCAGTGAAATATCTTTAAGAAAACAAACATGTATTCCAAAATGCCACCCACAACCCAGACAGTCAACACAGTACCAAAAATAAAGCTTTATTAATACACTTTACTTCACAATTTGTTATAATGTTTGTGTAAAATGAATATATAGCACGTACAGTAACAAGCCTAAGCCATATTATCTGGCACCGTGATTACTAAATTTAGATAGCTGGCTGCTAAACTAGTTTACCAATCTAAACATTTTTTAGTTGATATGGACTAATTGAGTTACTATCTGTGACAGACTTTAACAAGAGAAAAAACTGCTGATGCACAAACAGATTTCAAAACTGCACCTTGTGTATTCTACTATTCTAAAATATATATTTTGTTTTTGTTTTGTGAAATGAATCCTAGGGCCTTTAAAAGTTGCCCATGCCTGCCTTATTGTGAGACCCCTCTACTCTGATATGGCTACAACTACACTAGGCCTCTGATGGTATGTGCAATGAACTCATGGTACTTTTTCCAGAATCAGTGGCAGCCCAGACTCATTGTGTCCATGGCAAGGTTACCGACACTGAGGGTTACGGTATAATATGTCTGTTCAGTAAAACCTGGGATTAGGCCTTTGGATGTGGCCTCATGCAACGCAGTGACTGGCTGTTCTTAATGTGATACAATCCCTGTCTTAGGGCATGACGTTGCATGACAAGGTAAGGCCACGTGGAGAATGTAGAACCCATAGGATCATATTAACGATCCATTATAACATTGCCTGGAGCACATTACAAAAATTCCTAAAAAGAATTTCAAGAATGAGTTTGGTAAACAACTCATAAATCCACCTATGAGTGTTACCAAATAAAGACCGTATGTAAAATAGTACAATACAATATTGGTCTTTATGGTGATTGAATGGAAAACATGACTTCATTGATGCAATGGGCCGAACAGCACTTCAGCTACATGTAAGAAGCGTCTTCCCAATTGACTGTAGGTTTTAGTCACAGATAAAATGACTATTTGCCCATGAACTGTAAACACAGCATGACCCCCATGGCAAGTATTTAAGATATTATCTTTGTGCTCTTTAGTTTCACTGCAAGAGACATATACTGCGTTTGCACTCTGGCTACTGTACATGTTTTATTGCTAGTGACCTAGCATATAAATATACAGGCAGAAATCTTTCGGTGTAATAGCAGTGTTTTAGTGAGCAGCCGTAAAGTGTGGAGTGAGCTACCGTTATCACAGAGGCCACAAACTGACCGTCTGGATAAAATAGGACTTTTATTTTCTTCATTTTATTTGACTTTTTATAGAGTCAAAAAATCTTAAGTTATGAGTGCAAACATATTTGGCAACATGTAAATTGACCGGAATAATTATGTCATGAAATGTCATAGACCTTAGAACTGGGGTGTAACCATTACACAGATCGTTGCAAAACGTTTAGTCTGTAGCCAGACATTTAGCAACTATATGAGTTTACGTCAAACAGAAAACACAAACGAGAATTTCTATTGGACAAATTTAGGTAGACCCTCCCTGTTTTGTTCTGTTTGCTTCAGTTTGGTTCTTAAATGGTAAACAGTTTCTGTAATGAATACACACATTTTCTGCGTTGTCTCTGTTGGCTGTAGGTCAGACATACTGTACTGTATATATAGGTATACTATAGGTATACTATATATATAGTATAGGTATATAGGTATACTATAGGTATAAAGGTATGCTATATATACCTATATTATATTATATTATATATATATAATATATATATATATATATCATATACCAATATACCTATATTATACCTATATATACAGTACAGTACAGCCAACAGAGAGCCACACAATTTGTTTAAAGGGAAGTTTAAAGGGTGTGTTGGTGTGTGTCACCAGATTCCAACACAATTGAACAATTATGGGAGATTCTGAAGCAGTGCCTGAGACTTATTTTTCCACCACCATCAACAAAACTCCAAATTATGACATTTTGGAAGAATGGTGTCACATCCCTCCAACAGAGTTGCAGACGCTTGTAAAATGTATGCCAATGTATGCCAAGATGCATTGAAGCGGTTCTGGTGGCTTGTGGTGGAACAACGCCCTATTAAAGCATTTTATGTTGGTGTTTCCAGTATTTTGTCAGTTACCTGAATCATTTTCATAAACTGAGTGGTTTGAACCCAGAATGCTGATTGGCTGACAGCCGTGGTATGTCAGAGCGTACTGTATACCAGTGGTATGACAAAACATTTATTTTCACTCTTCTCATTATCTTCGAAACAAGTTTATAATAGCAATAAGGCCTCTCAGGGGTTTGTGGTATATGGCCAATATACCATGGCTAAGGGCTGTATCCAGGAACTCCGAGCTGCGTTGCGCATAAGAACAGCCCTTAGCTGTGGTATAGTGGCCATATACTACACCCCCTCTGGCCTTATTGTTTAATTATACCACAGCATTGTTGAATACTCTGTTGGTCACAGATACCTTATAAAAAGGTAGGGCGTGGATCATAAAACCAGTCTTTACCATTTAACTCATGCAGTGCAACACATCTACTTCGTATAGAGTTGATCAGGCTGTTGATTGTGGCCTGTGGAATGTTGTCCCACTCCTCTTCAATGGCTGTGGGAAGTTGCTGGATATTGATGGGAACTGGAACACACTGTTGTACATGTCAAACCAGAGCATTCCAAACATGGCTGGCATGTCTGGTGAGTATGCAGGCCATGGAAGAACTGGGACATTTTCCACTTCAAGGAATTGTATTCAAATACTTGCGACATTGAGCCGTGCATTATCATGCTGAAACATGAGGTGATGGCGGCGGATGAATGGAACGACAATGGTCCTCAGCATCTTGTCACAGAATCTCTGTGCATTCAAATGGTTTATGCCTGCCCATACCATAACCCCACCACCACCATGGGGTACTCTGTTCACAACGTTGACACCAACTAACCGCTAGCCCACACGACGCCATATACGCTGTCTGCCATCTGCCCGGTACAGTTGAAACCGGGATTAATCTGTGAAGAGCACACATCTCCAGCGTCCCAGTCGCCATCGAAGGTGAGAATTTTCCCACTTAAGTTGGACGACGAGCACACAGTCGAGCTTCCCTGAGATGATTTCTGACAGTTTGTGCAGAAATTCTTTGGTTGTACAAACCCACAGTTTGATCAGATGTCATCAGATGTTCATCAGGTGGCTGGTCTTAGACAATGCCGCAGGTGAAGAAGCCAGGTGTGGAGGTCCTGGGCTGGCGTGGTTACACATGGTCTGCGGTCGTGAGGCTTGTAGGACGTACAGCCAAATTCTCTAAAATGACATTGGAGGCGGCTTATAGGAGAAAAATTAACATTCAATTCTCTGGCATCAGCTCTGGTGGACATTTCTTCAGTCAAGCTTGCCAATTCCACGCTCCCTCAAAAATTGAAACGTCTATGGTATTGTGTTGTGTGACAAAACTGCACATTTAAGAGTGGCCTTTTATTGTCCCCCAGCATTAGGTGCACCTGTGTAACAATCTTGCTGTTTGATCAGTTTCTTGATATGCCACACCTGTCAGGATTATCTTGGTAAAGGAGAAATGCTCACTAACAGGGATGTAAACAAATTTGGGACAACAATTTGAGAGAAAAAGCTTTTTGTGCATATGGAAAATTTCTGGGATCTTTTTTATTTCAATCAAATTTTAATCACATTTATTTAGAGAGAAATAAAGATAGAAAGAGAGAGAATTAGAGAGAGCATACTTAAATTCACACAGGACACTGGATAAGACAGGATAAATACCCCAGATATTACAGACTGACCCTAGCCCCCAGACACATAAACTACTGCAGCATAAATACCGGAGGCTGAGACACTGTGGCCCAGTCCGACGACACCCCCGGACAGGGCCAAACAGGCAGGATATAACCCCACCCACTTTACCAAAGCACAACCTCCACACCACTAGAGGGATATCTTCAACCACCAACTTACCATCCTGAGACAATGCCCAGTATAGCCCACAAAGATCTCCGCCACAGCACAACCCAAGTGGTGGGGGGAAACACGGACAGGAAGATCACGTCAGGGACTCAACCCACTCAAGTGACACACCCATCCTAGGGACTGCATGGAAGAGCACCAGTAAGCCAATGACTCAGCCCCTGTAATAGGGTTAGAGGCAGAGAATCCCAGGGGAGAGAGGGGAACTGGCCAGGCAGAGACAGCAAGGGTGGTACATTGCTCCAATGCCTTTCCATTCATCTTCACATTCCTGGGCCAGACTACACTCAATCATTGGACCTACTGAAGAGATGAGTATTCAATAAAAACATAAAGGTTGAGACGGATTCTGCTTCTCTCACATGGATAAGCAGACCATTCCATAAAAACTTTGCTCTATAGGAGAAAGCCCTGCCTCCAGCTGTCTGCTTAGAAATTCTAGGGGCAGTAAGAAGGCCTGCGTCTTGTGACCGTAGCGTATGTGTAGGTATGTAGGGCAGGACCAAATTGGAAAGATAGGTAGGAGCAAGCCCATGTAATGCTTTGTAGGTTAGCAGTAAAACCTTGAAATCAACCCTTGCCTTAACAGGAAGCCAGTGTAGAGAGGCTAGCACTAGTAATATGATACATTTTTGGGGTTCTAGTCAAGATTCTAGCAGCCTTGTTTAGCACTCACTGAAGTTTATTTAGTGCTTTATCCGGGTAGCCGGAAATTAGAGCATTGCAGTTGTCTAACCTAGAAGTGACAAAAGCATGGATTAATTTTTCTGCATCATGAAACATGGGACTAACATTTTACATGTTGCATTTATATTTTTATTCCGTTTAATTACCAAAGCCTCAATCACACAACAGCACACGACAGCATCATCTGGATATGTGTGCAATAAAGTTTCAACATTCAACTTCTGCTACCATTTCTGTCAAGCTGTCTACTCATTCAGTTTGATCCACGACACAGGACGCACTGCAACTGCCTCTGCAATGCAATGCTGCAAGGCAAATACAGTGTTCCATTCAAAATAAATCTAATTCTGGTGTACCAAAACGCAATGACGCTAACGGTGTGATCAGCACGTAAGTGTTACACATGATTTACATAGTTTCAAAAAAGTGTATATTGAGGGGTCTCTGGTGGCACAGCTGGCGCTGCAGTACAGCGCACTTAACCACTGCACCACCCGGGAGGCCCTGGTTTGTTATTATTGATCGATAAAATCCACCTCTCCCCCACACTAACTTTACAAAATATTTGTATATTTCTATTGCTGATTAAAATTGCTCAGTGTTCATTGTTGGCATTTCCTGTCTAAGTTGGTGCATGATTATCAATAACTAGAAGAAGAAATTTCATAAATACATCCAGTGCAGTGTCTGGATGCTCCTCATTAATCACATCAGACCAACAAATATTTTAAACATCATCCACATAAGAGTCACAGCAAAATCTTTTGTATGATCTCTTATACACTATATTAGGCCCAGCTGTTGGAACTTTGGCTTTCGTGGATATAGCCACTATAAATGTAAGGAATTTGAAATGATTTATACTTTAACTTTTGATAGTTAAGAATATTTTAAAGCAAATACTTTTAGACTTTTACTCAAGTAGTATTTTACTGGGTGACTTTCACTTTTACTTGAGTCATTTTCTATTAAAGTATCTTAACATTCATTCAAGTACTGGCTATAAGTACTGTCCACCACTGGCTATCGGTACACTATAATTACAAGTAAGTACCCCTCAAGATACACTTCATTTTAACTAGCCAAATCCTGTGTAACACCTAGTAATTACATTGTACTCATGCAGATATTACATGCACTCTGGTGTACTAGTGCATGTATTCTCTCACTTGGATCACACTTACAGAAGCTTGAAAATGAGGTAATGTACTGTAATGTACTGTACTGTATCAAAATCAAATCAAATTGTATTTGTCACATGCGCCAAAGTGTGCAGGTGTATGTAGACCTTACCGTGAAATGTTTGGGGGAGTCATTGTAAATTGTCCGGGAGCCATTTGAACCTCTTTGGGCTGCAATCCCGTTAACGGGATGATATGACAACAGCCAGTGAAAGTGCTTGGCGCCAAATTCAAAACAACAGAAATCTCATAATTACAATTCCTCAAACATCAAACATTTAAAGGTACTCTTGTTGTTAATCCCACCACAGTGTCCAATTTCAAATATGCTTTTCAGGGAAAGCACCACAAACGATTATGTTAGGTCACCACCAAACGACAATAAAAACAGCCATTGTTCCAGCCAAAGAGAGGAGTCACAAAAAGCACAAATAGAGATAAAATTAATCAAATCAAATCAAATCAAATGTATTTATATAGCCCTTCGTACATCAGCTGATATCTCAAAGTGCTGTACAGAAACCCAGCCTAAAACCCCAAACAGCAAACAATGCAGGTGTAAAAGCACGGTGGCTAGGAAAAACTCCCTAGAAAGGCCAAAACCTAGGAAGAAACCTAGAGAGGAACCGGGCTATGTGGGGTGGCCAGTCCTCTTCTGGCTGTGCCGGGTAGAGATTATAACAGAACATGACCAAGATGTTCAAATGTTCATAAATGACCAGCATGGTCAAATAATAATAAGGCAGAACAGTTGAAACTGGAGCAGCAGCACAGTCAGATGGACTGGGGACAGCAAGGAGCCATCATGTCAGGTAGTCCTGGGGCACGGTCCTAGGGCTCAGGTCAGTTGAAACTGGAGCAGGAGCATGGCCAGGTGGACTGGGGACAGCAAGGAGTCCTCATGTCAGGTAGTCCTGGGACATGGTCCTAGGGCCCAGGCCAGTTGAAACTGGAGCAGCAGCATGGCCAGGTGGACTGGGGACAGCAAGGAGTCATCATGTCAGGTAGTCCTGGGGCATGGTTCTAGGGCTCAGGTCCTCCGAGAGAGAGAAAGAAAGAGAGAAGGAGAGAATTAGAGAACGCACACTTAGATTTACACAGGACACCGAATAGGACAGGAGAAGTACTCCAGATAAACAAACTGACCCTAGCCCCCCCGACACATAAACTACTGCAGCATAAATACTGGAGGCTGAAACAGGAGGGGTCAGGAGATCACTAACCTTTGATGATCTTCATCAGATGACACTCATAGGACTTCATGTTACACAATACATGTATGTTTTGTTTGATAAAGTTCATATAAAAAAATCTGAGTTTACATTGGCGCGTTATGTTCACTAGTTCCAAAAACATCCAGTGATTTTGCATAGCCACATCGATTCAACGGAAAAACTCATCATAAATGTAGATAATAATTAAGTTATACACATGGAATTATAGATATACCTCTCCTTAATGCAACCGCTGTGTCAGATTTAAAAAAACTTTCCTGAAAAAGCAAACCATGCAATAATCTTAGACGGCGCCCAGAAATATAATACATTTAGCCGCCATTTTGGAGTAAACCTAAACCAGAAATTACATGCTAAATATTCCCTTACCTTTGATTATCTTCATCAGAATGCACTCCCAGGAATCCCAGGTCCACAATACATGCTTGATTTGTTCGATAATGTCTGTTATCTATGTCCAATTAGCTACTTTTGTTAGTGCGTTTGGTACACCTATCGAAACGCTGGTGCTGGTCGACCATTTTTCCGGACAAAAACTTTTAAAAGTTATATAAAAGGTTGAAGAAACATTTCAAACTAAGCACAGAATCAATCAATCATTAGGATGTTTTTGTCATAAATCTTCAATAAAGTTCCAACTGGAGAATTCTTTTGTGTCTTGAGGAGGAACGGAATGCAGGAAGATATCATGACCGGGAACTGGCTCTCTGCCAGTAGTCTGATTCATTCCCCTCTTATTCATTTACATTTACATTTATTCTGAGAGAGATAGCGGAAGAGCTGACCAAGGACGGCACGTTCAAGAGTTTTGGAGAGAAAAGAAAGAAGGGATACTGGTCTGTAGTTGTTAACATCGGAGGGATCGAGTGTAGGTTTTTTCAGAAGGGGTGCAACTCTCGCTCTCTTGAAGACGGAAGGGACGTAGCCAGCGGTCAGGGATAAATTGATGAGCGAGGTGAGGTAAGGGAGAAGGTCTCCGGAAATGGTCTGGAGAAGAGAGGAGGGGATAGGGTCGAGCGGGCAGGTTGTTGGGCGGCCGGCCGTCACAAGACATTATTATTATTATTATTATTATTATTCAGTCCCACAACACAGTAGATGACTCATTAAAATTTCTATAGACGGTTGAAATCTAGTGGAAGCCCTAGGAAGTGAATCGTCATTCATATCGCAATGGGATTTCAATAGGGAATGGTTTGAAAATGTATCAACCTCAGATTTCTCACTTCCTGTTTGGATTTCTTCTCAGGTTCCTGCCTGCCATATGAGTTCTGTTATACCCACAGACATCATTCAACCAGTGTCAGAAACTTCAGAGTGTTATCTATCCAATGCTATTAATAATATGCATATATTAGCAACTGAGACTGAGGAGCAGGCCGATTACTCTGGGCACCTCTGGGCACCTTTCATCCAAGCTACTCAAAAGTGCCCAGCCAGTCTTATAGCTTGGGGGTAGAAGCTGTTAATGAGCTTTTTGGACCTAGACTTGATGTTCCAGTACCCCTTGCCGTGCGGTAGCAGAGAGAACAGTCTATGACTTGGGTGACTGGAGTCGTTGACAATTGTTTGGGCCTTCCTCTGACACGACCTGGTATATAGGTCCTTGATGACGGTGTATTGGGCCATACGAACTACCCTCTGTGGGCCTGGATCCAGGATGTCCCTGGCGGGGACCCTGCACCTCTCCCAGGGCCATAACCCTCCCAGTCAACCAGGTACAGGAACCCCCTGCCCCAAGGTCGAACCTTCAGAAGACGCATCACCGTGTATGCCGGTTGGCCATCGATGAGACGAGGGAGAGGTGAGGCCTGGAAACAGGAGACAAAGGGCTGAGAAATGAGCTTAACTCTGGACACATGAAAGGTAGGATGTATATGAAGGGTACAGGGAAACAGAAGACGAACAGCAGAGAGGCTAATGATTTTGTAGATTGGATTCCACTCAGAGGGATTCCACTCAGAGGGGCAGATCCCGGGTGGACAGCCATACCAACAGCCCGAGACGATACCGGGGACCGAGGGTCGATAATATATTTTAAAGTCCATAGCTCCAAATTTCAATGACTTAAAAACCTCAAACCAACTATAAATTGTAGAAATTCATATACAAATATTGAAAACTAAAATATGTGCAACATGAAAATATTGTCCTATTTACAATGTGTAATTTGCTATTTGTCTAACTCTACCCACCTGCAAACACACACGAGAGACACACACATCGAGGAAGATTGGTGTTGAGGAAGATTGGTGTCAAGTTCAAAAAGAGTGAGCCGGACGTTCTGAAGGTGAAATGGAAAGGGTAGAAGGTGATGGACATGGTTATGATAGAGATAAGTTGGGTCCAGTAGGAGTGACATTTTTGGAGAAAGTGGATCCTTGCCTTTTGGAGGATCCATTTGTGGTTTCAGGGTGGGTGGGAAAGGAGTTGGGTGTAGTTGAATCAGTGAAGGTAACCTGTAGTTGACTTGTGTTTTGATCTGTTTTGTTTTGCTTTGCTCTTAGGAACAAAAATGGTCACCCCAGCGTGAGTTTTTTTTATGTGCCTGATGTCAGAATGCACTCACTGTTCCAAAGTGTGATTGTTACACAAAAGGACAGTGAACCCGTGTTGCCCTCAAACCAAGGCACGCTGCCTCATAATTATCTTTAGGCTATGTTTCAACTTGTCAATTAAAAATTATTTTCTAAATAGTTTTATTTTCTAACAACAGTTTGAATTGAGGTGTGTTCCACCAATTTATGTTTGAGGCTTTACTGAGCCGAACAAACTTCTCTCTTCAACGAGAGCCCAAACACTTCCCCAGTGTGTCCCCAGATCACATATGAAGACATTGCACATCTCTAGTCAGAACAGGCCTTGCTCAATCATTTTCCCCCTGCCACATTTTCTGCATTACCTTCATTATTGGTTTCCTTATAAATAATAACTTTGGACATGAGTGCGTTCTTACCAAAGTAAGTGCCTTATTTTCTGTATATCGTGTTGTTGTTTCTACTGTAGCATACCGTATGTGTGAATGGAGCTTAATATATTTACTGTTTTATTCAGGTTTTCAAGTTACGGGTGACAAATCGCGCCTTCCGATTCTTGCATAGATTTTAATGGACACATATGATGTGTGCAAAATACTTTGTTGAAGGTTGTACTGATTATAATGAGCTAATGCTAAACTATTTTCCAGCTACGTGTGGAGCCATGTTTGTTGACATCATAAAATGCATTCTGGTTGTCAATGTAAGCGTCTGTCAGACCAAAGATGTTATAACAAGGGATAGTTCACTCGACTGACTTATGATGCTTTCAAGATAACTAGGAACTTGAGGTCAAATGACGTCAGTGATCTTCAGGTCGGAAGGTCGGAGCTCTAGAAAGAGGCCTGAGTTTCAGAGTTGGAATTCTGAGTTGGATGACTGTTTAAAACGATTTTCCCCAGTCGGAGCTCGTTTTTTTCAGAGTTCACAGTCTTTTTTTTAACGTGCCATCAGATTGCAACTATGGGTTGCCTGCTCAGACTCCCTTCTCCAGGGTTTTAATTTTTATTTTTGCGTATAAACTCCTGTGTTTGCCCTCAATTTATTGATAAATCCCCCATTTATTGATAAATCCCCATTTCTACCCCCCATGGACTTAAAAAAAAAAACACAAACGTAATGAACCCCTCCACAAACCCCCCTTAAATGGTTTCATCCCTACTTAGCTTTCACGCTACAGTTAGGCTAGGCAGTATGCTTGTATTTGGGGTGATTATCTATGAGGTGATAACATTTTATTTGCTTTGTGATTTGTCAAAAACGTTAAATGACTTGTCAAGTTATGTGCTCCGGTTCTTGTATTACAGTACACTATAACAAGTACATCAAAGATTTGTAAAATGCTGAAAAGTGGCCAAACTATGTTCATATTTTTCAGGCAATGGGCGCCGCCATCTTTGACTTTGTTTATTTGCATCTTATAGTGAATGGTATTCTGGAATTAGAGAGTTTTCGCTTGTCAAACATAAACAAACATGGCTGCCATCCTAAAGAATTTAGCTGCTGTTTCTAAGCAATATTACATTTCCCCCTTGTGCTCACCAGAGATGTGGTACATTGTAAACAAGTCTAGCTGTTATGTCACCAACTTTTGTTTCGTTTTTTTGTCAGCGCAACCTGTCATTTAGACTGATTAATGGAATGAGTTTGGCTGCAGATGTGTTCCGTGTGGTGTTTGGATGATGAGGTTCACATTTATCTTTTAAAATAAAAGGTGAAATTGAGGAATGAAGTTGTGTTATTTCCCAGCAGTACAAAACATTTTTTAGATGCTTTTTGGACAACAATGCTATTTAGACGCGTTTGTTGCATCATACATACTGTTGCTACTGTTCCAATCACAAATATGTGATCGTATGCATCAAAGGGTTAAGTGTGGAGGTGGAGCATTTGAAGTTGAAGATTCCTGGTCTTTGACACCCGCCATTTGGTGCGACCTGAGCGTGGTGAAACAGAGGAGTCACTGTCAGTCCTTTTGAGTTTTGAGTCAGTCTTTACCCAACAAGGTCATGTCTAGAGCTTTTGTGGCAAATCCACTGCTGTTTCAGGTGTAACTTTTATGGTCAGGCGGGAGATTCCAAGATGTGGGAAGTCTGCAGGAGGGCATGGGATAGAGGATTGTGCAGTTTCAGTGAATAAAGTTGTGTGTATCAACTGTAGGGGTGCCGATGTTGCTTGGGATCAGAAGTGTCCAGAGCAAGTGAGGCAGGTTGAGGTGGCTACAGTCAGAGGTGTCCTAAGAAAGTCGAGGAGGGTGGGATTTTTTAACCTTTATTTAACTAGGCAAGTCAGTTAAGAACAAATTCTTATTTTCAATGACAGCCTAGGAACAGTGGGTTAACTGCCTGTTCAGGGGCAGAACAACATATTTGTACCTTGTCAGCTCTGGGGTTTGAACTTGCTATCTTCCGGTTACCAGTCCAATGCTCTAACCACTAGGCTACCCTGCCACCCCAGATTAAGGGTGAGGGGTTCTGAGAGGATCCCTGTGAATAGTAGATCTGTGTCAGCACAGAGGGATAGGTCAATGAGTGATATATGCTTCAGTAAGGTTAGCTTCTTAGCGTTCATATAAATGGTTATCAACTGTCCCACAGAAATTAAACGTAAATCACAGAAAAATATGTTGTGGTGGCAGCTTCAGAGAGGTACTTGGGGGTACGAGATTTGACTTCAGAAGAGTTACAGGGTGTGTGGAGTGGTGTCTGTCCTCTCAGATCAGTGGCCTGGGGTAGGATCAGATGGGGTTAAAGTTAAGGTGTTGGGTTTTAATGAGTGTAGGGTTAGTTGGTAGGGTAAATGTAATTAAAATATATATTTTTGTTTATTTTAAGTGTATTTTCCCTTTCCCATTTTGTATCACAAAGTGTAATGGATCAATACTATAGTTCAGTTGGGGGCGGTAATGCAACATGTTGGATTCCAACCACAGTTAAACCTCACTGAAGAAGAATCTGTGGCTAGCAAATTACCCATGCTAAATATGAAATAAAACTAAACGGATATGAATTCAAGGATGGAACACAACACATGTACAATTAGCCTATATATTCACCTTTCAACCCGTCATTTGCGAACAGATTTCTTTTCAACATTTAGTTTTATTGTGCTAGATTTAGCTAGTGCATATTTTCATCTCTGCTTCATGTCCATTTGCCTATACAGTATGTACAGTATACGAATCTTTATCGTAACAGTAACATCCAGTTTGTATGAGCGCAGGTTGTTATGTTCAGATAGGACAGACAAAGCGTTTCAAAAAAGGTTCTGAAAGTTGGAAAAGCCACTAGTAAGGGGTTCTAAAAGACGCCCACCAGGTTTGTCTCCAAAAGACTAATTAAAAGAAGAACCCAGACCAATTTAGGACAAGGAGTGAAAAGGATATGGAGCAAAACACCGAATCTCAAGCTTCTTTCAAACTAAAGTGGTTGAGCTGGAAATCACACCTCAGCTGATGCACTGAAAACCCAGCTGGTCGAGCACAGGTGAAACACATCCTGACTAACGAGATGACTTGCCAGCACAGGTGTACTGTAGCACATACTGACTAATGAGGTGACTGAGCAGGGCATACCTCTGCTAACGTGCTATATTTCTAACCAACCTTGAAATGGAGAGAAAAACCAAAGCCTGTAACAAGGTTAAGATGTATTTCACAAAATATTTCACGGAGGCTCTTAATGAAATACTAACCACAATGCATAGTCCAGGAGCAAGAAAGAACTGAAATGGTAAAAGGTTTGCTTTGGTCTGTCACAAAGTCAACATAAAAATAATTGGTTATTGAATTAAGTCTATAGGTCATGTCTTTCTGGTGGCCAACCTTCTTCTAAATTCCCACACAGACTTTAACGTTAATTTCCATTGGAAATGGTAGATTTGGGTACTAATAAGCAACTAAATTGGAACGCAGTGGCTGTACAGTAACATGCTATACATGACGTCAGAGTCTGGCTCTGTGCCTCACAGCGATGTATTGGTTTTGACTGACAGCTATTCTAAACTTGAACAACTCGCCTGGCAAGAAGTTGCCACATCCCTCCCACTAATTTTGCAACTTTTGCAAATGTTTATTGTCTGAATGAGAGAAATACTGTAAATGAAGATGACTCAATCTATTTTGAATGATGTGACGGTGAGGATTATAATAAATAATGCTTTGACGTCATACAAGTAAATCAAACAATCATGAGTCCAAATGTGCACATCACATTTCCATATCATAAAACTCATGTCATATACATTGTCAACGTTTATGATCAATATGTTTGATGTACAGTTACAAAATGACATGGAGTAATACCCTAGGTTGTTCTGAACAGAATGAGCCTATGTTTGTTTATTGTGAAGAAAGTTTTCAGCTGCACACGCACCTGAATGCACTCATTTTGTGGATTGAGTAAAGAGAGAGAGTAATTGTGTGAAGGAGCAGATGAGGGTTGTGTTCCAAACGAAACAACTACAAGTGTGCTTGCTCTAGTTCCTCAACAGCAGAGCTAGGATAGAAAGAAAAGTACCTTATAGTTGAAGACTCTTTGAGTCATAAAGGTGCATGGAACATTCTTAGGAACTGTGTTCACTTTGGAGAGGTGTGCGGCCACTTGGAGACACCACTTAGTCCTCTCACTCAAACCCTTCTCATTTTTTTTGTCTTATGTTGCACCTACCCCACATTTTCTAGGAATAGTCTTATCACGTTATTAAATGTATCCAGAATATTTTCAGATTTCTTTATCAAAAAATGCAGTGAAAAGTACAGTAAATGTCAAATGCACATCAAATCAACAGTGTAATGTGTCTTGTGTCAGGTGAACTGTTGTGTTTTCACCTTTGGTCTAATAATTTCCCCATTATCTCCAAACTGTTTTCTTCAATTGCTACCATGGTTATGCATACGCATTTTCATATTTATTCTGTATGAAACATTTAAATTTAGCCCTATCCATATAGGCCAATTCCCATGACTGTAAAGGTTTAAGACAAATACCATATTGCTTTGGTTGTGTAATTACAGTAAGTGATAATCCCAGAGAAACCAGTGTTTGGAGGATATATTGGCACGGGTGTTAGGCCCGAGATGAACCGTGCCAATATATCCCCAAACACCGGCTTCGAGGGCATTGTCATTTTTATACAACGGGTTAGCAACAAATTCTAATAATGCTGACATAAAAATGTAATTTTTATGAATTTATTCAAACTATTTCATGGTCAAGATATAGTCCCGACAAAAATCTAGGGTTGCTACCTCATTCTGTCTGTTCAGTTGACAGAGATGCGATCCAGTCGTTCAGTCTTTTTGTTCTGCATCTATGGAAGCGACCCAGTCGTTCATTCTAAATGTCCCATTGCCATACTGGCTCGCAACATGCAATGTTCAAGAACAATGTTCTTATCCCTTGCCTGCTAGCTAGCCATCTACGACTAACTTACAGTCATGTCAAAAAGTGCAGCCAGAATAACAGCAAAGTAGCTGCATTTGCATTTGTTTAAACTGTTTTCTAGTGACATTTATTTTGATTGATCCATAACAAGAAGCTAATGAGGTGCAATTTCGACCCTGCCTCACACAGGAAGCGGCGCAGGTCCTAATCCAGGCACTTGTCATCTCCCGTCTGGATTACTGCAACTCGCTGTTGGCTGGGCTCCCTGCCTGTGCCATTAAACCCCTACAACTCAGAACGCCGCAGCCCGTCTGGTGTTTAACCTTCCCAAGTTCTCTCACGTCACCCCACTCCTCCGCTCTCTCCACTGACTTCCAGTTGAAGCTAGCATCCACTACAAGACCATGGTGCTTGCCTAGGGAGCTGTGAGGGGAACGGCACCTCAGTACCTCCAGGCTCTGATCAGGCCCTACACCCAAACAAGGGCACTGCGTTCATCCACCTCTGGCCTGCTCGCCTCCCTACCACTGAGGAAGTACAGTTCCCGCTCAGCCCAGTCAAAACTGTTCGCTGCTCTGGCCCCCCAATGGTGGAACAAACTCCCTCACGACGCCAGGACAGCGGAGTCAATCACCACCTTCCGGAGACACCTGAAACCCCACCTCTTTAAGGAATACCTAGGATAGGATAAAGTAATCCTTCTCACCCCCCCCTTTAAAGATTTAGATGCACTATTGTAAAGTGGCTGTTCCACTGGATGTCATAAGGTGAATGCACCAATTTGTAAGTCGCTCTGGATAAGAGCGTCTGCTAAATGACTTAAATGTAAATGTAAATTTTGCCTGTCATAGAAAATGTGCTCACTCGTCAGGACACTGTTGTTCAGAGGAGCTAGCCAACATCACAGCTAACACAATCACTTCAAATTGAAGCTGGAAAAACTGCAAAACTAGCTGCACATCGTTTGACCTTTTTTCAATTGACATTTCTTTGTATATATCCATAAAAATGATGCCAGCTGATTCATGACATCAACAGCCTGAGAATAGCTGCCTGTCTGGCCGTCTTGTCCTGACACGTTCATTGCTATGGGACAGCTGGAGATCGAATTTCAATATTGAAACAAGGTTGCAAATGTCGGAGAGACAGACAGAAAGGTTTATCCAAATCTCAGCTGTTGAAAAATCAATGTTAGCCTAAAAGAAATGTGAGATAATGTCTAGATGTTTTTTTATAGTGGAGATCAAGTTTATAAATTGCCTGGCTGGGCTGATGAGACAGTGGATTGCGCAATCAAAGTAAATAGGAATTTTAAAGTCATAGATTTTGCCGGTGGTAACTTGTAGAATAGACACCGGCTGGAATGCGGTTTTAACCAATCCGTTAACAAATGCCATTATGGTATGGAAGCAGGATAAAGGGTCTTACATATCTGCTGTGTTAGATGTGTAATGAATGTGTAATGTCAAGACTAAATGAGTGTGACTTGATGAAGTCTGGAAGGTCCAGCAGCTTTATGATTAGTGTGACCATATGAGATTAATGGTGTTTAGAGCATGTTCTGGGGTTGGACTGGGACCATACATGTTGGGGGGGACCTGACATTTTTTAATTGAGACAGCTGGTTTAGATCCTTCATGAGAAAGGCAGACTTCTCCAGTTATGCCTGTATTAGAATAGAGACCTCAGCACCAGCAACAAATACAGTTCCATTTCCAATATGAGAGAGAGGGGTTGTGCTCTACGGTGCTGTACTGTGCTGTACGTACTGGTCTACTTGAACTACATGGCAGCTCTCTCTATTAGCTACAAACATATTCATGGGTGATTTAGGGAACATCCAGTTCAGATGTTTGTGGCATGGTCTATGTTAGCTCTGGGAGAGGGTCATTCACTACATTTTATAGAATTAATAAGCATAGTAGCTTTAAAGTCCATGACATACCCATGTAAGGTATGTATACAGTAGTGTCTACTCAGTCCGTATTAGAAATGCTTGGGTCCTGTCGTTCCCGTCCCCCCAGGTTTGGTCTGTTTTTATCCCTGCCATGTAAATGTGGCAGTAAGTGGCCAGATTCATGCGAGTTCATGTGGCCCACAGCTGCAGAGAGGAGTGGCCACCGAGGAACAATTATTGGGCCGAGAACGTCAGAAGCAGCTTCCCATCAGGCCATGCAGTGTAGACATCAAACAGTTCCATTAGGGTGCTTGTGAAAGCGAAGATTCATGTGATGTTTAACTCTGTGAGTAATATGTCTGCTTTTTCCTTGTCATGTTTCTTTTTCTCCTCTATTTCCCAGGGCAAAACTTCAGAGAATATCCCTGCGACCTGTGCTCCCAGTACAGTAATTTAAGTGCGAATGACTAATGAGTCAGACATGACAACACAGGTGGTTTACTTCACCTATTTCCACCCAGCCATTATTCCATCCATCCAGCCATCCATTCATTTAATTTGATCCACCCGCTGCTCTTCATCCACAATCCCCAGCATCTTTCTGACAAACTTCCTTCTCTCTCCGAAGCAGAGCTGAGCGTGCCAGTCTTGCAAGGATGCCCTGTGCTTCGATTATTGTCCTAGCTGCTACTGATTTCCTCTGGCCGGAATCTGCCAGCCTCACATCCCAGTAACCCAATGGCATCCTCCTGGCTCGTGGACCAGTGTCATATGGTGTGCAGTTGGCACGGAGCTGTACAGTCTAATCCACTTCAGTCACACATATATATATATAAAAAATACTCCTGCGAGACCCCCAGTATTTGACTGTCTCATGTGACTCCTCACGGGGCAGGTTGTATATGATACACTAAACACAGAAGCTGGGGTGTTGTGCGTGTTGAAAAGCTCATTAATCATGTAACTAGAGGAGGCCTCATAAGTCGTACGTAGGAGTGTGCGGTGAGGATGGCCCGTGGGTGACGAGGAGCAACCAGAGGAGGCGACTGGAGAAGAGATTGACACACTTACTGAAATACATGACACCTAGGAGAAGAGGGAAGAAAGTCAGAGACAGGTCGAACCCTTTCTGCCCCTTGTGGATGTTTGACAGCCGTTGGCACAGTGTGACTCTGCAGAAACCAGGGCATAGCAGTATGGAGGAGTCTGCGGCGGACGGTAATATTGAGACAGATGGTGATGATTCTGTTAACATATGTCAGGCTACCCCTGCTGTAAAATAGAGTCCCCTCCCAGCTCTGAAGGATGGCATTTTGTTCAGGATCATTATGATGCAACATAGTCACAGTGTCTGGAAATGCCATTAGAACCGCCTCAGGACATAAAGAGTGGAAAGCTGTACGGCACAGGTGTGTGTGGGCCTTCACCACTTGTCAGCTACCGCAGGTTTTTGAACCTCATAACAGTACTTTATTTTACAGGGAGCAACCACAAGGTGCAAATACAAAAAATGGTGCCCTTCCTCCTCCTTATGGATGCAGTCCAAAAGAGCTGAGAACATTTTCCTCTTTAAAGAAACCTCCACTGAAGTCTTCATACAAAACCACATACAGGGTATATAGCAGCTTGACTGGCCGTGGTATGATTCAAATTGTTATGTTACACTAATGGGGATTGAAAGAGCTGAGTACCCATATTCCACAGAGGTTTGCCTTTCATTTGTAAAAAATAATGCTGAGTTTAGCAGGACCCACACGGACGGAGCCCAACCCCTTCCTCCACCTCTTGCTGCCCGTGGCAACTAAGGCTCTTTTGTACGTGTGCAGGAAAAGCCTGCTACCTGTCACCCTCAGCTCGGACTGTAAAAGTGTTTCTTATACAACCTCAAACCTTCTCATACAGCCGACGGAGAGGTGAGATGGTGTTTGCACCCTGTCCCGACGGGGTGGTGGAAAGGGCCTTTTTGCGAGCTGTCCTCTGACATGCCGCACGCCACCCACACAGTCCTAAGCAGGGTGTTATGGGTAACCATAAATCACACAGACCCCAGTAAATCCCACCTCAGACACTTTGCTGCCTTTTCTCATCCGCAACGTTCCCTTCATCTTTATTCAATGGAAGATTTGAATGTCCCGTAATAAGACGACACCCAGGTAGACATTTGTTGTGGGAGACACCATGGCGGAACTGTAATGGTTATAATTCATGAAGAGGGGCATGGGCTGCTGGTATTGCAGTGGATACAATATTATAACTCATGGGATATAAGAGGATCTGAGGAAACATTTAACATTACATTTAAGTCATTTAGCAGACGCTCTTATCCAGAGCGACTTACAAATTGGTGCATTCACCTTATGACATCAGTGGAACAGCCACTTTACAATAGTGCATCTAAATATTTTAAGGGGGGAGGGGGTGAGAAGGATTACTTTATCCTATCCTAGGTATTCCTTAAAGAGGTGGGGTTTCAGGTGTCTCCGGAAGGTGGTGATTGACTCCGCTGTCCTGGCGTCGTGAGGGAGTTTGTTCCACCATTGGGGAGCCAGAGCAGCGAACAGTTTTGACTGGGCTGAGCGGGAACTGTACTTCCTCAGTGGTAGGGAGGCGAGCAGGCCAGAGGTGGATGAACGCAGTGCCCTTATTTGGGTGTAGGGCCTGATCAGAGCCTGGAGGTACTGAGGTGCCGTTCCCCTCACAGCTCCGTAGGCAAGCACCATGGTCTTGTAGCGGATGCGAGCTTCAACTGGAAGCCAGTGGAGAGAGCGGAGGAGCGGGGTGATGTGAGAGAACTTGGGAAGGTTGAACACTAGACGGGCTGCGGCGTTCTGGATGAGTTGTAGGGGTTTAATGGCACAGGCAGGGAGCCCAGCCAACAGCGAGTTGCAGTAATCCAGACGGGAGATGACAAGTGCCTGGATTAGGACCTGCGCCGCTTCCTGTGTGAGGCAGGGTCGTACTCTGCGGATGTTGTAGAGCATGAACCTACAGGAACGGGCCACCGCCTTGATGTTAGTTGAGAACGACAGGGTGTTGTCCAGGATCACGCCAAGGTTCTTAGCGCTCTGGGAGGAGGACACAATGGAGTTGTCAACCGTGATGGCGAGATCATGGAACGGGCAGTCCTTCCCGGGAGGAAGAGCAGCTCCGTCTTGCCGAAGTTCAGCTTGAGGTGGTGATCCGTCATCCACACTGATATGTCTGCCAGACATGCAGAGATGCGATTCGCCACCTGGTCATCAGAAGGGGGAAAGGAGAAGATTAATTGTGTGTCGTCTGCATAGCAATGATAGGAGAGACCATGTGAGGTTATGACAGAGCCAAGTGACTTGGTGTATAGCGAGAATAGGAGAGGGCCTAGAACAGAGCCCTGGGGGACACCAGTGGTGAGAGGGCGTGGTGAGGAGACAGATTCTCGCCACGCCACCTGGTAGGAACGACCTGTCAGGTAGGACGCAATCCAAGCGTGGGCCGCGCCGGAGATGCCCAACTCGGAGAGGGTGGAGAGGAGGATCTGATGGTTCACAGTATCGAAGGCAGCCGATAGGTCTAGAAGGATGAGAGCAGAGGAGAGAGAGTTAGCTTTAGCGGTGCGGAGCGCCTCCGTGATACAGAGAAGAGCAGTCTCAGTTGAATGACTAGTCTTGAAACCTGACTGATTTGGATCAAGAAGGTCATTCTGAGAGAGATAGCGGGAGAGCTGACCAAGGACGGCACGTTCAAGAGTTTTGGAGAGAAAAGAAAGAAGGGATACTGGTCTGTAGTTGTTGACATCGGAGGGATCGAGTGTAGGTTTTTTCAGAAGGGTGCAACTCTCGCTCTCTTGAAGACGGAAGGGACGTAGCCAGCGGTCAGGGATAAGTTGATGAGCGAGGTGAGGTAAGGGAGAAGGTCTCCGGAAATGGTCTGGAGAAGAGAGGAGGGGATAGGGTCGAGCGGGCAGGTTGTTGGGCGGCCGGCCGTCACAAGACGCGAGATTTCATCTGGAGAGAGAGGGAGAAAGAGGTCAGAGCACAGGGTAGGGCAGTGTGAGCAGAACCAGCGGTGTCGTTTGACTTAGCAAACGAGGATCGGATGTCGTCGACCTTCTTTTCAAAATGGTTGACGAAGTCATCTGCAGAGAGGGAGGGGGGGAGGGATTCAGGAGGGAGGAGAAAGTGGCAAAGAGCTTCCTAGGGTTAGAGGCAGATGCTTGGAATTTAGAGTGGTAGAAAGTGGCTTTAGCAGCAGAGACAGAGGAGGAAAATGTAGAGAGGAGGGAGTGAAAGGATGCCAGGTCCGCAGGGAGGCGAGTTTTCCTCCATTTCCGCTCGGCTGCCCGGAGCCCTGTTCTGTGAGCTCGCAATGAGTCGTCAAGCCACGGAGCGGGAGGGGAGGACCGAGCCGGCCTGGAAGATAGGGGACATAGAGAGTCAAAGGATGCAGAAAGGGAGGAGAGGAGGGTTGAGGAGGCAGAATCAGGAGATAGGTTGGAGAAGGTTTGAGCGGAGGGAAGAGATGATAGGATGGAAGAGGAGAGAGTAGCGGGGGAGAGAGAGCGAAGGTTGGGACGGCACGATACCATCCGAATAGGGGCAGTGTGGGAAGTGTTGGATGAGAGCGAGAGGGAAAAGGATACAAGGTAGTGGTCGGAGACTTGGAGGGAGTTGCAATGAGGTTAGTGGAAAAACAGCATCTAGTAAAGATGAGGTCGAGCGTATTGCCTGCCTTGTGAGTAGGGGGGGAAGGTGAGAGGGTGAGGTCAAAAGAGGAGAGGAGTGGAAAGAAGGAGGCAGAGAGGAATGAGTCAAAGGTAGATGTGGGGAGGTTAAAGTCGCCCAGAACTGTGAGAGGTGAGCCGTCCTCAGGAAAGGAGCTTATCAAGGCATCAAGCTCATTGATGAACTCTCCGAGGGGACCTGGGGGGCGATAAATGATAAGGATGTTAAGCTTGAAAGGGCTGGTAACTGTGACAGCATGAAATTCAAAGGAGGCGATAGACAGATGGGTAAGGGGAGAAAGAGAGAATGACCACTTGGGAGAGATAAGGATCCCGATGCCACCACCCCGCTGACCAGAAGCTCTCGGGGTGTGCGAGAACACGTGGGCGGACGAAGAGAGAGCAGTAGGAGTAGCAGTGTTATCTGTGGTGATCCATGTTTCTGTCAGTGCCAAGAAGTCGAGGGACTGGAGGGAGGCATAGGCTGAGATGAACTCTGCCTTATTGGCTGCAGATCGGCAGTTCCAGAGGCTAGGAAAGACACAGACCTGATTCTTGATTATTAACAGTCTTAGGTATGGCACTGACTCCCATACCCAGATTAAGCATCAATGCAGAACAAAGAGACCTTCACAGAACACAATAGCCTCTTTGAATAACTGCTGCTCAGTACAATAGAGGAGTTAAACCCACAGTCCAACCTAAAACACTATCTTGTCCATCAATGCAGTTCATCCAATAGTCTTTATTAGATGAATAAATAAATATACTTTATTTCTGTTCTTTGTTATTTTCTAATTGTTTAAATGTTAACACGATGTTCAAAAAAAGTCTCAATTAATTGATCTATTTCAGGACATGTGTCTAATGTTTGTAAAAGATTAGACAACTAATGTTCTTGCATTTGTATGTTTTCCCCCTGACCCCTTAGTTTATGGTTACACCTCTGGTTAGTTCCTGAGCCTGATGACATGATGGCCGAAAGCTCTGTTCCCAGAGATCCTGTGGAAAACCTCATCACAGGATTATAGTACAGTGATTATCATTTCAACCTGGTTCAGTGTGGTTAAATGTGAAGCTAAAAACAGACCTGGAGAAAAGGCTCTCTCTCAACAAAACAGTGACCAAAATCCACCAGATTTCCCTGAGGAATCATTTGGAGTTGACCTTTGCCTCATCTGTCAATCAATGAACCACAACTGAAAAAAATAAACCCTGTGTCAGAATGTATTACTCAAACAGGACTCTAATCTAAAGGTCAGTCAGTGTTGGTCTTTCCACTAAAGCTGCCCCTGAAATACAAACGAAGTGGTCAAATTTATGTTGAAGTTGTACCAGGATTTTTTTAAAATTACATTAACTACAGTTAAAAGATAAATACATTGGCCGGAGTGTTTCTGAATGGAAGGAACATCATTTCAGTAGCAGGGAAACTTTACTGATTGTACTCCAGCTGGTAAATAAGGAATCACAGCCAGTGTTTCCAACAAGCCCCAGGAAGGCAGTATCTGTACACACGAGATGATGACTTGAACTGGCAAAACAAATGTAGGACTCAATAGTTTTTGCTTTAGAATATACTGTATATGTGGAGGAGGGCAAGGGCTTGTAGTGTTCTGAAACGACTGGTTAACTCTGTCACATTAAAAGGGCAATAATCAACTGAGAAGATACTGACAAGATTCTGTGATTTTTTTGTGTGTTTGGTATGATGCACTTCATGCTGTTGGGTCGACAAATGATCTGCCGTGAAAACGATCTTCATTGAGTCTAGTAGGAGGTGACCCGGGCTGTGCCCTGTGTAGAGGAGGTACCACTGGACAATGCTTAGAGGAAATGACTGCAGGAGGGGAATTAGCTCATGTTATGTTCAGGTCAGGTTTTCCAGCTATAATGAATAGAACAGGCAGGCTGTTCCTGAGTGTTAGCTTCTTGTTTTAGTCACTAGATACCTTGTATTGGGCACATAGAATAATATGTAGAGAAAATGAACGAATATACGAATATGAAGAAAAACTATGTCTAGGAGGAGAAATGTAAAAAATGTAGACGATCGAGGGAAATTATCCGAATTTTTAGCAACCCCCCCATCTACATTTCTAATGGCATATTCTCAACTCATCAAACAAAACTACTTGCTTCTAATCATTGTATTATAACGGATGTAAATGTAATCGGTCTAGTCATACCTGTTTCCTCTGGGCACAAACTGGTTGAATCAACGTTGTGTCAACGTATTGTGACGTTGAATCGTGGAAAATACAATAGATTTGAAAAAAAGTAATCATAGACAAAAACCTTATATAAAATATGTTTAATTTGTACCTTTAAAACAAAGTCGTTATAACCAGTATCGGGAATGATATTTGTCACTGACTATTACCAACGTGCCATTGAAATGACTTGACCAGACTTGAAATGACTCAACCAGTGTGTGCCCAGTGGGGTGTTCCTCTTCTCAATTCACCTTTTCATGAGTTCCAAATATCTCAAACCGTTGCCACTGCGTGAGTTTTTCATACGCGTGACGTCAGAATGCTCTTACTGTTCCAAAATGTGATTGTTACGCAACACACGACAGTTACCCGCACTGCCCTCAAACCAAGGCACGCTGCCTGCTAATTATCTATAGGTGTCACGCCTGCTCCCGCTCTTTCCCCCTAAAGCTCGAGGGCGCCAGGCTCCCCAGCATTGCACACTCTTGTCACCATCATTACGCACACCTGCCTTTCCCCCCGTGACGTGCATCCGCAATTATTGGACTAACCTGGACTCTATCACCTCTGTTATTACCTTCCCTATATATGTCTGGTTCCCTGCTCCGTTCCCTGCTTCAGCATTGATTGTCATATGTCCTTGTTAACCCGTGTGCCATCGCTGTGCCGGTCTAGTAACCTGTTTGTTCCTGATTAAATGTTGACTCCACGTACCTGCTTCTCATCTCCGGCGTCGGTCCTTACTGAAGCCACAATATGAAGCATCTGGGAGTGCTGGCATTCGGGTTGGTGTTGAAGTCGGGTCCGGGACCTGACACCGATGGATCTGGGGGTGCCTAAGCCAGCTCGTCGGGCTGTCACACCCTAGCTGTCTCCAGAGGTTCTTGCCCCCATTGGCTCGGAAGGCGCCCATCCCACGTCGGGCCTCAGTCGGATCGTCAGGTTTTTATGCCCAGCCAGCTCGTCAGGCTGCTACTTCATTGCCGGATCATCGGGCTCCCACGCAGGCTTCGGTCCTTACAATAGGCTGTTTCAACTTGTCAATTTCATATTATTTTCTAACAAGTTGTATTTTTTAACAACAGTTTGAATTGGGGTGTTTTCCACCTCCACGATAATTCACATAACAAGTAGCCTATTTCAATGCTGCTGACAATTTATGTTTGAGGCTTTACTGAGCCGGACAAACTTCTCTCTTCAAGGAGAGCCCAAGCACTTCCCTAGTGTTTCCTCAGATCAAGTATGACGACATTGCACATCTCTAGTCAGAACAGGCCTTGCACACACGTTTTCACCCAGCAAATTTTCTGGCTGGCACCACAATGCCTTCATGGTTGTTTTCCTTCCAAATTGGACTTTGGACGTGTGAGTTCCTATCAAATTAAGTGGCTTATTTTTTGTACATCGTGTGGTATATACTGGTGACAAAACGTGCATTCCGATTCTTGCATAGATTGTAAAATACTTTTTGGAATGTTGTACTGAGCTTATTTGATATCATTTTTATAATAAATTGGGTGATACATTAACTTTAGCTATACAGAATATCTCACCACCATATGTTTCCATCACCTCCAGTCTCTCCTTTATTCTTTTCTCGAGCGGGAAAATAGGCTGTCAACAGTTTAGTGAAATATCGATGTTACTATCGAGGTCCCGAAAACATTTCACTTGATTTCCCAAATTAAGCTCTGGGTAGCTGCAAGAACAAAGATGCAGAGCCCATGGCATCAAGTTTGGGCGGGATATCACCTATCCGGCAGCAAGAGTATACTCTTCAAACAGTGGTTTATGCCTGGATCCAAATAAGTCTTCTTATATATATTTCTCATCTGCTCAAATTATTATTAAGAACCTGTTTCGTCATAATATCGACGTAGCCTTCAACTGACCCGCGTGAAAAAGTGAGGATCCATTCCCTATTCGAGTGCACACAGATGACATGTTTTTTCCCCTGCCCCTGTTCATGCCCATTTGATAATTGACCGTTCTAAATCGAAAACTAACTAAAATATTACATTGAGAATAGTCTGATGGGTGAAAATATGATCACTTGATGAGAGAAAAGCTGTACAGCCTGAGGCAAGGAACAGAGCGCAAAGCTTTTTTTGCTGCTTCCTCAAATCCTCAATATCATATAGTCGCACCATGCAGCCCATGTTTTGATTTCTAAGACATTCTAAGGTTTGTATCATTCACAACTAATGTTGCCAAATAACTCCAAATATAGCATATAGGACCTGTTTCAAATGATCACTTTTACGCTCAACAAATCCCCTTTATATGCGTACCTGCTCTGTAATGGGAAAAATATACTTTCTATTTTATTCAGTTAAGTTAAATGATATTATTTTTACTAAAATGAAATAATGACAAGGGACTTAAAAGCGTACTGTATATTGTCAGATACAGTACATGAACATGCCTACAGCCTATGGCATGGAGCATAGCCAGATAACAGGTCTACAGTAGGCTAACACATATTCTGTTCTTCTGAAATTTCATAAAGTTTCTTTAGACCTGACAAAAATAAACAATGGAATTATTGTGATGGTGTACATAAAAGTGATTTATTAGACTTTTTAAAATGTAGATGTTCCAAAGGTGTGCCTTGTACAGTTGAAGTGGGAAGTTTACATGCACTTAGGTTGGAGTCAGTAACACTCGTTTTTCAACCACTCCACAAATTTCTTGTTAACAAACTATAGTTTTGGCAAGTCGGTTAGGACATATACTTTGCACACAAGTCATTTTTCCAACAATTGTTTACAGACAGATTATTTCACTTATAATTCACTGTATTACAATTCCAGTGGGTCAGAAGTTTAAATACAAAGTTTACTGTGCCTTTAAACAGCTTGGAATATTCTAGAAAATTATGTCATGGCTTTAGAAGCTTCTGCTAGGCTTATTTACATCATTTGAGTCAATTGGAGGTGTATTTCAAGGCCTACCTTCAAACTCAGTGCCTCTGCTTGACATCATGGGAAAATCCAAAGAAATCAGCCAAAACCTCAGAAAAACAATTGTAGACCTCCACAAGTCTGGTTCATCATTGGGAGCAATTTCCAAACACCTGAAGGTACCACATTCATCTATACAAACAATAGTACGCAAGTATGAACACCATGGAACCACGCAGCCATCATATCGCTTGGGAAGGAGACACGTTCTGTCTCCTAGAGGTGAACGTACTTTGGTTCGAAAAGTGCAAATCAATTCCAAAGCAACAGCAAAGGATATTGTGAAGATGATGGAGGAAACAGGTACAAAGTATCTATATCCACAGTAAGATGAGTCCTATATCAACAACATAACCTGAAAGGCTGCTTAGCAAGGAAGAAGCTACTGTTCCAAAACCGGCATAAAAAAGCAAGACTGTGGTTTGCAACTGCACATGGGGAAAAAGATCCTACTTTATGGAGAAATGTCCTCTGGTCCTCTGGTCTGATGAGAAAAAAAATAGAACTGTTTGGCCATAATGACCATCGTTATGTTTGGCGGAAAATGGGGGAGACTTGCAAGCCGAAGAACACCATCCCAACCATGAAGCACGGGGATGGCAGCATCATGTTGTGGCGGTGCTTTGCTGCAGGAGGGACTGGTGCACTTCACAAAATATATGGCATCACGAGGAAGTAAAATTATGTGGATATATTGAAGCAACATTGCAAATGGGTCTTCCAAATGGACAATGACCCCAAGCATACTTCCAAAGTTATGGCAAAATGGCTTAAGGACAACAAAGTCAAGGTATTTGAGTGGCCATCACAAAGCCCTGACCTCAATCCTATAGAAAGGAGCAAGGAGGCCTACAAACCTGACTCTGTTACACCATTTCTGTCAGGAAGAATGGGCCAAAATTCACCCAGCTTATTGTGGGAAGCTTTTTGAAGAATTAAACCATTTAAAGTCAATGCTACCAACTACTAATTGAGTGTATGAAAGAAAGAAAAGAAAAATAAATGAATAAAAGCTGAAATAAATCATTCTCTCTTCTATTATTCTGACATTTCACATTCTTAAAATAAAGTGGTGATCCTAACTGACCTAACACAGGGAACCTTTGCTAGGATTAAATGTCAGGAATTGTGAAAAACTGAGTTTAAATGTATTTGGCTAAGGTGTATGTAAAACTTCCGAAAAAATTGAGACTTGTTAGTGTCTTTTGAATTCGACTGCTTGTTCATTGATTAATTAGTGACAGAAAAAGTTGGCTTGACAAATGCCCATCCCTATTTCACTGCAAATAGACTATTATGCTGGTTGGGTGTCATTTGGCTAACGTGCACATTTTACATGATATTTTAATTAGCCTAGTTAGCCAAGTCAGTCACTGACTAGGATTATTGTTATTCATGTTTTTGTTGTTATGGCATTTCAGGTGGAGAAGGAGTAACACCAGAAAGCAGCAAGCTGCCAGACAACCAAAGGACCCTAGAGGTATTATAGTCAATACTTATGAACTGGTTATTGTATTTGAATCAATCAATCAAATGTATTTATAAAGCCATTTTTTACATCACCTGATGTCACAAAGTGCTTTACAGAAATCCAGCCTAAAACCCCAAACAGCAAGCAATGCAGATGTAGAAGAATTGCCCATTTATATCAATGACACTAGCAAAATGGTTGGATTGTTCAGCAACCTGCAGTAAATGCTAACACGGCTTTGGTGATGAAAGGTACATCATGTATTTATTGTAATCTCATTATCAAGCCACTGCATGCTGTGACAAGGGCCTGGATGGTGATACATCTGTTTCAAGCTGCCTGCCTGAATACTGAGGCCTTCAATGATACCTCCCCTTTGATTACAGAAAGAATATCTTAACCTCTGTCTCATAGCCATTTAACATGTAATGTATGTAACCACTCAAATTCAGAGAAACATCTACAAACACAAGAACTGACTTATATTCACTTGTCCCTGGCTGCGTTTGGACAGGCAGCCCAAATGTTTATTAATGTATGAAGGACATCACACATGTGTGCCTGTGTAAAATATTTATCCCAGACAAGACTGAAGAATAGGACAAATAGGCTGTGTTAAAATAGGCAGCCCAAGTCTGAGTTTTTCCCACAAAATGGTCTTTTGACCAATCACAGCAGATCTTTTCACATCAGCTATTTTTCAGAGCTGATGTGATTGGTCAAAAGACCATTTTGTGGGAAAAACTCAGACTTGGGCTGCCTATTTTAACACAGCCTATTTGTCCTATTCTTCAGTCTTGTCTGGGATAAATATTTTACACAGGCACACATGTGTGATGTCCTTCATACATTAATAAACATTTATTCACCCTGGATATGAGACTTGCATTGATTTTGACATTTTTGAATCATAAGCTCTAAGTGTTGTCTTGATGTATAAAGTCTGGATGTTGTCAGATGTTTAAGTTACCATAGTAATGAGCGAACAATGAGAACAGGCTAAGGAACACTTATGGTTTTGTAATCAATTTAAAAATGACACATAGGTTTTACAAAACTTTATTGCATTTGGTGGTCATCCCCCAAATGTGACAATTTTAAAGCCTTGGTAGTTGCGTCCTTCCTCAGGGAAATGTTGATAGCCGACAACAGGGTGGCAGGTTTTTTGATGTGCTGCTCTAGAGTTCCATAGCCCAGCAGACTCACCTGGGAATAGAGGGGTGGACACGTTTGTTTTTATAGAAGTCTGGGAAACTTTTAGTGGGGGGAGAGCGCATGAGTTTTTGGAAGTGAGTACAGTAAATCCAATCCAACCAGTGGCCCTGGATAATATGCTATATGTCATCAAACAGACAGCCACAGTGAAGGAGGCTTACATAGCGCATAAAGTATATGACCACCAGCGGAGCTTACTTCTCTGTGCTCTGGCGAGATCGCAGGTACATTAGTTGGTCAGAGGGCTCTGGAGGTCCTTGGACCAGTCTATCGAGAGATGGATAGAGGTACTGAATGCTCTTGAGAGAGCAAGCTATTCAAGCTTGCTATTCAAACCAACACGAAGGTAGCCTTATTCTGTGGTTCAAGTTGTATCTTCATGTCTAAATTCACTCTCACTCCCTCTGACCCCTAAGCCCTCACCCCTGACCTCCAATTGGCCCAGGGCCTCCAGTAAAAGCCTCTAATCAGTCACTCTGACAGGGAGTTACTCCAGGAGTGGACAGGTTTATGATGCATAGGGCTTCAACAGTCTGCATGTGAGTTGGGTATTAGCTAAATACAGTACATTTCACCTCATTGACCAAGGCCCTTCTCCCTGATTGCCCAGTTTGGCAGGCAGCCAGCTCTAGGAAGAGTCTTGGAGGTTCCAAACTTCTTCCATTTAAGAATGATGGAGGCCACTGTGTTCTTGGAGACCTTCAATGATGCAGAAATGTTTTGGTACCCTTACCCAGAGCTGTGCCTGGACACAATCCTGTCTCTGAGCTCTACAGACAATACCTTCGACCTCATGGCTTGGTTTTTGCTCTGACAGGCACTGTCAACTGTAGGACCTTATATAGACAGGTGTGTGCCTTTCCAAATAATGTCCAATCAATTGAATTTACCACATGTGGACTCCAATCAAGTTGTAGAAACATCTCAAGGATGATTAATGGAAACAGGATGCACCTGAGCTCATAGCAAAGTGTAGCAAAGGGTCTGAATACTTATGTAAATAAGATATTTCTGTTTCTTATTTTTAATACTTGGAAACATTTCTAAAAACCTGTTTTTGCATTTTCATTCTGGGGAATTGTGTGTAGAATGCTGAGGAAAATGTTTTAGAATAAGGTTGTAATTTAACAAAATGTGGGAAAAGTCAAGGGGTCTGATTACTTTCCGAAGGCACTGTATACTGAACAAAAATATAAATTCAGCATGCTCCCATGTTTCATGAAATAAAATAAAAAATAAATAAAATAAACGATCCCGGAAATTTTCAATACTCACAAAAAGTTGATTTCTCTCCCCAAAAATTGCACAAATGTGTTTACATCCCTGTTAGTGAGTATTTCTCCTTTGTCAAGAAAATCCATACACCTGACAGGTGTGGCATATCAGAAAGCTGATTATACAGCATGATCATTACATGGAAGCACCTTGTGTCAGGGACAGTAAAACGCCACTCTAAAATGTGCCGTTTTTTCACATAACACAATGCCACAGAGCATGCAATTGGCATACTGACTGCAGGAATGTCCACCAGAGCTGTTGCCAGAGCATTGAATGTTAATTTGTCTACCATAAGCCGCCTCCAACATACGTTCAACCGGCCTCACAACCACAGACCACGTGTAACAATGCCAGCTATGGACCTCCACCATCCAGCTTCACCTGCGGGATCATCTGAGACCAGTCACCCGGACAGCTGATGAAACCGAGAAGTATTTATGTCGTAATAAAGCCCTTTTGTGGGGAAAAACTAATTCTGATTGGCTGGGTCAGGCTCAAATTTCAAATGACTGATTTTGTTATATGAAGTGTAACTCAGTAAAATCTTTGAAAGTGTTGCATGTTGGGTTAATATTTTTTGTTCAGTATAAGAAATACAATATTATCTGATGGAATTGGAATAAAACAATAATTACATTATAAAAACAATTACATTCCACTCTGATGATTATGCTCTAGAGATGCTCCAGACTGTACTTGTATTTATTCAGAATAAGGGAAGACTAACTAGAGCAAAATATTGCAATAGCTGAAGGCCAAATAATAAATTGTTTTTGCAATATGATTAATTTAAAAGCAGTTTCGACTTTGAGCAATACAGTTTAATTTCATCGATATGTTATCTATCTACATTTCATGAAATCTTCTGAAAACCAGTGCTACTTCATTCAGAATATATGTATAAACTTAGAAGAGCAGTATTTTAACTTCCTACATTAGTATAGCATACAATACAACTGTGACCAAAGCATATAATGCTAACACAGGCATTGTGAGTGTTTCAATGGGTCCCCGAGCTTGGTTCTTTTGTAAATTCAGAAGAAAATCCCTCTCCACCTCCAGCTTGCATCCCTGTCACCATGGCAGAGACAAGCGATGGGAAGAGGATGCTCTGTGCTCAGTGACTTGGCTGGTTGGGAGTGCTGCTTTCTCTCTGCAGTCATCTGGAAGGTGACTGACAAGACCAAACTTTGAGCCAGCCCTTGTTTCAGAGAGAAATCTCCCGGGAACCGTCAGACGAATTTCCCCTCAGTTCACAACCCTCACACATACAGGCGGAATTATCTAGTAGTAGTTATTCATTTCCCCCGATGGCACACTTTCTGGCTCTGGGTAGCCGTTGTTGGGCATCTATAGGATATAGTTCCTAGTACATGCCTTTAGATGCACAGCTCACTGATGCTGATGGTCAGAGGTGGACTGGGCTATAGCAATGTAGCAGCCAGAGAAGTGTAATGAATGAAATATGTCTCGACAGTATCCAATGGTATCCCTCCACAGCGGTGACATTTCCAGCTATATATTATGTATGCTCTCAAACCAATAATACATTCCATGAGAGACATGTAGCCCAGCTAGCACATAACGTTCTGAGAACCATGTAGAGATTCGTGAGTGCGTGGTTGTCCTATGGTTATTTTGCATATAACTTTACCATAAAGTTCTGGGAATGGTGCAGGATACCTAGCTAGCACATAGCGTTCTGAGAACCATATGTTTCTTATGTGAGAATTTCAGTACTTCAGCATAACGTTTCGTACAGGTTTCTTCATGGTTCTATTTAAAGTAATGTTCTCAAATTGTTCTGAGAATGTGAAGAAACAACATTCTCTGTGGGAATGTTAGTACTTCAAATAACATTTTCTAAAGGTTTCCTCATAGATCTATTTAAAGTCAGGTTCTCACAACGTTAAGAAAATGTTTCATAAAAACTACAAGGAAACATTAGTAATGTTCAAAGAACGTTCTAAGAATGTTATTTAAAAACATTATACATTTCGTTCTCAGTGACAACAAAACCTATATCCTCTATCTTGTTAAGTGTGTTCAGGTGTGTTGACCGTGCCCACTAATGGGCCACACCTGATCTTAATGAGTGCTTGTTTCCTTTGAAAGGGGTTTTGTTTGAAGAGACTAAAAACAGCTCTGTATGAGTTAAAAAAATGGCATGTCATCCTGGTGGCGTAGTGGACTAATACTATGAATAAACGACAGAAGATCATAAGTTCAAATCTCACTGACACTGTGCCTCAATAAAAAAAGACATGTATGATTAATACCTAAGCAAATACATTTCCATGTGTCCTGTCTGTGCTTGGAGTTCAAAACAGTTAACCCAAACTAAGCTAGCAGTGTTACTGTTGTTCTCAGAACATTATTTAATTACCTTAAAGTAGCCATTCTCAGAACGTTAATAAAACCTCCCAAGAAAACGTTCAGGGAACCATAGTAAAACATTCTCAGAACCTCCCTCCAATATAAAAATGAACATTCCCAGAACAGGCTAAATGTTCACTTCCTGTCACAGAACGTTTAAAAAATATTAAGTTACTGATCAGGAAACGTATGGCTTCGTCTCCAAAACCAATGGGAAACCAAAAACATACGTTCCCACAACTTCCAAAGAACCAAATATGCTACCTGGGAGGTTGGATGGAACAGTACAGGATATTCCCAATATTCTTTATCATGCTTTTCAATTTTCAAGTGTAAAACGTGATCATCATTACTTTCACTCAGGGGTGCCTGAGGATATTATAGCAGTAACATTACATCAAATCAGTTCATGCCCTGGAACCCCTGTCTAAGTAATTACAGAGACACACAGGTGTAATTTTGCCAGTAATTTATGCTCCTATTTTAATTAAAACCAAAGCACTCCAGAGCATCTATGAACTTATGCATATTTATTATTTACGCATGTTTACTTCCTGCGCCGACAGAGATGGCCGCCTCGCTTAGCGTTCCTCGGAAACTATGCAGTATTATTTTATTTTTTTACGTGTTATTTCTTACATTGGTACCCCAGGTAATCTTAGGTTTCATTACACACAGTCGGGAGGAACTACTGAATATAAGAGCAACGTCAACTCACCATCATTACGACCAGGAATATGACTCCCCCGAAGCGGATCCTGTGTTTTGCCTTCCACCCAGTACTAAGATCGGATCGTAGCCGGCGAACCAAAACAAGCACGCCGTAAAAGGGGCAAACGAAGCGGTCTTCTGGTCAGGCTCCGGAGACGGGCTAATCGCGCACCACTCCCTAGCATACTACTCGCCAATGTCCAGTCTCTTGACAACAAGGTCGATGAAATCCGAGCAAGGGTAGCATTCCAGAGAGACATCAGAGATTGTAACGTTTTTTGCTTCATGGAAACATGGCTCACTCGAGAGACGCTAACGGAGTCGGTGCAGCCAGCTGGTTTCTTCACACATCGCGCCGACAGAAACAAGCATCTTTCTGGTAAGAACAGGGGCGGGGGGGAGGTATGCTTTATGATTAAAGAGACGTGGTGTGATCATAACAACATACAGGAACTCAAGTCCTTCTGTTCACCTGACTTAGAATTCCTCACAATCAAATGTCGACCGCATTATCTACCAAGAGAATTCTCTTCGATTATAATCACAGCCGTATATATTCCCTCCCAATCAGACACATCGATGGCCCTGAACAAACTTTATTTGACTCTATGTAAACTGGAAACCACATATCCTGAGGCTGCATTCATTGTAGCTGGGGATTTTAACAAGGCTAATCTGAAAACAAGATTTCCTAAATTCTATCAGCATATCGATTGTGCTACCAGGGCTGGTAAACCCCTGGATCAATGTTATTCTAACTTCCGAAGCTGACCACGACTCCATTTTGTAGCTTCCAGCCTACAGACAGAAACTAAAACAAGAAGCTCCCGCGCTCAGGTCTGTTCAACGCTGGTCCGACCAATCTGATTCCACGCTTCAAGACTGCTTCGATCACGTGGATTGGGATATGTTCCTTATTGCATCCAACAACATTGACGAATACGCTGATTTGGTGAGCGAGTTCATTAGAAAGTGCATCGGCGATGTTACCCCCACAGCAACAATGAAAACATTCCCAAACCAGAAACCGTGGATTGATGGCAGCATTCGCGCAAAACTGAAGGCGCGAACCACTGCTTTTAACCAGAGTAAGGTGACCGGAAACATGACCAAATACAAACAGTGTAGCTATTCCCTCCGCAAGGCAATCAAACAAGCTAAGTGTCAGTATAGAGACAAAGTAGAGTCGCAATTCAATGGCTCAGACACAAGAGGTATGTGGCAGGGTCTACAGTCAATCACGGATTACAAAAAGAAAACCAGCCCCGTTGCGGACCAGGATGTCTTGCTCCCAGACAGACTAAATAACTTTTTTGCCTGCTTTGAGGACAATACAGTGCCACTGACACGGCCCGTTACCAAAACCTGCGGGCTCTCCTTCACTGCAGCCGACATGAGTAAAACATTTAAACGTGCTAACCCTCGCAAGGCTGCAGGCCCAGACGGCATCCTCAGCTCATCCTCAGAGCATGCGCAGACCAGCTGGCTGGTGTGTTTGCGGACATATTCAATCAATTCTTATCCCAGTCTGCTGTTCCCACATGCTTCAAGAGGGCCACCATTGTACCTGTTCCCAAGAAAGCTAAGGTTACTGAGCTAAACAACTACCGCCCCGTAGCACTCACTTCAGTCATCATGAAGTGCTTTGAGAGACTAGTCAAGGACCATATCACCTCCACCCTACCTGACACCCTTGACCCATTCCAATTTGCTTACCGCCCCAATAGGTCCACAGACGACGCAATCACAACCACACTGCACACGGCCCTAACCCATCTGGACAAATGGGAATACCTATGTGAGAATACTGTTCATTGACTACAGCTCAGCATTTAACACCATAGTACCGTCCAAACTCATCATCAATCATCAACCCTGGGTCTCGACCCCGCCCTGTGACACTGGGTACTGGACTTCCTGACGGGCCGCCCCCAGGTGGTGAGGGTACGTAACAACATCTCCACCCCGCTGATCCTCAACACTGGGGCCCCATAAGGGTGCGTTCTGAGCCCTCTCCTGTACTCCCTGTTCACCCACGACTGCGTGGCCATGCACGCCTCCAACTCAATCATCAAGTTTGTGGATGACACTACAGTGGTAGGCTTGATTACAAACAACAATGAGACGGCCTACAGGGAGGAGGTGAGGGCCTTCGGTGATTGGTGTCAGGAAAATAACCTCACACTCAACATCAACAAAGCAAATGAGATGATTGTAGACTTCAGGAAACAGAAGAGGGAGCACCCCCGTATCCACATCGACGGGACAGTAGTGGAGAGGGTAGTAAGTTTTAGGTTCCTTGGCGTTCACATCACAGACAAACTGAATTGGTCCACCCACACAGACAGCGTTGTGAAGAAGGCGCAGTAGCCTCTTCAACATCAGGATGCTGAAGAAATTCGGCTTGTCACCAAAAGCACTCACAAACGCCAGGACAGCGGAGTCAATCACCACCTTCCGGAGACACCTGAAACCCCACCTCTTTAAGGAATACCTAGGATAGGATAGGATAAGTATCCCTCTCACCCCCCCCCCTTTAAGATTTAGATTCACTATTGTAAAGTGACTGTTCCACTCGATGTCATAAGGTGAATGCACCAATTTGTAAGTCGCTCTGGATAAGAGCGTCTGCTAAATGACTTAAATGTAATGTTAAATGTATATGCATATACTGTACTCTATATCATCTACTGCATCTTGCCATCTTGCCATCTTTATGTAATACATGCATCACTAGCCACTTTAAACTATGCCACTTTATGTTTATATACCCTACATTACTCATATCATATGTATATGTGTATAATGTACTCTATACCATCTAATGCATCTTGCCTATGCCGTTCTGTACCATCACTCATTCATATGTCCTTATGTACATATTCTTCATCCCTTTACACTTGTGTGTATAAGGCAGTAGTTGTGGAATTGTTAGGTTAGATTACTCGTTGGTTATTACTGCATTGTCGGAACTAGAAGCACAAGCATTTCGCTACACTCACATTAACATCTGCTAACCATGTGTATGTGACAAATAAAATTGGATTTGATTTGATTTATTATTACCATTCAGACTTGAAATAGCAAAGCTGGAGAGAATGACAGGACATCCGTCTGTATCATAGTTTAATCACAACGGTGTTAAAAAAATTTAAAGGAAATCCGTGTTGTGCCAGATCCGAGCAATATTAATTGGAAAACAACATATTTCGAAGAACAGGCGTTGTGACGCCAGAAATGATTAATTATTCAGTATTGATGTATTTTAGACTGCATTTCATAACTGGGCGCAATTAAGACATTATACTGGATATGAACAGGGCACTGACTTTGGGATGCTTCTCACTAGGGGATATAAAAAATATATTTGCAATCTATTACCTTGTTTTCTTTTTTTTCTCAATATTGATACTAGTTGGCATGCTACTACACCGGAGACACTGCTGCCTGTGTGTTCATTGGTCATAACAGAACAGGCTTTAATTTAACTTATTTCACAAGCACAACCATGGATTAATATGGACCTGCTGATTCAATAGATTCAGTTGCTGCTGGTTTCAGGTGGTATTTAAAAAAATAGCTTGTTAGAATTCGCATGGAGCATGGTGAGCTAATGTAGTTATTTCACAGTCTGAATGAAGAATTACAAACCCAGCATGGTTACGAATGGAAACCATGTATTGTGTTAGAGAAAAAGACAAGCCTCTATTAAAAGATAGTGGCAAGCCCAATGAAAATGCATCTGTCTTCCTTGATTTTACAGTGTGGCCACTGTTGTGGCAAGTGGGGGAGTGAGTTTGCCAGCGCAATTAGGTCCTCCAGTCATTAAATGGTCATTTGTCACCTTGGAATACAATTATGTGACAAATTTCCCATTTTAGCTGTACTTTCCGGAATACCTGTAGCCTATTGCATTGTCAAGCAATGCCGGTTTACAACAAACAATGGGAAGAGATCAGAACACCGACATTGGGGAATACCATCTTGTACGAGATACATTTGTACTGTAGTGAAGGCGTCTCTATAGAAATGAAACTAAATGAATCTCTTTTATAGTCATGTGAAACGTCAATTGCTATGGAAATGCTGGTATGTGTTTTTCTATGAATATGATGTTTACTGCAGCTATGATGTTGATACTATGGATTACAATTATCATCCTGAATATTAAGGCTACACTCACTTTATGTTACGTACTGTACATAGACACTCAACCAGGAAAACTGTCCGGGTCATTATCTATTCAGACATCACACACTATAGGCCTACTCTTATTCAGTGTCACACCCTGATCTTTTTCACCTGTCTTTGTGGTTGTCTCCACCCCCCTCCAGGTGTCGCCCATCTTCCTCATTATCCCCAGTGTATTTATACATATTTTCTCTGTTTGTCTGTTGCCAGTTTGTCTTGTCTTGTCAGGTCTTACCAGCATGTTTTCCCATCTCCCTGCTTTCTCAAGTTCTGTTCCCTAGTTTCCCCAGTTCTGACCATTCTGCTTGCCCTGACCCCGAGCCTGCCTGCCGTTCTGTACCTGCCTGACTCTGACCTGTTTACGAACCTCTACCTATCCTGACCCTGAGCCTGCCTGCTGTTCTATACCTTGTTGACTCTGCCCTGGATTACGGACCTCTGCCTGCCTTTGACCTGTATTTTGCCTGCCCCCTGCTTGGGTCAATAAACATATGTGACTCAGCATCTGGGTCTTATCCTGAGTTATGATAGTAAAAACTGGCCACGACTGACCCAGCAGACTCAGACCAACTCCACAATTCTGTCTCCCTTCAAGGAGCCACCATTGGAAGACACGAGGAGTTACTGCAATGTCTTATGGAGGGACACCACACTCTGGCAGAATGCAGAGACCAGGCGTTCGATACATTGCTAGGACAATTCTGCGGATTCCCTACTGGGTAGTGGGTTACACTAGTAATCTCCCAGCCTACCTCAGTATCCCGAGAACCCCGCTTACTTCCTCTGGAGCGCTACGCTGGAGATTCTGGAACCTGCCGAGCTTTTCTCTCCCAGTGCTCCTTCATTCTCGAGCTGCAGCCTTTTTTGTTCTCCTCAGACCGCTTGAGGATAGCGAACATCATAACGCTGATGAGGGAGCAACAGTCCTCCGTCTGCCTAAGTCTGGAGGAGTTTGAGGTGGAATTTCCAAAGGTGTTTGGTACTCCGTTGTCCGAGAAGGAGGCTGCTTGTAACCTGCTCCAGCTACATGTAGTGTGGCAGACTACGAGGATGATGTATGCACGTTGGCGGCTGAGAGAGCCTGGAACTCGGAAGCATTGTTCGACATGTTCCTTCACGGATTATCGGAGGTCATCAAATATGAGCTCGCAGCCCGGGAGCTGCCCCTGGACCTTGACTTCCTAATAGCCTTGACCATCCTGATTGATAGGCGGCTTCGAGGCCGTAGGAGGTATAGGGAATCTGTGCCCTATCACCTTCGTTCGCCCTCGATTCCCACCTCGCCTCCGAAGAATTCCGGAGACCACCGAAGTCTACATCAACGTCACCCAAGTTCTCTCGGGAATCACAGAGGGTTGCCGACTCGCCTCCTTCAGAGTCCATGCACACCTGGGCAGAGCTAGATTGACTCCGGCAGAGCGTTTACGCCGACTCCACACACAGAGCTGTCTATATTGTGGAGCTATGGGACATTTCATAACTACCTGCCCATTAAAAACCCAGGCTTATCAAGAAGGGGCAAGTACTCTGGTGGGCCATACCGTGAACTATTCCTCTCCCCCTACTCGCACCCTTTTCTTTGCCATCCTGCTGTGGGGGAACCATTCAAAATCCCTCCACGTACTCATCAACTCTTGGGCCGATGAGTTTTTTTGGATTCTACCTTCTGTCCGAGCTGGGCATCCTCACTCAGCCCCTCTCTATTCTCAAGGATGTTAGAGAGCTGGATGGGCCGGGTCACTCATAATACCACTCAATCAACAAGTGTCACGGAACCACAGCGAGGCAATCCAATTTATGCTGATTAAGTCTCCTCAGGTTCCTGTGGTATTGGGATTCTCTTGGCTCCAGTGAAACAATGCCCTCATAGACTGGACTGCTGGTGCCATTATGGGATGGAGCCCGTTCTGTTACACCCACTGCCTGAAGTCAGCGCAGTCTGCCCTGGGACGTCTTCCTGTGGGCTCGGAAATTGCCCCGGACCTCTCCCGCGGTGTACCCGCAGAGTACCGTGACCTGGGCAACTTCACTTACTCCACACCGACCCCATGACTGTGGGATCCACCTTTTTCCATGCACCACACTGCCCCGGGGACGACTGTATTCTCTGTAGGGTCCGGAGGCCAAGGCTATGGAGACCTACACTACCATTCAAAAGTTTGGGGTCACTTAGAAATGTCCTTGGTTTTGAAAGGAAAGCACATTTTGGTCCATTAAAATAACATCAAATTGATCAGAAGTACAGTGTAAACAAGTTAATGGTGTAAATGACTATCGTAGCTGGAAACAGCAGATTTGTTTATGGAATATCTACATTTATCAGCAACCATCTTTCCTATGTTCCAGTGGCACGTTTTGCTAGCTAATCCAAGTTTATAATTTCAAAAAGGCTAATTGATCATTAGAAAACCCTTCTGAAATTATGTTAGCTTAGCTGAAAACTGCTGTGCTGATTTAAAGAAGCTAGTTGAGTCTCTGCAGCATTGTGGGTTTTGATTACAGGCTCAAAATGGACAGAAATAAAGAACTCTCTTCTAAAACTTGTCAGTCTCTTCTTGTTCTGAGAAATGAAGTCTATTCCATACAAGAAATTGTCAAGAAACTGAAGATCTCGTACAATGCTGTGTACTACACCCTTCACAGAACAGTGCAAATTGGCTCTAACCAGAATAAAAAGAGGAGTGGGAGGCCCCTGTGCACAACTGAGCAAAAGGACAAGTACATTAGTGTCTAGTTTGAGAAACAGACACCTCACAAGTCCTCAACTGGCAGCTTCATTAAATAGTACCCGCAAAACACCAGTCTCAATGTCAACAGTGAAGAGACGACTCCGGAATGCTGGCCTTCTAGGCAGAGTTACTCTGTCCAGTGTCTGTGTTTTTTTGCACATCTTAATCTTTTCTTTTTATTGGCCAGTCTGAGATATGGCTTTTTCTTTGCAACTCTGCCTAGAAGGCCAGCATTCCGGAGTCGTCTCTTCAGCGTCTCGGCCAGCATTCTGGAGTCTTTACTTACCTTTTCTGGCCTAAAACCCAATTTTGATAAGTGTACCATATTACGTATTGGATCTTTAAAATACACAACTGTTACATTACCCTGCAGTTTACCTATGAAATGGGCTAACGGTGAAGTAGATACTTGGAATTCATATCACAAAAGGAATAAATGAGCTCTCCAGAATGAATTTCAATCAAACATTTGGAGAAATAAACAAGATCCTTCAACCATGGAGAGAAACAATAAATACTGGTCTATTTGTGATTCGTTTCAGGAAACTAGGTGTATGTCGCACATCACTACTTCACAGGAGCGCCATCCGAATGTAAACTTCAAATTCAAAATGCGCTGAATCTCGTTAAATATGGCCGGCGCCAGTAAATGCTGGAAAGAAAGCGTAATTAAATTGTTGCCAGCAGCACAGTTGCAGTTACCAATGCTCTGGATAACATAAAAACAGCCTATCCAGGTCTGTTAGGGCAAGGGAAATGGTCAGAGTGAACTGTTCTCTCATTTGTGTCTGAAAGTAGCTAGCAGGCTTGGATCAACCCTACTCCTCGGCCAGAGCGTCCAGTGTGCACTCTGAACACTCCGAGTCCAAAACGCTCGGATTTTACGAACAGACAATCTGACAATGCTCTGAGTTTATGAATGCCCAGAGCACACTCGGGCACTCCAGGTTAAATGTACAAACACACCTGTAGTATAAACCAGGCTTTAGTCTTGAAATCTTTGGTTGTTTAGTACATAGCCTCACATTTGAATACTTAAAGAGATGGGAGGGACCAAAGCTTAAGATGGCGTGAACGATGCTAAATAGGTGTAGACAAAGAAGAGCTCTCCAGTAGGTACCAAAACATTTAAGGTCATTCACCGGACTTTCTCAAAAGTGAGGGTACAAGTTTATCAACTTTCAAAGTAGAATTACTTTCCCATTGTCCCATGTTTGATATACCATTTTCTACCTCTGAGTCTCTGCTTTTATCCAATGTTAAAAAAATAATAATAATACATTTGCTGCATAAGACTTAATAGAGCCGGTAGGTCACATATGTGAATGAAATTCACTGCTCGACTGAGGGACCGTACAGATAATTATATGTGTGGGGTACAGATATCAAGTAGGCATTCAACAATCATGTTAAACACGATTATTGCACACAGCGTGAGTCCATGCAACATGTTATGTGACTTGCTAAGCAAACGTTTTACCTCCTGAAATATTTAGTCTTGCCATAACAAAGGGGTTGAATACTTATTGGCTCAAGACATTTCAGCTTTTCAATTTTAATTCATTAAATTAAACATCATTCCAATTTGACATTATGAGGTGTTGTGTGTAGGCCAGTAACAAAGAAATATGAATTTAATACATTTTCAATTCAAGCTGTAACACAACAAAATGTGGAAGATGTAAAGGGGTACTTGTTTATTTTTTTACTTTGGGGGAGGGGGGGGGCAGCCCATCCACCGCTCCCTTTCTTCGGATGACAAAAATAAACGTTGTTTTTACAGGGGTGTGAATACTTTCTGAAAGCACTGAATACCAGTTTCATTTGAGGACATAGATGTTGACAGCTGCACCATACAGATTGCAAAATAGCTGGGAAGAGACGTTTTATGTACCTATTCCATGGCATTGGGTGTATGAGCTGATATACAAAATGATACAAGATTCAACACTTTGTGCTTTAAAGCTGAAATTGTTGTACAGAATTCTTGCCATACAACACTCCTTCCGTGGCCTCCAGCTGCTCTTAAACACTAGTAAAAACCAAATGCATGCTTTTCAACCATTCGCTGCCCGCACCCGCCCGCCTGAGAAGAATCACTACCCTGGACGGTTCTGACATAGAATATGTGTACAACTACAAATAATAAATAAAAAGGTATCTGGCTAGACTGTAAACTGCTAGACTGTAAACTCTCCTTCCAGACTCATATTAAACATTTCCAATCCGAAATCAAATCTAAAATCAGCTTTCTATTTCGCAACAAAGCCTCCTTCACTCACGCCACCAAACTTACCCTAGTAAAACTGACCATCCTACCGATCCTCGACTTCGGCCATGTCATCTACAAAATAGCTTCCAATACTCTACTCATCAAACTGGATACAGTCTATCACAGTGCCATCCGTTTTGTTACCAAAGCCCCTTATACCACCCACCACTGCGACCTGTATGCTCTAGTCGGCTGGCCCTCGCTACATATTCGTTGCCACTGGCTCCAGGTCATCTGTAAGTCTATGCTAGGTAAAGCTCTGCCTTATCTTAGCTCACTGGTCACGATAACAACACCCACCCGTAGCACGCGCTCCAGCAGGTATATCTCACTGGTCATCCCCAAAGCCAACACCACCTTTGGCGCCTTTCCTTCCAGTTCTCTGCTGCCAGTGACTGAAACGAATTGCAAAAATCGAAGTTTGGAAAATGGAAGTTTTCTAGGGGGGTGGGGTTCTTGGATAGTTGAGCAGCTTCACTGCAGGTGGATTGTGTTTATAAATTCAATAATATTATTTTTATTTTTTAAATTATATATATATTTTTTGAGTGTGTCCAAACTTGTCCAAACCACTGAAACATGAGTGACAAGGTAATGGAACTGCACAGATCGCTAGGTGCCCTGCAAAATAGTCAGTACAATGTACTGTCTGAATGTGGCCCAGTTGGTACGACTGTGGTGTTGACTAGGCAAAGGCAGTGGGTTCAATTCCTGTAAGGATTACATAATGTAACCATGCTAAAAATGAATGCATTCACTTTACTGAAAGTCACTTTGGATACCAGCATCTGTTGTTTGACATACTGTACATGTAATGGAATTGATACATGAGCATGTTGGTAGGTTTGTTTCATCACCACCTCTGTGACACTCTTCAGCATACTGTATACTAGATGTGGGCCATATGGAGTCTATTCATTGCTGAGGCATACACTGTCTTTCAGCATTAGATTTAAGTCATTAAACTCACACGTTATGGTAAGTTGAGTGATGAAAAGGGGAATTGTGTGGGTTCCCAGACAACTTGTCTTCCAAAACCTTTTGCTCCCCTTGAGATTCTTCTTAGCTCCTCCAGATTTGCACATTCCCTCTCAGGCCCAGATGAATGCTCGTTCCGAGGTCAAATTGGCCATCCTTTCACTTGTACACATTCCTCAATGGGACTAATACTTTGGAGGAGTGGATGAGAGCGACCAGCTCGGCAATACGATTAGCATAATTGCGTAATTAATTGTGGATTTCTTTCATTTTGAAAAATAGCAGCTGGTATGGGATGTGGCCTCCCGTCATGAGAATGGCAGCCACCCATAACACTTCAGAGCTGGCCAAAGACATGCACCCAGTCTCATTAAGGGGACTCTTACAAGCCTGCTGCTCTGAATGAGGAGACTGCTGAGGCCTGTGAATGACTGGCTCTGCTGTTTTCCAGAGTGGGTGCATTCAGGTAATAATTATGATGCTTCTCTTCCCACACTCGGGAGCTGCATAAATCGGTCTAGTATTTTACCCACTTGGAGGCTTCGGTCTATTCTATCTTTGTGGGTAGCAACCAAATTCCGTGTGTGGACAGTACAGCTGCCCACAACAACTGCAGCATTTTCCTGTATTTAGAGTGTTCTGACAAATTAACATGTGTATCTGATTTACACTTGTACGTAAAGTACATAGAAATATCACAATGTTTGTAATATGGCAGAAAAATAGAAACACTGAAGGTGCTGTCCTGTTTTGTACACTGGGTACGTGCATATCACATTCCCAAAAGTTCAACCCCGACAAGCTCTTAGAGCATTCCAATGCAGAATTCTGAAAATAAAGTGTCAGCGAGTGTGTGAAGTGAGATGAATAAATGTGTAATCAGGGGAGTAGTACTGGTCCTGATTTAGCCCAGGAATGACAAGGGAGACCAGAGCCTCTCTGGGGATTCATATTTTGGGACAATGAATGGGTGAATGAGTCATCATGGGCTGGGTCGATTGCATGCACAAAAGAACATAGGGTATCTTCATTTCATGGATGCCTGCTTAAGAAACTTCACTTTTTACTTCAAAAGTATAATGTCCCTGCTAAATTGTACTGTGCTCGTGATTCAGGGAAGGTCTGATTCTTGTGGTATTTTGATTGAACTTTTTAAGGTTTGCGTAAAGAGAATAATGCTCTTCTCTCTTGACATTTATTTGTGAAAGGCAAATCTTTTTTTGCCTAAATCAGTAGAGGCAAGACTATATAGTTTAGAGAGAACATCTGGGAACAGTATGATAAGGGTTATATGCATTAAGCTGAAGCAGCATTCATCAAATTTATGAGTAATTCGCACCATGCGAGAAGTTCAAGTTTCCACTGTTGTTGCATTGGGCGGTAGAAAAACACTGAGACAAGGGGAAAGAAAATAGTGAGTGGCTATTTGTCATCATGGTCAGGCTAGAGCTAAAATGGATGATCACTCCCAGATGAAAACATGCCACCAGTATTAATTTGTCTACATGTTAAATAGTGGTCTTTCATGTAATTGTAACTGGTTATTTGTTTTTGTTTTCAGAGCAATTGCTGGTTGCTCTTCTTGATCATGGCTTAAATTCTGATTTTACGGAAATGTAATATCATAACATATGGTATAATGTTGTTGATTGAGCAACTTCTCCTCAAAGTGCATTCACCCAAATCAGAAGGATACAATGCAAGATATTCAGCTCAGGAGAAAAATTATGGAAGAGCTGGGGGTTAAAGAGGTAAAGGGATTTTTAGAAAAAGAACATTTTCAATTGAAGGTATGGGTTGAAAACACTTAAGAATACTTTCAAGTTACCATTGGGTTGAACTACTGTAAGTGTTGCTTGTACGGTTCAGCTAGTGTTAGTTGAGATAAGGATGACAGCAAATACAGCCTGTAAAACAATAACTGCACATTTGCTCCAAGTTTGAGTGGTAAACATCGGAATCCTACCTCAAACCATTACTATTAGAAGCCAAAGAAAACTCATGTATTCCAACACTCATCTCTTCAAGGATTCCAATTCAGAATGATTAAGGCTAATCTATGTATTTCTGACAATAGTATTTATTGTGTGGATTATAGTTCCTGTCCAGATTCTCCTAGGCAAATTACATTTTTTTCAAAGACCCATTTATGGAAATCAAATCATTTTTGTTAAATCACATTTCTGTCACACATTGGTCTTAGTATTTTGTGTTTTCTTTAATTATTTGTTCAGGCCAGGGTGTGACATGGGTTTATTGTGTTGTCGTATTGTTTTTTTGTAGGCATTGGGATTGTGGCTGATTAGGGGTGTGTCTAGCATAGGCTTGGCTGCCTGAGGCGGTTCTTAATCAGTCAGGTGATTTTCGTTGTCTCTGATTGGGAACCATATTTAGGTAGCCTGGGTTTCACTGTGTATTTCGTGGGTGATTGTTCCTGTCTCTGTGTAGTATTCACCAGATAGGCTGTACTTAGGTTTTTCACGTTCCGTTTGTTGTTTTTGTATTTATTTAGTTATTTCATGTATCGCTATATTCTTCATTAAAGAACATGAGTAACCACCACGCTGCATTTTGGTCCGACTCTCCTTCAACAGACGAACGCCGTTACAGAATCACCCACCACACACGGACCGAGCAGCGTGGTAACAGGCAGCGACAGCAGGAGCAGCGAAAGGAGGATGAATTGTTCGGAGAAGGACCCTGGGATCAGCCGGGAGAATATCTCCGCCCCAAAGAAGAACTGGAGGCGGGGAGAGCTGAGAGACGCTGGTATGAGGAGAAACAACAGCGGCAGCAGGAGCTACAATATCGGGACTACACTACTTGGGAGGAAATAGACAGGTGGTCGGTCGAACCAGGGAGAGTACCGGAGCCCGCCTGGGATTCGCTGGAGCAGTGCGAAGAGGGTTATGGGAGAATGGAGTTGGAGAGACAATCACGACGGCGCAGAAGAAAGCCCGTGAGTCAGCCCCAAAAATGTATTGGGGGGCTCAGGGAGAGAGTGGCAGAGTCAGGAGATAGACCTGAGCCAACTCTCCTTGTAAATCGTGAGGAGCCAAGGAGGAGACCAGAACCAGAGCCGGTGTTAGAGGTGAGCGAAGCAGAGACTGTGAAGGAGTTAATGGGGAAAGTGGAGGAGAGAGTAATGAGGGAGTTGCTAGCTTGGTGCTTTAGGTACAAGATTCGTCCGACGGAGCGTGTCGGGGATTTGATGGCACCTGGGACAGCGCTCCATACTCATCCTGAGGTGCGTGTTAGTCGGCTGGTGAAAATTGTGCCAGCCTCACGCACTAGGCCTCCTGTGTACCTACCTAGCCTTGCACGTCCTGTGCCAGCCCTGCTCTCATGCTCTCCAGTACACCTTCACGGTCCAGTCCATCCTGTGCCACCTTCACACACCAGTCCTCCAGTGGCAGCTCCCCGCACCAGGCTTCCTGTGCGTGTCCTCGATCCAGTACCACCAGTTCCAGCACCACGCACCAGGCCTTTAGTGCGCCTCGCCTGTTCAGCACAGCCAGAGCCTTCCTTCCCTCTAGCGCTGTCGGAGCCTCCCGCCTGTTCAGCGCAGCCAGCGCTTTCCTCCTCTACAGCGCTGCTGGAGTCTCCTGTTTAGCGCAGCCAGAGCCTTTCTCCTCTCCTGCGCTGCCGGAGCTTCCCGCCTGTTCAGCGCAGCCAGAGCCTTCCTCCCCTACAGCGCTGTTGGAGTCTCCCGCCTGTTTAGCGCAGCCAGAGCCTTTCTCCTCTCCTGCGCTGCCGGAGCCTCCTGCCTGTTCAGCGCAGCCAGAGCTGCCAGTCTGCATGGAGCAGCCAGAGCTGCCAGTCTGCATGGAGCAGCCAGAGCTGCCAGTCTGCATGGAGCAGCCAGAGCTGCCAGTCTGCATGGAGCAGCCAGAGCTGTCAGTCTGCATGGAGCAGCCTGAGCTGTCAGTCTGCACGGAGCAGCCAGAGCTGCCAATCTGCACGGAGCAGCCAGAGCTGCCAATCTGCACGGAGCAGCCAGAGCTGCCAATCTGCATGGAGCAGCCAGAGCTGCCAATCTGCATGGAGCAGCCAGAGCTGCCAGTCTACATGGAGCAGCCAGAGCTGTCAGTCGGCATGGAGCAGCCAGAGCAGCTAGATCCGCCAGTCAGCCATGATCTTCCAGATCTGCCAGTCAACCAGGATCTACCGGAGCCTACTACCTGCCTGAGCTTCATCTCAGTACTGGGCTTCCCCTCAGTCCTGAACTGCCTCAGTCCCGAGCTGCCCCTCAGTCACGAGCTGCCCCTCAGTCACGAGCTGCCCCTCAGTCCAGTGGGGTTCTGGGTGAGGACTATTAGGCCATGGTCGGCGGCGAGGGTGGATTATCCCAGGACGCGAGGGGGAGGAACTATGACATTTATGGAGTGGGGTCCACGTCCCGAGCCGGAGCCGCCACCATGCTCAGACGCCCACCCGGACCCGCCCTATGATTTTGAGGTGCGTCCGGGAGTTCGCACCTTAGGGGGGGGGGGGATTCTGTCACGCCTTGGTCTTAGTATTTTGTGTTTTCTTTAATTATTTGTTCAGGCCAGGGTGTGACATGGGTTTATTGTGTTGTCGTATTGGGTTTTTTGTAGGCATTGGGATTGTGGCTGATTAGGGGTGTGTCTAGCATAAGCTTGGCTGCCTGGGGCGGTTCTCAATCAGAGTCAGGTGATTTTTGTTGTCTTTGATTGGGAACCATATTTAGGTAGCCTGGGTTTCACTGTGTATTTCGTGGCTGATTGTTCCTATCTCTGTGTAGTATTCACCAGATAGGCTGTACTTAGGTTTTTCACGTTCCGTTTGTTGTTTTTGTATTTATTTAGTTATTTCATGTATCGCTATATTCTTCATAAAAGAACATGAGTAACCACCACGCTGCATTTTGGTCCGACTCTCCTTCAACAGACGAACGCCGTTACAATTTCATGATTTATGAGAAAGTCAAAATGTTTATGTTCCTGCATTTTATGGGAAAGATATCAGTTACAGAAATATCAATCATATTTAATGGAACCACATATTACTGTCCTAAAATGAATGTTTGACAAAACATTAGGAACGTACTGTAGTAGTAGTATTCAACAGGTGGAGAACAGTTCCATAACCAGACTCATGCCCTCAAACATGCATTGCAAGTATTGAATAACATACTGTACAGTAACTTAAAGCTAGAATTCTTAGTTGTTACATCCATTTTTGGACTGTGACATCGATTATATATACCCATTGATTCTTAAAGAATATAACTTGTAAATGCCTCATGAGCTTAGTTCAACTGTCTTACCCCATCAGAACCCAAAATATAAGCTTGTTTTTCACGAATGTTTGTAAACAAAGCAAACATAAACAAACACTGTATAGCCACAAAACATGGTTAAAACTATAATTGTCCTATCATGAGTGGTCAGTCCTTGCATTCATGGCTCTGTCTATGAATTTGAGAGTGGTTACAGCGCCATCCCTCAGCTTTTTAAAAATCAAAACAGAGGTGAGGTGCCTGCTTTGTTATTATTTCAATGAAGGCCTCTAGCTTTAACATGGTGGTACTCAATGGGTCAAATGTGAAAGCAGTTTAGCAGAGCCTTATTCTAACGATGATATGTCACCTTGATAAAGCTCTTAAACTGTTGAAGGCCAAATAGGAATTAGATTCTCTCGCTAAAACCTTTCACCCCCGACTTCTGCACAGTCTCACACAACAGAACCAAACGAGTTTCTGCTTTAAGTGCACAACACCATTTATAATGAAACAGAGTCGTCTCAAAGTTACAGAAAACCAAACACACTAAAAGCTCTTGGTTGTGCTTATGTTGGACTGTAGACTCTCTGATGTATGTGCCATGTGAATTATGATTTTTCCTGGTACGTAAACCACCCAGGTGTGGACTAGGAGACGTGTCTCTAAATTCTCCTCTACTGAAATCCTATGATGTTTTTACAAATATTTGCTGAACTTTTAGATCTTATTGAGCAATCATACATTTCTTGGCAATATTGTGAGTGCCACTTTGTTTTGGTCCATGTAGTCAAGTGCAATACAGTACTCTCAGAGAAGGACCAATGTTCTTTCAATGTTAGCTTACAAAACACCAGCTCCTCCGATGAAGTTACATTATTATAATTGGATGTTCTTCCTTGTCTTCCTGGCTTGTTATCACTAAATAAATTGTTGTTGAGACAGTGTGGCTTGTTGGTTTTCTTTTGTGTTAGAACTAGCTGCCAAGTCCCATTTTCTAATAACGAAAGTGTTAATGGGTCAGGGCCACTTGGGAAACATTGTACAGCGTCAATTACCTCACCACAGCAAACTGGGATAGCAGAGCCAATGGCCGCATCTATAAACTTTTATATTGCAGAGAATGTTGCCAAGATACTGTACTTTGACGGTCACTTTTTTTTAACAGTAATTTACAGTAAATATTTAAATAAATTACAAATAAAAACTTCAATAATAAGTAGGGTCAAATCCTAGCGTGACCTGACTAGTAAAATATGTGTGAGCCTGGTTATTGCACATTAATAGCCTACTTGGAGACACTCAAGTTTTTTAATCGTGTATCTCTTGACACATTCACAAAATAGTCATAGCCTCTAAACCTTCCAGCTGCCTACTGGACCTATTCCAACTAAACTATTGAAAGAGCTACTTCCTGTGCTTGGCTCTAATATGTTGAACTGAATAAACGGATCCTCTGGATGCGTACCAAACTTACTAAAAGTGGCAGTAATGAAGACTCTCTTGAAAAAGCCAAACCTTGACCTGGAAAATATACAAAATGATAGGCCTATATCGAATCTCCCATTCTTAATAAGAAAAAGAAAAAGATTTTACTCAGCAACTCACTGCCTTCCTGAAGACAAATAATGTATACAAAACACTCCAGTCTGGTTTTAGACCCCGTCATGGTACTGAGACCAAAATCGTGAATGTGGTAAATTACTTTTAATGGCGTCAGTCCAAGGCTCTGCATCTGTCCTTGTGCTCGTAGACCTTAGTGCTGCTTACGACACAGTCAATCACCACATTCTTTAGGAGAGATTGGAAACCCAAATTTGTCTATGCAGACAAGATCTTGCCTGGTTTAGATCTTATCTGTCGGAAAGATATCAGATCCTCCCTGGTTATGGTTTGACAAATATATGGTAAGTTTCTGTGTTTTCACTATATATGCTACCTCTTGGTGATATCATATGGAAACACAATGTCAACTTTCACTGCTATGCAGATGACACACAGCTATACATTTCGATGACACATGGTGAAGCCCCAAAATTGCCTAACCTGGAAGCCTGGGTTTCAGACATAAGTAAGTGGATGGCGTAATTCTTTCAAAACAGAGATACTAGTTCTAAGTCCCAAGAAACAAAGAGATCTCCTGTTTGATCTGACAATTCAACTTGATGGTTATCGTCATCTCAAATAAAACTAAAAGACCTCGGCGTTACTCTGGACCCAGATCTTTCTTTTGACAAACATATCAAAATATTACAAGAGCAGTTTTGTACCATTACAAAAATCTGATAATGTTTGTCTCAAAATAATGCAGAAAAGCTAACCCATGCTTTTGTCACTTCTAGATTAGACTAATTCTATGCTCTACTCTCCGGATACCTGGATAAAGCACTAAATTAACGTCAGCTAATGCTAAATACGGCTGCTAGAATCTAGACTACAACCCCAAAATTATATAATATCACTCTAGTTCTAGCCTCTGGCTTCTTGTTAAGGACTGGGCTGATTTCAAGGTTTTACTTGTAACCTACAAAGCATTACATGGACTTGCTCCTACCTATCGCTCCGATTTGGTCCTGCCGTATATACCTACATATATTCTACGGTTACGAGACTCAGGACTCCTTATTGTTCATAGAATTTCTAAGCAAACAGCTGGAGGCAGGTGTTTCTCCTATAGAGCTCAACTTTTATGGAATGGTCTGCTCATCCATGTGAGAGACGCAGACTCTGTCTCAACCTTTAAGTTTTTTCTGAAGACTCTTCTCTTCAGTAGGTCCTATGATTGAGTGTAGTCTGGCCCAGGGGTGCAAAGGGGGAACGGCAAGGCACTGCAGTGCCGAAATACCTTTGCTGTCTCTGCCTGGCCGGCTCTCCACTAGAAAAAAGCCTGTCTATCATGTTCATTGATTGGGTTAAGACGAACCGTCACTCCAAAACTAGCGGACTAGTGGAGACTCATTGACTACGCCTCCCTGTAAACCCGCCCTTCACGGAAAAATAATGTCAAAACTCGCAATCAAAAAGACTGGCAGTGAAAGCAAAGAAATAGACTTTGAAAGCAAAGGTACGAGTAGCGTAACCAAAAGGTAGTACATGCAGGCAAGAGCGTAGGCAAATTATATTCAATAGGATTGGTTGCTGGGAAAGTTTAACAGAAAACAATTTTTGCATTTGTTTTCAAATATGTTTTTTTTTTTCATAGAGTTTTGCTCCCACTTAAAAATGATTTACTTACAAGTATTTGGGGTTAGCTTTTGATGTCTTATTTTTGTTTACAATTCTATACATTTTGCTTTAAATTGTTGGGTTTTTGATTTCCACATGCATTATTTCACCCATCCTCGGAAATATAATATTTACATTCTCAATTTTTTTTTTCATGTTCACGATTAATTTTATTTTGAATTCAATACATGTGGCGTGAAATTGACCCGATATTTTAATCATTGCAAAGATCCAATAAAAGTGTCTTTATAGTATTTCAACAATGGTTTCACTTTCACAAGTGCCTCTAATTTAACAAATGACTGTACTTTATATGGATTATTATCTTAACAAATGCACTGTGGTTGAATTATACATAATTATACATAATTATACATAGTATACATATACATGTTGCATGAATTCACAATCAAAAACGTAATTATTAATTATTACTCTCACAATTTCACAAATTTTCAACATATATTTTCCACATTCTATGCTTGACAAGCAGTTCCCTTATTCCACCACTTTGCACTGTGCATAGGCATGGTCACACTCTCAAGAAAATTCATATTGATAAATCTCACCCTTTGCATGGAAATGATCCCACGCATGGTTTATGCACAGATTTGTGCCGACTCATGATTGATAAATGAGGCCCCTGGAGTTTATGCCTGTCAGATTGATCCTAGCCCTAATCATGAACACTTCTTGTTGACCAATGTGCTTTCAGTTCTGTAAACATCTACCCTTGTGTGCATCATACCTTTAATCGTGATCTAGCTCAAATACAGGGAGATATTGGTGTTTTTGTGTGGTCTTGATATAACTTTAGCTAACTTGAATTCATGTTTCAGATTCAGCATAAATAACACACAAATAACACATGCCTCAGAATGTATTCTTTCTTCAGGCGTACACTTTCAACCCTACTTGGCAAGTGCTGAAGTCATGGAATAAAAAGATCCATCATGTCCACTCAGATGGCCAGTGCTGTCTCTCAGCAATACCATGGCCTGATGAATGTCTGTTCCTATGCCATGAGACTCCGTCCAGCTATTTCATGTTTATAAGAACTGGAGCTTCCATACCACTGGGGGCCTTTAAAGTGATAAGCTGCATTTATTTCCTAAACTCTGGGCGTGTTCTGTCTATGCCCTAGACCTCTGTTAAACTTGATGGTTAAACCAGAACCTGCCTCCAGATTTTTTATCGAAAAAATTATGACTCGTGAAAGGAACTATCCAGGGAAAAGATGGGAGATGATGATAAAAAACACAGATGCACCATGTTCTCCCTTTTTTTTGATGATGTCAGGAACTAAAATACACCTCTTGGCATCTTGCTATGAGAAAACGCATAACGTTTGATTCATGTCTTATATAGCAGGCAGTAGATCACACACTGAATAAGTGTCAGGTTTAAATCATGTTTGTCTATCTGGGGAGATGGAAACTCACGTGATTAACTAATCAGGCAATAATATTCCACATATATTCTTAGATAATGGTTCAGAAAATTCCCAGGTGATGTAACAGCTCATCTCTCAAACATCCCAAACTAATATACTAACTAATATACTAATATAATAACAAACATATAAACGCAACATGTAAAGTGTTGGTCCCATGTTTCATGAGCTGAAATAAAGATCCCAGAAATCTTTATAGAAAGCTTATTTCTCTCAAATTTTATGCACAAATTTGTTTACATCCCTTTTAGTGAGGGTTTCTCCTTTGCCAAGATAATCCATCCACCTGACAGGTGTGGGATATCAATAATATGATCAAAGAGCATGATCCTTACACAGGTGCACCTTGTACTGGAGATAATAAAAGACCACCCTAAAATGTGCAGTTTTGTCACCCAACACAATACCACAGATGTCTCAAATTTTGAGATGTGCAATTAGCATGCTGACTGTAGGAATCTCCACCAGAGCTGTTGCGAGATCATTTAATGTTAATTTCTCTACCGTCAGCCACCTCCAATGTCGTTTTAGAGAATTTAGCAATAAATTCAACCGGCCTCACAAGCACAGACCACGTGTAACCACGTCGGCCCAGGACCTCCACATCTTCCTCACCTGCGGGATCGTCTGAGACCAGCCACCCGGACAGCTGATGAAACTGAGGAGTATTTCTGTCTGTAACGACGACCTTTTGTGTAGAAAAAGTTATTCTGATTGGCTAGGCCTGGCTCCCCAGTGGGTGGGCCTATGCCCTCCCAGGCCCACCCATGGCTGTGCCCCTGCCCAGTCGTGAAAACCATAGATTCAGGCCTAATGAATCTATTTCAATTGACTGATTTCCTTATATGAGCTGTAACTCAGTAAAATAGTTGAAATTGCTGCATGTTGTGTTTATATTTTTGTTCAGTATATTATTTGTCCAATACTATTTATTCTGCCTATTTCACATACTGTATGCCAAGCAGGGAGGCAGCTATAGCTGCGATTGGTTATGTTTACCCTGGTGATTTACAGTATCATTTATTCAGTATAATGGGAGGCTTTGGAATTGGATAGGGATCAGAACACATTTCAGATCTACGTATGTTTCAGTCACACAAGTGCCAATGTAGCGTTTAGATGACTATTCATTCAAATGTTTTGTCTCCACATAATCCAATGATTATGAAAGTCCATACATACCTGAATAGATTTAACGATCCCAGCTCAGCTTTTTTTATCTGCTATCCATATGGCTTCTTTCTTGTCATTCATGAATCTTTCCTTCCACATGTGTGCTCCAGCTCGGGAGCCTAATAGAGAAGTATATTCGCTATGGTACACAGATGTTTATTCTAAGGGTCATTTTTGTTGACGTCGTATTAACTCATATGTTTTAGCTAACTGACCCAACAATGATTTACGATCTCTGGGGATTTCCAGGAAGTGTGGGGCGTACATAATTATGAGGAGCATTTTTCCCACTCTTTCATCACTGATACTCACTGGACATTGTTTCTTAGGTCAGAGGTCAAGCAACTGGTATAGCATTTAAATCCCCAAGCATCACTGATCCTCTGCTACAAGTTTGATCTACAACACCGGTGGGGACAAACACAAAGTCAATTGAATAATGGGAATGTTAGAATGGCCAAAACTGCAGTGGATGTGCATGTTTAGAGTATGTGAGCATGTGGGGTATGGCTGTGAATGGTGAATGGGTCTTTCACATGCATTGTTTAGGTAGAACCTGAGTAATTGACTGTGGTTACGCATATGTGTAGAGAAACAGAGGGAGAACAGAAGCCTTTGATCTAAACAGACCAGGCCAGCCATGCTTCTGCTGCACCTCCACACTTTTCTCTGTTTCTTTCGTCCAGGTGTGGGTGTAAAGGACAAAGGCATGGTCTGTGTAAATAGCACGTTCTACCTGGGGTCATTAAAAAACATCACTCATACAAAACACTCTTTGATGCGCTCAGTGCGATAACAAAGAACATGTTTTTCACCTCCATAAATTTGTAAATGTTTCACCTTGTAAAATTCTCCGCTTGTAACTTTTGGGGATTGATACAGTTTTTACAATGCCATTAGCTAAATTGCGTTTTGAGGTACCTATGGTTGCTGTTATTTGAAAGTTGGCAAGAATGGTCTAATGAGAGACTACTATGTATTCTAGACTTCCTAAATGTACTATCGAAATTGAATAATAGCCAGCAGCACTCTTTCTTCTGGACAAAAATGTAATAAATTCTCAGAGCAGTGATTGGGGACATTGTCCTGTGTAGGGTGCTGTCTTTCGGATGGGATGTTAAACGAGTGTCCTGACTCTCTGTGGTCACTAAAGATGCCATGGCACTTATTGTAAGAGTAGGGGTGTTAACCCTGGTGTCCTGGCTAAATTCCCAATTTGGCAACCTAATCGTCCCCAGTTTCCAATTGGCTTATTCATCCCCCTCCCATGTAACTAGTCCACATGTTGTTGCTGTAAATGAGAATGTTGCTGTAAATGAGAATTCTCAGTCAACACGGTAAAATATACATAATACAAGTATAGTGCAGTACATACAAAGGCCATGCCATACAGAAAATATGAAACAGAGCCACATGCTCAGGACACCAACACTGTGGCTGATACCCAACCCTGTGGTAGATGAAGTACTACTGTACTTTGACTGAAGACTTCAGAAGAACCACCTGAGGATCAGGCAGCCATTATTAAAACAGTGTGTTTCCTTTGTGATGTCAAACGGATCCAGCTGAGATTGCAAAACAAGTCCGGATGATCCATTTGTAAATGCGCTACAGATGGCCATGCTAGCAACAAACTACCTGGTGATAAGCTACGGTTAAGGTTAGGTTTAGAATAAGGGTTAGTAGAGAGTTGGTTGAAATGTTACTGATAGTCTGTAGATAATCGAGAGATAGACTATCCAAATAAAGAGTTAGCAACACGATTTACTCTCATCAAACATCCAATAGAAAGTCTGGAATCTAGAAGCAGCTGCATGAAGTGGATAGTATAGCTAGCCCATATGTAACGGCTGTTGGTGGAAGAAGGTGAGGACTAAGGTGCAGCGTGGTACGTGTTCATCTTTATTATTGGAACTGAACACTGATTAACCAAAATAACAACGAGAATGAACAAAAACCAAAACAGTCCTGTCTGTTGCAGAAAACAACTACCCACAAAACCCATGTGTGGGAAAAAGCTACCTAAGTATGGTTCTCAATCAGACACAACGATAGACAGCTGCCTCCGATTGAGAACCACACCGCCAATCAACAAAGAAATACAAAACGTAGAAACTGAACATAGAATGCCCACCCTAGTCACACCCTGGCCTAAACAAAATAGAGAATAAAAGCCTCTCTATGGCCAGGGCGTGACACCATATCTGAAGGCAAAACAGAGCTGTTTCAAAATTAGATTAAATGTAACTGTAACATAGTGATTGCTGTTATACATCCACAGCACATCCTAGAAGTCTCTTAAATTCTGCTTTTTGTTTTAGGTTTGAAAATGTACAGTTGACATAATAAATCAGCAGGAGGGGCTCTCCTAACATTACCATACTCTATTTCGGTAGATACAGTATCCACAATTTGATTTGATTCCTTATATTATCATTTATCAATTCAAACATAATTGTTATCTTCACCGCATCTTTAGTCTTTACCAGCAAGTCATGATGTGTTTGGCCTCGTGTGCTCTTCTCCCCCTAAGGAACATGCAGGTTTTCTGGTTATTTTGCATATATACAGGAAATCCACTTCCATGTATCTAACCGGTAATGATTTGGTGAACCACTCCCATGGGATCCCTGACACCAAACACCTCAATCCTTTCATTATAGATTTAATTACCAGACCGTTAATTCAATTTCCCTGACCTTACCAATTATCTGTTGTTACACATGAAGTTAAGAATGTCCATGGAATGCTTTTAAAAAAGTTATTTCATGCAGAGAAATGATTTATATCAGCTCTAATACATTCAGCACCTTAAGTGTAAAAATGTGCATCAGATTGTGTGTCGGTTTGGCAAGCTGTGTGTGTAGCCTATTCCAGAGGATGGGGAGAAGTGGAGGGATCCATTTCAATTACAATCTCAATACTATTGGTAAAATGTCAACCCTCGGGATGTTGGAGTAAGTGGTTAGACAGAACGCCTGGAGCATCAGCTCAGATACAGACTGCATCATGAATGCACTACACAAACGAAGCAATTCAAACCTCAACGAACTCCATGAGTCCAGTTAAAAAGTGAAAAAGTCTGGAACGAGTGCAGTGGAGGGGTCCTTTAATTAAGATGTAACGTCATGGTTAGTGTGCCCCACAATCCCACGAGTAACAGAGGAATGATTCACATCACGCAAAAAGAAGAAAAGAAATACACCAAAAGCTTGATATTTTCAAGGAGGCCATTAAGCATTCACAAAGAGAAGCTGGTGGTGTATACAGGACACAGTCATTAAGGCCTGGTCTCTCATGGTGGTTAAAAGGTCTCTAAGCCCTGTAAAGCACTCTGGGTTTCTCAAGCTAATGAAGAAATATTGCCGGTTTTACACTGACAGCTTAATGGCTGGGTTAGTAAGGAGTTAACCGCCAGTCCTTATTCAGCGCCACAATGCCGTTTTAAACAGAGCGTAAAGTGAAAATTATTTTCGCAAATATGATTGCTTCCAGATCTGCTCCTTGCTCTCTTTCTAGAAAATGGAATGATACAATGAACCCGTTTAATTATCTTCTATGATGAATGGAATACACTTAGGCTACAGTACCTCTGATCAGTGGAGGACAATAAGAAAATAGGTTATCCTTTTTATTTATTATCCTCAACAGCACTCTGTAGGGTAGTACCATGGTGTAGCTAAAGGAAAGGTATTTTCCAACCTCCTTTAGGTAAATTGACTTCAATACAAAAACCTAGAATGCTCATGGTTCTCACCCCCTTCCATAGACTTACACAGTAATTATGACGAGTTCTGGAGGACGTCCTCCTCCCCCTCCTCCCTCTCTGCAGATGACTTCGTCAACCATTTTGAAAAGAAGGTCGACGACATCCGATCCTCGTTTGCTAAGTCAAACGACACCGCTGGTTCTGCTCACACTGCCCTACCCTGTGCTCTGACCTCTTTCTCCCCTCTCTCTCCAGATGAAATCTCGCGTCTTGTGACGGCCGGCCGCCCAACAACCTGCCCGCTCGACCCTATCCCCTCCTCTCTTCTCCAGACCATTTCCGGAGACCTTCTCCCTTACCTCACCTCGCTCATCAACTTATCCCTGACCGCTGGCTACGTCCCTTCCGTCTTCAAGAGAGCGAGAGTTGCACCCCTTCTGAAAAAACCTACACTCGATCCCTCCGATGTCAACAACTATAGACCAGTATCCCTTCTTTCTTTTCTCTCCAAAACTCTTGAACGTGCCGTCCTTGGTCAGCTCTCCCGCTATCTCTCTCAGAATGACCTTCTTGATCCAAATCAGTCAGGTTTCAAGACTAGTCATTCAACTGAGACTGCTCTTCTCTGTATCACGGAGGCGCTCCGCACCGCTAAAGCTAACTCTCTCTCCTCTGCTCTCATCATTCTAGACCTATCGGCTGCCTTCGATACTGTGAACCATCAGATCCTCCTCTCCACCCTCTCCGAGTTGGGCATCTCCGGCGCGGCCCACGCTTGGATTGCGTCCTACCTGACAGGTCGCTCCTACCAGGTGGCGTGGCGAGAATCTGTCTCCTCACCACGCGCTCTCACCACTGGTGTCCCCCAGGGCTCTGTTCTAGGCCCTCTCCTATTCTCGCTATACACCAAGTCACTTGGCTCTGTCATAACCTCACATGGTCTCTCCTATCATTGCTATGCAGACGACACACAATTAATCTTCTCCTTTCTCCCTTCTGATGACCAGGTGGCGAATCGCATCTCTGCATGTCTGGCAGACATATCAGTGTGGATGACGGATCACCACCTCAAGCTGAACTTCGGCAAGACGGAGCTGCTCTTCCTCCCGGGGAAGGACTGCCCGTTCCATGATCTCGCCATCACGGTTGACAATTCCATTGTGTCCTCCTCCCAGAGCGCTAAGAACCTTGGCGTGATCCTGGACAACACCCTGTCGTTCTCAACTAACATCAAGGCGGTGGCCCGTTCCTGTAGGTTCATGCTCTACAACATCCGCAGAGTACGACCCTGCCTCACACAGGAAGCGGCGCAGGTCCTAATCCAGGCACTTGTCATCTCCCGTCTGGATTACTGCAACTCGCTGTTGGCTGGGCTCCCTGCCTGTGCCATTAAATCCCTACAACTCATCCAGAACGCCATAGCCCATCTAGTGTTCAACCTTCCCAAGTTCTCTCAAGTCACCCCGCTCCTCCGCTCTCTCCACTGGCTTCCAGTTGAAGCTCACATCCGCTACAAGACCATGGTGCTTACCTACGGAGCTGTGAGGGGAACGGCACCTCAGTACCTCCAGGCTCTGATCAGGCCCTACACCCAAATAAGGGCACTGCGTTCATCCACCTCTGGCCTGCTCGCCTCCCTACCACTGAGGAAGTATAGTTCCCGCTCAGCCCAGTCAAAACTGTTCGCTGCTCTGGCTCCCCAATGGTGGAACAAACTCCCTCACGACGCCAGGACAGCGGAGTCAATCACCACCTTCCGGAGACACCTGAAACCCCACCTCTTTAAGGAATACCTAGGATAGGATAAAGTAATCATTCTCACCCCCCCCCCCCCCTTAAAAGATTTAGATGCACTATTGTAAAGTGGCTGTTCCACTGGATGTCATAAGGTGAATGCACCAATTTGTAAGTCGCTCTGGATAAGAGCGTCTGCTAAATGACTTAAATGTAAATGTAATGTAAATGTCCTCCAACCTATCAGAGCTCTTGCAGCATGAACTGACATGTTGCCCATCCAATAAAAGGATCAGAGAATGAATCTAGTACTGAAAGCATAAGCTACAGCTAGATAGCACTGCAGTGTATAAAGTGTGGTGAGTAGTTGACTCAAAGAGAGAGACAAACAATAGTTGAAGAATTTTAAATAAATAAATTTCTTAAAATATTAAGGAGAAGCAGTAGAGAGAGTGAGAGAGTTGGCTATATTTTATTGTAAAAATGTTCTTCTTAATTTACCTTTCACTTAGTTAATGCAGCTAATTTAGATGATTCAATAACCTGACTCAAACAATATTAGCTAGCTGGCAATTGATTGTGGGTTTGTTCTAGTTTGTTGACTATAATGTTAATTTGGTGACAACTATTGTATGTAGGCTCTGTAGAGCTTAGCCGTTATGGTATGAAAGTTTGGCTTGAAGAAATGTATGCGCCTGGTCACAGAAAGTTAGCCACAAGTAAAGATAAAAGGTGAGCGGGGGAGAGCATGTATTTATACATTAAGCAAAGTGATGATGCTGTATGTGGCTGCTATGAAAGTGAACTGTGTGTGAGGGTGATCAGGGGTGTAATTCAGTCCGCCAATTTTGTTGCAAAATGTTTGTCCAATAAAACTCTAGTTTCAGTAGCAAAAGGGAACGTTTTAATGATTACACCCCAGATCAGCTATATGCAGGCAAGTGTGCAAAGCTGTATTGAATGTGTCACATTGTCTGCCACCCAATCCCCTCCTCCCTTATCCAGAATAGGGGTGTGGCGACATGGCCATGTTCGTATTCGTATCCGTAATATCAGTTGATAGTCGTCTCGGGTGATACTCATGATAGGAAAAACCAAGTGTTTTAATATACCTAAATAGATGTTGGCAAAATAACTCCCTGCACGTTCTCACTGCAAAAAAAGCTGCAGATGTTTTTTCCTACCCTTGCCCCACTAGTTAGATATTGGACACATTGATAGCAAACGTCCTCGCCATGTGATTATTCATAGTAGCAGGCAACAGCAATCTAAATGATCAGACCAAAAACATGTGAGGAAAGGTGATCGGATGAAATTATGAAGTGAGTGGATGGAGAAATACAGGTTCACTCTATCCAATCAGAGCATCAGGATATTTACAGCCAGGCAAACTAGCCAATTTTGTTATTTAGACAAGCCTTTCTCAAACCCTTGTCCGGGTCACGCGTAGAGGAATGCTAGACGGTCCATAGAATATTTGTCTTGAATATGTTTTTTTTGCATTTGGGTCCACCCCATATTTGACTTGAATAAATACATGCCGTAGGCCTACTTGCTCAATGTGCTGAACTATGCACGTAAAGTAAAGAAATTGTGTTGCCATGATGAAGTACAGCTACACCAAACACACATGCACAAGCACACACACACTAGCCCTGCTGCACAAACTAGCCCTGCTGCGCAACCTGCATGCTGTCTCTCCCTGTTAACTAACCAAACGACCTATAGCCATGGCCTGCTCTAAACAAAAGCGACTAGATAAAAAACGTTATGCGAAAGAAGCGGACCCAACAAACTAACCTGAGGCAAAAAAAGTATCATCCATTCCCTCGTAAGTACGATCCATGCTACATCAAGTTTGGATTTGTTTCAAATGACAGCTGCCCGCAAAAATCGGTCTGTGTGATATGTCAGACATGCCTTCACAGAGATGCTATGATGCCATCGAAATTTAGAAACAAAACATCCACATCTCAAGGATAAACCAGATTTCTTTTTAATGAAAAAAAGATTTGATGACCAGCCAAACAAAAATGCTGCACAATAATTTCCAAGACAACAAGAGTTTACTGAAGGCTTCATACTTACTCTCACATAACATTTCCATGTACCAGGCTCCTTTCACTATAGGTGAAAAGCTGTACACTGAACAAAAATATCAACGCAACATGTAAAGTGATGGTCCCATGTTTCATGAGCTGAAATAAAATATTTCAGAAATGTTCCATATACACAAAAAGCTCATTTCTCTCACATGTTGTGCACAAATTTGTTTACATCCATATTAGTGAGCATTTCTCCTTTGCCAATATAATCTATCCACCGGACAGGTGTGGCATATCAATAAGCTGATTAAACAGAATGAGCATTACAGAGGTGCACCTTGTACTGGGGAAAATAAAAGGCCACTCTAAAATGTGCAGTTTTGTCACACAACACAATGCCACAGATGTCTCAAGTTTTGAGGGAGCACAATTGGTATGCTGACTGCAGGAATGTCCACCGGAGCTATTGACAGATAATTGAATGTTAATTTCCTATCATAAGCCATCTCCAATGTAATTTTAGAGAATTTGGTAGTATGTCCAACTGGCCTCACAACTGCAGACCACGTGTAACCATGCTAGCCCAGGACCTCCACACCTCCACGCTTCTTCCCCAGCGGGATCGCCTGAGACCAGTTACCTTTCAGTAGAGAATCGATTCATCTGGTTTAGTTGTCTCTATGAGCCAAGCTCATCGTCCTCACCGGGGTCTTGACCTGAACACAGTTCGGCATCGTAACTGACTTCAGTGGGCAAATGCTCAGCTTGGATGGCCACTGGCACACAGGAGAAGTGTGCTCTTCACGGATGAATCGCAGTTTAAACTGTACCGGGTAGATGGAAGACAGCGTGTATGGCGTCATGTGGGCGAACGGTTAGTTGATGTCAGCATTGTGAAGAGAGTGCCCCATGGTGGCGGTTGCGTTATGTTATGAGCAGACATAAGCTAAGGACAACAAACTCAATTACATTTTATCGATGGCAATTTGACTGCACATAAATACCATGACGAGATGCTGAGGTCCGTTATCGTGCCATTCATCCGCCGCCATCACTTCATGTTTCAGCATGATAATGCAGGGCCCCATGCTGCAAGGATCTGGATCTGTACACAATTCCTGGAGACTGAAAATGTCCCAGTTCTTCCATGGCCTGCATACTCAGCAGACATGTCACCAATTGAGCATGTTTGGAATGCTCTCGATTGACGTGTACAACAGCATGTTCCAGTTCCCGCCAATATCCAGAAACGTCGCAGAGCCATTGAAGAGGAGTGGGACAACATTCTACAGGCCACAATCAACTCTATGTGAAGGAGATGTGTCGTGCCGCATGAGGCAAACGGTGGTCAAACCAGACACTGACTGGTTTTCAAATCCACGCCATTACCTTTGTTTTAAGGTATCTGTGACCAAAACATGTGTATCTGTATTCCCAGTCATGTGAAATCCATGGATTATCGCCTAATCAATGGCAATCACTGAATGCCATTAGGCATACTTTTTGGGGTTTTTGTAAACAGATGTCTATTTCCATTCATCAAATCACACAAGTGTACATGCATTGCGCTAGCTACTGTAGGTTTCCATCCAATTGGTGACAGATTTTCATGCAAATAAAAACAATGTGCGCATTTTCTCACCAAATTGACTAGTTGCAGATCAAAGGCTGTGCGTGACGAGGTAGTGCACATAAACAATTTTGCGGTTAAATGTACTGAATAAAAAATACAAGTTAAATGGGTTTCCATCACATGTTCAACTCTACTGAAGGTTTTCTAAAAAAAAATATATATATATAGTGAGAGTGCCCACTCTGGTATTGGCATGTGCACTCTAGATAGTATCTGCTCGCTGTTGGCTATAGAGCACACATAGTCTGCATGATGAGATCATTATGGACAAAAGAGGTAGATTTATTCTTATTTGTCAAACGGCAGCCAAGCGTTGATGATCATTTCACCAGAAGAAGCCCCTCGATATTGTTTGGAAAGGAGCGCAAACTCATCACCTTGCACTTTCACCACCCTGTGAAGTCCTTCGTAATTGATGTCATCTGTAGCCTAACAGACTGGATGCATCCCCGACTAGTCGCAGTGGGAGGACCACACGTCATTGCACAGCTCCAAATTTACTTCGATATGATGGTTACTATATCCATATTTGAGCATAAAATCATTTCCACTGACATTTCTCGCATAATTCATTGTACCAACACAGAAATACCCCACATTGTCTAGCATATTTAGTTTTTAGGAAATGTTTTCTGTTTCCATCAGGCCTGTCATGACATGTTTTATCCGACATGTACAGTATATACTTAAAGTATAAAAAGGTTGGATGGAAACCTGGTTAGTTTGGATTATTTCCTATGGATTATGTTTTCAGTGAAAAGGTGGGAAGGTATTTAATGTGTCCACATTGATATACCATTTTTTTCAGTAGGAGAGTTTTAACCTTTGGCGTCAGTAGAGACAGGTCTTTTCCCATTCATGCTCCTTGATGAAGAGCAGCAGAACTAGGTTACCATCATTCCAAGTGGCGCCCTATTCCCTATATAGTTTACTGCTTCTGATTAGGGCCATTTTGAGGTGCTGCCTTGTGTTTTGTTTGGTACGTTTACTCATATGAGGAAGCATCTTAGCATCATAGCTTGATATAATCGAAAGCTCCAAAGTGATTGATTATACAATCAGGCGTGTGAGGAAACTATCAGGACTGTTTGAAATTGAAATTACTTGGAAATACCGCCTCTCAGTACATTAGCTGGAGAAAATGATTTGAGGAAAGACACGTTTGGGTGATTTGTGCGAAGACTGCAAACGTTTGTTAATATTTCGATAATTTTGATGTTTCTTAGACAATTGGAAAATATGGCAATACTTGTCAGGAAATAAAAACAACGCTCACATGTGACTCGCCGATTAATAGTTTTTAACAGTTCCGAATCTATTTCATCCAAATAACTGCTGCATCACTGTCACACAGCAAATCTGAGGGAGCTCTGCACTTCCTCAGCCAGGCTCTTGTTTTGAAGGCAAAATGGTTTGCACATGCTCTGATCTCAATGGAAACGCAGCCCCAAGCCCTATCCAGGGTTTAATATGTGAGCGGTTGCCAACTGAAGCAATGTTGAGATGGTTATAGTAGAACATGAAAGAGAATAGTTGATTTCAGTTGCAATAGGCAATTTCCCACAGACCGAGTCACAGTAAAGGTTGTGAAGCGTATCGTATCTTGGACAGGCACTTGAAGAGGCACTTTGAGTTAAGTCATGTCATCAAGATGGCTGTTCTTCGCACATACACTCTTCATCCCAATTATTTGTATATATGAGCAGAAGTGGATTCTCTGACATGCTAAATATGAGAAAAACACACTGTTTATATCAGTCCAGAACTATCCCCGGAATTTCAAGTCAACTGGTCCATTTTCATATCACAACTCTAAAGGGTTTTCCATTGGAATTAATTTCAGAACTGTCAAGGGCCTCTGAAACCCTGGCGCTCGACATTCTGAAGCCTATTTGCAAATGACCTCCTTCGCCAGAGATGAAGATAGAATAACATAGCCTGCTCTCTATTCAAGAAGTACCTGGGTTAGCTACTGCACAGGGCAGAGGTGGGGAGCAAAGCCGGGGAATGTCAAAGCTGGGTAATAGAATCCTCACTGATTTGGGGCCTGTTGCACCTTCCCACACAGCCACCCACCAGCTGGTATTCCATTTCCTTATTTGTGTTTTTCTATCCTGGTGTCCAGAGTTATTAGCAACACTTTGTGCTCGTTCCTGATACACTGGTGTAATAAAGCAGACTCTGGTGTACTTGCGCACGGTGTCCATGTTCCAGATTTGCATGATGGATCAGAGTGGTGTCTGGCTGCGGCAGGTCGTCTGTTCTAATGGGTCTCTGAGGAGCACAATCAGCCATTTCCACTGCGCTCCGGATAAATAACTAGTGGGAGGGTTCGGCTCTGGAGGTACGGCAGGGACTGGGAGGGAAAGCACCCTGCAATAAATGCCTAAAATACCAGCTCCCTCTCAACAAGATAATAAGCCTAATGGTGAGTGAATGCATAGAACCAGAGACACACACTACCTAAAATTCATCCATATTTCCAAAATCAAGGCCTATATGTCAATGTGTGTGCATTCACAACGTTTCTAAACCCATGATGAAGGGTAGCGTTAGGTGTGCTGGCTCCCAGTCAAATCGCATTTCAGAGCCCTTTGCCCTGCTCTGTGAGTTTAACCCCACTGTAATGTTTATGTTCACTGGAAGCTCAAGAGGTGTTAAGTATTACACTGACAAGCGCTCTTAATAAAAATCTATTTAGGGCACAAAATCTATGTTCTATGACAAACACACATTGAGTGGCGCAGCGGTCTAAGGCTCTGCATCTCAGTGCAAGAGGCATCACTGTAGTCCCTGGTTTGAATCCAGGCTGCATCACATCTGGCTGTGAGTCCCATAGGGCGGCGCACAATTAGCCCAGCGTCGTCCAGGTTTGGCTGGGCAAGGCCGTCATTGTAAATAAGAATTTGTTCTTAACTGACTTGCCTAGTTAAATAAAGGTTAAAAAACAACAACAAAAAACTATTTGAACATGTAAAATTTAAATCTACTATAGCAGTGCATACTAGTGCAAAAGGTGCATACAAATTATAGATAAACAATAAATACTCCAAAAAGCTAAGATTCAGAGCTTTCTAACAGTAAGGCATTACTAGATAACGATAATAAGATTCAGAGCTTTCTAACAGTATAAGGCATTACTAGATAACGATAATAAGATTCAGAGCTTTCTAACAGTATAAGGCATTACTAGATAACGATAATAAGATTCAGAGCTTTCTAACAGTATAAGGCATTACTAGATAACGATAATAAGATTCAGAGCTTTCTAACAGTATAAGGCATTACTAGATAACGATAATACGATTCAGAGCTTTCTAACAGTATAAGGCATTACTAGATAACGATAATAAGATTCAGAGCTTTCTAACAGTATAAGGCATTACTAGATAACGATAATAAGATTCAGAGCTTTCTAACAGTATAAGGCATTACTAGATAACGATAATACGATTCAGAGCTTTCTAACAGTATAAGGCATTACTAGATAACGATAATAAGATTCAGAGCTTTCTAACAGTATAAGGCATTACTAGAAAATGATAATACGATTCAGAGCTTTCTAACAGTATAAGGCATTACTAGATAACGATAATACGATTCAGAGCTTTCTAACAGTATAAGGCATTACTAGATAACGATAATAAGATTCAGAGCTTTCTAACAGTATAAGGCATTACTAGATAACGATAATAAGATTCAGAGCTTTCTAACAGTATAAGGCATTACTAGATAACGATAATACGATTCAGAGCTTTCTAACAGTATAAGGCATTACTAGATAACGATAATAAGATTCAGAGCTTTCTAACAGTATAAGGCATTACTAGAAAATGATAATACGATTCAGAGCTTTCTAACAGTATAAGGCATTACTAGATAACGATAATACGATTCAGAGCTTTCTAACAGTATAAGGCATTACTAGATAACGATAATAAGATTCAGAGCTTTCTAACAGTATAAGGCATTACTAGAAAATGATAATACGATTCAGAGCTTTCTAACAGTACAAGGCATTACTAGATAACGATAATACGATTCAGAGCTTTCTAACAGTATAAGGCATTACTAGATAACGATAATAAGATTCAGAGCTTTCTAACAGTATAAGGCATTACTAGATAACGATAATAAGATTCAGAGCTTTCTAACAGTATAAGGCATTACTAGATAACGATAATAAGATTCAGATCTTTCTAACAGTATAAGGCATTACTAGATAACGATAATAAGATTCAGAGCTTTCTAACAGTATAAGGCATTACTAGATAACGATAATACGATTCAGAGCTTTCTAACAGTATAAGGCATTACTAGATAACGATAATAAGATTCAGAGCTTTCTAACAGTATAAGGCATTACTAGATAACGATAATAAGATTCAGAGCTTTCTAACAGTATAAGGCATTACTAGATAACGATAATACGATTCAGAGCTTTCTAACAGTATAAGGCATTACTAGATAACGATAATAGATTCAGAGCTTTCTAACAGTATAAGGCATTACTAGATAACGATAATAAGATTCAGAGCTTTCTAACAGTATAAGGCATTACTAGATAACGATAATAAGATTCAGAGCTTTCTAACAGTATAAGGCATTACTAGATAACGATAATAAGATTCAGAGCTTTCTAACAGTATAAGGCATTACTAGATAACGATAATAAGATTCAGAGCTTTCTAACAGTATAAGGCATTACTAGAAAATGATAATATGATTCAGAGCTTTCTAACAGTATAAGGCATTACTAGATAACGATAATACGATTCAGAGCTTTCTAACAGTATAAGGCATTACTAGATAACGATAATACGATTCAGAGCTTTCTAACAGTATAAGGCATTACTAGATAACGATAATAAGATTCAGAGCTTTCTAACAGTATAAGGCATTACTAGATAACGATAATAAGATTCAGAGCTTTCTAACAGTATAAGGCATTACTAGAAAACGATAATATGATTCATTTTCTAACAGTATAAGGCATTACTAGATAACGATAATAAGATTCAGAGCTTTCTAACAGTATAAGGCATTACTAGATAACGATAATAAGATTCAGAGCTTTCTAACAGTATAAGGCATTACTAGATAACGATAATAAGATTCAGAGCTTTCTAACAGTATAAGGCATTACTAGATAACGATAATAAGATTCAGAGCTTTCTAACAGTATAAGGCTTTACTAGATAACGATAATAAGATTCAGAGCTTTCTAACAGTATAAGGCATTACTAGATAACGATAATAAGATTCAGAGCTTTCTAACAGTATAAGGCTTTACTAGATAACGATAATAAGATTCAGAGCTTTCTAACAGTATAAGGCATTACTAGATAACGATAATAAGATTCAGAGCTTTCTAAAAGTATAAGGCTTTACTAGATAACGATAATAAGATTCAGAGCTTTCTAACAGTATAAGGCATTACTAGATAACGATAATAAGATTCAGAGCTTTCTAACAGTATAAGGCTTTACTAGATAACGATAATAAGATTCAGAGCTTTCTAACAGTATAAGGCTTTACTAGATAACGATAATAAGATTCAGAGCTTTCTAACAGTATAAGGCATTACTAGATAACGATAATAAGATTCAGAGCTTTCTAACAGTATAAGGCAACAAGCTTCAATGCCATACAGCACTCCTTCCGTGGCCTCCAACTGCTCTTAAACGCGAGTAAAACCAAATGCATGCTTTTCAACCGATCGCTGCCTGCACCCGCATGCCCGACTAGCATCACCACCCTGGATGGTTCCGACCTTGAATATGTGGACATCTATAAGTACCTAGGTGTCTGGCTAGACTGCAAACTCTCCTTCCAGACTCACATCAAACATCTCCAATCGAAAATAAAATCAAGAGTCGGCTTTCTATTCCGCAACAAAGCCTCCTTCACTCACGCTGCCAAGCTTACCCTAGTAAAACTGACTATCCTACCGATCCTCGACTTCGGCGATGTCATCTACAAAATGGCTTCCAACACTCTACTCAGCAAACTGGATGCAGTCTATCATAGTGCCATCCGTTTTGTCACTAAAGCACCTTATACCACCCACCACTGCGACTTGCATGCTCTAGTCGGCTGGCCCTCACTGCATATTCGTCGCCAGACCCACTGGCTCCAGGTCATCTACAAGTCCATGCTAGGTAAAGCTCCGCCTTATCTCAGTTCACTGGTCACGATGGCAACACCCATCCGTAGCACGCGCTCCAGCAGGTGTATCTCACTGATCATCCCTAAAGCCAACACCTCATTTGGCCGCCTTTCGTTCCAGCACTCTGCTGCCTGTGACTGGAACGAATTGCAAAAATCGCTGAAGTTGGAGACTTTTATCTCCCTCACCAACTTCAAACATCAGCTATCCGAGCAGCTAACCGATCGCTGCAGCTGTACATAGTCTATAGGTAAATAGCCCACCCATTTTCACCTACCTCATTCCCATACTGTTTTTATACTGTTTTTATTTATTTACTTTTCTGCTCTTTTGCACACCAATATCTCTACCTGTACATGACCATCTGATCATTTATCACTCCAGTGTTAATCTGCAAAATTGTATTATTCGCCTACCTCCTCATGCCTTTTGCACACATTGTATATAGACTGCCCATTTTTTCTACTGTGTTATTGACTTGCTAATTGTTTACTCCATGTGTAACTCTGTGTTGTCTGTTCACACTGCTATGCTTTATCTTGGCCAGCTCGCAGTTGCAAATGAGAACTTGTTCTCAACTAGCCTACCTGGTTAAATAAAGGTGAAATAAAAAAATAAAAAAATTACTAGATAACGATAATAAGATTCAGAGCTTTCTAACAGTATAAGGCATTACTAGATAATTTTTTTTGACTCAACTGGACGACCTTTAAATTTTCCGTATGAATCGAATGGCGGATTGTGGTAACAGTAGGGGGAGGTGTATGCTTCCTCATCGAACGTTTGTGGTAACAGTAGGGGGAGGTGTATGCTTCCTCATCGAACGTTTGTGGTAACAGTAAGGGGAGGTGTATGCTTCCTCATCAACAACTCCTGGTGGACCGAAGGTGAAAACATCTAGAACTCCTGTTCATCCGACCTGGAGTTGTTGATGCTAAAATGTGTGTTATTATCACAGCTGTGGACATACCACCACAAGCAAACAAGCAAAACCTAGTGAACTGTACAAGAACATTAGTCAGCAAGAATCCTCTTACCCAGATGCAGTCTTTATTGTCGCAGGGAATTTTAACCAAGTACGTTTTAAAACAAATTCTTCCAAAATATCCCCAACATGTATCATGCCCAACGAGAGGAAACAACGTGTTGTTTTCATATTCGCTATGACAGTCATTAGTGTATGGTATGTACAGGAGAGGAGAGAGCACACAACCTTGTGGAGATCCAGAGGAAGAGCAGAGCTGCTTTAACATGACGCCATTTACTTGCACTTGGCACTTTGCCCAAGGAAGTGAAGGTAACCTGCCTAAATGACTATCGCCCTGTACAACTCATGTCGGTAGCCATGGAGTGCTTTGAAAGGCTGGTCATGCCTCACATCAACACCATCATCCCGGAAACACTAGACCAACTCCAATTCGCATACAGCCCCAACAGATCCACAGATGACGCAATCTCAATCGCACTCCACACTGTCCTTTCCCACCTGGACAAAAGGAACACCTACAGTATGTGAGAATGCTGTTCATTGACAACAGCTCTGCGTTCAAAATCATAGTGCCCACAAAGCCCATCACTCTGCACCTGGATCCTAGACTCCCTGATGGGCCGTCCCCAGGTGGTAAGGGTAGGCAACAACACATCTGCCACGCAGATCCTCAATACTGAGGCCCCTCAGGGGTACGTGCCTAGTCCCCTCCTGTAATGCCTGTTCACCCACGACTGCATGGCCAAGCACGACTCCAACACCATCATTAAGTTTTCTGACAACACATCAGTGGTATGCCTGGTCACCGACAACAACGAGACAGCCAATAGGGAGGAGGTCAGAGACCAGGACAATAACCTCTACCTTAATGTGAGCAAGACAAAGGAGCTTATCGTGGACTACAGGAAAAGGAAGACAGAACAGGCCCCCATTAACATTGACAGGGCTGTAGTGGAGCGGGTCGAGAGTTTCAAGTTCATTGGTGTCCACATCACCAACAAACTATCATGGTCCAAACACACCAAGACAGTTGTGAAGTGGGCACGACAACATCTTTCCCCCCTCAGGACACTGAAATGATTTGGCATGGGTCCCCAGATCCTCAAAAAGGTCTGTCTACAGCTGTATCATCGAGAGCATCCTGACCGGTTGTACCACTGCTTGGTATGGTAACTGCTCTGCATCTGACCGTAAGGCGCTGCAGAGGGAAGTGCGTACGGCCCAGTACATCACTGGGACTAAGCTTCCTGCCATCCAGGACCTATATACTAGGCGGTGTTAGAGGAAGGCCCAAAAAAATGGTCAAAGACTCCAGTCACCCAAGTCATAGACTGTTCTCTCTGCTTCCGCATGGCAAGCGTTACCGGAGTGCCAAGTTTAGGACCAAAACAGTCCTTAACAGATTCTACCCCCAAGCTATAAGACGGCTGAACAGTTAATCAACTGTTCAGCACTCCGCTCCATATCCTGTTGTTCTTTCCCACCCTAGCATTGAAGTCACCCAGCAGATCCTGTCTTTCCTGGGGATGCGGTGAAGGGCGTCATCTAGTGACTTGTAGCCCCATTTTCAGATGGTAACATTGGTGGGTATGCACTGAGAAGAGTAGCATAATGCATCTTGGCTAGGGGGATATGGAGAGACATGAGTCTTTCACTTATGCTGACAGGTGTTTCGGTGAGGTTGGGTAGAAGGCTGTTCTCTAATTGCCAGTCCCACACCGTGCTTCCAGAAGAAGGTGTAACCTTCTCCTTCCTCTTTCAGGGAACCTTCATCCAGAAACCTGGTCTCACTCAGGGCAGCAATGTCAATGTTGAGCACCTGGTACAAACATTATTGGGCACAGACAACACTAATCCTTAGTTCTGCAGAAATCAAAGCTGTTCTCCGATGGGGTCTATAGCTACTATTGTCAGTGTCCAACGAGTTCTGATGTTCCATGTCGCCAGTATCAGGGGAATTATTTTCTTGAATATTTTTTGAGCGCTGAGTGGAACTCCCAGTAGGAGATGTAACCTATCCTATAAGATGGAGAGAGTGGGCAATTTTTAGGCCACCTTTTCTAGGCCTCTCACCATCTGCGGTGAGCAGTGTGGCTCCTAAATAGGGCTGCTCAGTCACACAGGGGTCTGTCGAGAGCAGCTGTCACTCAAGTCCCAGCTGCTGGCAAGCATAATAGCCCTGTACCGCTGGCATGCAGGGGTCTGATTAAGGGCTACTGGTGCATTCACTACTGCCTCCGTCAATAGACACCCCAACGCCGCCAGACTTTAGTCCGGTTTCCGGTTGATGGCTTCACCGATGTCAGAAGTAGATACCTGGCAAAGGACGTTATTTAAAGTGCCGCTGAGGGTGCACAATCTCCAACAGGCCTACTTCACTGTAGGAAGGTGAAATTCCAGTGGCAAGGGGGGAAAACAGGATGACTAGTATCTTCCACAGCTGCAAGAGGCTGCCGGAACACCAGTCTGTCGGCGTCCACCTACCGCGCACTGCCAGCACGCTCCCCTAGCCTTTGTTGTATCAGACTAACCCACAAGGCAGTGGGGCAGTGGTTGGTGGCTGTCAGGGCGTGTTCACACAGAGGTGGGCATGTATAGACGCACCTCTGGGGCCCACTGCTGCTCCGAGATCCCTGCTGGTTAGCCTGGAGTTTCAAGACAACCAGTTAACGTGTGTCGCCGCGAGGAGGTTCGGCAGGAGTCTTAGTCATGGAGAGGCTTTGTACTGACAAGGGGAGACTTGTGCATGAAGCTACTCCCCAATTCACTACAAGGGCCAGCCGGCGGCAGCGAACTGTAAGTGAGAGTAAGCAAGCACATGGTAAGTGGGCATGCAAATAACCTCTACCTACCTGTGCACTACTGCACTAGACGAGTCACATGTACCCTGCGGTTGTCCGCTGACACACACCTTAGCACACATGCACTCACACACACACACACACACACACCCACTCAGATATACACTTATCCACACACATACCACATGACAATATGTTTTATACGGCCAACCGCTTAACATTAACGTTCAACAGGTGGCTAACTCAGCTTGGAGAAATAGAGGGGGCAGCTAATCACCATGTTCAAAACTTTGGTCACACAATATTTATTTATTTATTTGTAACCTTTATATAGTATGTAGGCAAGTCAGGTAAGAACAAATTCTTATTTACAATGACAGCCTACCAAAAGGCAAAAGGCCTCCTGCGGGGACGGGGGCTGGGATCAAAAAAAGATATATAGGACAAAACATACATCATGACAAGAGAGACACGACAACACTACATAAAGAGAGACCTAAGACAGTAACATAGCATGTCAGCAACACAACATGACAACAACATGGTAGGAACACAACATGGTAGCAGCACAAAACATGGTACAAACATTATTGGGCACAGACAACAGCACAAAGGGCAAGAAGGTAGAGACAACAATACATCACGCGAAGCAGCCACTACTGTCAGTAAGAGTGTCCATGATTGAGTCTTTGAATGAAGAGATGGAGATAAAGCTGTCCAGTTTGAGTGTTATTTGCAGCTCGTTCCAGTTGCTAGCTGCAGCAAACTGGAAAGTGGAGTGACCTAGGGATCTTTGTGCTTTGGGGACCTTTAAGAGAATGTGACTGGCGGAATGTTGTACGTGGAGGATGAGGGCTGCAGTTAGTATCTCAGATAGGGGGGAGTGAGGCCTAAGAGGGTTTTATAAATTAGCATCAACCAGTGGGTCTTGATACGGTTAAACAGAGATGACCAACAAGATGGCGCCGATAGAGATGGCAGCTTCGCTTCTAGTCCTTAGGAAACCATGCAGTATTTTCTTTTAATGTATTATTCTTACATTGCTAGCCCAGAAAACCTTAAGTGTTATTACATATAGCCGGGAAGAACTATTGGATATCAGAGAGATGTCAACTTACCAGCATAACCAGCACTACGACCAGGAATATGACTTTCCCAAAGAGGATCCTTTGTCTGCACCTCCCATCATAGCACTGAGACTGCACTTGTGAAGGTGGTAAATTACCTTTAAATGGCATCAGATCAAGGCTCTGCATCTGTCCTCGTGTCCTAGACCTTAGTGCTGCTTTTGGTACCATTGATCACCACTTTAGAGATCACCACTTTGGAGAGATTGGAAACAAACATTGGTCTACACTGACAAGTTCTGTCCTGGTTTAGATCTTATCTGTCGGAAAGATATCAGTTTGTCTCTGTGGATGGTTCCGTTTTAGGACCACTATTGTTTTCACTATATATTTTACCTCTTGGTGATGTCATTTGATACACAGCTGTACACTTCAATGAAACATGGTGAAGCCCCAACATTGCCCTCCCTGGAAGCCTATGTTTCAGACATAAGTAAGTGGATGGCGGCAAATGTTTTACTTTTAAACTCGGACAAAACAGAGACGCTACTTCTAGGTCCCAAGAAACAAAGATATCTTCTGTTGGATCTGACAATTCATCTTGATGGTTGTACAGTCGTCTCAAATAAAACTATGAAGGACCTCGGCGTTACTCTGGACCCTGATCTCTCTTTTGACGAACATATCAATAATATTTCAAGGACAGCTTTTTACCATCTTCATAACATTGCAGAAATCAGAAACTTTCTGTCCAAATATGATGAAGAAAAATGTATCCATGCTTTTGTCACTTCCAGATTAGACTACTGCAATGCTCTACTTTCCGGCTACCCGGATAAAGCACTAAATAAACTTCAGTGAGTGCTAAACACGGCTGCTACAATCTTGACTAGAACCCAAAAATGTGATCCCATTATTCCAGTACTAGCCTCTCTACACTGGCTTCCTGTTAAGGTAAGGGCTGATTTCAAGGTTTTACTGCTAACCTACAAAGCATTACATGGGCTTGCTCCTACCTATCTTTCCAATTTGGTCCTGCCGTACATACCTACACGTACGCCATGATCACAAGACGCAGGCCTCCTTAGTGTCCCTAGAATTTCTAAGCAAACAGCTGGAGGCTTTCTCCTATAGAGCTCCATTTTTATGGAATGGTTTGCCTATCCATGTGAGAGACGCAGACTCGGTCTCGACCTTTAAGTCTGTATTGAAGACTCATCTCTTCAATAGGTCCAATGATTGAGTGTGTCTGGCCCAGGCGTGTGAAGGTGAACGGAAAGGCACTGGAGCGACGAACCGCCCTTGCTCTCTCTGCCTGGACGGCTCCCCTCTCTCCACTGTGATTCTCTGCCTCTACCCCTATTACGGGAGCTGAGTCATTGGCTTACTGGTGCTCTTCCATGCTGTCCCAAGGAGGGGTGCATCACTTGAGTGGGTTGAGTCACTGACGTGATCTTCCTGTCCGGGTTGGCGCCCCCCTCGGGTTTGTGGGAGAGATCTTTGTGGGCTATACTCAGCCTTGTCTCAGGGTAGTAGGTTGGTGGTTGAAGATTGCTTGCTCTAGTGGTGTGGGGCTGCGCTTTGGCAAAGTGGGTGGGGTTATATACTGCCTGTTTGGCCCTGTCCGGGGATATCGTCGGACAGGGCCACAGTGTCTCCCTGACCCCTCCTGTCTCAGCCTCCAGTATTTATGCTGCAATAGTTTGTGTCGACTGTCGACGGTCTAGGGTTAGTCTGTTATATCTGGAGTATTTCTCCTGTCTTATCCGGTGTCCTGTGTGAATTGAAGTATGTTCCCACTAATTTTCTCTCTCTCTTTCTCTCTCGTTCTATTTCTCCTTCTCTCTCTCTCTCTCTCTCTCTCTCTCTCTCTCTCTCTCTCTCTCTCTGATGACTCCTTGCTGTCCCCAGTCCACCTGGTCATGCTGCTGCTCCAGTGTTCTGTCTGCAGCTATGGAACCCTGACCTGTTCACTGGACGTGCTACCTTGTCCCAGGCCTGCTGGTTTGGACTCTCTCTCTCTACTGCACCTGCTGTCTCTAACTCTGAATGATCGGCTATGACAAGCAAACTCTGGCTTTACTCAAAGTCAGAGGCATGTCTTTAGAAAAAATTGAAAAAGCAAGGGGCCTGAACAGCTATCCAGGGGAATTCCTCATTCTAACTGGATTATATTTGATAGGCTTCCATTAAAGAACACCCTCTGTGTTCTGTTAGACAAGTAACTCTTTATCCACATTTTCTTATTTTTTAAAATTTCACCTTTATTTAACCAGGTAGGCCAGTTGAGAACAAGTTCTCATTTACAACTGCGATCTGGCCGAGATAAAGCAAAGCAGTGTGACAAAAACAACAGAGTTAAACACGGGATAAACAATCGTATACTCAATAACACAATAGAAAAATCTGTGTACAGTGTGTGCAAATGAAGTAAGCAGGTAAGGCAATAAATAGGCCAATAATGGTGAGTAATTACAATTTAGCAATTTACACTGGAGTGACATGTGTGCAGATGAGGATATGCAAGTAGAAATACTGGTGTGCAAAAGTGCAGAAATAAATCCAACAGCTTGGTGCATTCAACACCTCTCATAAATACCTCTCATAAATTATAGCAGGGGGTGTAAAGCCATCATAAAACACATGTTTTTCCAGCAGCAGACTATGATCAATAATGTCAAAAGCTGCACTGAAGTCTAACAATCATTGTATCATACATTTGTCTCAGTCATTTGTGTAAGTGCTGTGCTTGTTGAGTGTCCTTCCCTATAAGCATGCTGAAATTCTGTTGTCAATTTGTTTACTATAAAATAGCATTGTATCTGTTGAAACACATTTTTTCCAGAAGTTTACTAAGGGTTGGTAATAGGCTGATTGGTCGGCTATTTGAGCCAGTATAGGGGGCTTTACTATTCTTGGGTAGCGGAATGACTTTAGCTTCCCTCCTGGCCTATCTAGTAGGCTTAAATAGAAGATGTGACAAATAGGAGTGGCAATATCTTATGCTATTATCCTCAGTAATTTTACATCTAGATTGTCAGACCCTGGTGGCTTGTCATTGTTGATAGACAACAATACTTTTTCACCTCTTCCACACTGACTTTATGGAATTCAAAAGTACAATCTTTGTCTTTCATAATTTAGTCCGATATACTTGGATGTGTAGTGTCAGCATTTGTTGCTGGCATGTCATCCCTAAGTTTGCTTATCTTGTCAATGAAAAAGTCATGAAAGTAGTTTGCAATATCAGTGGGCTTTGTGATGAATGAGCCATCTGATTCAATAAATGAAGGAGCTGAGTTGGCTTTTTTCCCGAAAATGTCATTTATGCTGCCCCAAAGCTTTTTACTATCATTCTTTATATAATTTATCTTCGTTTCATAGTGTAGTTTCTTTATATTTTGATTTAGTTTAGTCACATGATTTCTTAATTTGCAGTACATTTGCCAATCACTTGGGTGTATTGTCTCCTAAGAGAATTCTCCTCGATTATCGTCACAGCCGTGTATATCCCTTCCGCAAGCGGATACCAAGACGGACATCAAGGAACTTGACTGGACTTTGTGCAAACTGAAAACCATATATTCTGAGGCTCCATTTATTGTAGCTGGGGATTTCAACAAAGCTAATTTGAGAACAAGGCTACATAAATTCTGTCAGTATATTGATTACAGTACACGAGCGAATGACACACTCGACCACTGCTTCTTTAACTTCTGCGATGCATGCAACGCCCTCCCCCGCCCTCCTTTTGGCAAATCCGACCTTGACTCCATCTTGTTGCTTCCCTCCTATAGGCAGAAACTAAAACAGGAAGCGCCCATGCTTAAGTCTATCCAATGCTGGTCTGACCAATCAGATTACACGCTTCAAGATTGCTTCGAACATGTGGACTGGGATATGTTCTGGGTAGCCTCAGACAATAACATTGACTTTATACGCTGAATAGGTGAGTGAGTTTATAAGGAAGTGTATAGGAGATATTGTACCTACTGTGACTATTAAAACCTTCCCTAATCAGAAACAGTGGATTGATAGCAGCATTCGGACAAAACTGAAAGCACGTACCACCACATTTAATCATGGCACGGTGACTAGAAACATGGCCCGAATACAAACATCGTAGTTATTCCCTCCATAAGGCAATCAAACAAGCAAAGGGTCAGTATAGAGACAAAGTGGAGTTGCAAATCAAAGGCTCAAACATGAGACGTATGTGGCAGGGTCTGCAGACCATCTCGGACTACAAAAAGAAAACCACCCCCGTCGCGGACATCAAAGTCTTGCTTCCAGACAAAATAAACAACTTCTTTGCGCGCTTTGAGGACAATACAGTGCTACCCGACATGGCCCGCTACCAAAGACTGTGGGCTCTCCTTCTCAGTGGCCGAAGTGAGTAAAACATTTAAACGTGTTAACCCTCGCAAGGCTGCTGTCCCCAAATGCTCCAAGATGGCCACCATTGGGGCGGCAAGGTAGCCTAGTGGTTAGAGAGTTCTGCCCCTGAACAGGCAGTTAACCCACTGTTCCTAGGCCGTCATTGAAAATAAGAATTTTTTCTTAACTGACTTGCCTGGTTAAATAAAGGTAAAATAAATGTAAAAAATAAATAAATGTGTTCCTGTTCCCAAGAAAGCTAAGGTAATAGAACTAAATGACTATCGCCATGTAGTACTCACTTCTGTCATCATGAAGTGCTTTGAGAGACTAGTCAAGGATCATATCACCTGCTTACCGCGCCAATAGGTCCATAGACGATGCAATGACCATCACACTGCACACTGCCATATCCCATCTGGACAAGAGGAATACCCATGTAAGAATGCTGTTCATTGACTACAGCTCAGCATTCAACACCATAGCACTCTCCAAACTCATCATTAAGCTTGAGACCCTGGGTCTCGACCCCGCCCTGTTCAACTGGGTCCTGGACTTCCTGACGGTACGCCCCCAGGTGGTGAAGTTAGGAAACAACATCTCCACTCTGCTGATCCACAACACTGAGGCCCCACAAGGGTGCGTTCTCCCTGTTCACCCACGACTGTGTGGTCATGCACGCCTCCAACTCAATCATCAAGTTTGCGGACGACACTACAGTGGTAGGCTTGATCACCAACAACGACGAGAAAGCCTACAGGGAGGAGGTGAGAGCCCTCGGAGTGCAGTGTCAGGAAAATAACCTCTCACGCAAAAATGAAAAAATGTGGCTTGTCATCGAAAACTCTAACTTTTACAGCAGTACAATTGAGAGCATCCTGTCGGGCTGTATCACCTCCTGGTACGGCAAATGCACCGCCCACAACCGCAGGGCTCTCCAGAGGGAGGTGCGGTCTGCACAGCACATCACCGGGGGCAAACTAGCTGCCCTCCAGGACACCTACACCACCCAATATCACAGGAAGGCAAAAAAGATCATCAAGGACAATAATAACCACCCGAGCCACTGCCTGTTCACCCTGCTTCCATCCAGAAGAGGAGGTCGGTAAAGGTGCATCAAAGCTGGGACAGAGCGATTGAAGAACAGCTTCTATCTCAAGGCCATCAGATTGTTAAACAGCAACCACAAGCACAGAGAGGTGGCTGCCTACCTACAGACTTGATATCATTGGCCACTTTAATAAATGGAACACTAGTCACTTATTAATAATGCCACTTTAAGAATGTTGACACATCTCACATTATTCATCTCATATGTATAGACTGAATACTGTATCTTTCACTATCTATTGCATCTTAGTCGCACTGTCACTGCTCATCCATATATTTTATATGTATATATTCTTATCCCATTCCTTTACTAGATTAGGTTTTGTTGTGGAATTTGTTAGATATTAGGTTTTGTTGTGGAATTGTTAGATATTACCTGTTAGATACTGCTGCAATGTCGGATCTAGAAGCATAAGCATTTCGCTACTCTCGCAGCAACATCTGATTATCATATGTATGTGACCAATAACATTCTATTTGGGTTACAGAGTATAGATTACAGTGATGTGTCCTACAATTCCACTGAGTAAACAGGCAGAAAGGTTCGTTGGCTTAATGCAATCAAATGACTAATTAATACAGTAGGCACAGTATAATTCCCTGAGAGGTGTTCTGTTGTAGGCAAGCTGCTTTCTCGTTCTGAAGTTGGAGCTTGGATCAAGGTCTAAAAAACGACGAGTTGTCAGGCAATATCCGGGGTTCCATTGGAATGTGAAACTGTAGCTCTATCCTGAACAGAGTTTGGTTTCTCTCTGAATAATCTTGAGGTAAAGAAAGGGCCTCTTGAGTTTCCCAACGAAAGTGGTGCTGTGAATAACAGTGCTTTGAGTTTTTTTGTGGTGCTTTGTAAATCTGATGTGCTGTGTCACACTCAAGCTGTATTTAGGATGTCAGATGAGCAACCAGGAGGCACTTAACACTGTGCAATTACATCACATAAACAGTAATTATTCTCTATTTAAACTTTGCATCGGGTATAATTATCATTCTCTTTGCACTTTTTTTCCATTCAGTTTAGGCTAGTTGCTATCTGTGATGGGTAGTCAAGTTTTATGTTTGGCAGTCATGCAACTGTGCAAAGTAACATTACCGATCTGGTTACCGGAAAGACAACAAAGAGCTTGCAATACCTTTTCTGTAATACAACTCTCTATAATATACAACATTTGATCATTTTGTATATTGTATGTGTTTGATATATTTATGCAGGGCTCATCTGTAAAAGAGACCCGAGTCTCAGTATGACTTCCCTGTCAAAATAAAGGTTGAATATGTTGTGTTCGTGCTCTATTTCTGTCATCACAGACATGCTCCATAGCCACTGATGTTCTTCTCTAATCCACCTGAGTAGGAGTGGATAGAAGTCCACTCCAATCCCAATGACCACAGTCACCCCTGAGAGAAGGACAGACAAGTGGGAAACCTGCCCAGATGCAGCCCAGATTCTTAATAGCCCACTATTATTGTATGTGGAGCGTATGTCTCCTGCTGGGCAATAACAAGTGCTGTCCCTCGGATAACTCCCCCTCCCATATTCCCTGGTCCATCTTCCCTGATCTTGAATGGAACTCCAGCTGTCTAGGAATCTGGAGAAGTGCCTTGTTTTGATATATGCTGCTGGATCCTCCACATCTGTCTCTCTCCCTGGAACGAATCAATCCTGACGCCTCGCTGCGGCCGCACCTGCTGCTCTCACATTATTCAGTAATGTACAGACTGCATAAACAGACTCAGCGTAGGCTGGGAACAACTATGGGAATGGCTACCCAGTGTTGAGGAGTGAGGACAGACGGAAGACAAACCGAGAGAGAGAGAGAAAGGGTGTCATTTCCTGAGCGAAGGACTCAGATGCTGCCAAATGATAGGGAGTTTATGAGGCTCCTGGGCCTCGGCTGTAACAGTGCTCGGTAAATCCTCCCAGGCTGCCATTTTGACATGACAGGGTTCTGGGTTCCATCACTGGCTCCTCTTTTCACACATGCTGTGTGTGATTACACCCTGTAAAGGCATGGCAGGCTGGGCCCAGGGCACTAGGAGGTGAAGCGTTAGAGGTGATCTGAGGCCAGGCTCAAGAGGGGTTACCCTGAGGTTGAATGTGGTGGTGTCTGTACAACGTGGCAGTATGGTTCAGAAGTTTAACATTATTTTTTCCCCATTTTTTTCTTTTACTCTCTCTCAGTATGATCTCTCTTCTCTCTCAGGAGCTAGAGTTTTGTAGGTTATCTAAATGGATGGACTTTACACCATGGATGATGGAGGACCACCCAATCAGTGACACACACCCACACCTACAGTACACACACATACAACATTACTATTCCCACACAGTCACATCAGTGGGGCATTTTTACACCGCCGTTTGTCTACATGGTGCAACATAAATTAACAAGGCAACAGTAAACATGTCATCCCCCACGAATGATGCAGCGCCCAAACTTATGTTGTGTCGATTAATGAGAGAGAAAGACAGCGAGAAAGATAACGAGAGAGAGTGTATGAGAGAGAGAGAGAGAGAGAGAGAGAGAGAGAGAGAGAGAGAGAGGAGAGAGAGAGAGAGAGAGAGAGAGAGAGAGAGAGAGAGAGAGAGAGAGAGAGAGAGAGAGAGAGAGAGAGAGAGAGAGAGAGAGAGGAGAGAGGAGAGAGAGAGAAGAGAGAGAGAGAGTGGAGAGAGAGAGAGAGAGAGAGAGAGAGAGAGAGAGAGAGAGAGAGATAGGAGAGAGAGAGAGAGAGAGAGAGAGAGAGAGAGAGAGAGAGAGAGGAGAGAGAGAGAGAGAGAGAGGAGAGAGAGGAGAGAGAGAGAGAGAGAGAGAGAGAGAGAGAGAGAGAGAGAGAGAGAAAGAAAGAGAGAGAGGAAAGAGAGAGAGAGAGTGTATGAGAGAGAGAGAGAGAGAGAGAGAGAGAGAGAGAGAGAGAGAGAGAGAGAGAGAGAGAGAGAGAGAGAGAGAGAGAGAGAGAGAGAGAGAGAGAGAGAGAGAGAGAGAGAGAGAGAGAGAGAGAGAGAGGAGAGAGAGAAGAGAGAGAGTGTATGAGAGAGAGAGGAGAGAGAGAGAGAGAGGAGAGAGAGAGAGAGAGAGAGAGAGAGAGAGAGAGAGAGAGAGAGAGAGAGAGAGTGTGTGTATGAGAGAGAGAGGTGAGAGAGAGAAAAACATGGAAAATATAATGGGTCAGGCTTATAGGTCCTTGTGGTAAAAACTTATTGCTCATGAGGAGATACATATATGTACAACATGTCTGTAGTTAAAATGGGACAGGAGATATGTTTGTTCAATGTCGGGAATTTCAGTTGATTACTACAGCTCCCGCCCTGGGCCAATCAGTGTAATTTTGTAAATGCTGGATCACTATGGCAAGACGTATCATTCAACCAAGTTTCGTGAAAATCGGGCCAGTTGGTGTTTGATATATTTCCTGTGACTAACTAACGTATGCATGTACGAATGTATGGAGACAGATCCATAGTCCCCCCCTCGATTTCATTGTGGGGGACAGTTACTGAAAGAATATCCATGTGCCACATTGATGAATGTATTGTCTTTTGAGTGGGCTCTACCTCTCCTACATACTGTATAGGAGTCATGACTGGGGAGGATGAGGAATATGTACTCTTTATGGCTCTTTAAAGCTGTCTCGTTAGAGTTATGAAGTGATAAAAGGATGCTGGCAGAGAGGAGATGAGTGGAATATTTCTCCATGATAACAGTGCCAGTTGTGTTTGCTTTTTGAAATAGAAATGTAACATTTGCAGTTAATAGTATCTGAAATTGCGGTCTTTTATTGTAACTATGAAGCACATTTCCTCTGCAACGATGATGAATCCCTAAGATTGCTTTGGTTTAATGGAATCAAAAATGCCCAATCTCTTCTTTCCGACAACTTAGTGTAGACATCTCTCTCGTTATTAATGAGGATGGAACACAGAAAAATAATTGTTATGACAGTACAACACTTCCCATAAATATGAATGGAATTTGTTTAAAATGTTCTTTGCACAATGTTGTAGATTCATCTTTAGAAATGAGTATGCTGGTTGCTATTAGATTGCATCTGGTATTTTCAATATCCACTGTTATGAAAACATCAATCACCTTGAAATTGTGAATAGCAGAAAGTTAGGTTGGAATTTTGCAATGATACAACTGTTTACACGTTTTGCTTGTGTCATGATGAAATAAATGCTATGTATATAGCACGACAATGTGAAAAATGGATCAGAATATTTTCACAATTGATTAATCTATTAATTGCCCAGACTGGTATAATGAATGTGTTCAATCTGATTACAGTAATATATTGGTTTCCCAAATTACACAGAAAACATTAACATTCATTGTTCTCTTTGATGATACTAGATCCTCCTCTATTCAGGAGCTTCATCTTGTACAATGACTATTGTTGAAATGTGTGACTCACCGGGATCCATTTGTACATTTCTTCATAGAAGACTAAGTTCAGAATGCATTTTAGTCATATAACATTGTCTGTTTATGCATGTCAGCAGGTGACAAATCAGCAATTATTCTGTGTGATTCAATGTCACTCACACCCTCCTGTTGTGAACTAACAATGCCTCTTGTTAACACGGTGCCACAATGACAAGAGAGATGTTTTCTATGCAGGATTCAGGTTCAGACTAGGCCTACTCTGGCTTTTATATGCAAGCCAATTTGCCATCTAAAGCTCTGTGTCTCATTATCAAGCAGACAGGAGGCCTAGTGGTCTGGTCAAAAAGCTCCCCATAATATTTTTATTTCATAGATGTTATAAAGAGTTTGTATTAGCTGTTATTCCTGCTAATTGAAGAGGTGAATTGTTCTTTTTGTTGTTGTTGCTGTGCTCGGCTGTCAAACAGAGCTCTTCTTCATTGGGGTTTATTGGCAAGCTTTCTTCACCTTCCTTGAGATGACAAACAGATCTCTCAAGAACATATTTTCATCTACAAAACACATTCCAACCTGAAACAAGGCATTAACAGACCTAGACTTGTCTTCCACTAAAATGTTGGACATTTTTGTATAATTGTTTGGACTGCATTCTGTACAACTTCATTTGACCTTCACCTTCATCGCCTACTAAACTTCCGTTGCCTCCATCTTCCACTGTCGTCAATCGAGCCGTTAAACAGGAGCGCCAAACATCCTGTGGTTTTGGGCAATGCAATGTTGGCAATTCCCAAGGAGACCATTTCAATGCTTTAGGCATGGGTCTGCACTTATTATTGAATTGTGTATTGATGGTAATTATATGTTTGTATTACCTGATTGTGTTTATGTGCATTTCATGCCTTTATTTCATGACATTGATATTTGATGGTTGTAAAATACAAAGTGAGGCTTTGATGAATGTGTATTTAAATTATTGTCATTCCTGTCAGGACCAGACATAGAACAGGGTGAATGACAGGAACCGTGTTGGTTTCAAGTTTTAATGTCACATGCACAAGTACAGTGAAATTCATTTCTTGCAAACTCAACACCAAACAATGCAATAATCAATAACAATGTATTACAAGAAAATATTAAAATAATAATAAATATAAAGAACACAATAAGTAAGAAAGCATACTATTTACAGGGTCAGTTCCAATACAATATTTACAATGAGCAGGGATACTGGAGGTATGGAGGTAGATACACCACATGATCAAAAGTATGTGGACACCTACTCTTTGAACATCTCATTCCAAAATCATGGGTATTAATATGGAGTTGGTCCCCCCTTTGCTGCATTATAATAGGCTCCACTCTTCTGGGAAGGCTTTCCACTAGATGTTGGAACATTGAGGTGGGGACTTGCTTCCATTCAGCCACAAGAAGTCAGACACTGATTTATGGGCAACTAGGCCTGGCTTGCAGTCGGCATTTCCAATTCATCCCAAAGGAGTTTGATGGGGTTGAGGTCAGGGCTCTGTGCAGGCCAGTCAAGTTCTTCCACACCGATCTCGACAAACCATTTCTGTATGGACCTTGTTTTGTGCACGGGGGCATTCTCATGCTGAAACAGGAAAGGGCCTTCCCCAAACTGTTGCCACAAAGTTGGAAGCACAGAATTGTCTAGAATGTCATTGTATGCTGTAGCGTTAAGATTTCCCTCCACTGGAACTAAGGGGCCTAGCCCTCCACCAAACTCTACAGTTGGCATTATGCATTTCGTTAGGTAGCGTTCTCCTGGCATCTGCCAAACCCAGATTTGTCTGTTGGACTGCCAGATGGTGAAGAGTAATTCATCACTCCAGAGAACATATTTCCACACAACACATTTTCCAAAGTCCAATTGCGGAGAGCTTTACACCACTCCAGCCAACACTTGGCATTGCGCATGGTGACCTTAGACTTGTGTGCGGTTGCTTGGCCATGGAAACCCATTTCAAGAAGCTCCCAACTAACAGATCTAGTGCTGATGTTGCTTCAAGAGGCAGTTTGTAACTTGATAGTGAGTGTTGCAACAGAGGACAGATGATGTTTACATGCTACGCGCTTCAACACTTGGCGGTCCCCTTCTGTGTGCATGTGTGGCCTACAACTTCTCAGCTGAGTCGTTGTTGCTCATAGACATTTTCCACATCACAAGAACAGCACTTACAGTTGACTGGGGCATCTCTAGTAGGACAGAAATTTGACAGTGCCACGTTGAAAGTCCCTGAGCTCTTCAGTACGGGCCATTCTACTGTCAATGTTTGTCTATGGATTTTGCATGGTGTTGATGATGGTGTTGGAGTCGTGCATGGCCACGCAGTCGTGGGTAGTCATTGTGTCATTAAGCCTAAGAGTTATTGGGGACAGGAATGATGGTGTTCATCTTAAAACATGTGAGGATAACAGACTGGGACAAGGACCGTTTGAAAATGACTGTGAATATGCTCTGAGTACGTGCCATGCAGTACTGTCGGGCCCCGCAGCCCTGCGGGTGTTGACCTGATTAAAGATCTTTTTCACGTCAGAGAGCAAGATCACCCAATCCTCTGGGTCGGTGATGGCCCTCACACCTGGCACGATGTTGTTGTTATCAAAGCTTGCATAAAATGTCAAATTAATTGAGTTTGTCCAGTACAGAGGAATCGTTAGCCTTGCGGGGCCCGACAGCTATTTTGTTCATTTATACAACGGATGAACGTGTTATCACTGTCCTAATAGCAGAACCAAATGACCTGGATTGCAGTTGAAATTCCATTAAAAGTACGTGGCGCAAGAGATCAAAGCCGTTCTCCCTTCGAGATGCTGCGCAGATTATTATATCAATTGTGAAGATTCCTGGAGACCTGCGATGACCTATGCATGCTATCCTGAACAAGCAAGCTTTACATCATTACAAAAGAAGACATTCATATTTACAGTAACCTCCAAATGTGGCCATGGATGTCTTACACATTTTAAGGTTGAATGTTACATTAGTTTGCAAGATAAACTTTACTTTAGGCTATTTACTGTACTACAAAGGTTATATTGAATTGTGTTTAGTTGACAATGCAACCAAATATCAACAGATCAACATTTAAAGGAGATGCATCTACTGCTTGGACAGTTCCGTCTGAGCCACTGACTTAAATTTAAAGTCTGGCTTTGATTCCAGTTGGTTTACAAATGAGTTAATCATTGATATGTTGGATACATCTCAACCAGAAATATAAATCAAATAATAGGACTAAATCAAATCAAACGTTGAATCAACTTTAAATGAACTTTGATTTGATTGAGTCCTATTCTTTCACTTAGATTTTGGGTTGAGATGTGAATCCAACTACTTAACTTTAACACGTATTAAACTATTTCATTCATTTATAGATCAACTGGATATCAGTAAATATCGATATTCATCTTAATTAACTGGAGATCAAATCCAATGTATTTTCCACCTCGAGTCCACGTCACAATACGTTGAGACAACGTTGATTCAACCACTTTGTGCCCAGTGGGAAATAATAATCACTTGGACACATCACAACTGGTGGGAGGATGTGCCGAGAAAGAGAAGAGCCGATTAGCCGACAAGTTCCAGGCCATGGTGACATCCGTTTCTCACTAACCATAAGTACACCTCCAGACAGAAAAATTGATTGATGAATATAAATATACATACCTTCCAAGAGTACTGGACCCTGGGGATGGTTAAACTCCCAGGTAGCCTGCCAGGTGAAAGGGTGAAGGAGATGTTGGTTGCGCAATCGGCCTCATACAACCTCACAATGCAAGACCACATAGTGTGCAGCACTACAGATGGTGCATCAGTTAAGGTGAAGTATGGGAAACTTGTCGTTCCAGAGCTACAGCTGTGCTACTGTGACAGACTGTAATATACTGCCCTCAAACTCAACCCCTGGCCCCAAGTGACAGTGATGATAAGAATGATGCAGATTATGAAGAGGAAGATGGGGAGTGTGAGGAACATACGAGCTCAGAGGGGAGCTGCCCAGCACAGTGGAGAAAGTTAGGAGGATTGCACGTCACTTTCGCAAATAAGGGGGTTAGCGATGACAAGCTACAGGGGAACGTGAAGGAAGAAATCGAGAAAAGAGACAAAAAATTCAACTGGATTGCCGGAACAGTCCGGCAGATATGGTGGAGATGTATGTGAGGTGGCACAGGGCTGTGAACAAGCCCTGACCGACGCACAACTGAAGCTGCTGATCGAACTCTGTACTTGTCTTGCCAGGTTCGTGGAGAGGAAGCAGAAGAACTTAATGTCCTTCTTTAGGTGTGGTGACATACTATTTCTCTTTTATTATAAGGTCTATTAGGCTAATAATATAAATTAAATTGTCTTTTATGTTTTATATGTTTTTTATGCAAAATGGGTTAAGCTACGTGGCTGTTTTAAAAAAAATTCAAATTAATTTATCTTTTCATTTTCATACCCATAGGTACTGTACCTCCTGAATCCCGGAGCGCTGAGGTGAGAGAGAGAACAAAAAAGGAAACCGATTTGCTGAAGATCTTGTCTAAGGAATTCTCCCTGCTCGAAACAACCAACAACAGGTCAAAATACATCCAGTTCCTGTTTGAGAGGCTCGCTACAACCCAGGTCACCTCCGTGGAGGCCGTGAGAATTAAGGCTCACGTTATTCTACATTTGTTTGTTTTTATTTGTGGTCTTGCGAATCAGTCAGCTACAGTTACATTTAATTTGATTACGTTGTGTAGCCAGAAGGCTTATGTTTCATTTATGTTATGCTATTGTGATGTGGTTCTCTTGGCGGTGGAGGTTTCAGTGAGGAGGCAGCAAGATGGTGACAGTGCAATGCCCAAGGTGAGATGTTTATTTACAGTGAAGTAGGGAAATAAGTCAAAGCAAAACAATAAACAAGACAATGGACAGACCGGCACATAGACAAGACACCTCTCTCATCGTTGTATCTGTAAAGACCTACAGTGTCACTTTTAGTTTCTGGTCCAAGCTACGAGATCGGCCGCCAAAGTTCAAATACAGTATACCCTGCCAGATGATTCTGCAGGCCCTATTAAGGAAAGACTTAGTCCTCCTCTACTCTCAGCGAAGATGATTCATTTTACATAAGGGAAGTATTGTACAGAAGTTATTAAGCAGATGGTGGCCTGTGAAATGTCAAAAGTAGGCTGCATTTAGCTATAGGTACAGAAAGCTACTCTGAAAATATAGTTGACCAAGCTACCAATTACTTCACACTGGAAGAAGTTAACCAACACTACAGCTACCCTGAAGAAAGTTACTTTGAAAAGTAGTTCACTACATTCACCCTACTTTTTGATTAATGATCATATCTAAATCTGAAATGACATAGACTACATATTGTAAGTCAGATGTTAATTTATCCTATTAAACCAAAACTATGTTTTGAGTGAGAATTACACAGGTCTGATACTGAAAAAGAAGGGACATTCTTGCCTACTTCACCAGTAATTTAATTTAGCAAAAAACTAGCGTGTAATTCCAATAGTTAGCTACACTGCTACATGGCAAAGAAGTAATTAACTACTGAAAACACTACCAAGATTGGAATTTGGTTAAACTACCACCAAGCTACTGCAAAACGTTGTTAAATTACTAGTTGAACAACATGTAGTTCACTACTCCCCAATACTGTTACAGGTATAACTGCACAGATTCATGTGACTTCAGCAAAGACTACATTCACATGCATTTAAGACAATAACTACTATTTATGTTAATAGCCAATTGTTCAAAACGTGTCTTTCTTTCAGTTGGTTTCCTTGTACTTTGCTGGTTTTGACAAAGCAGAGGAAGAAAGGGCCACACTATCCTCCCATCATTCCAGCACCTTTCATCCGCAGGGCCTTTTTGTTGTTGTTGATCTGTGGTACAGATAGCATTGAGAGAAGCATTCGATTGAAATGCAAAAGAAATGCAATTTCCTGAAGCTAAAAAAGCCCCTTCAATAATATGAAGCAGTGTCTTGGAGATGCACATGTAGATGCCTTATTGTTAAGGCAAGCATTTCGTGCCTAATCCTCGTTCTAATGCTTCTTCTGTCAAGCAATTACAATGGCTGTTGAGTACAAAGGGAAAGACTTCCCTGCGTCACGCACAGCGATCCGCTCTGAAGACGGCGAATGTTCACTCCGAGTGCCCTGCCCACACCACTCAGATCAAAGCCCCGATAGGTCGCTGGCACATTCTGTAAAATATTTGCTTGATAAAAGCTGGCAGATTTGCCATATAACAATATAATAAGAAAAATACCCACATAAGGAAGTGGTAAGCCCCTCTCTTCCAGCTCGGACTCCTCTGGATGCAAAAGGCAATATCTTAACATGATGAAGTAGGTCATGAAAATGGAAGACAGATGTGATATATTTCCTTGAGTTCTGGACACAGGGAATCCACGACTTAATGTTTAATGCCATGATAAAAATGTGCATTTATTGATCTAGAAGCATGAAATCAGATCGCATGAGATGTGCTCCTCGGTGATGGAAGTTCAGACCTTTTTTATTTGAAAGTTTAAAGTGTCGTTGTGGTCCTCTTGCATGGCTGGAATTGAAGGCTAACATATTGGTATGCATACAAAAGGTCCCATTTGGCAGCAGCGAACAGTCAATTTATTCTTAAAAATTACAAAGAGAATCAGTACCGGTTGAGCACTCATAGTAAGTGGCTTATATTGTATTTACTCTTATTGGCTATTGACCATAACATCCTTATGTCATTACCGAATGCAATCTGTCATCCTCTGTAATCAAGTTGTAATGCTTTGCTAATAATCCCAGGATTAATAATGGAGTTATCAGTGGTACATAAACACCTGTTGTAACGACTCTCATCGTAGGTGGAAGAAGGAGAGGACCAAAGCGCAGCGTGGTTAGTGTTCATCTTATTTAATAATAATCAAAACTGAACAACAAAAAAACAACCGAAACAGTTCTGTCTGGTGCAAACACACAAAGACTGAAAATAACCACCCACAAAACACAATAGAAAACAGGCTAACTAAATATGGTTCTCAATCAGGGACAACGATTGTCAGCTGCCTCTGATTGAGAACCATATCAGGCCAAACACAGAAATAGAAAATCATAGAAAAACGAACATAGACAACCCACCCAACTCACGCCCTGACCATACTAAAAACAAAAGACAAAACAAAGGAACTAAGGTCAGAACGTGACACCTGTAGTGTAGGTACTGTAGGTAGGCTATGGGGGCAATGAGGACATATTGTGATGTGGAGATATTGTGTGTGAATACCTTTTTCATGTGTGCCTGTTCCTCTCATCTCAGAACTATTACCTCGCTTTTTGGCAGCGAGGAAATGGATTAACACGGTTGAATTAATTTTGAGCATTAGCTACAATAGAACTGGCATAGCGCAGCGTAGGCTTCCACTCCAACTGCAGTCACCACACATGCACATAATGTATTTGAACTGCCTGTGCATTTATAGAATGGTGTCGAAGTCAACCATATCATATGGTTAGCATCGCAAAGGGGCAGGAACAACCATGCTTGTTAAACCAAATGGTAAGAAATAAGAGCACTTCATTGAGTTGGTGCGTGCTTCCACGGCCCAGCTATCTGACATGTTTGATCATGATTTGTCACGATAAGAGAAGCACACCTGTGTTGGTAGAATTTGATCCAAAATGGAATGGACAATGGCAATGGGCTTCGCACATCACATTCTGAATCAGTAAGGAACCCTGGACACCATGGGGTGTTCACATCATGGGAGCGGACCAGACGCACATATGTGGGAAACATCACAAGGGTTACTGGGTAGAGCCTTCTGCTCGTCAGGTCCGAGGTATGGGGAGGGGGAGGAGCGGGCGAGACATGCAGGCCAGATGTAGACACTGTGTTACCCTTCCCTTCCATATGGGAATATTTACATCCCCTTTGTGTTGTACATAGATGAAAGCAGGAGGTCCATTTGAGTAGATTTTATGACACATTTTCAGCAAATTTGCAGCGGAACTTTAAATGCCTTGTAAAACCCGTTCCATAGTCTGCAAGACCACCCCATTAAGTCTGATACCCTTTGTGAATGAGGCAAATATGAGTATGGACTGTATATACTGTATCAGTATATTCAGTAGAAGGAAGTCATGGGAAATGTGTTTCTGAGGCTAAGTATTACATGCTAAAGTAAATGTAAAATAAACTCTTCAAAACGGCCCCCCAAAACACTCAGGCAGATGATGAAAGCAGAACACCATTATTTTATTGTGGAAAAAAAGAAACATTGGGAAAGTCTATTCTGGCACATGTTTTTTTTTATATTACAAAAAAGCAAAGGCTACAAATCTTGATAATTTATACAAATACAACTTTCCAAAAATATAACTTTAGAAACTCTGAGTGCTCTGTGAGCATGAGTCTGCAATACAACCCACCGCTTGAAATCCCTGAGCAGAGACACAGAATGAAACACTTATTTCCATCTTCAGACACACACTCTCGTTTGTTCATCAACACTTTATACACAAGACAAATTAGCACAACTTGTGATGGGGGGGGATGGTGGTGTTGGGGAGAAGGTGTGAGGGTAGAATACTTCATGGTGATAACCGAGCTCAACACTTCATTTTATCAGACAGATAGACATGGTGATCATAGCCAAATACACCACAGTGTTGATGCAGTCGAGACAAACACAAGCGTTACGACAGTAAGAACCAGTAGAGCTATCGAGCTCCAGCCGGACAGACAGACTGACGTGCTGTGCTTTCAAAAGACTGACAGACAGACATGAGAACAGAGGTTACGTACAGAGTGGAACAAGGCTCATACATGCTTCAAAAAGAACAAGGCGACTATCATACTACTAACTCCATAAAGCACTGGATATGACCTCTGAGGATGGGGTCACTGTGTCGGGAAGGGGACAGCACAAGAAAATGCAATGTTTAAATACTTTTGGCTTTTTGCTAGTCATTTCAATTATCATGAACATTGTTTTCTTTGTGTCAAGTGCAATATTTGAGCGAAATTAAGATACTTCTGTTCGAAATTTGGAGTCAAATGGTTGTGTTTTTTCAGCCAGAATCGCAAGGAAAAGTCTTCTAGACAAACGTGTACAGGTATATCACATTTCATAAAGTGAAATGGATCAATACTTATCTTACTAATCTTATCTTCAACATACACTTGGAAATGTAACACAGTGCCTGCTGGTTTATATGCCAAGATAACACAAAGAAATAACTTACACATATTCAACTGGTGGCTGTGGGCTTCTTTACAATAAACATAAATGTCATAGCGGGATTATCTGTTTCTCCAAAATAAAGTTTCTTCCAAGTTGGAGATACAGTTTATAAACGGTGGTAAAAAATGTTTTATGACAACAACCAAGTAGATGTAAATTACACAGAATATATACAATATTGACATTTAAGACTGAAAAGAGTGAGAGAACATGATGTTTTGATGCTAGGAAAAATGATTCATATCTTACAGATACTGAACTTGCTGGGTGGGCACTGACCTTCCCTTGCAAGTCAGACTATTGTCTATTATACTGTATGTCAGTTTCTACTGTATATATTCAAATCCATATATACATACAAGTAAAAGAAAAGGAACATTTTCAAACAAAGCAATATTGCATTAGAAGATTCCCTCAGACAAACTATGGCTGTGCATTGTTATGTAATGGAGTGCATCGGTTTGACGGCTACTTGGTTGTAAGATTTCAGACATCAACGATGACTTCCAACTGTCCTCTTATCATGTCTTGTATTGCGAAGGAAGGGGAAGCCTTCAGTTCTCTGCTGCTGTCCAAACCTCCAACTAGCATGTCAGCTGATGGGGGGGCTAATGTTAGTACCATGGGAAGGTAATTTGCCATTTCCTTTCAAAACACATTAGCTACCTTCCTCGAAGTAAATTATCCAAGGAGACATGAGTTGCCTAGACCAGAGTCATATATTCATCTTAGTATATGGCTCTGACCTACACAGGAGCCATGCTATGTCACTCTATGAAACAACAAGCCTAGAGAAGCAATTTGAAATGCACTGCTACATTTACATGGAATAGTGTTGCGCCTTCAGATAGTAAGGCATAATAGAGTTAGCAAATAATGACAGAAACTCCAGCTCAAATTCATTTCACCTTTCCTTCAAACTATCTTATTGGTATTTTCTTTCACAACTAACACTGTCATCTGGCAAATGATATTCTCTGGATTCATATGTTTCAGGGTGGGAAGTCCTCAGAGCGCTCCTTGACTGTACCCTGAGGGCACATGTTCCATTTATACGGTATCTGTTTTCTCTGGTGGAAGTGTTATTTATAAGACCATGTCGATCAGCGGGTTACTTTTTTGAATCCCTCAACGATGCTCAACAATCTGCTACATCTCTTTGCAGGAGCTGTAGGTCTCAATGTCCAACAACATGTTAAATCAGTGAAATCTCATAAACAATCACAATGAATGATTCGTCAGTCCTGGCCACCACTAGTTGTGTTCAATTTGAGAATGTATTGTTAAAGCTGTTATCTCCTATATCATGCCATGAGTTTCACTGATGTGCACAGAAGCCAATGAACACAACTTTCATTAGACCAGAAACTTAATTCGGCGGTGAGAAAAAAACGTAACTTCTACTGCAGTGTTCCTGCTTCGGAGGGCAGCGCCTTGGGACTCTGCCCCAGGACAAACGTTGTCCTACATGATCCTATAAGCATCTATAACTAATTAAATTCCTAATTAATCACAAGACTTCAAGTATGAACCTATGGCCCACTTCAAATTAAGTGCTCTGGTAGAGATTCACAGACCCTGGGAGAGCACACATTTTGGACAAAGTTCCAGGAAGACATTATTCAAACGTAGTGCTCCTCACAACGGACAGCCTCCCAGGGAAGCTACTCCTGGCCTGAGGAGTAGTGAAGAGTCACAAGGAGCGTTCTGCAGTCTTGTGCCTTTTTCTGCTGTCCTCCTCCATCCTCACTACCCCAGTTTCTCCTCCAAGGGAGCAGCGGGCCACTTCTTCCCCAGGCCTGCTGCACAGATGGCTGACAGGCTGGTGAGTTAACTCACGGCCCCATTGTCCTCAGGCCCTGTTTCTCCATTATGTTCCACAGTTTACGCAGATTCGACTGGGTGATGGTGTCGTCTGGCTTCAGCTGCAACGCTCGCAGGTAGTTGGTCTCCGCCTCCTGCAGCTTCCCGTTGAGATGGAGAATGGCCCCCAGGTTCATCAGGGCTGCTGGATACTGGAACACAAGAGCAGGACAGAACAGTTCAGTCATTCTCAGAAGCACGTCTCACAGAAGGCTACACTGCTAAAAAATGGTGCCTTTTGGTTCTTTACAGCACCATTTCATCTAGCAGTATAGCAAAATCATTGGTTAGACGTCACTCTGAATGGTCTCTTCAGTAATAGCAGACACTGTAACAGTCAGAGATGGATATGCAAGAGAATGAGAGGAGAGCGGAGTAGAGTGTCGAGAGCAGAGTCAGGCCTAGTGAGACAGTAGCAGAAGAGGCAGGAGAGTAACCGTCTCATACAGTACTATTCAGTCAGTGCCAGAGCTGTTAGCACATTAAAACACTTATGTCCTCTGGTTAGACTGAGGAATACATTGCAAAGCACAGCTAGAACATTACGTCATTCCGAGGCTGAGAACCATATAAAGAATAATACAAAAAGAAAATTAGACAAGTTATGTCATTATCTACACTGAACAAAAACATAAACGCAACATGCAACAATTTCTAAGTTTATACTGAGTTACAGTTCATATAAGGAAATCAGTCCATTTAAATAAATAAATTAGGCCTCAGTCTACAGATTTCATGACTGGGATTAAAGATATGCATCTGTTGGTCACAGATACCTTAAAAAAAGGTGGATCAGAAAACCAGTCAGTGTCTGGTGTGATAATCATTTGACTCATGCAGCGTGACAGATATCCTTCACATAGAGTTGATCAGGCTGTTGATTGTGGCCTGTAGAATGTTGTCCCACTCCTCTTCAATGGCTGTGCAAATTTGCTGGATATTGGCAAGAGCTAGAACATACTATTGTACACTTCAATCCACAGCATCCCAAACATGCTCAATGGGTGACATGTCTGGTGAGTATGCAGGCCATGTAAGAACTGGGCCACTTTTAAGCTTCCAGAAATTGTATACAGATCCATGCATGGGACCGTGCATTATTATGCTGAAACATCCATTTTCGTATTTTTTAAAAACCTTTATTTAACTAGGCAAATCAGTTAAGAACACAATTAAATCACCCAACCTCAACCCAATTGAGATGGTTTGGGATGAGTGAACTCCTTCAAGACTGTTGGAAAAGCATTCCAGGTGAAGCTGGTTGAGAGAATGCCAAGGGTGGCTACTTTGAAGAATCTAGAATCTAAAATATATTTGGATTTGCTTGACACTTTTTTGGTTACTTCATGATTCCATATGTGTTATTTCATAGTTTTGACGTCTTCACTATTATTCTGCAATGTAGAAAAGAGTACAAATAAGAAAAACCCTGGAATGAGAAGGTGTGTCCAAACTTTTGACTGATACTGTACTTCATGTATGAATCTAGACGGCCCGAAACATTTTTTTTTTAAAGGAAAGTACTTCTCAAAAGAGGTGGCATGACAGTCTAACACTAACAAGTTCAGAGAATATTGATAGGACATTGATGAAAGTTGAAAAAAGTAACATTTTTAATCACATTGAAGCTTGTTTGACTAGAATGGAGTCATTCTCTACTTCTATTCACACACTGAGAAGAAATGAAGGCTTTTATAAACTTTTCTGGAAATTTGTGAAAATGTGAAACCTTGACATAAACACATGGTGTTTCATGAGGCAAAGACCTATGGGTCATAATTACTTCTTTTTTATTATTATTATTATTATTATTATTTCAAAAATAAATATTTATAGAATATCGGAAACATACAATATACTTGCAGTGAAGCCGCTCAACAACTACGCCATACCAGTCATCCAACAAACTCCCATTCAGAGCGATACACAGGCATCCAGGGTCAATGCCCTGCTCAAGGGCCAAAAAAAACATGAAACCAAACCCTCCGAGATCCCCCCACAGTTCTCCAATAGCTGACCCTCAACCATTCGAGACCCCTCTGACAGTCCCCCCCAAGAAGAAAAATATAAATAAAAAATACAATTCCATTCCCCACCCCCAAGAACCCCCTAATGCACCAACAACAAAGAGAATGAACTAAAGAGAAAAAAGGAAAAGACCGAAGAAAACAGCGAACAAAAAATTACTTTTCTCTTTATCGCAAACCCAACACAACATACTTTCTATTGACCGATTACAATAACGTCTGATTTAAAAAAAAGATATATTTGACCTTTATTTAACTAGGCAAGTCAGTTAAGAACAAATTCTTATTTTCAATGACAGCCAAGGAACAGTGGGTTAACAGCCTGTTCAGGGGCAGAATGACAGATTTATACCTTGTCAGCTTGGGGATTTGAACTTGCAACCTTTTGGTTACTAGTCCAACACTCTAACCACTAGGCTATCCTGCCACCCCCGATTACCAAAACTGAGGACAAATGTCTCGATAGGTTCATTCAACCAAGGGCTTTAACCTCTTTAATGAGTCAGCCAATAGGAATAAGTAGTCATTTTTCAGACCTTCAACTAAAACAGTCCCACTTAACAGGGACATCGTTTCATCTTGGAAGCCATATTGTGACAGTAGTGATGCTGTTGGACCAGCAATCCGGACTGCCCAGTCCATAGTGCCATTCTGAGGGGAGTTTTGTGTCAGGACTTCTCCATGTCTCTGTGGCCTGTTTGGGGCGGTATATCCACAATTCAACCCAGCTCTTTGAAGTGGGCCACATGATTAACATATTATAATGTTTTTTCCTGCTGATGCCATGAGGCAAATACCAGAACCAGTCCAAGGGATGTGTCACCCGGGATAGTAGAGTAGTAGTGCAAGTGTTCAGTGCACCATCTAAATCATCCCTGGGAGTTTAAATAGAGACCATGGGAGTGTATCACATCTCACATCTGATCTCCATTTTATCTGAAGGAGTAGAGCAGAAGTGTACTTGTGTAGTTAAGCGACAGTTACTGAGTAATACCACATGGCGTTACATTTTGCTAATTCATTACTGTTTGGAGTGTAAAAGTTGACTCGACAGCATGTTGTGGAAGAAATAACACAAGTTGTATTCATGAGCATCATGACACGTGTTACCGTACACCTCATTCCTAAAGTGTCCATTGATGATTTAACTAACTATTCATGAGCATCATGACACGTGTTACCGTACACCTCATTCCTAAAGTGGGCATTGATGATTTAACTAACTAGTCATGAGCATCATGACACGTGTTACCGTACACCTCATTCCTAAAGTGGATGATTTCGGTTTGTTTTTATTATTTACCATTTGTAAAAAGAAAAAAAAGAAGAAAAAAAGAAAAAGAAAATGAGAGGAGTATGAAATGAAGTCATATAGAATAACTCATAAGTAATCATGACCCATAGGTCTTTGTCTCATGAAACGCCACGTGTTTATGTCAAGGTTTGACATTTTCTCAAATTTCCCTGAAGGTTTATAAACGCCTTAGACCGTAAAACAATGTGGGGTGATGCTGCTGCCAACACTGTAGCACGGCAGGGGAAAAGTGACTATATACGGAATGGGAAATGCTGCAAGGTTTACACATTTCTAAACATACCCCACTATGCACATTTGTATAAACAACAGGGGCTTTGTGAAATATTTGAAGTTGATACTAATCTCTGGAAATAAAACTAAATGCATGTCTTGACTGTAAAACTAAAATAATTTTCAACTTGTATGTTGTAATCGATTAAATAACATACATTGTGTGGAACAAATAGAAGCTTGACTAGTAATTTCAACAGGCTCTAGGGCTGTCTGCTAGTAAATAATACATCTCTTATCCTAGTAGCCCCAGGACCTAGAAGCATTAGTCTGAAGGTACAGGACCAAAAATACTTCTTATGTCATGGAGACTAAAGACATTTTTGGTCATCCAGTCATGAATGAGTTCCTGGAGGCGTGGACATTAAAACCACAGACACTCTCCCATTGTCTGGCCATTTGTCTTGCTTTGTCCACACTGGTCTGAGCTGTGCTAGCTGCAGTAACAATCATTTTCAGCTCTGCTCTGGGCTGTTCTGCTCCAGTCTAGGAAACTTATCATCTCTGTTTTTCCAGTGTCAAGGTTGGATGAGTGATGATACGTTGCATGATCATTTATATGGGAACAATATGTCCAGTAGCGCCTCTCCTCTCATAAGAGGAGTTAAATTGATAAATACATCAAACTTGCCTTTGAATTAATCGCATTGTCCCTTAGACAGCCACACGTGTCCCTTAACAGACGCACAGAGAAAGTATTCAGACCCCTTGACTTTTTCCACATTTTGTTAGGTTACATCCTTATTCCAAAATGGATTACACCCCCCCCCCGCATCATTTTACACACAATATCCCATAACTACATAGCAAAAACAGGTTTAAGAAATGTTTGCTAATTTATAAAAACAAAAAACTGATATCACTTTTACATAAGTATTCAGACCCTTTACTCAGTACTTTGTTGAAGCAACTTTGGCAGTGACTACAGTCTCGAATCTTCAAAATGACGCTACAAACTCTGTTAGGTTGGATGGGGAGCATTGCTGCACAGCTATTTTCAGGTCTCTCTAGATATGTTCAATCGGGTCCAAGGCCGGGCTCTGGTTGGACCACTCAAGTATATTCAGAGACTTGTCCTGAAGCCACTCCTGCGTTGTCTTGGCTGTGTGTTTTGGGTCATTGTCCTGTTGGAAGATGAACCTTCGCCCCAGTCTGAGGTCCTGAGCGCTCTGGAGCAGGTTTTCATCAAGGATCTCTCTGTACTTTGCTCCGTTCATCTTTGCCTTGATCCTGACTAGTCTCCCAGTCCTTAGAGCCCTGTCAGAGTGACCATTGGGTTCTTGATCACCTCCTTGACCAAGGCCCTTCTCCCCCGATTGCTCAGTTTAGTGGACGGCCAGCTCTAGGAAGAGTCCGTTGAAGAATGATGGAAGTCACTGTTATTGGGGACCTGCAATGCTGCAGACATTTTTTGGTCCCCTTCCCCAGATCTGTGCCTCGACACACAATCCTGTCTCGGAGCTCTACAGACAATTCCTTCAACCCCATGGCTTGGTTTTTGCTCTGACATGCACTGTCAACTGTGGGACCTTATATAGACAGGTGTGTGCCTTTCCAAATCATGTCTAATCAATTGGATTTACCACAAGTGGACTCTAATCAAGTTGTAGAAACATGTCAAGGATGATCAATGGAAACAGGATGCACCTGAGCTCAATCTTGAGTCTTATAGCAAAGGGTCTGAATACTTATGTAAATAAGGTATATCTGTTTTTTTACTCTTAATACATTTGCAAAAATGTCTAAAAACCTGTTTTCTCTTTGTCATTACTGGGTAGTTATGTGTAGATTTCTGAGGATACATTTAAAAAATTTTTTTAGAATAAGACTGTAACATAACAAAATGTGGAAAACGTCAAGGGGTCTGAATACTTTCCGTGAGCACTGTAAGAAAACATATTCACTACAGTGGCTGGGGCCAAAGTAAAGGCTGGCATGACCAGGACTTCCCACTCCTGCGGACTCCAGTGTGTTAAAGCAGTTAATTGTCAGACAAAAATTCATTTGTGATTTCATCTTAGTGCTTTGGTAACCACGGACTGCAGGACTGGTACTTTTGTAGCGATAGCAATATTCCCAGCAGAAGAAGTCAAATATTCTCTCTACGTTTAGATCACACGAGCAGCCAGATTTCATGGCTAAATGGTTATGGTAATTTTTGACCCTGAAATTGATGGGTCAAACCCCAGAAAAATGGTAACCAAAAACTGACCACACCAGAAAAACACTTAACTTGTTAATGGAAAGGGCAACACATCGGTAGTGGTGATACCATGTGTGTTACTGTTCGTCTGTGGTGTTGGAGTGGTTCCACTGTGTGTGAGGTGGAATTCCCAGCATCACCAATGGAGATGCCCACTGTACAACTTACTGTTGGCCTGACTGATACACTCAGAGGAGAGGTGGAGGAGTCACCCAAACCACAGTAAGAGGACTCACAGTAGGTGGCTCTAGTTTCAGCCATATGCCATTCAATCAGGGGTGGAAGTAACAAATGACAGATACTCTCATTACTGTAATTGAGTAGCTTTTCTGAGTACTTGTACTTTTATGAATATTTAATTATGTTTGAATGAGGTATTGTACTTCGCTACCCTTTTAAAACCATCCATTACAGAGTACAATTTTGTAGGCTATCCAAGGAAAGTTTGCGAGAGCTCATCGTTGCTTAGTCAGTGACCAATCAAATCAAATTTCTCAGTTAATTTAGTTCAAGACGTTTCGTGAAAGAAGGGAAAGGAGGAGACTGTGACTGTGACCAGTTCTCCTTCAAGCACAGGAAAGGCCATGCAATGCAAGTTTTGCTTATCCAGGATGGCAGAGGTGGCAGCCTAAAAAAACTCTGCTTTAAACTTCAGGAAACATTGTAGAGGTAAGATAACTAGCTAGTTTTTTATGAATGACCAAAATCAAACATTTCCCTATAGATGGTTTTATCAGCTTGTATTGCTAGTTATCTAATAGTCTAACTTACGGATGTTAACTAGCTTAGTTGTCTAGCATGCTAATGTTAGCGAGCTATTCCTGCAGCTAAGTTAGCTACATGGCTAACCACCACGTGATGATGAAATACGGCTGGCATGTCAATGTCAATATTAGTGGTGGTTGCAAGCTAGCTAGCTATGAAAGTTATCTGGGTTAGCTAACAACATTAGGCTAAGGTCAGCAAGTGAGCGAGCTAGCTACTGTAAGGGAGCTTGCTAGCTAGCCAATAACTCTAACTGTGCATATAACTGTGTGAGTCTACACAATAAGTACACCTAGACATGGACTCATCTCAACATTAGACATGTTTTTAGGTCTGAGAACATATGACAAACTCACTTCAGTCTCATTATCTGAGAATAATAAGAATGGAAAGTAGAGGTCGACCGATTAATCGGAATGGCCGATTAATTCGGGCCGATTTCAAGTTTTCATAACATCGGAAATCGGTATTTTTGGTTGCCGATTTTGCCTATTTGTATTTTTTTACACCTTTATTTAACTAGGCAAGTCAGTTAAGAACACATTCTTATTTTCATTGACGGCCTAAGAACGGTGGGTTAACTTCCTTGTTCAGGGGCAGAACGACAGATTTTTACCTTGTCAGCTCAGGGATTCAATCTTGCAACCTTACGGTTAACTGGTCCAACACTCTAACCACCTGTCTCAGGAGGAGCCTGCCTGTTACGTGAATGCAGTAAGAAGCCTAGGTAAGTTGCGAGCTAGCATTAAACTTATCTTATAAAAAAATCTATCAATCATAATCACTAGTTATAACTACACATGGTTGATGATATTACTAGTTTATCTAGCGTGTCCTGCGTTGTATATAGTCAATGCATTGCGCATTTGTGAAAAAGGACTGTCGTTACTCCAACGTGTACCTAACCATAAACATCAATGCCTTTCTTAAACCAGCATTTTTAGCTAAAATAAATCCAGGTTAGCAGGCAATATTAACCAGGTGAAATTGTGTCACTTCTCTTGCGTTCATTGCACGCAGAGTCAGGGTATATGCAAAAGTTTGGGCCGCCTGGCTCATTGCAAACTAATTTGCCAGAATTTTACGTAATTATGACATAACATTGAAGGTTGTGCAATGTAACAGGAATATTTAGACTTATGGATGCCATCCGTTAGATAAAATACGTAGCGGTTCCGTATTTCACTGAAAGAATAAACGTTTTGTTTTCGAAATGATAGTTTCCGGATTCGACCATATTAATGACCAAAGGCTCGTATTTCTGTGTGTTATTATGTTATAATTAAGTCTATGATTTGATATTTGATAGAGCAGTCTGACTGAGCGATGGTAGGCACCAGCAGGCTCGTAAGCAGTCATTCAAACAACACTTTAGTGCATTTTGCCAGCAGCTCTTCACTATGCTTCAAGCATTGCGCTGCATCAACTCCCAGATGAGGCTGGTGTAACCGATGTGAAATGGCTAGCTAGTTAGCGGGGTGAGCTCTAATAGCGTTTCAAACGTCACTCGCTCTGAGACTTGGAGTAGTTGTTCCCCTTGCTCTGCATGGGTAACGCTGCTTTGAGGGTGACTGTTGTCGATGTGTTCCTGGTTCGAGCCCAGGTAGAGGGATGGAAGCTATACTGTTACACTGGCAATACTAAAGTGCCCATAAGAACATCCGATAGTCAAAGGTATATGAAATACAAATTGTATAGAGAGAAATAGTCCTATAATTCCTATAATAACTACAACCTAAACTTCTTACCTGGGAATATTGAAGACTCATGTTAAAAGGAACCACCAGCTTTCATATGTTCTCATGTTCAAAGCAAGGAACTTAAACGTTAGCTTTCTTACATGGCACATATTGCACTTTTACTTTCTTCTCCAACACTTTGTTTTTGGATTATTTAAACCAAATTGAACATGTTTTATTATTTATTTGAGGCTAAATTGATTTAATTGATGTATTATAGTAAGTTAAAATAAGTGTTCATTCAGTATTGTTGTAATTGTCATTATTACAAATAAAATAAAACAATCAGCCGAATAATCGGTATCGGCTTTTTTTGGTCCTCCAATTATCGGTATTGGCGTTGAAAAATCATAATCGGTTGACCTCTAATGGAAAATCTGTGTGTGGGCTATTGTAATGTCAGTGATATGATTAACTAAGTTACCACAGAAAGCAGAATTTTCTGAAATATTCATTATGTGTATGTTGTGTATTTGCCCCTATAGAGGTTTGGTCTACCTGAAGCATCCTCTTGACACAATGACATAGAACGGGACAGAGCAACAGAGACAGCGTTCATCTGATGAAGATGAATTCCTGTCATCACTGATGCCCAAAAGGCCACAAGGTACAAGGGAGGCTTCATTCACTGGCTTCATTCACTGGCTTCATTCCTTTCCATACATAAATGAACATAGGCCTGAACACAGCAGCATAAAAATGATATTCTCTAGTTCATCGGACTCTGGAGAAGTAGATAAATGGCTTCCTTGTTAAAATCCCGAAGTATGCCTTTAAATGTACATGGAGGGCTAATATCAACAACATGCATATCAATATCTCCTGGGTCAAAGTAGAGGAGAGAACACTACAGGTCTTTGAGAGAGGTATTGACGTGTTAAATGTCCTGAACTGTCTGTTCAATCGGATAACACACAGCTCAGACACTCATATATACCCCACAAGACATACCAGAGGTCTCTTCACAGTCCCCAAGTCCAGAACAGAGGCTAGGAAATGCACAGTACTATACACTGAGTGTACAAAACATTAGAACCAAGTGCTCTTTCCATGACATAGACTGACCAGGTAAATTCAGCTGAAAGCTATGATCCCTTACTGTCATTTGTTCAATTCACTTCAATCAGTGTAGATGAAGGGGAGGAGACAGGTTAAATAATGATTTTTAAGCCTTGAGACAATTGAGACATGGATTGTGTATGTGGGCCATTCAGAGGGTGAATGGGCAGGACAAGGATTTTAGTGACTTTGAACGGGGTATGGTAGTAGGTGCCTGGCGCACCGGTTTGAGTTTGTCAAGATCTGCAACACTGCTGGGTTTTTCACGCTCAACAGTTTCCTGTGTGTATCAAGGATGGTACACCATCCAACTTGACACAACTGTGGGAAGCATTGGAGTCAACATATGGGTCAGCATCCCTGTGGAAGCTCCGTTGAATTGAGGCTGTTCTGGGGGTAAAAAGGCGATGCAACTCAATATTAGGAAGGTGCTCCTAATGTTTTGTACACTCAGTGACTACATGGAATGATCTTTCACCTCAGGTAACTCAAGCTAGCGGTGAAATCAGATTTTACAAAACAGATTAAACAACACCTCATTCTTAGTAATGTAATATTGGAGCAATGTAAATTTGTATAATGCACAATGTTTTGTAGATCTGTTTAGACCCCAGGAGGAGTAGCTGCTGCCTTGCCAACAGCTAATGGGGATCCAAATAAAATACTAAAATTCTAAATACTAACTTTCTTGAGGAAGACAAATTGAAACCAGCTGTCTGGGAGTGAATAATCAGGTGAAGTTAAAGCTGTGACCCCTGGAGGAGAAGAGGAGAAGATCTGGCTGAACACAATGGAATAGCATCACAGGTCTTCACACAAGACACTTCCACATTAGAGAGAATGGTGTGCAAGGACTCCTGGATGGGGAATGGTGTGCAAGGACTCCTGGGTAGGGATTCTACTGCTCTTCCTGCTTTTCCTTTTAGTCCTGCTCCAGCTGAGCTTCAAAAGATCCCCCTTCCTGCCCCAATGACCCTCCGCCCACCTTACGCTACCTTTTCCTCTGGAATGTAGTCGTGACAGAAGCACCACCAGATGTGCAACATATTCGCCAGACCTCAGAGGAAACAGCTGCTTAAAGCCATGGGAGTATGATGAGGAGGGAGAAACAACCGGCCATGAACCCCCTTAATTCCACTGTAAATAGAAAGCATATCTAATTGGCCTGACAAATGTACAGGCTGCAGATGCTGTCATTTTATGGTGCCCTACGTAGGCCTCTAATAGCATGGTCTCTGGACAGGAGGAGACAGGGGAGGGTTGAGGCACCAAAGCCCTCGAGTTAAGCCAAATGTCCAGTCCTACTCAAAGTGAATGGACACACGGATATCATTTGAAAAGTCAAGCAGTCAAGCAATACAGAGGCTGAAGCATAGCACCGAATGACAAATGAAGATAGACAGGAACATAGTCCATATCAAGTCACATCAGAGAGAACAGAGGGTAATACTGGGGAAGCTGGATGAACATCCTCAATAATTATCTAGCCTCCACTGTAAGCAGGCCAAATGGCAAAGGAGGCGTCCCAACTATATGACCCCATTGGGCTGAAACTGTCTCTGTTTTTTTGCATCAAATGCATGTTTACATACATTATTTGTGGATGCTAAGAGATGTACATGTGAAAATGATGATGATCTGCTCCTGAAATAGACAACCACGTAGGAAAGAAGATACAGATGATCGTGCTGCTCTGCATCTCAGCCAATGTTCTGACATTTTACTTTACACTTCAAGCATCACACACAAGACACTTCTCACGTCTTCACACATCTCAGTGTGAAAGATTCCAATTTTAGATATGACTTCTACAGGAACACTTGGATGGATCGCACAGCTTCAGCTTCACGCTCTATCTTTTTCTCATATTTACTGCTGAGCACCAGAAGAATGAAGCTCCTATACAATAGTAAGATGTCTTCACAGCAGGGACTGCCTGTGTGTGCATGCAAGTCATTCATTTATTGGACAAAATGCTTGCCTTTAACGCCATCTACGACAGCCTAATCATGGAGACTCACCTGAGTGTACCAATGTTCACATTTGTACTTTCTACTGGTCTTCTAACAAAATGGGGGATCAAACAGCGGAATAAGCATTCTAATAACTGCACAGGGAATAGGGGAGACCGGGGCTCTGTGTTACATAGGTTGCTTTTCACAGTATAGGTTAGTCTGTTACTCCCAATCTAGAGGGTGCTGTGTAGTCTAGTCATTTTAAGGTTAAAATGTGTGACTACTTTGAGGTGAAGGGAATTTGTGTGTTTTTATGGGAGGTGAAAGTATAGTCTTGGTATTTTCATTGTTTGAACTATGAGAGTCAGATATTCATGAACAGTTGTTTGTTGGAATGAGGAAAGGGATAGCTATATTTCAAACTCATTTCAAAGTTGCTAGGTCAAGACATGTGGAAATGAGCATAATCTTGCTTTTATGCTCAGTTGGAGAGGGTTATATAGTAAGTTATACTTACAAAGTATAAACTGCGTAATTGTGTAAACAATATTGTTCAATCAAAATAACCTGGCTATTTCTAAGACTGTAGGATACATTCATTTCTTTATTTCAAGTAGACAGTGTTTTGACAGGTAAGATCTCCCATTTTGGAATAAGCTATAAAGGACTAAAGGGAAGCCATTTCAACCCAAGACCTTGGTCTTTCTAATAATGTTGAAAAGAGTCTCATCCTATAGGCCTACAGGTGAAAAAAAAGTCAAAAGTGTGACACACAGCCCCGGACTCCCCTAATCTGATGCATTGCATTGTCACAGACAACATATTATGGAGGAGAAATCAAATGATGATTTCGTCTGCATTTCATCAAATTCAACACTGCATTCACTTTCTGTCCATGTGGGTACCAAAAAGTATGCTTTGGGAACACCCTGCGTTCTGTGGTGATTGGCTTATGATTTGCTCGTGGCAAAGGAGATCGAACCGATGAGACCTTTAAGATTCTCACACAATGGCCTCTAACACACTCCCGACATGCTCCAAATTTTAATTCACATGTAAACCACAGTCAGGGGTTGAATTGTTCAAATGTCATGGTATATCAAAAATGCTAAAATGCTGACTGGAGCCTGAATTTGTTCCTTGAGATTAATAAAATACACCACCAAAAGTTTAATTTAGGGGCTTTAGGATTTTGTATGTTATTTTGAAGCTAATTTCCTGCAATTCTACATTGGGAGAGGTGTAGTTGCCCTTTAATTCACCATATGTTTGGTTAGTTGTCATGAACGTCGTCAGGGAAATGACCGGACTAAGGGGCAGCGTGGTGAGCGTACATTTCTTTTTATTTTGAATGTTGTCAACAAAAACAAGAGCCAACAAAAACAAGAAACAACAAAAACAAGAAACAACAAAAACAAGAAACAACAACCACGACGCTTATTAGGGCTACAGGCCACTAACAAAGTCAACCACCCACAACTAAGGTGGAAAAACAGGCTGCCTAAGTATGATTACCAATCAGAGACAACGATAGACAGCTGTCCCTGATTGAGAAACATACCCGGCCAAAACATAGAAACAGAAAACATAGAAACTAGAATTCCCACCCTAGTCACACCCTGGCCTAACCAAAATAGAGAATAAAAGCCTCTCTATGGCCAGGGCATGACACTAGTGGTGTTTCTGTACTGTACAATGTACAGTAGGCCTAGTGTACATGTGATGGCTGAGGTTGCAAGAACAAATTACCACCCGATTGATAGGTTACAAATCATCAAGATATCATTCTGCCAGGTAGGCCTACTTTGGAGTCAACATTTAATTAGAAATGGTTTTGGGGAAAGCCTTAGAAATGACTGTTTTGGTATGCTGACTGGCAACACAACACACATGGTCGCTCACAAACAGGCGTTACTTCTTCAGAAAGTTGCAGGAAATACGAATCACTGATGAATTCTTTTAATTAATTATGAGAAACTAGTTCAATTGAACTACCCTACCACTGTAAACTAGTCTAGGGACAACCAGTTGTTTGAGCTGCGTGCTCTTGTTGCCCGACAAATGATATTCTGCTCAAACCAGGCTACGAGTGTGGCGTGTGTGTATGTGTGCAGCACACATCGTGAGGTGTATGTTGATAGGCTACTGATGTTACGATTGTCCATTTTATCCCTCCCTCATCACCTCCTCTCCATTTGGCCAGACTGTTGTTTTTGTCTCCAGAGTGCCTCTACTAAGGGTTTCAGATATTTTCGCTATAAAAAAAAAAGCAGAATCGTACACTTTTTGACTTTTTTTTTCCTAACAAGGGTTATCTACATTCACCTTTAGTAGCACTGAATTATAGAAATGAGCTCCACACTTCACCTTCCACTCTTTGGTGTCCTATCTCTATTAATGCATTGCTTTGAACTACATTATGACAATAATGAGGATCTTTCTGCTCTAAAACGGTGGGAATTTGAGACTCACAAATACAAGATAGTCCATTGAAATCACACAACTATTTGCACATTTTGTACACTCTATATTACATAAACACGGCGGGCAAATGGTGTAAATTGTGTATGTTGTACGTTTACATCTACAGGAAACCTTTCTGTTGGCTGAATCAAACATCACGACGGGTGACACTGTCCAGACAAACTCGGATTGTTCCTTGACAAGTGATTTCTTCTAATCAGGATGGAACTAACATTAAGACCACAGAGGCCAAACATTATGTCCTCCACTGCAGTTCAAACAAAGTCAAATCTGTGTCGTCAAATGATACTCAACTACTTGAGTCTATTCATTATCCACACAGCAAAGCCCTGTGACTAAGTGTTGTTATCATTATTCCTTTCAATCTGACCACCCTTAAATTGCCCTGGCCCCTCCTTTGAAGTCCCTGATTGATGCCACACAAACAAACCTTAGAGCTCCGATGACTTGACAATGCAGGCCTTTGTGAGGAAACAGGCAGAGCAGTGATTGGTCAGAGAGCCACACAGCCAGTGATTGCAGACAGAGTGTCCATCATGTTGAGTAATAATAGGGCAACAGAGGTTGATATACTCACGTTAGGTCTTATGCTGGCTGCCTGTCCGTAATACTTCTCGGCTGCGTCGTTGAGACTGGCTTGTCTGCAAAGGAAAGCACAAAAAGCAATCATCCCTCATCTTTATCGCTTCGAACTTCAGAGGGTTCATAAGAGACCTTGAACTCTGTCTGTTTAATGCTGCTACGGGGTCAGTAAGGTTAGGCCACGGCGGAGAATGCCGTGTAGCAACGAGAGGAGTCAATGAAACAGGCAATTTGTTGCAGGCCTTTCAGCAGACAGCCCTCCATGCTGAGTGGTGTACAGCATGCCCTGATTGTTTTCATTATATCCTGGGTCGCAACCTTTGTGTCATGATCTCTGACCTGCGTGTCATTACAATAGGCCTCTCATCAACCATTGCCTTAGTAACAACAAACATCACTTCAAAGGCCTGTCCCCTGTCTTCTATGTAAACCCATCTATTGTTTTTGGTACTGTCGCTGGGGTTGAAAACCAGGAAGGAGATTATCACAGAAACCCATGTGAAAATGTGTTGCAAGTTTATGTACTTTACAAAAATTGGGAGCATCATATCATGATTTTTAATTGTACTGTACAAAAACAACAACAAAACATGCAGTGCAAACAATATAGTAATGTAAGGTAAAGGCACCTCTAGACAGATGGTTAGCCTGCAAATCCCAGAAGACTAGAAGTACTTAGAGTCTGTAGATTCTTCAATAAAAGTTACAGTCAAAACAAGAACGTTCTCCATATGCTCATCATCTCCATCCACAATATGCTACGCTAGTAAACTTAGATTACTATCCTACCTGACTGTGTGACTCTTTCCCTTTGGTCAAGAGTTTTTCCGTTTATTCATATTCCTATAAATCAGAAATCATTTTTACAACCCGCAGCTGCATTTCACTGATGGTAGTAATTGTCTCACTGCAAACAGTTTAACTTTGACAGAGTCAAGGACGGAGTCAACGACTGCTGGCTCCGGAGTCCCGAGTCGTAATGATGAAAGCAAGACCATCTGAACTGAACAGGGCTTTCATTAAGCCTGTCTGGCCATATTAAGGAATCCTCCTCCATATTGCAGCACGATACAGCCACTTTCACATTCCACGACCGAAGATATCCATACCGGAGTTATCTCTGAACCCAGAACAAAATCTCATAGTCTGTCAAAATAGACTAATACCTGACCTACAGGTTATTCTGCAGAGCATAAGTGCTGAAATATTCTTGTTGAACTTTAATCAGAACACGTTATGATTTCAAGTTTCAAGTTTTATAAGACGTATGTACGGGATATGCATGGTATACATCGTCTAACAAAATCCTTGCTCGCAGGTCCTTTATCGATAACGAAACAACAATGAGAAATAATGAAAGATAAGAATATGAACATAACGTTTGATAGGTCAAGAGGCAAGAGAAGCAGTTCTGATAAATGTGCAGTATTCATCTTCTTATGTCAGTCTGCGTTATTGAAAGCAGCATACAGCGTGCAATTCTAATAATAGCAAAAACCCAAGTTCTCTCTAGAATCCAATATTTCAATCACCACAATATCCAACGGTAGGGAGGAGTTTCCCTCATTCAATTTTCATTTTGCCAAATCAGAATGTCACATTTCATGTGCTAAAACAAAAAATGCACAAAAAAACAAAAAAACAAAACAAATGATACACAACACTATTAAGCTTCCTTTGAGACCAATGTAGTTAAGCAACAGTGGTAATGGCTGGTCAACAGACATGGGTGGATGCTTTCACCATGAGGTGACACCAGTAGTGGTATGAGGGACTGGGATTGGGTCTGTGGTGTGAAATGATATGGTGAAGATGTTTTGTACGAACATGCGATCAAACTCAAGAAAAGAACACTGCTTGGCTTCGGCATCTGTCATACTATATCCAGCAATGAGGATTGAGAATCAATGAGAATCCTTACTCAGTGCAGAGAGGCCTGCCTCCCTCCAATAACTGTTGGTACAGTTCAGTCCAAGGCTTTTGTGTAGGAGGTGTGGATACTAGCATGTGTCACTGTTATTCACAAGTTCACTATGAAAACTCATAAACACACTGGTTTCTATTTTCGACTTGTGACAAAATGCACCTTAGTTTGCAATTTCGTCATGTAAAAACTGGGGCACTGGCATTTTACAGCCCTAATGCCTGGTTCTGCAATTTACCTGTCTAACATCAGCTTGCATGCGCTGTGGTTGGAGGAGTGGCAATATTGAAAAACAAGGCAAAAGTGACAATTTCACACAGCTCTAAGGGGTGGGTCGAAATGTACGTAATGGGTACCCGGAGGAAAATGGGAGAGGGTCATGCTTTTTCAATTTCACTCAAGGTGAGGATTTTAAATCTAGTCCAGGGTAGGGTCATTCAATTTGCAATTGACAAAGTCAACATTTCTCTGTGTTTTAGAATGAGTTGCTTATTAGGCTATATGTCGATGTGTGCCTGAAGCCACCCCTCATCTCTGATTCTCCGCTGGGTGCACAATATCAAGTGTGCTATAGGCTATTTAGTGTGGTCTCAATCAAATGAACAATAGCCTATACAGTAGGCTATAGGCTACGGATGTGCATGCTTGGAGAAGCACAGATCAAAGTTATATTTCTAAGATAGCTGCTGGGATGATGTAAATAAAACTAGGCTGCATTGCACACTGCAATGGATATTCCAACCCTGAGCCCTGGCCTGCTCTGCTCTTGCTGATCAAAACCTTTTTGTGTGTGCTGCCCAACCAATGGCTGTGCTGTGTAGGCCTACAGTGGCAGTTCAGGAGGAGAGTCAAAGGCTTCTTCTAAACAAATGTTTTTGCAATATTTTGTGTGCTTACTAGCCTATAGCCTATGTTCTGTTCAGTTTGAGAAGGAGAGCAGGAGCACACAGATGAGAAGGAGGACCAGAGGCCAACTTTGACAGCTTGTTACAACTATCATTTATTTCAATTATTAGAGTTATTGAACTCACAATAAGCCAGATTCTAGTAACTTACATTGCGGTGCTGAAACAATCAATAGGAAATGGGCAACTTATGGTGCTGAAAGTAGGCAATGTTGAATAGGCATCATTTATTTCAACCCTTAATTTTAATTACACTTTATTAACAACAAGAGGGATTTGTGTTGGAGCCTATTTCTTCCTATTTAAGAAATAAGAGGTAGGCCTACCTGTTTGACAGACAAATTGAGTCTAATAGCTGCTATATCCATTGATTTGTCAGACAATTCTTCCACCCACTATGCACTCTTTGAAAAGCCTACCTTCGTGTCAGTGAAAGGCTGTTAAGTTTAAACCAGGACTGGAATTGAGGGGGTATGAGAGGGTATGCCATAGGCTTACCTTTATTAAAGAAAATGGGGGAAAAAAGCACAGGCCCACCCCTTGTTAGCTTAAGATTGATATTTTTTGTTGTTGTACGGATCGTTTATATAAAGTGATCTGCTACAGTGCTTTGGACCGCGGTGCTTTATGCTACGAAACAAGCTGTCAAATACCCATGAAATACATGATGCATATGGGTATATCATTGTTTCGTTTCCTTGACATTCAGAGGCTGAGCTACAATCTTCTATAGCCGAAGACACAAAACATGTACTTTGCTTGGGAAGTAATCTAATTCTGTCACTATAAACTAATTAAGCTATTCACTTTTGTACAATAGAAGATGTTTAAACCAAAGACAGCTTTTAGAGAAACCCTTGTGACTTTCTCTCGTTGGGTTAAGCCACGGAAGAAGAGCAGCCACCAATTAAAGCTGACATTTTTCTGCGTCGGTAGGCGTACTCTATCTGGGGTGGAAAGGTCAGGCCTAACTTTTGAAAGGACCATGCTCAGATTCCTAATGACGTCTTAGATTTAATTATTTGCAAACAAGACATACTGATTTGACATTAGAGAAATATGATAAGATGAACACATAGGCATATCTCTGTCTATTCTTAGCCTGTAATTTCGGTATTTTGTGTGGTATTAAAACATATTCTGCTAATACTAAAATGACAGAATTGCATTAAATGTTTATAAAAAAGGCACATTTGTCTCAGACCTGCAAACACGATAACAGATTGATGCAATGCTTTTACTGTAAAGGAGACTGTATATCTGTATATTTAAGGCTCTGACCTGTCCAAGAAGTGAAGGTAAACGGTAGACATGTTCTCTGCTATCCACTTGATGTTTTAATCATTATTTTGGGTATAGGGGAGAGACATCCAGTTTCATTTCAGAGAGGTCTGATTTTCGGAGAGGTCCGATGTAACCCTTATTATAAATAACGTTCACTCGCTAATGGGATGTTTTAAGACCCACAAAAAGCAGGTCTTAAAAGTTGATTTTGGCATGGAAGAGTTGTGCTTTTTGTGCCGGTGCATCTCATATTCAGAATCCTAAAAAACATGATTGGTTTCCCCCCATTTAGTTTAAAAACAAAGCATAGCCTTAATCAAGGCTGGTTAACCAAAATGTGTCTTCCCTCTGAATCAGAGAGGTGTGGGGGGCTGCATTAATCAAAGTCTTCGGCGCCCGGGGAGCAGTTGTTGTTGGGGGTTAACTGCCCTGCTCAAGGGCAGAACAGCAGATTTATCAACCTGCTGGCTCTGGAATTAGAAACAATTACCTTTTGGTTTCTGGCTCAATGCTCTTAACCGCTAGGCTACCTGCCGCCGTCAGGTTTACAGCATCGCATAGGCACATCTTTTTTTATCCTGGCCATTTGCCAAGTAGCCTATGAATAAAGGGGTTTTAAATGGTCTACTGAGAGTGCTGTGAAATATATTAGAGATTTTTTACCCTGATGCTTCTTCATTATTCACAATTCACATACCCGCATACTTCATTATGCTTGTTCAAGTAGACTACCCATTTCCATTTTAAAGAGCGCCCCTCGTCCGATTACCAAAGCCACGCTACTCCAAACTATTCAGTTCTCCTATAATGCCATATCAACAGCATTTTGTTTGAGAATCTGCCTCGCACAACAATACAAATAACAGGAGCCTATTATTTGTTTTATAGATGTGTGAATGCTACGCATAGAGACATTTAGGTCGACATGTGCACATTTTGTACAAGTGCCATTTAACGAGAGAAGCGATTTATGATATCATGCTTCTGACCACACACTATTTAGAGATGGTGTTGTTTTAAAAAACTGATGGCTAGTTTTCTGTTTCATATCAAGCCCTCTGCTACCCTTACCCTAGGCCTAGGCTAAGAAGGCTGGTTCCACAGCAATGTACGATATTTTGTAGCCTGGCCTTGCAAAGTAGCTATCCATAAAATCTGTTTAAATGGTCTATTTCAATTTCAGTGCCTTGAATTGAAAATATACTGCACATTCTTAAACATACACACACACATATGCCTACCTGCATACTTAATTTAGCTTGTTCAAGTATCCATCCCCATCTCCAAAGACCATATCTCATCCGGTTACCAAACGTATTTAAATGATTCAGTTCTATAATACAGTACCAATGGTAGGCCTAGGCTATATTTTTCTTATTTTCTTATTGCCTCATACATACAATACAATTTACAGGAGCCTAGTATTTTTTATTTTAGGAGAAGAGTGATGCGTAAAGACATGTAGGCTAAGCTAGGCTCATTGAAGCCAATTACAACAATGTTAGGTTGACTGCCAACTCTCCAAACATAGTAGGCTATTGAGAAAACACTGGATGTTGATTGGCCAGTGAGTGGCCAAGTCCTCGTCACACTTATTACTTGTTATTCCTCAAAACCCAGCCTTTCGCGCTACTGTGAGCTATTGTGCTCATAATTCCGGCTGTGAAAATAGCAAAACATATTTCTGACACACTACAGGACCTATAGCGCTACTGCCAACCCTTATATTTAAGCGTTGGCAGTTAAAATAGAGCGCCCTGTGTTTGTGCAACTCAAGAAAGCAGAGCCCAAGCTAACACTGCAATTGAGCAGCATGGATCATCATTTATCAACTAAGAGTTGAATAAACAAATACTTCACACAAAATGACCATCAGTCAAAGCAGTATTACTTATTTTCTCAACAATAACTCCTTGCGTAACGTCATTCAACTGTTTAACAAATAGTCTTTCAAAAGTAACTTTAATAGTGCCCCATACCAGAAATTGTGCAGCGATGACAAATATGGGTTTGGTGTCTAACCGTGACCGTAACCATGTGTTGCGATAACCGCAATCATATTCAGAATAGATTTTCTTCTCGAGAATTAATCTAATTCTATATAATTTTCAAGTCTATAAACATATCATTATCAGACTGGCGAACTGGAGAGCCGCCAAACCATTGTCACCAGACAAACAAGATCTTTCATACGAGTGGCAAAGGATTGCCAGGGGGTAGTGGCTTGTGCGAGCACAATGAGAGAAGATGACTGCCGTCGGTTAGACCCAAGTCCTCTGAGATAAAGCTGCTGGGAAGAGAGGCAAGAGAGGAGAACTAGAAGAGGATGGAGTGGAAGAGAGGGAGGGAAAATAGGGATCATGAGTGAATGAATATAAAGAAGTCCCTGGATGAAACCATGTTGGAACATATTTCACATCAGCAACACGACCGCCGAGCCCTCTGTCGTCGAGCCCTGACAGTTGGTCATCTAACAATGCTTTATTAACCCCAGTGCAGACGCACAGACACACAAGTCAAACAGCCGGCAGCACAGTACATCTAATGCAGTTTCAAAAAACAAACTTAATGAACAAATTGCTTCAGCAACAACAGACAGTGTACGATATGTGTACTAACTACGGCGAGCCCATCTGTCTCGAGCAACAACACAGACAAACGTTACACAAATGTTCCCTGTTCCTTCTGTCAAACAAGTCTGGCTTCCCGGAAGTGTGTTGTGACATCACACAGCTAGTGAACAGTGGGTCTGGCATGCAGAGGGGTTTGAGCACTTAAAGGGCAGCATTAGCACATTCCCCTGGGAGACAGCACTCAGCCAGCCTTCCCTTCCCTTCGCCTGCCAGCTGATGCCGCTGCTCAGTAGCCCTACGAAGGTTTGGAATAACGTGCTGATTGTTTAAAGAAGGCCGGGGGAAATGGATAGTGAGGAAGTAAACTTGTCAAAGACCAAGGGCCCCAGAGAGCAATAAGAGAAGGTTTTCACATCTGAAAGCCCAGTCCCCCATCCTCCCTATTCAGATTCACTAGTATCCCCCACCAACCGAGGGCCTTTCACGTCTTGGTTCCAAGACAAACACATAAAGAACATGAGTTCCAGAGCGATGCCAGCGCAGTGGTGGAGAGCCCCTTGCTGAGCCCAGCCTGAGACCCTCTTTAACAGCCAGGGGTCCGGACCCTGGAAGAGGCTCTGTAAAGCATGGCCAGCTGAGCTGGTGGTGCTGCACATCCCCCTGGATCAGAGTGCTGTGCAGTGGGCCACCATGTGAAAACCAGCTGGATAAAGACATTATATAGCACTGCATGACACAGGCTCTTTCTGTCTTTGGTAAAGAAAGTGAACTGCAAAAACTACCTCAGTGAAGCACAATGATTCAAGACATCGCATTAACGATTTTAGTAATCGTAATTTCCCACAGCCAGCAGTAGTAATTCTCACACAGATAAACCCTGATTTACCCTAATAAGTCTAAACAAGGGACATCTCTAAACTAGTAAATATAATATTGTTGGCTCTAAGCTGAGCTCCCTCAGTCTGTGTGGCATACTGTAAATTGGCACGTTCCTCTTTTTACACATTTCCACTCGCGGCTTGCGCCTCAAACACAACAGCTTGCGGCTTCCAGGAGAACTGTGAGTCAGACGCCGCGCTGCTGAACTTTGCTCTGATTTGAAACGGGCTTTTCATGAATGAGCCAGAAACAGCAGAGGGAGTGCAGAAGGAGGCACGTAGCTGCGTGGCGTTCTAAGACAAGATGGCAGCTCCCTGGCTACCGCTGCAGCAACAGAGAAGGGGATTACAGCAGCCGGTAAAGTAAATCACACTGGCAGTAGAGCGCTGTAATCCCTGGGATAAAGTGTACAGACCGGAGACGCTCTCCCTCCCTCCCCCAGCTCTTGTCCCCTCCCCTCCCTCACAGTGTGTCCGTCCCATCCAACACTCACCTGAGCATGTGGGCTGCACTGAAGACGACATCAAACTCCCCGCTGTCCAGACGCGCCGCCTTCTCCGCCATCTCAGCCGCTTCCAGAAGACGAGACTCCTCCAACAAAAACTGACCTGGGAGCAGCCAGAGAGAACAGAAACCCCAAGTTAAAATGCTGTATGTGGACGTATTCCTAGAGTGGGATGAATACTTGCTGGGAATATTGTGTTTGGCCCGTGGAGATAGGGCGGACAGCGGCCTATGATGATTTGCTGAAACACAAGATACAAGCAGAGCGTACCATCGCTCTTTGGGTATCGCTCAGGTCCATTCGTCCAATTAGGAGGATCTTGATAGATATGTTTCTCTGACATGTGCGTCCGGCCTGGCTGGAGTTCTGCATGTCTGAGGTGCAGCTGAAATTATAGAGCAGGGCCTTTGTAGCCCATCCTATTGAGGCTAGAGTGTGGATCCCTGATGGGGGCATGAACTGGGGTCGGACCTCTCGGAGAGGGTCAGGTTTGTGGAGGAATTAATAGCCTGTTGGTTTTGGTGAGCTCCACTACTGTACAATGCTCCCAGACCACTGGTGGAAACCAAGCATATTTTCCTAAATAGCTGCGGATGAAATGTAGACTTTGCTGCTACAGGTCTTAGGTAAAGGAGAGACCATTTCGGCACTGACTGATTTCCAATGTATTGCAGAGCACCTCCATGTTAGAAACACTGCTATGGCAGGGGATAGATTTCAATATGTCAACGCTTGTTTTATTGGAGTGGTTAAGAATAAGTGAAAGCTGTTCCTTAAAATATCAAGACATTTCTACAAAAGATTGATCACACGGTACATTACCACAAATTCTTCTGCTGGCACTCGCTCTCAAACCCACATTTCAAAGAGGACACTTGAAGTGACCTTAGTAGAGATCAAATTGGTTGTTTCTCGTAAGATCAAATGGTGTTCAGCAGAAAAGACATGTCAACTGTCACGTTCCTTCTTTCCACGTCTGTGCACATGTCATATTTGAGAACAATGTGAGGAAATTGGGGTTTATCTTCATTGGTCAATAGTGTGAATATTCCCTCACGCTATCCTCCCCAACCAGCCACGTACACAACCTTAATACAGGAAGAGAGGTCAGCCAGCATTGCTAACTACCTGGAAGGGATCCAGTCAAGTGTGTCTTTGTGTGTGTGTGTGTGTGTGTGTGTGTGTGTGTGTGTGTGTGTGTGTGTGTGTGTGTGTGTGTGTGTGTGTGTGTGTGTGTGTGTGTGTGTGTGTGTGTGTGTGTGTGTGTGTGTGTCTGTGGATAGGCTTTGGTTCAAAAACCCACAAGAGAGAGTGGTCCTGAGAAATGACTTGTTCTCGGGGTTGGGCTCAATTCAGATTTTTTTTAAATATATTTTTTACAAATCCAATTCAAGTAGTAAACAGGATACAGAATTGCAATGAAAGGAAATACCTCTCCTATTCTACCTCAAATATCGCTTCTATTCTATATTAGGTCTAGTCTATAAAAATATGCATCTTCTACATAAAACATCAAACATGTCATTATATACATACAGTATTGTTGAAAAAAATGATTTTCAGGACAAACTCTTAAACTGAATGATGAAGGAAAACAAAACCTGTAAGTTACTATATTTCAATAATCACTTAGATTTTGTTCAATATGGAGGGAAAAATACTTAATTAACCCTCAAGTTGACCCCGATGCTTTCAAAAAGAAGCCAAACAAATGAAATGGTTGGTGGAAATATAATTGTCTATTCTAAACACTGAGGTTAAAAGAGTATATGAACATTGTTTCCAGAGAAAAGTTATTTATTATTTAGTATCTGGAAGTGTGACCTGTCAGATTTAATGAAACTCTCATGTTTTATGACTGAGTGGAATTTCTTTGAATTGCACTGAATTCAATTCTACTTCCTGCCACTCAAACTCAAATAAAAATTCTACATCCTGTGGGGTTTGGCCAATTCAATTTGAATTTCATCTCATGAGTTGAATGAGGTCAGAACAGTGTAACATACAGATATTATTTGTTGTAGTGCAAAAGTACACTATTTGGTTGATTCAATGTGGCCAATGGCATGTCAGAAGATTAACCTTAGTATACAGTATAACCTTTATCATTTTGGAAAATCAAAAGAAACCCCAAAACCCCGAACTGTACCACTTACCATAGTGCATATAGCAATTTCCTTTAGTGGGGTCTAGTTGGATGGCCTTCAGAAAGTACCTCTCTGCTCCTGTCTTCTGACCCTAAGAAGGGAGATTAATTAGATACATTGTTACTATTTTTTGCCGTTGCTATGCCGTCAATTTCAATATAAAAACATACTTTTACGTGTAAAAGCGGATTTTTGCCAAGCCACAAACTAACTGTAACATTAAATCTTAATAAGAAGACATAAAACACATGTAACTACATTATTCTTTTAACACCTTGTGTCATCCTACGAAAGATTTACTCTCAAAGTACACAGTGTCATGCTTGGCACAGTTGACTGCCTGGTCTGAGCATTTAATCATAACACACTTCTATCTGTACAAATAACACTTGTATGACCGCAAAAGCGGTGTGTGTGGCCAAACTACTGCAGCTGTGAGAGCGAGACCCAACAGACACGCACACACGCATACAAATGCACACACACACACACACAGTACGACATAGAGACATAGATCTTGAGAGAGGGCGTGGAGAGGCATGCTGGGTTACTCGAGCCTGATGAGGGGCAGCAGCAGCAGTGACAGATTGGGGCCCAGAGGAGCCAGCCCCCCGGGGGCCTCAGAGAGCTGGACCAAATCACTGCTAACACACAGAGGCTCCAGCCAGCACAGCTGCCTCTCTGTCTCACGCACACAACACTGGTCTCATCTGTGTATCAGCTGCACTCTGATCAACAATACATCTATATTCTATAAACATAATGCCAGTTATCAATCATTGCCTATAGAAATCTAAATATAAGAAATGCCACAGCATTTTAGATTATGTATTTTTTTAAAAAAGCAGCAAGGACTCCCTTAATTTTACATTTGAATTGCAAAGTCTTTTAAAAAAGCCATTTATCTAAACACTGCAATCTGATATGGATTTTATTTCACCTTTACTTTATCAGGGAATCATACTGAGACCAAGGTCTCTTTTACAGATGAGCCCTAAATGACAGAAATGATAGAAAATACACACATCAAAATACTGTAGAAATACATGCCTCCATTTTTTCAAGAAGTATCCACAAGTGTAAATGTTTGAGTGTAATATTCATTGATGTGATGGAACATTTTACGAGCAATAAGTATATGTTTAATGCAGCTCAAGGCGTGAAAGTGACAGTAACAGAGCCAGTGCGAAAGGCATTATTTCTGTATGCATTCACACTCAAATTCACAAATAGTACAAAGCACTCAGTTGAGGAGCAGCTGGAATAGTCATAACATCAGCATATTTCTGTTTACTCAAGTTCAGACAAAATGTCTGGCAGGAAACCACGTTATGACAATTTAATGCACTGGCTCTCATTGTGCGTGTGGTTTTGAATGGACTCGGATAGCCTAATGTTCATTTCACAATATTGATAGAGAATCTACAGTGTATGAGGTACATACATTGCAGGTTGGACTGAGAAGTGAGGAACTCTCTTTACTGATAAAAAAGTTGTCAGGCAATGTGTGGAAAATGACTCCATTGATGTTCTCATGTTTTGAATCCATGCTTTGCCTTATCAGTCTTAGGAGTTCTCTGAGCAGATTGTTGAATGATATCCAGCTGCATCATTTCAACACTTAGAGCCCATCAGCTTTCCCTCTCACAACTGTCAGGTATCCAGATCAAAACTATATTTAGTGTGGTGGATTGTATGTAGTTGTCACGATCATTTAGAGATGGATTGGACCAAGGTGCAGCATGGTAGGCGAACTTACTTACTTTATTTAAAATGAACACCCAAAGTACAAAACAAAAGTAAAGTTCTGCAGGCTACACAGCACCTATACAAAATCAAGGTCCCACAAACAAAAGGTGGAAAAAAGTTGCCTAAGTATGATCCCCAATCAGAGACAACGATAGACAGCTGCCTCTGATTGGGAACCATACCCGGCCAACAAAGAAATAGGAAAACTAGAATGCCCACCCTAATCACACCCCGACCTAACCAAATAGAGAAATAAAAAGGCTTTCTAAGGTCAGCGTGATAGTAGTATAGTAGTAGAGGTCATCACGGATCCACATGTACCCAAATACCCGACACCCGATGCTTTCAATATACTTTGTATCCCTCATTTACTCAAGTGTTTCCTTTATTTTGGAAGTGACCTGTAATATGGACGAAGAGGTATTGAAACAAAATGGAATATAACGTTGCGAATGAATTGGAATGACACAATTTCATGTGAAGACCTGCATCACTATAGTGCGAGCTTATAGTGCAATTTCTAAAATTATGTATTTGAATGTTTTTGGAGCATTTTTTAATGTATTTTCTGTTTCGGGGGCCCCATACTACACAACGAGGATGAGGAACTGATTTGCTGTTTGGGGTAAGTTTCTATAAAACATGTGAAATCCCTAAAAAGTTTTCTGGACCCATCTATAATATGTCATTTTACATAGAGAAATAGAGATTTGGTTGTAAAAATAAAACTTCTCCTTTAACTGACTTTAACTGAAGGAAGGGCCAGTACAGATTCGAATGTGAAATCTGCAGTAGAGAGAAAGGTGGAAATGTTATAATCTATGCTGCTGCTCTTGCTTTTTAAGAGAGTGGAGCATGGCACCTGTATCTTGTTGTTGTTGTTGGCCAATCATAAGTCATCAAAGCAGCAATAATCATAGAGCCTCTATATATCTAATCAATGGAAGACGGAATTAAAAGTTAAAGGAGAAGGATAGGCTACAACGACCAAGAGCCAACAGGTAGGCTGCTACTTAATATTCTGAATGGAGTTGTTGTTATTTGTAACTGTAGGATGAGAAAGGTCATGCACTGCAGCCTCAATTGGCATAGCTACGTAACGTTAGCTAGCTTAACTAGCTTCTCCCGGTTTGATGCAGTCAAGACAGGTAATGATATTTGATGATAAATAAACTAGCTATGACAGCTAAACTACTGTAGCGCGAGTCGGCTTGGTTGGTTGCTGTCTCTCATCTCTCCCTCCCTGTTCCCCATGTCACTCGCTCACAATACGGCCCCTCCCCCGTCTGCCAGAGCGGCACCTCTCTATCCCTCCTCTCCCCCTTTATCAGCTCTGGTTAATTTAGTAGGTTAAAAAAATGACTTTTCTGCTGTTTCCCTCACTCGGATCGGGTCTGGATCCGACCAGGTCTTTACAGAATGGATCTAGTTGTCATCGGGTCCGTTCAGAAAGGGTCTCTGTATCAAATAAATGAATTCATGCATATTGTTTCTGGGTGGGAAAGCCCCAGAACCATTTCAGAACGAGTCCAACTTTCTGGACCCGTGAAGTCCTCTAATATGTAGCCAACGCTCTAAACCTGTCTGTGCAGCAAACACAGTAACAGCAGTAGAGAGAAAGCATCATAATAACTATGTTTGATGGATGGCCTGACAGCCAGCAATGTTTGGAAGAATCTCTCTCTCTCTCTCTCTCTCTGAGAAAGCATCATAATAACTATGTTTGATGGATGGCCTGACAGCCAGCAATGTTTGGAAGAATCTCTCTCTCTCTCTCTCTCTCTCTCTCTCTCTCTCTCTCTCTCTCTCTCTCTCTCTCTCTCTCTCTCTCTCTCTCTCTCTCTCTCTCTCTCTCTCTCTCTCTCTCTCTCTCTCTCTCTCTCTCTCTCTCTCTCTCTCTCTCCCTCTCTCTCCACTTCCTATTCAGTATGAACTCATTATAGAGGTGCAATATCCTGTTTTCACACATACTGTATTTATTGTTAGCGTTGACCCCCTAATCTCGCGGTGACATCAGACGCGGAACAGATGTGTATTGCCGCTCTGGCAGCCACCAAGGTAATTATGAATGGAGCCTGCATCACACTAGGCCCGGAAATGACTTGTGAATTACTGAGTTCAATAACACACACCACCACGGTGCATATCTCCGAATGACACCATCCACCACCATAATCGAGCGAATCACATCCCCCAATGCACCACTAACCCTCTCCATACCCACAAACCCCTGCCAGGATCTGAACCTAGGACCTCTGACTGGACAGCACAGACGTACACAGATTTGCAGATGTTATCACAGGTGCAGCAAGATGCTTATGTTTCTAGCTCCAACAGTGCAGTAATAATATCTAGCAATACAATAACCAATAACCAAAAAGCAAAAAAATCATCTAATAAATAAACATACATACCTGGGCCGTTTTAGATACAAATGTGTGCTGGGGCTGGTTCAGCCACTGCATTTTACACTATGATCTGTTCTTTCAAAATCATCTCAAGGTTAGCTAGCCTGTAAGTCTGACAGCGCTCTCCTCTCCTCATCCCATAATTTACACCCAGAGGAGAAAGGAGGCCATTGTCTATCTTTGCCTGAGATCCAGGCACACGGCCCCGAGCTCTGAACTCCCCACTTTTCTCTAAATCAATAGCCCTTTCTTAACTAAAACATCTACTTCTCACTCCTTATCAAATCAAATCAAATGTAATTGGTCCATACACATATTTAGCAGATATCATTGTGGGTGTAGCGAATTGCTTGTGTTCCTAGCTCCAACAGTGCAGTAGTATCTAGCAATTCACTACAATACATACACACATCTAAAAGTAAAAGACTGGAATGAAGAAATATAAAGATATTAAATTGAGTAATGTCGGACTGGCATTGACTAAAATACAGTAGAATATAATACTCTTTCATATGTATATATTGTAAGGCACAAAGTAAACGTTGTTTAAACATTATTAAAGTGACTAGTGTTCCATTATTTAAGTGACTAGTGTTCCATTATTAAAGTAGCCAGTGATTCAGTGAGTTTTACCCTGCCTGCCATTTTTCTTTTAGATACTGTTTTTCACCCAGTGTATGCTGTGACAAATGTACATTTCAGAGATTGTGTCTAGTGGCTTCTGTTAATCCTTACCAATTAGTGTCAGCTAACGGTCACCCCAGCACAAGTTTTTTTTATGCATGTGATGTCAGAATGCATTCACTGTTCCAAAATGTGATAGGCTTTACTGAGCCAGACAAACTTCTCTCTTCGATGAGAGCCCAAGCACATCCCGTGTTTCCCCAGATCAAGTACGCAGACATTTGCGCAGTCTTGCACAAACTTTTTCCCCCTGGCACATTTTCTGGCCGGTGCTCGCATTGCCTTCATTGTTGTTGTCCTTACAAATAATAACTTTGGACATGTGTGCGTTGCTATCAAAGTAAGTGCCTTATTTTCTGTATATAGTGTTGTCGTTTCTACTGTAGCATACAGTATAAATGGAGCATAATGTATTTACAGTTTTATTCACATTTTCAAGTACTGGTGACAAATCATGCATTCTGATTATTGCATCTATTGTAATGGACACCTATGATGTTGTCACGACTTCCTCCGAAGTCGGTTCCTGTCCTTGTTTGGGCTGCGTTCGGCGGTCGATGTCGCCGGTCTTCTAGCCATCGCAGATCCACCTTTCATTTTCCATTTTTTTTGTCTTGTCTCGTCTTCCTGCACACCTGGTTTACATCTCCTACTATTAACATGTGTATTTAACCCTCTGTTCCCTCCATGTCTATGTGGGGTATTGTTTATTGTCAAGGTTGGCACGCTTCAGGCTGGTCTGCTACCGGTTTTGTTTTACCAGTGCTTTGTGGCAGACGGTACTTTTGCTGCATCACTTGTCAAGTGGGCATTTGTTTTGTGACGCGGTTGCGTTCTGTATTATGATTGCCTAAGTAAAGTGCTTTGTCCATTCATCTCTGATCTCCTGCGCCTGACTTCCATGCACCAGCTACACCAACCATTGACAGATGTGTGTAAAATCGTTTTTTGAAGTTTGTATGATGAGCTAAGCTATTTGCTATCTATTTTTTGCACCATGTTTGTTGACATTATACAATGCATTCTGGGTGTCACGTAAACGTCTGTCAGATCAAACATGTTATGACAAAATGAGGTAAAGGAATGTTTCACTCATCTTTCAAGTAAACTTCCAAAAGTGAATGATGGTAGACGACACATCCCCTTTAATATAATTACATACTGCAAACTCATTTAGTCTCCTCTTCTTATCCTTGGTTTACGCGAAAAAACAAACATTGTGGAGTGCACAAATTACCCATCGTCTGATTACTTTAGATTTTTTTAGAAAGTGTTTTACTCAATTATTTTAAGAGTTAGCTAAATAGGACTGCTTGTGTTACGTCATTTTCCCCACAGTTAGCGCTAGGACTAATGTAACCTACATTTTCCAGGTTTGGAGGATTGTGTTATGCTGTCGCTACTTCTATATATGTCTGAAAAGTGCCATCAAAAACAAACTGGTCACATTCAGGACATAGCTTTGTAAGGGCTGTGTTTGTGCAAAATGTTTCCGTGAAAAAACAGTGTGGCCAGTTCAAACGCTGACTGTTGCATCAATCTAAACTGGATGTTCTAAATGAGTGTTCCAATCACACCAGTTTGAGCGTACGCTGCAGGGACCACTGTAGAATGATCACACCAGTTTGAACGTACGCTGCAGGGACCACTGTAGAATGATCACAACAGTTTGAGCGTACGCTGCAGGGACCACTGCAGAAAGATCACACCGGTTTGAGCATACGCTGCAGGGACCACTGTAGAATGATCACACTTGTTTGTTGGTATGTGTCAAAGGGTTAAGAAGTAACTTTTCTCTTAAATACCTGCAAAAATGTTATTTAAACACATTACTCAGCTCACCATAGTTTTGTTCAACATGTACAGTAAGATCATGGATACATTTAGGGTTAAATGCTGAATACTCTAGCTTCTCCTTAATACATTATTTTTCTAATGAAATGTAATAAGAACTGGCATACAGTTGAAGTCGGAAATTTACATATACTTAGGTTGGAGTCATTAAAACTCATTTTTCGACCATTACACACATTTCTTGTTAACAAACTGTAGTGTTTGCAAGTCGGTTAGGACATCTACTTTGTGTATGACACAAAGTCATTTTTCCAACAATTGTTTACAGACAGATTATTTCACTTATAATTCACTTAATCACAATTCCAGTGGATCAGAAGTTCACAAACACTAAGTTGACTGTGTCATAGAAGCTTCTGATAGGCTAATTGACATAATTTGAGTCAATTGGAGGTGTACCTATGGATGTATTTCAAGGCCTACCTTAAAACTCAGTGCCTCCTTGCTTGACATCATGGGGAAATCAAGATGCTGGAAGGAAACGGGTATTTATTTATCTTGATTGTCCTGGATAGTCCTGACCCAACAAATTAACCTGTTACTCCTACCCCCTACTTTTTCGAACATTCTGTTAAAAATTGCGCAACATTTCAGCGCCCTGCTGCTCATGCCAGGAATATAGTATATGCATATGATTAGTATGTGTGGATAGAAAACACTAAGACGTTTATAAAACTGGTTAAATCACGGATGTGACTATAACAGAACGTGCGTTTCATCGAAAAGCGCAGGAAAATCTGATAACTGAAAATGGAAAAATATATCCATGCGCGACTTGAACCCATTGATAAAGGTGAACCACATTTAATGGGGCTGAGGTTGCAATACCTACAGCTTCCACACGGTGTCTAGAGTCTTGTCATTTGCCTACTCTTTGTTTCTTGGTCAAACAGATGCAAGGCAGCTGCAGTTCTTCAGGTCTCTGACCGGATATTTTGGTTGAGATTTACCCGGACATTATTTCCAGACGGACAGCTAAAGAATATACTTCGCCTCGTGATCAATTTGATCACTTATTAACGTGTACTAATACCTAAAGTTGCATTACAAAAGTACTTCGAAGTGTTTTGTGAAAGTTTATCGTCGACTTTTTTAATTTAAAAAAATGACGTTACGTTATAAGACGCTATTTTTTTCCGTTTATCACACAGTCTTCATAGATCGATATCTAGGCTATATATGGACCGATTTAATCGAAAAAAAGACCCAATAGTGATTATGGGACATCTAGGAGTGCCAACAAAGAAGATGGTCAAAGGTAATGAATGTTTTATATTTTATTTGTGCGGTTTGTGTTGCAACGACTATGCTAATTATTTTGTTTACGTCCCCTGCGGGTCTTTTGGGGTGTTACATGCTATCAGATAATAGCTTCTCATGCTTTCGCCGTAAAGCATTTTAAAAATCTGACTTGTTGCCTGGATTCACAACGAGTGTAGCTTTAATTCAATACCCTGCATGTGTATTTTAATGAATGTTTGAGTTTTAACTAGTACTATTAGCATTTAGCGTAGCGCATTTGCATTTCCAGATGTCTAGATGGGACGCCTGCATGCCAGGTAGGAGCAAGAGATTAATGGGACTTGAAAAAATCTCTGGTAAAGCACTGGAAATGAGGAGAGACCAACAGGAAGGGCCTGGTCCATCTTTATGTCATGTTTTGTCTTATATCATCTTGTCATTTTGCTTTTCCTTCTGTTCGTTTCCCCCTGCTGGTCTTATTAGGTTCGTTCCCTTTTTCTATCCCTCTCTCTCCCCCTCCCTCTCTCTCCTCTCTCTATCGTTCCGTTCCTGCTCCCAGCTGTTCCTATTCCCCTAATCATCATTTAGTCTTCCCACACCTGTTCCCGATCCTTTCCCCTGATTAGAGTCCCTATTTATTCCTTTGTGTTCCGTTCCTGTCCCACGGTTCCTTGTTTTGTATTCACCATGTTGTGATTGTGTTTCACCCTGTCCTGTCGTGTTTTTGCCTTCATCAGATGCTGCGTGTGAGCAGGTGTCTCTGTCTACTACGGCCTGCGCCTACCCGAAACGACCTGCAGTCTGTAGGCCGCTTCTCTTGTCATTCCCTCTACAGACTAGAGGATTTCTGTTATTCCCTGTTTGGACTTGAATAAACTCTGTTTCTGTTAAGTCGCTTTTGGGTCCTCTATCACCTGCATGACAGAAGGAACCGACCAAGTAATGGACCTAATAACTTCAGACATCGTTACACTGGGCGTCGAGATCCAAAAATAGCCATGCTGGCAGACACGAGCAGGAATTGTCTGCTGCTCGCCATGCCGTGGAGAACCTGGCCGCTCAGGTTTCCGACCTCTCTGGACAGTTCCAGAGTCTACGTCTCGTGCCACCTGTTACTTCCTGGCCTGCCGAGCCTCCAGAACCTAGGGTTAATAACCCACCTTGCTACTCCGGGCAGCCCACTGAATGCCGCTCCTTTCTCACGCAGTGTGAGATTGTGTTCTCTCTCCAACCCAACACATACTCTAGAGAGAGAGCTCGGGTTGCTTACGTCATTTCACTCCTTACTGGCCGGGCTCGAGAATGGGGCACAGCTATCTGGGAGGCAAGGGCTGATTGCTCTAACAAGTTCCAGAACTTTAAAGAGGAGATGATTCGGACCATTTTTGACCGTTCAGTTTTTCCCTAGGGAGGCTTCTAGGGCCCTGGCTTCCTTATGCCAAGGTGAACGGTCCATAACGGATTATTCTATTGAGTTTCGCACTCTTGCTGCCTCTAGTGAGTGGAACGAGCCTTCCTGCTCATTTTTCTGGAGGGACTCCACGCAGTGGTTAAGGATGAGATTCTCTCCCGGGAGGTTCCTTCAGATGTGGACTCTTTGATTGTCTCGCCATCCGCATAGAACGACGGGTAGATCTTCGTCACCGGGCTCGTGGAAGAGAGCTCGCATCAAAATGGTGTTTCCCTGCTCCGCATCGCAACCATCTCCCTCCTCTGGCTTTGAGACTGAGCCCATGCAGCTGGGAGGGTTTCGCATCTCGACTAAGGAGAGGGAACGGAGGATCACCAACCGCCTGTGCCTCTATTGCGGAGTTGCTGGACATTTTGTTAATTCATGTCCAGTAAGAGGCCAGAGCCCATCAGTAAGCGGAGGACTATGGTGTTTCGCTGACTAGATCTTGTACTACTATGTCGGTCCATCTACGCTGGACCGGTTCAGTGCTACATGCAGTGCCTTGATTGACTCTGGGGCTGAGGGTTGTTTCATGGACGAAGCATGGGTTCAAACATAACATTCCTTTCAGACCGTTAGACAAGCCTACGCCCATGTTTGCCTTAGATGGTAGTCATCTTCCCAGTATCAGATTTGAGACACTACCTTTAACCCTCACAGTATCTGGTAACCACAGTGAGACTATTTCTTTTTGATTTTCAGTTCACCGTTTACACCTGTTGTTTTGGGTCATCCCTGGCTAGTATGTCATAATCCTTCTATTAATTGGTCTAGTAATTCTATCCTATCCTGGAACGTTTCTTGTCATGTGAAGTGTTTAATGTCTGCCATCCCTCCCGTTTCTTCTGTCCCTACTTCCCAGGAGGAACCTGGCGATTTGACAGGAGTGCCGGAGGAATATCATGATCTGCGCACGGTCTTCAGTCGGTCCCGGCCAACAATCTGTAAAAATCCCTTCCTCCTCACCGGTCGTATGATTGTAGTATTGATCTCCTTCCGGGGACCACTCCTCCTCGAGGTAGACTATACTGACTGTCGGCTCCCGAACGTAAGGCTCTCGAAGATTATTTGTCTGTGTCTCTTGACGCGGTACCATAGTGCCTTCTTCTTCTCCGGCCGGGGCGGGGTTCTTTTTGTTAAGAAGAAGGACGGTACTCTGCGCCCCTGCGTGGATTATCGAGGGCTGAATGACATAACGGTTAAAGAATCGTTATCCGCTTCCCCTTTGTCATCAACCTTCGAGATTCTGCAGGGAGCCAGGTGCTTTACTATAGTTGGACATTCTTGTAACGCTTTACCATCTCGTGCGCATCAGAGAGGGGGCGAGTGGAAAACGGGATGTTTAACACTCCGTTAGGGCATTTTGAGTACCGGGTTCTGCCGTTCGGTTTCGCCAATGCGCCAGCTGTTTTTCAGGCATTAGTTAATGATGTTCTGAGAGAGACATGCTGAACATTTTTGTTTTTGTCTATCTTGACGATATCCTGATTTTTTCTCCGTTTCGAGATTCATGTTCAGCACGTTCGACGTGTTCTACAGCGCCTTTTAAAACAATTGTCTCTACGTAAAGGCTGAGAAGTGCTCTTTTCATGTCTCCTCCGTTACTTTTCTCGGTTCCGTTATTTCCGCTGAAGGCATTCAGATGGATTCCGCTAAGGTCCAAGCTGTCAGTGATTGGCCCGTTCCAAGGTCACGTGTCGAGTTGCAGCGCTTTTTAGGTTTCGCTAATTTCTATCGGATTTCATTCAAATTTCGGTCACTTTGCTGCCCCTCTCACAGCTCTTACTTCTGTCAAGACGTGTTTTAAGTGGTCCGGTTCCGCCCAGGGAGCTTTTGATCTTCTAAAAGAACGTTTTACGTCCGCTCCTATCCTCGTTACTCCTGACGTCACTAGACAATTCATTGTCGAGGTTGACACCAGCTTCAGAGGTAGGCGTGGGAGCCATTCTATCCCAGCGCTTCCAGTCTGACGATAAGGTTCATCCTTGCGCTTATTTTTCTCATCGCCTGTCGCCATCTGAAAACGCAACTATGATGTGGGTAACCGTGAACTGCTCGCCATCCGCTTTCCCTGTTAATGGCGACAGTGGTTGGAGGGGGCGACCGTTCCTTTGTCGTTTGGACAGACCATAAGAACCTTGTTTACATCCGTTCTGCCAAACGACTTAATGCCCGTCAAGCTCGTTGGGCAGTTGTTTTTCAAACTCTTTCTGTTTGTGATTTCTTACCGTCCGGGTAGCAAGAACACCAAGCCTGATGCCTTATCCCGTCTGTTTAGTTCTTCTGTGGCTTCTACTGATCTCGAGGGGATTCTTCCTTATGGGCGTGTTGTCGGGTTGACAGTCTGGGGAATTGAAAGACAGGTTAAGCAAGCACTCACGCACACTGCGTTGTCCGCGCTGTCCTAGTAACCTCCTTTTCGTTCCTGTTTCCACTCGTCTGGCTGTTCTTCAGTGGGCTCACTCTGCCAAGTTAGCTGGTCATCCCGGTGTTCGAGGCACTCTTGCGTCTATTCGCCAGCGCTTTTGGTGGCCGACTCAGGAGCGTGACACGCGCCGTTTCGTGGCTGCGTGTTCAGACTGCGCGCAGAAGAAGTCTGGTAATTTTTTTCTGCTTCTGCTCCTGGTCTTGCTGGGTCTCAGTCTGTTCCCTGCCATCGCATCTCTCCTGTTCTTGTTCCTGCCCTTGCTGTGTCTCAGTCTGTCCCTAGTTCTCATTTTTTTTAGAGTAGTACCCTAGTTTCCCTTTTTATCGTTTTTCACGGTCCTGAGGAGAGGAGTTGGGTTCTTTCTCGGACGTGCTGGACCGTTTGATCTATGATTTCCTCCGTTGCCGCCAGTGTTCCTCCTCGAGAGCGCCAGGAGGCGCTCGGTGAGTGGGGGGTACTGTCATGTTTTGTCTTATATCATCTTGTCATTTTGCTTTTCCTTCTGTTCGTTTCCCCCTGCTGGTCTTATTAGGTTCGTTCCCTTTTCTATCCCTCTCTCTCCCCCTCCCTCTCTCTCCTCTCTCTATCGTTCCGTTCCTGCTCCCAGCTGTTCCTATTCCCCTAATCATCATTTAGTCTTCCCACACCTGTTCCCGATCCTTTCCCTGATTAGAGTCCCTATTTATTCCTTTGTGTTCCGTTCCTGTCCCGTCGGTTCCTTGTTTTGTATTCACCATGCTGTGATTGTGTTTGCCCTGTCCTGTCGTGTTTTTTGCCTTCATCAGATGCTGCGTGTGAGCAGGTGTCTCTGTCTACTACGGCCTGCGCCTACCCGGACCTGCAGTCTGTGGCTATTCTCTTGTCATTCCCCTCTACAGACTAGAGGATTTCTGTTATTCCCTGTTTGGACTTGAATAAACTCTGTTTCTGTTAAGTCGCTTTTGGGTCCTCTATCACCTGCATGACACTTTAAACCTGTTGAGTGTAGGGGGCAGTATTTTGATGTTTGGATTAAAAACGTACCCAAATGAAACGGCCTATTTCTCGGGCCCAGAATCTAGAATATGCATATAACTGTCAGATTAGGATAGAAAACACGCTAAAGTTTCCAAAATGGTCAAAATATTGTCTGTGAGTATAACAGAACTGATATTTCAGGCGAAAATCCAACCAGGAAGTGGCTTCTATTTTGAAAGCTCCATGTTCCATTGCATTCCTTCCCTCCATTTAAAAAAAAATGGGTAGAAAGATCACATCACGTCAGGGGGATGGCTGGTTGCCAGCAGCGTTTTGCATGTGCAACTGCCATTTTCTCTCTCTCTGCTATTGAAGAAGCTACTGTCCGGTTGAAATATTATCGATTATATATTTTAAAAACAACCTGAGGATTGATTATAATAAACGTTTGACATGTTTCTACAAACTTTACGGATACTATTTGGAATTTTCATCTGCCCTGTCATGACCGCTCGAGCCTGTGGATTTCTGAACATAACGCACCAACCAAATGGAGGTATTTTGGATATAAAAATAATCTTTATGGAACAAAAGGAACATTTATTGTGTAACTGGGAGTCTCGTGAGTGCAAACATCTGAAGATCATCAAAGGTAAGCGATTAATTTTATTGCGTTTCTGACTTTTGTGAATTTGCTGCTAGCTGTTTGTAATGTTTTGTCTGCTGAGAGAGATGTTCTTACATAAACACTTGGTATGCTTTCGCCGAAAAGCTTTTTTGAAATCTGACATGCCAGGTGGATTAAGCTGTGTTTTGCTATATTGCACTTGTGATGTCATGAAAATGTCATATTTTTAGTAATTTAATTTGAATTTGGCGCTCTGCAATTCAGCGGATGTTGACGAAAATGATCCTGCTAACGGGATGGGTGCATCAAGTTAACCACTCCAGAGGGCTCATCCCCATCCCAGGACCATTGAACACATTCATGTCCCTCCCTCAGGGGCCAGATGCTGGGTTGCTGCCTGGAAGAGAGTGGCATCAGCCTGGGGAAAGGGGGGGCCATCTTCACCATCCTGGGGCCCGATCTCTCACTGCTCACTGTGTGCACCACACGACCCCTTCCCTGTCAACTCTGGAACCCTGTGGAGTGAACTACCCGCAGCACACAAACCAGCCTTTCTCTTAGTCAAACATGGGTCAACCACGTGACCTTGGTCAATATCATCTGAGTGCACAGAGGCACAGAATGAGGCACAAAAGGCAGCACGGTCTGGAGTAAGAGGATTCTCATCAGATCAGCCACTCCACAGAGATTCCTCAGGGCTAATGGGTTTCAGACGCTGGTTAGTTAGCTCGAGCCATTTGCAACCTTTGTTGCTGAAATTGATTAGGGTTCAATATGGAGTGCCTGTTAAGAATTAGTCCGGGGATTTGGTAAAAGATCTTAACACACAGGGCGGTCATGACATGGGTTTCAATCAGAAAGCTATCGCCACAGGATGATGGGGCACCTTGAGAAAGTCAATGTTATCCTCACACAAGCCTGCACACATGCACAAGCCATTGATTAACTGCATACAGACTCTCGGGCTACTTGCGAAGCTGAAGAAGGATAAGAAAGAAGAGGAAGATAATAACGATGATGAAGAACAACTTACCGTGAGGGCGAGGAGTTTGCCGTAGGTCAGGTGTGCTGGGATGTGATCTGGCTTGGCTCTCAGGGACTCTTTGTACCAGTGCTCGGCATCGGTCAGCTTGTTCAGTCTCATGTAGGCCTCTCCTGCGAGGGGAAGTCAAGGGTCAGAAGTTAAGGAACAACACGTCTTCCCATTGTCTCACACTTTCAATGACAGCTAGGGCAGTCATCCAGAAAGGCCCGCCATGACTCCAGTGCACTTTGAAACCAGATACCAAACTCTGGTTTTATTAGCTAATGGAGCTATTACTAGGACTATGTTCAGGGACACACCCATTACAACATTGCTCAGTGACAATCCTGTAAAAATAATAATCGAACCTAAAGGTGGATTTTCAGATCCCCCCCTCCCCCATGTGTTTGTTAGATGGAGTTCTGTGGGAGGCTTAATATACTTCAGGCCTAACGTACTTTGCTAAGACTGGGCTGAGCTGATCGGATGACATGACGCTGATGACATGAGTAGAAACACCCTCCCTGATCCTTCAGACATCATCTGATACCTCATGCAGCCCCTCACACGTGTTATAAGAACGCTGACGACACAGTTGGGTAAATGGGGAAAGCACAAGCCAAAACAATGTTTTAAATGTAATTATCTCAGGAATAAAACAGGGACAGGGGATGTGACAGTGATAGGTTTCACATGAACTTGTAACATGGTTCGTTTTTCAATCCACACCCATGTCTCGGCGAGGAGTGCCAATTACGGGATGTGTAATCTAAACTAGAGGACTGAAGCTAGATAATACACGGGGGATTATGGCTAATCATTTCCATTGATAAGAAACTGGAGAGAACAAAACAGGTGGCCAGGGGTGGACTGGAACAAAAATCCATCCCTGGCATTTTAGCCACACCAGCCCACAACACTGCACGTGTGTTATGTGTGTCAGGACACCTGAGTGACTAAACAAAATCAAATGGGGTACCTCCGGAGGTTGAGGCCCCTGGGCATGTAATCTCACCATGATAATTACAATATGTAGATAGCAATATGTAGATAGTTACCTAATTTACCCAGCTAGCTAACATGGCCAGTAGCTGACCAACTTGACATTTCTGGAAGGTTAAAAATAGCTCTCTAGGGTCTGTCAGTGAATGACATAAGAGGAAAACTGGCCATATTGAAATTGAACTTTGTGCATTGTACTATTACTATTGTACTATTCTCAACAGCAGTAAGTTAAAAGCCTGACTGCGGAAGGGACCCGTATTCAGTATTGACCCCGTTCTATGTCCAGATCTGGAGCGTTGTCCACCAGTTGAGTATGGCTGCAGTACACTATAGTACAGCAATTCTCACCTGTTACTGTACCAGCAAATGGTGAAACAAAGTCCTCCTCCTTTTTTAACCAGCTCATGTTTAAAACCAGAACAACATGTAAATGCACCACTGGAGATACAACTCACCACTATAACTTTGCCACTGTTGTCACTCTGTTGTGCAGTCTGTCTCTGCATCGTATCTGCTGTCACTCTGTCCGTCCTGTCTGTCTGTCACTCTGTCCATCTGTGCTTCTCCTTGTTCTCCTCTGTTGTGCAGTCTGTCTCTGCATCTTCTCTGCTGTCACTCTGTCCATCCTGTCTGTCTGTCACTCTGTCCATCCTGTCTGTCTGTCACTCTGTCCATCCTGTCTGTCCTGTCTGTCACTCTTTCCGTCCTGTCTGTCACTCTGTCCGTCCTGTCTGTCACTCTGTCCGTCCTGTCCGTCTGTGCTTCTCCTTGTTCTCCTCTGTTGTGCAGTCTGTCTCTGCATCTTCTCTGCTGTCACTGTCTGTCCTGTCTGTCTGTCACTCTGTCCGTCTGTGCTTCTCCTTGTTCTCCTCTGTTGCTGCTCTGTTGTGCAGTCTGTCTCTGCATCCTCTCTGCTGTCACTCTGTCTGTCACTCTGTCCGTCCTGTCTGTCTGTCTGTCTGTCACTCTGTCCGTCCTGTCTGTCACTCTGTCCGTCCTGTCTGTCACTCTGTCCGTCCTGTCTGTCACTCTGTCCGTCCTGTCTGTCACTCTGTCTGTCACTCTGTCCGTCCTGTCTGTCACTCTGTCTGTCACTCTGTCCGTCCTGTCTGTCTGTCACTCTGTCCGTCCTGTCTGTCTGTCACTCTGTCCGTCCTGTCTGTCTGTCACTCTGTCCGTCCTGTCTGTCTGTCACTCTGTCCGTCCTGTCTGTCTGTCACTCTGTCTGTCTGTCTGTCTGTCTGTCTGTCTGTCTGTCTGTCTGTCTGTCTGTCTGTCTGTCTGTCTGTCTGTCTGTCTGTCTGTCTGTCTGTCTGTCTGTCTGTCTGTCTGTCTGTCTGTCTGTCTGTCTGTCTGTCTGTCTGTCTGTCTGTCACTCTGTCTGTCTGTCACTCTGTCTGTCTGTCTGTCTGTCTGTCTGTCTGTCTGTCTGTCTGTCTGTCTGTCTGTCTGTCTGTCTGTCTGTCTGTCCGTCCTGTCTGTCTGTCACTCTGTCCGTCCTGTCTGTCTGTCACTCTGTCCGTCCTGTCTGTCTGTCACTCTGTCCGTCCTGTCTGTCTGTCACTCTGTCCGTCCTGTCTGTCTGTCACTCTGTCCGTCCTGTCTGTCTGTCTGTCACTCTGTCCGTCCTGTCTGTCTGTCACTCTGTCCATCTGTGCTTCTCCTTGTTCTCCTCTGTTGTCACTGTCTGTCTGTCACCTCTAAGTGTTAATTGCTATTACATAGAAAGCCAGCATATTAAGGAACATCTGTGTCTCTCTTTTCTTCCTACTTCTAATGCACTCACCTCTACGTTGTCTCTGCTAAGCCTATCATCCTTTCCCATAGTACTGTGCTGGGCACAGCAACATCCTAGTTGTGAATGAATAAACATAGTTATTAGATAAAGAAGAACAATTACTGCCTAATAGATGACCATTGGCTCATAATACCTTATGAAAGCCTAATTACACTGAACAAAAATATAAACGCAATATGAAACAATTTCAAAGATTTCACTGAGTTACAGTTCATATAAGGAAATCAGTCAATTGAATTAAATGCAATATGCCCTATTCTACAGATCTCACATGACTGGGAATACAGATATGCATCTGCTGGTCACAGATACCTTAAAAAAGAAGGTAGGGGTGTGGATCAGAAAACCAGTCTGTATCTGGTGTGACCACCATTTGCCTCATGTAGCGCAACACATCTCCTTCGCATAGAGTTGATCAGGCTGTTGATTGTGGCCTGTGGAATGTTGTCCCACTTCTCTTCAATGACTGTACAAAGTTGCTGGATATTGATGGGAACTGGAACAGGCTGTCGTACACGTCGATCCAGAGCATCCCAAACATGTCAGCTTCCAGGAATTGTGTACAGATCCTGGCGACATGGGGCCGTGCATTATCATGCTGAAACATGAGGTGATTGCAGTGGATGAATGGCACGACAATGGGCCTCAGCATCTCGTCATGGTATCTATGTGCGTTCAAATAGCCATCGATAAAATGCAATTGTGTTCGTTGTTCATAGCTTTTGCCTGCCCATACCATAACCCCATGGGGCACTCTGTTCACAATGTTGACATCAGCAAACTGCTCGCCCACACAACGCCATACACGCTGTCTGCCATCTGAAACCGGGATTCATCTGTGAAGAGCACACTTCTCCAGCGTGCCAGTGGCCATCGAAAGTAAGCCTTTGTCCACTGAAGTCGGTTATAATGTCGAACTGCAGTGCAAGGCCAACATTAATATGAAATGATTTGGCAACAGCTCTGGTGTCACGCCCTGACCATAGAGAGCTGTTTATTCTCTGTTGGTTGGGGAGGGTGGGTCATCTAGGTGATTAATGGTTTATGTTGACGTGGTATGGTTCCCAATCAGAGACAGCTGTTTATCGTTGTCTCTGATTAGATGTAGATGTTAGATGAGCTGAAAGTTTAGAGGGACGGCCAGGTCTTGGTAGATTTGCAGTGGTCTGATACTCCTTCCATTTCAATAGTATCGCTTGCACAGTGCTCCTTGGGATGTTTAAAGCTTGGGAAATCTTTTTGTATCCAAATCCGGCTTTAAACTTCTTCACAACAGTATCTCGGACCTGCCTGGTGTGTTCCTTGTTCTTCATGATGCTCTCTGTGCTTTTAACGGACCTCTGAGACTATCACAGTGCAGGTGCATTTATATGGAGACTTGATTACGCACAGGTGGATTGTATTTATCATCATTAGTCATTTAGGTCAACATTGGATCATTCAGAGATCCTCACTGAACTTCTAGAGAGAGTTTGCTGCACTGAAAGTAAAGGGGCTGAATAATTTTGCACGCCCAATTTTTCAGTTTTTGATTTGTTGAAAAAGTTTGAAATATCCAATAAATGTCGTTCCACTTCATGATTGTGTCCCACTTGTTGTTGATTCTTCACAAAAAATACAGTTTTATATCTTTGTTTGAAGCCTGAAATGTGGCAAAAGGTCGCAAAGTTCAAGGGGGCCGAATACTTTCGCAAGGCACTGTAAGTGTGGGGTAAAGAGATGAGGTAGTCATTCAAAAATAATGTTAAACACTATTACTGAGTCCATTCAACTTATTATGTGACTGACTTGTTAAGATCATTTTTACTCCTGAACATATTTAGGCTTGCAATTAATCTGTAAACATTTTGAAAAACAATTTAACTTTGACATTGTGGTTTAAATCTCAATTTAATACATGTTAAATGCAGGCTGTAACACAACAAAATGAGGAAAAAGTCTGCGGGTTTGAATACCTTCTGAAGGCACTGTATATAATATAGAGCCAAAATATAAATAAACTGGCAGTACATGTGTCTAGCATCACTAGGACCAGAAGACCAGGGACCACACTGCCTGTGCTGGGCCCAGCAACATCCTAGGGTAACATTTTATTTCAAGGGTCCATAATTAACACTTTATAAGGTATTTACAAACTCTTTGCACATCATTTATTAACTATTACTCCCACATTTGTCAATGTAAGTTAGCTAGTTATTCACACATGCACACAGTACATATATTTCCTTGAACATCCTGTTTTGTGTGCTTGTTCTTTTACCAGGTACTGCAGGAATGTCTACCAATGGCATGGCAATCTTTTTGTGATATTAAACTGGTCACTCAAAACACTTATAAAAATGCAAAAATAATTTTCTAATGATTAATGTGGGAGAAATTATAAATAAATGCTAAACACAATTTAAATGCCTTTTATAAATGGTTTATTAAAATATATGCCTTATAGATGACCATTGTCTTATTTACTACCTTATAACAGTGTAACTACATATTTAAGCAGTAAGGCACGAGGGGGTGTGGTATATGGCCAATATACCATGGCTAAGAGCTGTTCTTCACACGATGCAACGCGGAGTACCTGGATACAGCCCTTAGCCATAGTATACAAACCCCTGAGGTGCCTTATTGCTATTAGAAACTGGTTACCAACATAATTAGAACAGTAAAAAGACACGTTTTGTCATACCCGTGGTATACGGTCTGATATACCTAGGCTGTCAGTCAATCAGCATTCAGGGCTCGAACCACCCAGTTTATAATCAAAATTAGAGAATGTAATGTGTTACCCCCTGCCCACTTAGCTAAGTGTTTAAATATTAGGCTACATATAATTCAATAGAAGAAAATAGGGAGTGAGAAGGAGAGAGAGAGACTGCCAGTTCCTTCATGTTTTGGCTGTATAATACTGCTAACAAGTGACCGGCCTTTCAGCCAACGAAATAGGCTGGACTTTCCAGCCTCCAAAGGCGGTAGCTATGTAATGCAATCCGAAAGCGGAGTCACTCGTTACTACGAGATCAATAACCCACTCGCTGAGCTGAAGAGACTGAGATTCAGAAGCAAATAAACATTTACCCTCTGTGGATAGACCAAGTACCCCAGGGGTCTTAGTACCCCTGGTTGGGAACCACTGCACTACATGACCAAAAGTATGTGGACACCTGCTCGAACAGCTTCTGGAGTGTTTCCACTGCTTCAGAGTCCACTGACAGCGAGCTTTACACCACTCCAGCCGACACTTGGCATTGCGCATGGGGATGTTAGGCTTGTGTGCAACTGCTCGGTCATGGAAACACATTTTATGAAGCTCCCGACTAACAGTTCTTGTGCTGACGTTGCTTCCAGAGACAGTTTGGAACTGGATAGTGAGTGTTGCAACCGAGGATAGACCATTTTGTACGCGCTACGTGCTTCGGGACTCGTCAGTTCGTTTTGTGAGCTTGTGCGGCTGATCCGTTGTTGCTCCTAGATGTTTCCACTTCATAATAACATCACCTACAGTTGACCGGGGCAGCTACAGCAGGGCAGAAATTTGACGAACTGACTTGTTGGAAAGGTGGCATCCTATGACGGTGCCACGTTGAAAGTCACTGAGCTCTTCAGTCCGGGCCACTCTACTTCCAATGTTTGTCTATGGAGATTACATGGCTGTGTGCTCGATTTTATACACCTTTCAGCAACGGATGTGACTGAAATAGCCAAATCTACTAATTTGAAGGTGTGTCCACATACTTTTGTATATATATCGCATTTTGTGGTCAATTTCGACCAGCCCACCCCAATTAAAGATGATCCGGCCTTTCTGGCATTTGCCAGAATTGCCATTCGGCCAATCCGCCCATGCAGGTGGCTGGTGAGGAATGCTAACCTGCTGACCTCTGAGACGATCAACAGACCTCTCTGTGTTCTTCATTAGCCTGTAATGTACCCTTAATATACCCTTAAATACAGGATACTCAAGCATGTAAATGTTATCAAATATAAGACCCCATTTTAAGTTTTGCTCATGATAAGGATCAGAGTTTGGGAAGTCTTTTGTAAGCCAGTATATAAAGTATCCAAAGAAATTCTGTTAGAAGAGATATCTTTAAAACTGTTCTCCATCAGCACAAACTTTTTTTCCTTTCAGATCAGATGTGAGATATTGTATGAAATAGTTGGGTTACAGAATCCCCAGACTTAATAAATGTCCTTATCAGCAGCTAATATAATACTGTATCTTGACTGTTATGATTATGATACGGGCAATATGAATAGCTTAATCTATATACATATTTGTCAGACATGGTGTAATGTAGAGCTGGTAACAGCAACCGACTTTGTGCCTTTCTAGCCAACTATCAGCTTCAGATGGAGCTCTGTGAGGGAGCACAGACACGGACATAACATTTGAAGTGAAACAAATCTCAAGGACTTGAAAACCACATATAGTGGAACATTCCATTGCACCTTTGAGAGGAGGGGGGGTGGCAGATTAAGACCCAACTTTGACCCAGACAGCCATGTAAACTGCCAAAATTTGCCCGAAATATGGGAAAACACTGTACCACCCAACCTCCCACAGCTCTTACAGCTTTCAAACTGTTAAGAGATGATTTGGTCAACAATTGGACATAATCTCAGCACCTCTGTCAAGCTGAATTGGACTCCACTGGTAAATGTACTGTATTAGGGGGGGCTTGTTGGAATTCAGCAAGAGAGTGAGAGGGCGAGGGAGTGAAAGAGAGAGACCTAGAAGAAGAGAAAGAGAGAGTGAGAGAACGATAGAAGGGAACAACATGGGGGAGCCACAGAGGGAGCAAAGGCAGAGTGAGACTTCTCAGCAGCGCTGAGAATGGCCATTGAGTGACAAGGGTGTGAGTGGAATTGGGGGTCACTTGAAATGAAATATTATTGTTTTTTGCAATCAAAAGTCACAACTCAGTCTGCAGCTGCTTTCACATGACTGTAACTTGAGGAGCGCGGTTATTATTGCAGTGGAAAGCAAATTAACTGCGTTAACGCACAGTGGAAACCTCAACATTGGGGCCTCAATGGGTGCGTTGAGCTGCTGCCACACACCCCGACTTTGATGCCGGTTTACGTATCTTAGAAAAAAAACAGATGAAGATTTATAAGACGTTGTGAAAACAGAGCACCTTTAAAAAGAACAACCCTAGGCAGAGTCTACCCTCCGAAACCTTGCTAATTTGTCATGCTTACTGTAAGTCTAGCTCAGCTGACGAGCTCAAGACCCTGGCCACAAGCAATACAATTCCATCCTGAGACCCTTCAGGTGGAATAAAGTTCAACAAACAGCCAACAGCTGACACAATGGTTGCAAATGTAACCCCACACATTAACTTGCATTCCAATCTACCAATCTTCTATTCCATTTTAATATTATTTTTTCTCACCAAAAAAAAACAACAGCTTCTGTGTTTGGTTCGAGAGAAAGAGAATTGCCGCTTACCCATCATGTTATAGAGGCTCTGAGGTGCAAATTGTCTCGGCATTTTCCGTATTGCTTCTTTATACACCGTGAGGGCCTCCTATGAATTAATAAAACAAAAAGAACCATCCATTAGGCACGAGGGCCCAACCAGGCCGGGGCCACAAGTCATTTCTCTACAGTCAATGGAATGGTATCAACCACATGGAAACTACGTGTTTGATACCACTCCATTGACTCCATTCCAGACATTATTATGAGCCTTCCTCCTCTCAGCAGCCTCCACTGGTGTGTGTTTCTGTGTGTATGTTTGGTGTGTGTGTGTCCCTGTGAGTGTGTATGTGTGTGTGCACCCTCCATCTGCCCCTCTATCCTACCTCCTGGTGCCCCTGCTCATGGAGCAGCTTGCCCAGGTTGTATAGACAGCTGGTAACGGAGCTCTTGTGGGCGTGGGGGTCTTTCAGGTTCTCGTCGGGGATATCGGCGCAGGTCAGGAAGGTCCTCTTGGCTTCATCCAGTCTCCCCTGGTTCATCAGGACGATCCCTGTGTTCAAGTAGGCTGCTGCAGGGGGGAACGAGAGATCAAATACACGATCAACATGCAGGCAGAGAGTAATTAGGCTCTATGGGGCTGAAACTAGTCATTATCAAGCGTCTTTCGGAAATAAATTGGCCACCCACTGTGGATCAATTGGCTGCCACATCCATGGGGTGCCAATACATGTTCAAGACTCAGAGGGGATGGAATGTGAATGGGAGTCTGCGGGGTGGAACTGGCTCTACTAATAATGCATGTGTGCTTCTACATGCCATGATGAAACGTAGACTACACTAGTGTCCTACCTAGCCCCTCTCCTCAGTTCTCTCTGTCCTTTGTCCATCCAAAGTGAACAGGCCAAGTTCCAAATTCTACTCAACAATCCCATTCTAGGAATAAATTGCATATATTCCCTTGGCTAGAGTGTTGGTGAAGACTGTTTCCATTAAGGATGTGTGCCTGGAAGGGATATGAGAAGAGTGTGAATAGAACTGTCTATCACTAGAGCTTTTCAATCGTCATGGAGATGGCACTTTGGAATCGTTACTTGACCAGATTCCAAGTTGTACCAGCTGTCAGTTAAACGCAGTGAAGAATGGTAAGACCTTGACAAATGACATCTATTATCTGACTTGCTCTCATTCCTTCACTTCCATCACCACGACCACCGCTTTAGGTAACTCATTCATTTAGCTATCGCCAGTAAAAGATGGGGTAATTGCATGAGGACTATGATCATCATCTTGATTATATTCATCATTATTAATTACACTTTGGGAGACAATGGAAGGGAAATCAAGGACTCCACTGTTTATCTGTCATCGGTTGATAGGAAAAAGAATGGGGAATAATGGAGCACGTGAGAGTGACTTCTGCTAACCAGGCAGTGTGACAGTTGAACGATGCTGATTACGAGCTAGCAGGAAGCGTGCATGAAAGAGTTAAGGTAAGACTCAAGGAGAACTAGCACCATTAAGGGAGAAGGAGAGAGAAAGAGGGGGACAATGAAATAACAGAAAACATGCATGCAACTTTCCTCAAGGTAAGAGAGGAAAATAATCATCATTGAGAGAGGAGAGCGAGAGACTTTGACCTCGATTCATATTAAATTAAATTATGCAATAGTTTAATCTGTCGGCTTGTGGTCCTTGAAAGCTAATCTACAGGTTGTACTCAATCATTCATTTAGCAATGTAGCAGGCCTGTCTGTGCCCTCCCTCGCCCTCAGTCCCATTGGCAGTTGCCTGGACATTGGCACTTTGCAATACCAAGAGCTGGAAATTGTTAACAAAAAGAGGAGCTGTACTTACAAGCCAGAGTTGGCCTGCTCCCAATGGCCAGTTTATAGTAGTGGAGCGCCTCAGAGAACTTGTTGTTTTCTTGTAGCAGCAAACCGCTATAACAGAGAGAAGTAACAGAGAAAGTTAGGCACTCTCACGTCTACAAATCTCAACAGAAGTGACTAATTAACGTCCAATGTGTCTGATCAGACTGAATAACATAAGACAACAAGGTAATACAGCTTCCCAGTAATTACTAGATACATATAATTGGAAACAGTGCCGTGAAATAAAATGCTACTGTACCTAATCTCTACATCTGTTCTAAACAATCTAAAAGTGGAACATAATCTAAGGTTCTGTTGAGTAACACCTAAAGCCCCTGGGGATAATGTTGAGTATTGGCTGTCTGCTGGCTGTTGTCCTACCCTCATGCTGACATAGAATGATTAACATCCTACTGTCACAGACACAGCAGGAACACAAAACACAATTTCCTCTCTGTGAAGACCACAATAGACGGACGTGTGTGTGTGTGTGTGTGTGTAAGGGGAGACGGTGATGCTCATGTATGCAAACAGAGTGTATGCTGAACTAAAAAGGGCTTTATAAATACATTTGATTTGATAAAGACACTCACAGGTTATACAGCATGTCTGCCATGTTCCGGCGGTAGTAGAGGGCGTTCCTGTACGCCTGCTCCGCCTCCGCCATCTTGCCCTGGTTCTTTAGGACGTTTCCAAGATTGCCCCATGCTGATAGAGGGAGAAAATAAGGTTAACGGGGTCAATCAACATGGCCGCCAGCCTCTTTCGAACACCCTCTATCCCTGCCGTAGGTTTTTATTTGCGTATCTGAAAAAGTACGAGCTATTGTTAATCACTGCCTGTTCACAGGCACATTCCTCGCTACACTAAAAACTGATATGGTGAAACCTCTTCTGAATAAATGTAATCTAGGTGATTCAGCTCTTAGCAATTTTCGGCCAATCTCCAACCTTAAGGAAAATTCTGGAGAAATAGTTTCAAACAGCTAAATTATTTTTTAAGTGCCAACTGTATATTTGTTTATTCCAATCTGGCTTTTGGGCCCAGCACAGTAAAGCACATCTCTGTGCCTTAGTTAAAGTGGTAAATTATCTTAGAGCCAACACAGATGCCAAACAGGTATCTGTCCTTGTACTCTTGGATTTAAGTGCAGCATTTGACACTGTTGACCATGATGTCCTTCTGGACAGACTGAAGAGATCCAAAATGGCGTAGCAGTCGGACGTGTGTTTTTCTTGTCGCGTGTTAATTAGTCTGTAAAGTCTTTTTTTTGTTTTTGTATATATTTTAATCTCACTTTCCATCTACGAACGAAACATACTTTCTTGCAACCAGCATCATCCAATGTGGTACGGATATGCTATTTTTTTATACCTTATAAATGGAACCTCCATCAGAAGCTATCCAGCAAACTAGCTACTAGCTACTAATCATTGTTTGCCACTGCTAGTGGTCTTCACCTTTAGCTCGGACACTAGCCAGCTTTAGCTCGGACAATTACCTGCCAGTCGGCACAGCGCGATATCAACCCAGAGCATATCCGACTGCTTTTCTCCACCACATCACCACATTCCTGACGCAAGCTCTGGACCATTACACCGGATCATCGCAGCTACCTAGCTGCAACCGAGTGGCTCCTGTTGGCTAAGGCCTCTGTCCCGAAGCAAGCACCAGTTAGTCTTGAGGTAGCCTCGAGCTCAGCCAAAAGAGTATACTAGCTAGCTGTTTATTCCATGTGTAACTCTGTGTTGTTGTTTTTATCGCACTGCTTTGCTTTATCTTGGCCAGAATATGTGGACAACTACAAATACCTAGGTGCCTGGTTAGACTCTCCTTCCAGAGTCACATTAAGCATCTCCAATCCAAAATAAAATCTAGAATCGGCTTCCTATTTCGCAACAAAGCCTCCTTCACTTATGCTGCCAAACATACCCTCGTAAAACTGTGTTGTTGTTTTTGTTGCACTGCTTTGCTTTATCTTGGCCAGGTCGCAGTTGTCAATGAGAACTTGTTCTCAACTGACCTACCTGGTTAAATAAAGGTGAAATAAAAGGAGGTGGATTGGCCTCTGGTCCGGTTCTAAAAATAGATATCACATGTGGTGTTTTGGGTCCGGTACTGTTCAGTTTACGTGTTACCCCTTGGCAGCGTTAATAGAAAGCCCAGCATTGGTTTCCACTGCTATGCAGACGATACACAACTTTACATTTCTGTGTCACCAGAGGATTTTAGCTCCACAGATAAATTATTAGACCGTATTAGTGATTTAAATACTTTGATGGCTCACAACTTCCTCCATCTAAATCAAGACAAGACCGAGGTCCTTATTATTGGAGCCAAAGCACAGAGAAAGAATCTAGCCGCACATTTGAATAAAGATAAAACACCAGGTAAAAATCTGAGGTGTCATTTTAGATTCTGAACTCAATATCGAACCACACATTAGGAATGGGACCAAAATAGCTTTTTACCACCTGAGGAACATTGCCAAGTTGAGCCGTTTCTATCTTAGGCTGTACAGAGAAACTCATCCATGCTTATATTACAAGCAGGCTTGACCACTGTAATGCTCTCATGTGTGGTCTACCCAAGGAAGCCATTGGTCAACTGCAAAACATACAGAATGCTGCAGCACGGTTACAGACCAAGACCAGACGGGGAGCACACATTACACCGATTTTCAAGTCTGCACTAGCTGCCTGTGAGGTTTTAATTAAAGATGATTCTATTGGTTTTAAATCAATCTATGATTGTGCACCCCAATGCATGTAAGACATGCTTTTGAGTTATGTACCTCAGGTCCTATGGCACTGGCCTTTTAGTCATTTTTAACTCTAGGACCAAGAGGCATGGATAGACAGCCTTTAGTTACTATGCCCCCAGCCTTTGGAATAGCCTGCCAGAGAACCTGAGGGGTTTGGAAACTATGGACATATTTAAAACAGATCTTCTAGCACACCTTCGCTTTTCCTTACAGTGCTTTTTTAGACTTTCAGTTTTTGTTGTTACTCTTTTCTTTTTTATCCTCTTATGTTTGTTGTGTAAATAGTAAATATTTCATTGTTTTTTATTATTTTTTTCCTGCGAAGCGCATTGCGTTGCATTCATGTCTAAAATGTGCTATATAAATAAAGCCTGATCCCAGATCTGTATTGTCTTGCCACATCACGTCAAATGTCACGTCAAACAATGACCATAGGGGTTGGCAAGACAGCGCAAACTGATATGGGAACAGGCTGGTTTTAACCCTCCTTAGAGGGCATTGTGCAGGCTGGGACAGAGGGCATATCCACAGCTGCTACTGAGCTACTGGGACCAGAGGCTAAGGAAAGAAAGACTCCCCAGGGAGTCAGTGTGTCAAAGAGCCCAATTATTTCCAAACAGAAAATGAATAAAATAACGGTTCCATAGTATATTAATATAGAGGGAAAATGTAGTCTGGCAGACTGGACAATGGTGCAATCTCAGGGGTGTGAATGGAGTAGGTATATTAGCTACATTTCTGTTGTCAAGTGGTATTTGCATTTTCCTATGAAAAATATGTCTATATTGATTACTGCTTTACAAGAAAATGCACATGTACAACATGATTAAAAGTATGTGGACACCTGCTCGTCGAACATATCATTCCAAAATCATGGACATGAATGCGGAGTTGGTGTCACGAGTCCGACCGAGGGTGTTTCCCCTTCCCAGGCGGGTGGCGCTCGGCGGTCGTCGTCACCGGCCTATTAGCTGCCACTGATTGTTTTTCCTCCCCCTCCTTGTATGTTTAGTGGTAGCACCTGTTCATGTTTAATTAGTTTGTCTTTATTAGACAGCCGGCCCGCCTGGTTGTTGTGCGGGATTATTTCATTGTAACCTTCGGCTCTGTTGTAGAGGTACGTGTTTAGTGCCTAGTCGTGATTTTTTCCATTGTACTTTTTTCCCTGTGTTTGGGAACGTTACTTTTGTGAGCACCCTGTGGTGCGTTGGTGCTAGTAAAAGACGCACAGCATTGAACTCTGTCTCCTGCATTTGACTCCACACCCACGACACCCGGAGCATTACAGAATCCCGCACCTATCAGATTGATGGAGTCAGCAGGAGCAGCAGCCAACCCTCTCCCATCGATGGAGGAACGGGTTCTCCACCACACCAACGTCCTCCATCGGATCGGATCCGCAATGGATCAAGTGATGGAGAGAATGGAAAGATAGGAGAGGAGTGGTCTCCTCTCTCCACCTTCGGCACCCACGGTTCCGGACTCCCCATCTCCCGACTCCAGCACCTGACGCTACCAAGGGCTTATGATGGAGCGGCGGCGAGTTGCCAGGGGTTTCTGCTTCAGGTGGAGCTATACCTGGCCACCATCAGACCCACTCCCTTAGGAGCAGAGAGGGTGAGTGTCCTCATCTCCTGCTTCACGGGTCGTGCTCTGGAGTGGGCGAATGCAGTCTGGAATGGCCCAGACTCAGCGCGGGAGCACTACACAGAGTTTTCCTGCCGCTTCCGTGCCGTGTTTGATCACCCTCTAGACGGCCGAGTGGTGGGAGAACGACTATTTAATCTCAGGCAGGAGAAGAGGAGCGCCCAGGATTACGCGCTGGAGTTCCGGACCTTGGCAGCCGGATCTGGGTGGAACGACAGGGCCCTTATGGACCACTACAGGTGTAGTCTCCGAGAGGACGTCCGCCGGGAGTTAGCGTGTCGGGACACCACTCTGTCACTGGATCAGCTGATCGACATGTCCATTCGACTGGATAATCTGCTGGCTGCCCGCGGGCGTTCAGAGAGGGTTCTGTGCGTTCCACCACCCAGCCCCTCCGCTCCCATTCCCATGGAGTTGGGAGGGGTTACGCCGAGGGGTACCGGAGGAGGAGGCCTTCCCTGTACCAACTGTGGTCGGAGAGGGCACACGTCTGATCGGTGCTGGGGGGGTCCGTCTGGGAGTAGAGATGGCAGGCGGAACGCTTCTCGGTCACCCCAGGTGAGTCAGCATCAAACTCACCCAGAACCCCTTGTTGGCCACATGTTTGTCTTAACCTCTTTCCTTCACTTTTTTCCCTCTTCCCAGCATAGGGCGCTAGTCGATTCAGGCGCAGCTGGGAACTTTATGGATCGCGGACTCGCCCTTAAGTTAGGGGTTCCGCTGGTGCCGATAGATTCTCCTTTCCCCGTGCACTCCCTAGATAGCCGGCCATTAGGGTCAGGGATGGTCAGGGAGACCACGGTCCCACTGGACATGGTGACGCAGGGGAATCATAGGGAGCGTATCAGTTTTTTTAATTATTGATTCACCTGCGTTTCCAGTGGTGCTGGGGACTCCCTGGCTGTCCCGGCACAATCCTAAAATTTCGTGGAGACAGGGGGTTCTCCAGGGGTGGTCAGAGGAGTGTTCTGGAAGGTGTTTGGGAGTTTCCATCGGTGCCACGTCGGTGGAGAGTCCAGACCAGGGTTCCACGGTGTGCATTCCCCCCGAGTATGCCGATTTGGCAATCGCTTTCAGTAAAGTGAAAGCGACTAAATTACCACCTTATCGACCGGGAAGGGATTGTACGATAGATCTCCAGGTGGACGCTGCGCTTCCCAAGAGTCACGTGTACCCGCTGTCCCAGGATGAAACGTTGGCAATGGAGACATATGTCACGGAGTCGCTGGGACAGGGGTACATTCGGCCCTCCATTTCACCCGTCTCCTCGAGTTTCTTTTTTGTGAGGAAAAAGGAGGGAGGTTTGCGTCCGTGTATCGATTATAGAGGTCTAAACGCCATCACAGTGGGGTATAGTTACCCTCTACCTCTCATCGCTACGGTGGTGGAATCGTTCCACGGAGCGCAGTTCTTCACAAAACTGGATCTCAGGAGCGCGTATAGTCCGGTGCGTATTCGGAAGGGAGACGAGTGGAAAACCGCATTTAGTACTACATCCGGCCACTATGAGTACCTCGTCATGCCGTATGGGTTAAAGAATGCTCCAGCCATTTTCCAATCCTTTGTAGACGAGATTCTCGGGGACCTGTGCGGGCAGGGAGTGGTTGTTTATATCGATGACATTCTGATCTACTCGGCCACTCACACCGCGCATGTGTCTCTGGTGCGCAAAGTGCTTGGTAGACTGCTGGAGCATGACCTATACGTCAAGGCTGAGAAATGCGTGTTCTCTAAACGAGCCGTCTCTTTTCTGGGATATCGCATTTCCACCTCGGGGGTGGTGATGGAGGGTGACCGCATTAGGGCCGTGCGTAATTGGCCGACTCCAACCACGGTAAAGGAGGTGCAGCGGTTTTTGGGTTTTGCTCGGGTACGCCACCAAAACTCCGCCCCTGCGCTTTCTTCTCAAGGAAGCTCAGCCCAGCGGAGCGTAACTATGATGTGGGGGACCGGGAGTTGCTAGCGGTGGCTAGAGCTCTGAAGGTGTGGAGACACTGGCTTGAGGGGGCTAAGCACCCTTTTCTCATCTGGACCGACCACCAGAATCTGGAGTATATTCGGGCAGCTAGGAGACTTAACCCACGTCAGGCAAGGTGGGCCATATTCTTCACCCGGTTCCGGTTAACTTTGTCTTATAGACAGGGCTCCCAGAACGTGAAGGCTGACGCACTGTCCCGCCTTTACGACACCGAGGATGGGTCCACCGAACCTACTCCCATCCTTCCCGCCTCAAAGCTGGTAGCCCCAGTGGTATGGGAGGTGGACTCGGACATTGAGCGGGCGTTACGGGCTGAACCTGCGCCTCCTCAGTGTCCAGCGGGGCGAAAATATGTGCCGCTTGGTGTTCGGGACAAACTGATTCAGTGGGCTCACGTCCTACCCTCCTCGGGTCACCCTGGGGTGACGAGGACAGTGGGGAGCCTTCAGGGGAGGTATTGGTGACCTACGTTGGTTAAGGACGTTAAGGGTTATGTCTCCTCTTGCTCAGTGTGCGCTCAGAGTAAGGCTCCTAGGCACCTTCCTAGAGGGAAGCTACAACCCCTCCCCGTTCCACAGCGGCCATGGTCACATCTGTCCATAGATTTCCTGACCGATCTTCCGCCGTCTCAGGGGAACACCGCGGTTCTAGTGATTGTGGATCGGTTTTCTAAGTCCTGCCGTCTCCTCCCGTTGCCCGGTATCCCTACAACCCTGCAGACTGCAGAGGCATTATTTACCCATGTCTTTCGGCACTACGGGGTGCCGGAGGACATCGTTTCTGATCGGGGCCCCCAATTCACGTCTCGGGTATGGAGAGCGTTCATGGAACGCTTGGGGGTCTCTGTCAGCCTGACCTCCAGTTATCACCCGAGAGTAATGGGCAGGTGGAGAGAATGAACCAGGAGGTGGGTAGGTTTCTGCGGTCGTATTGCCAGGATCGGCCAGGGGAGTGGGCACGATACATTCCCTGGGCTGAAATGGCTCAGAACACACTACGCCACTCCTCTACTAACGTGTCCCCTTTTCAGTGTGTGTTGCGGTACCAGCCGGTCCTGGCACCATGGCATCCGAGCCAGACCGAGGCTCCTGCGGTGGAGGAATGGGTACAGCGCTCCAAGGAGACCTGGAGGGCCGTCCAGGAATCTCTACGACAAGCGAGTGGATGGCAGAAGAGAAGTGCTGACCGCCACCGCAGTGAGGCCCCCGTGTTTGTACCGGGGGACAGGGTCTGGCTCTCGACCCGAAACCTACCTCTCCGCTTGCCCTGCCGGAAGCTGGGTCCGCAGTGTGTAGGGCCCTTTAAAGTCCTGAGGAGAATAAACGAGGTGTGTTATCGATTACAACTCCCTTCCTATTATCGTATTAACCCCTCGTTTCATGTGTCTCTCCTCAGGCTGGTGGTAGCTGGTCCCCTGCAGGACAGTGAGGTACCGGAGGTCCCTCCCCCCCCCTGTGGACATCGAGGGGACCCCGGCGTACACAATCCGGGCCATTCTGGACTCAAGACGCCGGGTGAGGGGCCTGCAGTACCTCGTGGACTGGGAGGGGTACGGTCCGGAGGAGAGGTGCTGGGTACCGGTGGGGGACATCTTGGATCCATCCATGTTGAGGGATTTCCATTGCCTCCATCCGGATCGCCCTGCACCTCGTCCTCCGGGGCGACCTCGAGGCCGGTGTCGGCGCGCTGCGGGAGCCGCGCGTCAGGGGGGGTACTGTCACGAGTCCGACCGAGGGTGTTTCCCCTTCCCGGGCGGGTGGCGCTCGGCGGTCGTCGTCACCGGCCTATTAGCTGCCACTGATTGTTTTTCCTCCCCCTCCTTGTATGTTTAGTGGTAGCACCTGTTCATGTTTAATTAGTTTGTCTTTATTAGACAGCCGGCCCGCCTGGTTGTTGTGCGGGATTATTTCATTGTAACCTTCGGCTCTGTTGTAGAAGTACGTGTTTAGTGCCTAGTCGTGATTTTTTTCCATTGTACTTTTTTCCCTGTGTTTGGGAACGTTACTTTTGTGAGCACCCTGTGGTGCGTTGGTGCTAGTAAAAGATGCACAGCATTGAACTCTGTCTCCTGCATTTGACTCCACACCCACGACACCCGGAGCATTACAGTTGGTCCCCCCTTTTGCTGCTATAACAGCCTCCACTCTTCTGGGAAGGCTTTCCACTAGATGTTGGAACATTGGTGAGGGGACTTGCATTCATTCAGCCAAGAGCATTAGTGAGGTTGGGCGCCGATGTTGGGTGATTAGCCTGGCTCGCAGTCGGCGTTCCAATTCATCCCAAAGGTGTTTCATGGGGTTGAGGGGCCTAGCCCTAACCATGAAAAACAGTCCCAGACCATTATACCTCGTCCACCAAACTTTACAGTGAATTGAGGCAGGTAGCGTTCTCCTGGCATCCGCCAAACCCAGATTCGTCCATCGGACTGCCAGATGGTGAAGAGTGATTTATCACTCCAGGTAACGCATTTCCACTGTTCCAGAGTCCAATGGCGGCAAGCTTTACACCACTCCAGCAGACGCTTGTCATTGCACATGGTGATCTTAGGCTTGTGTGCGGCTGCTCGGCCATTGAAACCTATTTCATGAAGCTTCTGCCAAACATTTCTTGTGCTGACGTTGCTTCCAGAGGCAGTTTGAAACTCGGTAGTGAGTGTTGTAACCAAGGAAAGATAGTTTTATGCGCTACGTGCTTTAGAACTCGGCAGTCGCCTTCTGTGAGCCTGTGTGGCCTACCACTTCGCGGCTGAGCCGTTGTTGCTCCTAGACATTTACACTTCACAATAACAGCACTTACAGTTGACCGGGGCAGCTCCAGCAAGGCAGAAATTTGACCAACTGACTTGTTGGAAAGGCGGCATCCTATGACTGCGCCACGATAAACGTCACTGAGCTCTTCAGTAAGGCCATTGTAGTGCCAATGTTTGTCTATGGAGACTGCATGGCTATGTGCTCAATTTTATACACCTGTCAGCAACGGGTGTGGCTGAAATAGCCAAATCCACTCATTTGTCGGGTGTCCACATACTTTAGTATATATAGTGTAGCTTGACAAACAAATCGACTGAATAGTGTTACTCTTCAATATTTTAGCTTGACAACTAAATCAATACTGCAGCTAAGTATGGACAGTTGGGATCCATCATGTATATGGGCTTATGTATGCACTTATCTACTATTTAACTGGGTCTATATACTGCCGAAGGCAGTAAGAGTAAGAGAACTGTGAACATGAATGACAGTGAACAATCTGTCCCTTAGATGCTCTCCCGATGGCTGTATAGGACAGGAAAGACAAAGAGTGAGTCATTCGGGTTGCATTTCATAAAAATGTATCAAGTGCTCAGTTATGCCACAGGCTCCTTTTGAGCTATGCATTTATATATTAGTTAAGGTGTCCGAGAGAGATATCGCCGAAGTCTAAATAACAACAATAGGAAAGCCGAGCAGAGCAACAAAAAAAACAAGTCAATAACTTCACCCTCTAAAATGCGACTATAATAAGACCTTTTAAAGGGAATGTACCACAACAGAAACCTTGCCATGTGAATTTGTTCCGCCTCTTTAACTGTGCTTTCTCACAGAACTTATTCTCAATGCTTAACGGAGTGTGTCACTATTTCAGACGCGGCCCATTGCGTCTCATCACACATCGTATGAGGACAGTGAGCCAGGGAAGGAACGTAGCTGCTGCTCTGAGTTGCGTTGCCAGGATAAACACCTGTCATGTATCGGCCCTGCCGCAGAATCTGAAAGGGAAATGAGCTAACACAACATGTCCTGCCGTTACCTTTGTCCTTAGCCCGGGCTCACTATCTCAGGAGTAACACTATTAGCTATGCAGTACTCTTTGGATGACCATGAGCCTACATTTAAATGTTTGAATATTCTAGTAATGTAGTTTCCCCTCATTGCCAATCATGCAGCGATGTCAGTGAAGATGTCCTTCAAAAGTAAGAAGGAGAGAGACTCTAGTCTGCCATAGTGGGATATTTAGTAGGTTTACAATGAAGGCTTTGTGTTGAAAGGTCCTTCAGCCATGACATACTGCCTGGAGAGGATAAACCGTCTGGAAGCAGATATACTGTAAACAATTTAACAAGGAGCTCTGAACACTCATGCTCACATCTCAGAGTACATTTTAAAAATCACCCTTTCTATCACTCCCACATTAACAGGGAGTAGCTATCGCGCTATCACTTCACGTGATGTTACTTTAGGCCATACAGAGTCGACCTATATTATGTGAGGATGTTAAAGTGTGTGTGTGTGTATGCTTGTCTGTGTGTGTTACCTTTAGCAGGATTCACGTATATTCCTGACTTGTAGAGCATCTCCTCGTTCTGCCAGTCCTGGTTCCTCAGCACCGTTTTAACCCCAAACAGCAGGACCATGGCAGCGCTACAGTACACCACCACAGTCCTGGACGACCTCCGCCTCAGCCGCACGTACAGGGACCTCAGCCCCACCGCCAGCAGCAGACAGAAGCCCATACTGGGGATGTACAGTACCCTCTCTGCTATCACAAAGCCCACGTAGAAGAACAGGTTGGTGGCAGGGAGGAAAGGGATGGCCAGTAGGCCCAAGGAGAACGCCACTACATTCTCAGTGGTGGGCAGTCGAGTCCTCGTGACATAATGCTTTTTGGTACCGTTTTGTGCACTGGAAGGGTGAGGCTCTGTTTCAGAGTTTGTGTGGTCGGGAAGGTCAGGGTGGTAATAGCTGTGTCCATTGGTGTTGGACTTCCCATTGCCGTTGGTTACATGATGGGCTTTTCCATTGGTCTCCTTGCCCTTGACCCGGCGGGTGCAAAGCCCAAACCAAGTCAGGAGGAGCAGTCCCACATAGAAGGCCACGGTATGAAGGTTCCTCCATTCGACAATGCCTCTGATCAGAGGCAAGGCGTCCATGGACCAATCGAAGCTCAGCGTGTCCGGGCAGAGGAGGAGCCACATGTTGACAGCGGGCAGGTAGAGGAAGGTAAGTGCTCGGGTGAGAAGGGACGGGGAGTCCCCCGCTGGGTTGTCTGAGTTGGAGAAGTTGGGTGGTTTGTTGCCCATCCAGTAGAGGCGGCAGACCAGCAGAACCGCTCCCCAGGCAGCCAACAGCAACACACTCAACAGCAGGTGGACGTTCCTCCTCTGGAAGAGAGAGAAAACAACAGAGCTGAAACTAGGAGGAACGGCAATCGACTGGAAAGCTAGCAGCAACAGCAAGACAATATCATGAGAAGCTAGAGCCAAAATCGTTTTCTGGTTGATTGGTGATTTTTCTAACTCTTGGAGTCTTTGCATTTGATTTTGGTCCAGGCCATGTCGGTCAATTGAGCATAAGATTGAATGTAATAACTGGAAAAACAACACAAGAAAGTATAACGGTTTGTTAACGGAAAAGGAAAAACACAAGTGTGTCATGTAACGTTATCTGAAACAAAAGCTGTGTTCATGCACAATTTTCTCAGCCAAGTGTTCGACTGCATCTTTAGAATGTGTTGCAGAAGTCAACTACAATGGATTTTATTGTTATGTTTTGGCTGTGATGTGGGTTTTTAAACACCCATGAACAGGAAGATATCGGTTAACAGTTGCTTGGGCTTATAAACCAACTGAAAAAAAGAATGGGAAAAACTGCCCTGCGACTTTATCTTTGACTTCAGCCAAAATAATCACGGCTACACTGGATTCATTGCCTGTTGCTGAGCAAATGTGGCCTAACATCATAGCATTCACTTATTCCAGTGTTGTCTTTCTCTTCACAGACCTGGCCTTTGCGGACATGTGAAAATAAACGGCAGAATACGGGCCCATAGACGGTCTTAACCGTCTTATTGCAAGCTTGATATGAAATACTTTGTGAAACTCTTACACGGAAATGATTGTGAAGTATTTATAAAGCGTTTGAATCTTTTACACTTTGGTGGGAGCGCAGATAAAAAAAAGCTGGCCTATATTGATCCCAATAGAACAGTTCCTGCAGTAGGATCAACTGGCAATTCTTACTGTGTTTATTTTGGAAAGAACACTCCCGCTTAAAACAATCTTTAAGGCTTCCCTTTCACAATAACGCCAACTAGTGTATGCAGGGAAACATTCATTTGTGCCCTGCAACAGTGCTCTGTGGTCATGAGAGGTTGATCTCATTCTGGCACAGCATCCAATCATGAGGCTATAATACTTAACATATAATATCTGACCAATTTAGATGTATTGTAATTGACTCATTTCCCCATAGAGATTGAATGAAAAGGATCAGACCAGACTGCCTTTCACAAAGAGACATTACACAGACAAAGCCCTGGAGTTATGCAATGGACTTTAATTCGTATCATTCCTTAGAGATCTCAAGATAATAGACCTCCCTCACAGACATACACACAATAGAGTATTGGCTTTTATTCCCCATGTGCTGTACAGTATTCCTTTGGTACGTACACCCCTCTTTACCATTTAAATAGAAAGCCATTGCTGGTGTCGAGCTGTAAATCCCTTTAAGTCCATTTGATGTGCCCTCTTCCATCTCAGCATGTCAAATGGATTACATGTAGCATCTACTGTATGATCAAATACTGGGTCATTCCGTGAAATGAGTGCCTTTTGCGTCCCTTTGATATTCCATGTAGAAAAGTTGCACCAATATTGCATTTTAAAAGCCTGTTTCATTAATTGACTTGCCCTTTAATAGACACCCCATGGAGAATTCAACAAATCTCAACTTTTTAAAAACATTTTCCTTCTAGGAAGATTTTAACCCATTTAATACCCCAAAATGTTACCATCATTGTAAATCTCTACTTATTTTGTTTATTTGACAAAGTCATTTCTGAAGATTATTATTTATTTAATGTGATTATTTATTTCATTTATGTCTGTCGCTCATTTTAAGGTCAACCCTGTTATGTGAAATTAACTTTAATTTTCATGAGGTGAAACAATACCTTTTAAAATATTTTTTTCTAAAGAAGCATTGAACATCTAATAGTCAACCCATAGTGTAAAAGCAGGTGAGCAGGATATACTCTTTTTGGGAATTTCCAGGTGTTTTGTGCTGGAAAAGTGGGCAAGTCAAACACACCTAGTCACTCAAGGGTTTTTCTTAAGTTTGACTATTTTCTACATTGTAGAATAATAGTGAAGGCATCAAAACTATGAAGTAACACATATGGAATCATGAAGTAACCAAAAAAGTATTAAACAAATCAAAATATATTTTATTTTCCTTGATGACAGCTTTGCACACTTTTGGCATTCTCTCAACCAGCTTCATGAGGTAGGGGTGGTATACAGAAGACAGCCCTATTTGGTAAAAGACCAAGTCCATATTATGGCAAGAAAAGCTCAAATAAGCAAAAAGAAATGACAGTCTATCATTACTTTAAGACATGAAGGTTAGTCAATGCGGAAAACTTCAAGAATTTTGGAAGTTTATTCAAGTGCAGTTGCAAAAACCTTCAAGCGTTATGATGAAACTGGCTCTCATGAGGACCGCCACAGGAATGGAAGACCCAGAGTTACCTCCGCTGCAGAGGATAAGTCCATTAGAGTTACCAGCTTCAGAAACTGGTAATTAACTGCACCTCAGAATGCACCTCACAGAGTTCAAGTAACAGACACATCTCAACATGAACTGTTCAGAGGAGACTGCGTGAAAAAGGCCATCGTGGTTGAATTGCTGCAAAGAAACCACTACTAAATGACACCAATAATAAGAAGAGTTGCTTGGGGAAAGAAACGCAAGCGATGGACATTAGACCAGTGGAAATCTGTCCTTCGGTCCAAATTTAAGATTTTTGGTTCCAACCGTTGTGTCTTTGTGAGACGCAGAGTAGGTGAACGGATGATCTCCACATAGGTGGTTCCCACCGTGAAGCATGGAGGACGCAATCTGATGGTGTGAGGGTGCTTGCTAGTGACACTGCCTGTGATGTATTTAGAATTCAAGGCACACTTAACCAGCATGGCTACCACAGCATTCTGCAGCAATATGCCATCTCATCTGGTTTGCACTTAGTGGGACTACAATTTGTTTTTCAACAGGACAAGACCCAAAACACACCTCCAGGCTGTGTAAGGGCTATTTTACAAAGAAGGAGAGTGATGTAGTGCTGCATCAGATGACCTGGCTTCCACAATCACCTGATCTCAACCCAATTGAGATGGTTTGGGATGAGTTGGTCCGCAGAGTGAAGGAAAAGCAGCCAACAAGTGCTCTGCTTATGTGGGAACTCCTTCAAGACTGTTAAAAAAGCATTCCAGGTGACTACCTCATGAACCTGGTTGAGAGAATGCAAAGCTGTCATCAAGGCAAAGGGTGGCTACAATGAAGAATCTCAAATATAAAATATATTTTGATTTGTTTAACACAAATGTTGGTTTCATGATTGTAGCTGGGCCACTCAAAGACATTCAGAGACTTGTTCCAAAGCCACTCCTGTGTTGTCTTGTGTGCTTAGGGTCAATGTCCTCTTGGAAGGTGAACCTTTGCCCCAGTCTGAGAACCTGCTCCAGAGTGCTCAGGAAATCATCAAGGATCTCTCTATATATTGCTCTGTTCATCATTGACTTGATCCTGCCTAGTCTCCCAGTCCCTGCCACAGAAAAACATCCCCACAGCATGATGCTGCTACCACTATGCTTCACCATAGGGATGGTGCCAGGTTTCCTCCAGATGCAACACTTGGCATTCAGGCCAAAGAGTTCAATCTTAGTTTCATCAGAACAGAGATTCTGGTTTCGCATGGTCTGCGAGTCTTTAGGTGCCTTTTGGCAAACTCCAAGTGGGCTTTCATGTGCATTTTACTGAGGACTGGCTTCCGTCTGGCCACTCTAATATAAATCAAATCAAATGTTATTTGTCACATACACATGGTTAGCAGATGCGAGCGTAGCGAAATGCTTGTGCTTCTAGTTCTGACAATGCAGTAATAACCAACAAGTAATCTAATGAAACAATTCCAAACCTACTACCTTATACACACAAGTGTAAAGGGATAAAGAATATGTATATAAGATATATGAATGAGTGATGGTACAGAACGGCATAGGCAAGATGCAGTAGATGGTATCGAAGGGCCTTCTTGTTGGAGTGTTGCAGAGATGGTTGTCCTTCTGGAAGGTTCTCCCATCTCCACAGAGGAACTCTGGAGCTCAGGTCAGAGTGACCATCAGGTTCTTGGTCAACTCCCTGGCTAAGGCCCTTTTCTCCAGATTGCTCAGTTCTGCCGGGCGGCCAGCTCTAGAAAGAGTCTTGGTGGTTCCAAACTTCTTGATGGAGGCCATTGTGTTCTTGGGGACCTTCAATGCAGACATTTTTTGCTACCCTTCCCCAGATCTGTGCCTCGACACAATCATGTCTTGTAGATCTACAGGCAATTCCTTCGACCTCATGGTTTGTTTTTTTGCTCTGATATGCACTGTCACCTGTGGGACCTTATATATATATATATATACTTATATATACTTATATATACCGCTCCGTGGCTTGACGACTCAATGCGAGCTCACAGAACAGGGCTCCGGAAGGCCGAGCGGAAATGGAGGAAAACTCGCCTCCCTGCGGACCTGGCATCCTTTCACTCCCTCCTCTCTACATTTTCCTCCTCTGTCTCTGCTGCTAAAGCCACTTTCTACCACTCTAAATTCCAAGCATCTGCCTCTAACCCTAGGAAGCTCTTTGCCACATTCTCCTCCCTCCTGAATCCTCCTCCCCCTCCCCCTCCTCCCTCTCTGCAGATGACTGGTCAACCATTTTGAAAAGAAGATCGACGACATCCGATCCTCGTTTGCTAAGTCAAACAACACCGCTGGTTCTGCTCACACTGCCCTACCCTGTGCTCTGACCTCTTTCTCCCTCTCTCTCCAGATGAAATCTCGCGTCTTGTGACGGCCGCCGCCCAACAACCTGCCCGCTCGACCCTATCCCCTCCTCTCTTCTTCAGACCATTTCCGGAGACCTTCTCCCTTACCTCACCTCGCTCATCAACTTATCCCTGACCGCTGGCTACGTCCCTTCCGTCTTCAAGAGAGCGAGAGTTGCACCCTTCTGAAAAAAACCTACACTCGATCCCTCCGATGTCAACAACTACAGACCAGTATCCCTTCTTTCTTTTCTCTCCAAAACTCTTGAACGTGCCGTCCTTGGTCAGCTCTCCCGCTATCTCTCTCAGAATGACCTTCTTGATCCAAATCAGTCAGGTTTCAAGACTAGTCATTCAACTGAGACTGCTCTTCTCTGTATCACGGAGGCGCTCCGCACCGCTAAAGCTAACTCTTCTCCTCTGCTCTCATCCTTCTAGACCTATCGGCTGCCTTCGATACTGTGAACCATCAGATCCTCCTCTCCACCCTCTCCGAGTTGGGCATCTCCAGCGCGGCCCACGCTGGATTGCGTCCTACCTGACAGGTCGCTCCTACCAGGTGGCGTGGCGAGAATCTGTCTCCTCACCACGCGCTCTCACCACTGGTGTCCCCCAGGGCTCTGTTCTAGGCCCTCTCCTATTCTCGCTATACACCAAGTCACTTGGCTCTGTCATAACCTCACATGGTCTCTCCTATCATTGCTATGCAGACGACACACAATTAATCTTCTCCTTTCCCCCTTCTGATGACCAGGTGGCGAATCGCATCTCTGCATGTCTGGCAGACATATCAGTGTGGATGACGGATCACCACCTCAAGCTGAACTTCGGCAAGACGGAGCTGCTCTTCCTCCCGGGGAAGGACTGCCCGTTCCATGATCTCGCCATCACGGTTGACAACTCCATTGTGTCCTCCTCCCAGAGCGCTAAGAACCTTGGCGTGATCCTGGACAACAAACTGTCGTTCTCAACTAACATCAAGGCGGTGGCCCGTTCCTGTAGGTTCATGCTCTACAACATCCGCAGAGTACGACCCTGCCTCACACAGGAAGCGGCGCAGGTCCTAATCCAGGCACTTGTCATCTCCCGTCTGGATTACTGCAACTCGCTGTTGGCTGGGCTCCCTGCCTGTGCCATTAAACCCCTACAACTCATCCAGAACGCCGCAGCCCGTCTGGTGTTCAACCTTCCCAAGTTCTCTCACGTCACCCCGCTCCTCCGCTCTCTCCACTGGCTTCCAGTTGAAGCTCACATCCGCTACAAGACCATGGTGCTTGCCTACGGAGCTGTGAGGGGAACGGCACCTCCAGGCTCTGATCAGGCCCTACACCCAAACAAGGGCACTGCGTTCATCCACCTCTGGCCTGCTCGCCTCCCTACCACTGAGGAAGTACAGCTCCCACTCAGCCCAGTCAAAACTGTTCGCTGCTCTGGCCCCCCAATGATGGAACAAACTCCCTCACGACGCCAGGACAGCGGAGTCAATCACCACCTTCCGGAGACACCTGAAACCCCACATCTTTAAGGAATACCTAGGATAGGATAAAGTAATCCTTCTCACCCCCCCCCCCCCCCCCTTAAAATATTTAGATGCACTATTGTAAAGTGGCTGTTCCACTGGATGTCATAAGATGAATGCACCAATTTGTAAGTCGCTCTGGATAAGAGCGTCTGCTAAATGACTTAAATGTAAATGTAATACAGGTGTGTGCTTTCCCAAATCATGTCCAATCAATAGGATTTACCACAGGTGGACTCCAATTAAGTTGTAGAAACATCTCAGGATGCACCTGAGCTCAATTTCAAGTCTCATAGCAAAGGGTTTAAATAATTATGGAAATAAGGTATTATTATTATTTATTATTTTATACATTTGCAAAAATGTCAAAAAATGGATTTTCACTTTGTTATTATGGGGTATTGTGTGTAGATTGCTGAGGATAAAAAAAATGTAATCCATTTTAAAATAAGGCTGTAACGTAACGAAATGTGGAAAAAGTCAATGGGTGTGAATACTTTCTGAAGGAACTGTATCTGCTACTTCTCGACCAACAGCCTATTGACCAAACAATCGACCAGTCGACTAATTGGGGTCAGCCCTAGATGGCAGAGAGCGTGTAAAGTGGCGAGCGGTTTGCTGATGTCAATGTTGTGAACAGAGTGCCCCATGGTAGAGGTGGGGTTATGGTATGGGCAGACATAAGCTACAGACAACGAACACAATTGCATTTTTATCGAAGGCAATGTTTTGAATGAGTTACTGTGATGAGATCGTGAGGCCCATTGTCGTGCCATTCATCCGCCGCCATCACCTCATGTTTCAGCATGATGATGCACGGCCCCATGTCACAAGGATCTGTACACAATTCCTGGAAACTGAAAATGTCCCAGTTTTTCCATAGCCTGCATACTCACCCGACATGTCACCCATTCAGGATGTTTAGGATGCTCTGAATCGTCGTGTACAACAGCGTGTTCCAGTTCCCGCCAAGGTCCAGCAACTTCACACAGCCATTGAAGAGCAGTGGGACAATGTTCTACAGGCCATAGTCAACAGCCTGATCAACTCTATGTGAGAGGAACGTGTCACGCAGCATGGGGCAAATGGTGGTCACACCAGATATTGACTGGTTTTCTGATCCACGCCCCTACTTTATTTTTTTAAGGTATCTGTGACCAACAGTTGCTTATCTGTATTCCCAGTCATGTGAAATCCCTCGATTTCAATTGACTGATTTACTTATATGAACCCTAACTCAGTACAAATCTTTGTTGCTTTTATATATTTGTTCTGTGTAGTCGTCATTTTTTGATGTAACCTCTTGAGATGGGAATGTGTTTTTTTATGAAAATGAACACGTGCTCTTTATTACAGAATGTTAAAATGAGGTGGGTTTTTTTAATGACCAAGTGAAACTACTCAAAAGGCACCGAAATGGTGGAACGACCCTACTGCATATCGCAGCTGTGACATTGGCTGCGACCGTGGCTGTGTTATTGATCTTCCCCTCGGTCTTTTGACATTGCAGATTGATTCAGTGAGGAGATGTGCGTATCCTCAGGGGAAATGGGACTAAAGGGGCAGACTCTCCTCTCATCTGTCGCTGATGACTAGCAGTGATGTACAGTACAGAGTCATTCTCCCCACAGATAGTGACAGCGGTGAACACAGACAGGCCTTCAGCTAGGCTACTACCACAGTACAAGACCCTTGTACTGCTAATGAATTGCTCACAAACCCACACGTCATGCTACTCACTGAAAGAGATATAAAGAGAATGATTCAGTCATTCCATATTAAAAATCATAGGGATGCTCTTTAAGGAAACCATAACCCGATTGGTTCATGGATGGGGTATAGCTTAATACAATAATAGTATAGCCACTTGATTTAATTACTCTATGTAGTAATTTACAGACATAACATTGTCAATGGAACATCCAGTCTGTTAATCAGTTCAATATGTCAAATATGTTGTAAATCTACATGTTGAAGACATCAAAATTCTTCATAACTGTTCGTTCGTTTGACATCTGTTTTAGTTCATTGATCAAAGTTTTGCTTCGAACAAACATTAAAATTTGAGATTCTGCTATGCCGTACAATCCATCACAATTGCTCCTTACAAACTATGAACTGGTGTGTTGTCAGAGTAACTACGGAATTATCATCAGATCATTAGATGCAGGACTAATTGACAGAGATCAAATCTGAATTGATTCCAGCATTGAGTCTCTTCCGTTTACCCCTGGTATGGTTTTGTGGGCCGTCTAGGCCCCCATGAAGTAGGCCTCATGTCAAAATGGCCCAGTTGTAGAACTGTGTACCTGTCCAGTTGAATCTTTAAGCGGCAGGCTACAGAGGCGGAGAGGAACAGCATGACTGAAGAGAAAGACCGAGGCAGCAGGAGACTCAATCTTCCTATCTCCGGCTATTGAGATTAAGTAAGACATTCATTAAATATGTATTCAGCCATGCTGTACTCATTTGTAAGTGAGCCTGTTGGTGTAGGCTATGCTACCATACAGCTCCAGAGCAAGATTCCTTAACATTACCAAGCTAGCACAATTGGAAGTTGTGGGAAGTTGTGTTTATAGTTTCACATTGGTTGTGGGAACTAAGCCACACGTTTCCTGACCGGTAAAACTGAAAGGTGTTAGATTTTAACTTCTGAGAACAGAAGTGGAAATTTCTCCTGCTCTGTGAATGTTTACATTAAGGTTACAGGAGACTCTGATAACACTGTTAGCACTGTTTTAATAACACTGTTAGCACTGTTTTAATAACACTGTTTTAATAACACTGTTAGCACTGTTTTAATAACACTGTTAACACTGCTTTAATAACACTGTTAGCACTGCTTTAATAACACTGTTTTAATAACACTGTTAGCACTGCTTTAATAACACTGTTAACACTGCTTTAATAACACTGTTAGCACTGCTTTAATAACACTGTTAGCACTGCTTTAATAACACTGTTAGCACTGTTTTAATAACACTGTTAGCACTGTTTTAATAACACTGTTAGCACTGTTTTAATAACACTGTTAGCACTGTTTTAATAACACTGTTAGCACTGTTTTAATAACACTGTTAGCACTGTTTTAATAACACTGTTAGCACTGTTTTAATAACACTGTTAGCACTGTTTTAATAACACTGTTAGCACTGTTTTAATAACACTGTTAGCACTGTTTTAATAACACTGTTAGCACTGTTTTAATAACACTGTTAGCACTGTTTTAATAACACTGTTAGCACTGTTTTAATAACACTGTTAGCACTGTTTTAATAAATAACACTGTTAGCACTGTTTTAATAACACTGTTAGCACTGTTTTAATAACACTGTTAGCACTGTTTTAATAACACTGTTAGCACTGTTTTAATAACACTGTTAGCACTGTTTTAATAACACTGTTAGCACTGTTTTAATAACACTGTTAGCACTGTTTTAATAACACTGTTAGCACTGTTTTAATAACACTGTTAGCACTGTTTTAATAACACTGTTAGCACTGTTTTAATAACACTGTTAGCACTGTTTTAATAACACTGTTAGCTTATTTTGGATTTCACTTTTTTGAACTCCAAGAACAGATAGGACACATGGAAATGAATTTCCTTTTTAACCAGGAATAAATATTTCTGCACTGAAATTCCCACAGAAGAATGTTGTTTCTTAAGGTTCTCTGAACTATTTGAGAACATTCCCCATGTCAAACAAGTTGGAGAACGTTCCTAGAACATTACCATAATTTAAATGAAATGTAACTGTGTTTGAACTTTTTGTAAATGCTCTGTTAAATTTACAAAACACCAAGAACATAAATGTTTTCTGTCAAGTTCCTTAAAATGTGCTGAGAATGTTCCAAAGCCAAGCAACTACCTTGCACCATTCCCAGAAAGGTGTGGGAAGCTTGTATGCAAAATAACCACAAAACAACCACACTCTCACAAAGCTCTAAGATACAAATGGTTCTCAGAGCGTTATGTGCAAGTTGAGTAGACTCTCGTTGGATACCGTCCCAATTAAAAAACAATGTGTAAGGGCAACACTGTCAAAATGTATGACAAATCAGGACATTGTTTTCAAAGGATGAGGATCCACTGTTCAAATCAGATCTAATTGTATTGGTCACATACACATATTTAGCAGATGTTAATGTGAGTGTAGCGAAAGGCTTGTGCTCCTAGCTCCAACAAGGCAGTAGTATCTACAATTCACAACAATACAAACAAATCTAAAAATAAAGTAATGGAATTAAGAAATATATAAATATTAGGACGAGCAATGTCGGAGTGGCATTGACTAAAAGTACAGTAAAATAGAATACAGTATATACGTACATATGAAATGAGTAAAGCTGTATGTAAACATTAAAGTGACCAGTGATTCCATATCTATGTACATAGGGAAACCGCCTCTAATGTGCAGGGTTGAGTAACCAGATGGTAGCCGGCTAGTGATGGCTGTTTAACAGTCTGATGGCTTTGAGATAGAAGCTGTTTTTCAGTCTCTCGATCCCAGCTTTGAGGCACCTGTACTGACCTCGCCTTCTGGATGGTAGCGAGGTGAACAGGTCGTGCCTCCGGTGGTTGATGTCCTTTTTGGCCTCCCTGTGACATCGGTGCTGTAGGTGTCCTAGAGGGCAGGCAGTGTACCCCCAGTGATGCGTTGGGCCGACCGCACCACCCTCTGGAGAGACCTGCGGTTGCAGGGTGGTGCAGTTGCCATACGAGGCAGTGATACAGTCCGTTCCAGAGGTTAATATGTTGCTTGGCAACAGAAAGGTCACCAGTTCAAAATCTTCATAACCCATGTTTCTTGCTAATTCAAGAACAACTATCAAAAGTCTTAGGTCAGGTCCCAATGGAAGATGAAAAGGAGGGACAGTTTCACCTACTCAGCATTACTTCAGGTAAACAGCATACAATGGCTTGCTCCCAAAATAAAGCATTAAAGCTGTAACTTTTTGGGTGACCCGACCAAATTCACATATAAATGGGTGTTATAGATCTGCCAGTCTTATTGAAAGCAAGTCAAAGAAGTGGTAGATCTGTTCCATGTGCGCTATTTCTATGCTTCCAGCTCTTGAGTTTTGTCTTTGCCCGGTCTTTTACTGTAAGTCTTTTTAAAAGTTTTTTATTATTATATTATATATATTTTACCCTTTTTTGTTTTTTTACACCAGCGTCAAACAACTGAAAATATAATATTGTTGGTTATGGAAAATATATTTCACAGCGGTTTAGATAGTACACTGATTCTCTACAATATACTTGCTTGTTTTGTCACATAAACTGAAATTAGGCTAACTATTTGAATTTTGGAAACCAGGAAATGGACGGAGCGATTTCTGCATAGTGCATCTTTTAAGAAATCATTGGCTTTCATGTTATAAAATTCCTCTTTAATCTTATAGAAGCACACATAAAGAACTTGCTCTAACGGAGGTTTAAACCTATTACAACCACAGGACCATGACTCATCTTTTAGAATGTTAGCCTAACTCACCATGAACTTAGTGGTTCTGCTCAAGGGAAGCGAACGGACGACTACAGCACTGCTGACTACAGTATTACACATCTTGATGAACACCACACCAATATCACAATGTCATTTGCTGTGGTGTATGGTATCTGTGTCAGGAGTACGTGAAAGGACAAGCTGCAAGACATGGGAGCTGATGTGTAAGTACGGCCAGAGAGACTAAGGGAAAGTAGGTTAAGCAGCCCTATAGGGCAGGAAGACATAAGGGCTCACTTCACCTGGAACAGAGGTTAATATCATATCTATGTATCATAGGACTCCACTAGGAGGCGTGATGGACACAGAGGAACGTGGCATTTAAAGCTGACCGCAGTAGGATTAGCCATTGTGTCAGTTCAAAGGACATGTCATGTCTATTACTAAAATAAACACATGAACACAGGGGATTATGGTCAATGTCATCACCCCTTCACCTCGGGCTTGTCCTCCGCAAATAATACATTTTACTGTACAGATTTTAGTTGAAAGATGATCTGACCCTGGGATAGCCTCGTCCCAGATCTGTTTGTGCTGCCTTGCCAACTGACCATAGGAGTTGGCAAAAAAGCACAAACGGATCTGGGGCCAGGATAACTTTGGGACTCTCTTATGACATTATTAATTTGTGCGAGGAGCTGAAATTAGGCAATGGGTAGAACATGTCGGGACATTGTGACCATTCCACGTCACATCTGATGATGACAGAGCCGTACCCCATTTCAATTCTTCACTCTGAATCTTTCAACAACAGAAAAGCAAAGACATGAGACGTCAACAGCTGTATGAGTCGCTGCTATGTTCGAGTGACGTTAAAAGCAGAGCCAAAAATATGCTGATGTGGTTTAGCTTGTGAATTAAGTAGCAGCGAGGAAGCACAGCTTTGGGTTGAAATATATATGACAAACATAAAAAAAGAGGATAGCGGCAACGGGACATTTCATGCTTTTCTACAGATGTAAATCAGCATTGTTCTTGGTGGCGTGAAATCCACCCTACATCCCAGGTCCCACAGTTCTGTCCTCTGAACTTCACGTGAACCTGTCGGTTGTCCGTTTTAAAAAACACTCCACAAATCTGGCTTTACACACACTAAATCCAACTCAAAAAAAAAAAAAAGATTATAGTGCAAAGTAGCTCCGCCACTTCTCAATCTAAACAAGCGGGAGAAACTGTAAATAAGAAGATGTGGATTTGGAAGGGGACCAGGATCTGCAGCTGTTGTAGGAAGCTGCCAGGGAGGTCAGAGTGCTGTGGTGTTAATGACACCTGCTGCTGGGGTTCTGGACAGGATGTACTGAGCGCCACGTCACAGTGCTTTCACACCATCCCCCGGGCCTGGGCAGGGGCTTAAGACACCACCTCTGTGTTTAGCCAAGGCGCACCAGGGGGGGAGGGATTTGAAGAGGGGCTCCGTGTGTTGGATGTGGAGCTGGGACTGGAACGGCAGTCTGAGTGGGCTGGGAGCCAGAGGCAGCTCACGGAGTGCCACGTAACAAATGTGACGCCACCACCCCACTCTGCAGGGCTGAGCTCGCTGCGCATGGCTGCCTCTGACTCTGGCTTGGGCTCTGCCAGGCAGATTTATCCCTGTTGTGATGGGACCACCTTCCAGCAGGGCAAAAGGGCATTTGAGTCTCCTTCTGACTGTGTGCTGCTGATGGGTCTCTGACCCAGGGCGTACGCATACCCAGTACCTGGCTCTGGGACAAACAAGTATGTCATGCTAACTCTCTAACTCACTTCCCAGCCTCATGGGCACAGTCAAACACCACCATGCAAACCACATGTCCGTTGGAGTTTTCTGTGTATGCCATGCTATTTTCTGTGTCTCTGTTAGGTTCAGGCTAATACCTTAGGCAGAATGGCAAACATGAAAAGAGCCTTTAATGACATTTCAACACACACCATTTGTGAATTCTACACTCTTTCATATATGGACTCACTTTACTGCCTGGTTTAGACTAGCTGGGAAATGCATTGTGTCTGCTAAAGAAAACCTTTGGAGGGTTCACTGGCCGGTGTTGGAGAACATCACTATTATCTCATAATTAAACAAACATGTGCCTCTCCCTAATATGCCTCCAGTTAAAATGTCCTCTTTTCAAAAGCACAAGTTCAATTACGGGCCCAGCAAGGGGTCCCTGAGTGCCACAAATCCATTATGCTGTGAGCCAAGGAATTCCAACTTTGTCTATTTTGTCTATAATCCCGTTTAGCTTGAAATAAGTGGTTTAGCACTTCCCGGTAGGAGGCATAAGGGATATTTCTCCCCCTTTTTTCTTTTTGTATTTCAACTTTATGAGGAAGGCAGGTGAAGAAAATATCCTTGGAGATGAAGTGCAAAAATGAACCATTACAGAAAGTATTGGTGCTTTGAATGCCTTTTTTCTCAACACTCGGGGTGGAAACGAGCAGAAAGAAAGTTTGATCCAAAAATGGTTATTGAGAGCTGCCACTGAATTGTAAGAGAGGTGCTCTGCCACTGAATTGTAAGAGAGATGCTCTGCCACTGAATTGTAAGAGAGGTGCTCTGCCACTGAATTGTAAGAGAGATGCTCTGCCACTGAATTGTAAGAGAGATGCTCTGCCACTGAATTGTAAGAGAGATGCTCTGCCACTGAATTGTAAGAGAGATGCTCTGCCACTGAATTGTAAGAGAGATGCTCTGCCACTGAATTGTAAGAGAGATGCTCTGCCACTGAATTGTAAGAGAGATGCTCTGCCACTGAATTGTAAGAGAGATGCTCTGCCACTGAATTGTAAGAGAGGTGCTCTGCCACTGAATTGTAAGAGAGGTGCTCTGCCACTGAATTGTAAGAGAGATGCTCTGCCACTGAATTGTAAGAGAGATGCTCTGCCACTGAATTGTAAGAGAGGTGCTCTGCCACTGAATTGTAAGAGAGATGCTCTGCCACTGAATTGTAAGAGAGATGCTCTGCCACTGAATTGTAAGAGAGATGCTCTGCCACTGAATTGTAAGAGAGGTGCTCTGCCACTGAATTGTAAGAGAGATGCTCTGCCACTGAATTGTAAGAGAGGTGCTCTGCCACTGAATTGTAAGAGAGGTGCTCTGCCACTGAATTGTAAGAGAGATGCTCTGCCACTGAATTGTAAGAGAGATGCTCTGCCACTGAATTGTAAGAGAGGTGCTCTGCCACTGAATTGTAAGAGAGATGCTCTGCCACTGAATTGTAAGAGAGATGCTCTGCCACTGAATTGTAAGAGAGATGCTCTGCCACTGAATTGTAAGAGAGGTGCTCTGCCACTGAATTGTAAGAGAGATGCTCTGCCACTGAATTGTAAGAGAGATGCTCTGCCACTGAATTGTAAGAGAGGTGCTCTGCCACTGAATTGTAAGAGAGGTGCTCTGCCACTGAATTGTAAGAGAGATGCTCTGCCACTGAATTGTAAGAGAGATGCTCTGCCACTGAATTGTAAGAGAGATGCTCTGCCACTGAATTGTAAGAGAGATGCCCTGCCACTGAATTGTAAGAGGGATGCTCTGCCACTGAATTGTAAGAGAGATGCTCTGCCACTGAATTGTAAGAGAGATGCTCTGCCACTGAATTGTAAGAGAGGTGCTCTGCCACTGAATTGTAAGAGAGGGGCTCTGCCACTGAATTGTAAGAGAGGTGCTCTGCCACTGAATTGTAAGAGAGGGGCTCTGCCACTGAATTGTAAGAGAGGTGCTCTGCCACTGAATTGTAAGAGAGGGGCTCTGCCACTGAATTGTAAGAGAGATGCTCTGCCACTGAATTGTAAGAGAGATGCTCTGCCACTGAATTGTAAGAGAGGTGCTCTGCCACTGAATTGTAAGAGAGGTGCTCTGCCACTGAATTGTAAGAGAAGGGCTCTGCCACTGATTAGGCTTGAGAACTAGAATTGGCAGCGTTCCAAAAAAACCAACATGTTTGTGGCAAACCGGTTTTCAATACCAAAGCCTATATGTTCACTTGCTTAGACCTGGCTGTTCACTTTGTGCCCGTTTCCTGAAAACGGATATATTCACACCCTCCACTGGCTAACATGATAACCAGCTTCATGCTGGCCTGTCTTGTACCGTAGCATATTCTGTGTTCTCTCTCCTTATCTGCAGAGTTTGTTCAGTAAGTAAGCAGTGAATCCTGGTGAGTAAAACATGCTGATTGTTTGCAGGAATGACAAGATAAGAGTCTCTGTGTATTACTTCCCAAAAATGTGTGATGGATAACTAACGTCTGGCCAAGGTTTCCTAGATGGTTTAGAAAACTCATCTCTCTGGGAAACCAAATAGTGCCTTAGATAAGCTTCTGGTTCGTGGGGAAATTGGGAAGGAGCATGAGGATGTACAATGGACATTTTCCATTTTATGATCTTGTCCTCAATATTAGTCAAATAAACCTGTTGATCCGTTTGTCAGAAGAGCGACCAAGTAAAGACACACATTAAATTCAACTGAACCGTTGACCAATTAAACAAACATCCAAAGATCTACCCGTCACACACACACTATAACAAGTTGTTAAAATAAGGCATAGGTTGTGCCACAACCTTGACAGTGTTCACCTCTAACGACCACAGAGCGTGACCAGGACTCATGTGACCCCTGTGGGCCACACGGTTCGAGGGGTCACGGGGTCAAACCTTCAGTGGGTCAGCCACAGCAGTGGCCTGTATCAAAGCATGTAACCTGGGTAAACCCTCACAGCGTGGACACAACCCACAGAGTCAGCTGGTCCTGCTATGGAAGTTATGGAACCCCCTCAGTCAAGAGACAGTCATGGAGAAACCCACAGGAGACTCTGGGAACGGGCCAGAGCTGAGGCAGGAATCTGGTTGAGATAAAAAAAAAATGATATTAATTGACTGTGAGAAATTTAAGATAAGGGAAATAAACACACGGGGGCTTCCGGGCAGAGTGGCAAAGGCCAAGAAGAGAGGAAGATGAGAGAGGATGGCGCACCATCACTTCGCATGAGAGGAAATTACTATCAAAGAGCATAGCTCATGGGACTGACAACATTAATCCACAACGGCTATCTGGGTGCTCACTGCTGTACTTTCAAAGCACTTTCTTTGCTTTCCAAACTGACATGGATTCGATGTTCAATGACAGCCTATATACAAAACCCAGGACTATAGCCTTGAAACTTAAATGCCTTGAGTTATGCCAGCCCGTGTTCTGTTGGTCAGCCTTTATTAACAATAATCACAATCAGCAGATGACCCCTTTCTTTATCTCTCTCTCTCTCTCTCTCTCTCTCTCTCTCTCTCTCTCTCTCTCTCTCTCTCTCTCTCTCTCTCTCTCTCTCTCTCTCTCTCTCTCTCTCCCTCTCTCTCTCGACGTTCCAATCATCCCTTCTGCTCATTCCGAGGAAAGCATACACACTCCTGTTGAAGCGGTTTCTGTCTCACCAAAGACGGGTGACCCTGGTGTGAGGGTCAGAGAGGTTCCCCTTCCCCCTTTGTCTTAATCAGAGCCCATTAATGTCCCTCATAAGTAGCAATCAGTAGTGGCGAAACTGAAGAGCCTCATTCAAAGTGTAAAAACGACACGTTTCCCTCTCCTCAACCTGAGGGAGCCTCCTAACTGAAGGAAATATAAAAAAGAGCGCCCCTTGGTAGGGAATGTGCTGCATTAGCAGGAACGTTACAGTCTCTCCCTGAAGTATGATTGGGGTGGTCTAACACCAACCTAAAGCCTTAGGAAACATAAACAGTCAATCAATGTGAGATCCTACAATTGTTAAGTTTGAGTGAATATCGTAACTTGAGATGATAGGGTGTCTGAAATGGAAACCAAACTTCACAACATATTCCAAAGTCCTGCTTGGCTGTGTGATAACTACATGATAATTTGGCTGAGACAAGATGCTGATTCAAGTTTGCTTTGCAGGAGGGACGGAGGAAAGACGGAGGAAAGAGGTCCTGGAGTTTGATGTTAATTCAGCACGATCCATGAAAACTGCATGGATTTGGGATTTCTAAAGAGCTTCATGCTGTACGTTCCCAGTCGCCTGTTGGTTGGCAACACTGTTTGAAAATGTAAAGAGCTCTGCTCTCTGCTTTGGTTTCTCACTCATTACCACGCCATTTGGCAGATCAGACCTCCTGCGTGCAGGCTTTAGACTGGGTTTAGAGGCAATGTAAGCCTCTTCACAGAACATGCATGAAATGAAGGAGGCAGACAGGAGATCCAAGCCAAGATCTGCTGTCAGAGCGCTGTCAGAAGCCAATCACTTTCACTTCTCTCAGAGAGGGGTCATTTCGCAGGGTGCCTTTCTCTGGATGTTGTTGTGATGTTTTGTCTTGATAAGGTCCACTGCATTTCTGTGACAAGGTAACATTAGTGCTCTTTGTATTGGCCGGAGAACACTTCAATAAAGACAAAGTGAGGACTTGCGGTTTGACAATGAATCGCTGACGCAGGTTCATAGGGAGCATTTAGAGAGTAATATTGTTTTTAAGGTCAAATACCACCCGATAATAAGCTATTTGACATTCACCCTGAATCTATTCATAATGGCTATTTCGGTCATAAATATGAGCGTGAATTATAGTGTCTACAAAAAAAGTCAAATATCACATTTAGTGTGTGTGCGTGTGTCGTGAGGAGGAGAGAGGCGGGGCAAAGCGAACGCCTCTTTTACTCAAACAGAATAATCAAATCTCATCACCAATTATACCAATTATACTGGTGACGATTACTAATCAATCACAATATTTTACTCACATTTTCGGACACTTAATCTGAACATTTCCAGGAGACATTTAGAACTGACTAAATCTTGCCCTTTCGTTTTTATTTTTAATTTTTTTATTTATTTACAGCTATCTAAAAAGCATTGAACAAAAAGCATTTGCTGAATACAAAATATTCATAGTTGTGGACTTGTTTCTGTGCCGAAGAAGTATTGAGTCACCGTCCTAGCCTACATGATGTGGCATACAGTATATATTAATGGAAAGGATGGTGACACTGAAGGACACAAGGAGACAAAGATGTTTTATGCCCTTGCAGGAAGCATTCTGTCCAAAAAAATGAAGCGAGAAAAAAAAAATCAGGCGAGAGAGAAAAAAAATTGTGTGGGAATATTCTAGGAGGCATGACTGACTCCTTCCTTTTGGTCTCCCGACCTTCCCTTGTCTCTCCCTGTAGCCTTGGATTCCAACCAGAGCATGATAGCTCAATTCTGGCTCCACACAGCAGCATTTTGAGGGGGAGAGAGGAGACATTCCCAGCTGTGTTAGCACAGGAGGTTGGCACCTCAGGTGGTTGGTTCCCGTTTTGTTCTTCTGTCATATTATGGTATCACAGTTTCAGTGTTTGGGAAACAGTGTTTTTGATGCACTGGAGTTGATGATGAATCTGGGAAAGAGTAGTTTATCTGCAATATTCTTATATAATATATTATTTATTGTGAATGGTGAATCTCAATGGTGGTTGCTTGGGTTAGAACATACAAAGGACGACTCACTTGCTCTATGCAAATATTTTTCTGTGGAGTAAAATGTCAAATAAATCAGCAAATATGAAACACCAGCCCACAATTCATTATATGGTTGTCGTCGACTTCCGATCTGTTTTTTGTTGATTCCTTTGTGGTGCGTAGACATCTTGTTGCATACAAAACAAACCTTTGATCACTCAGAACGAGAGGGAATTTCATCAAAGTGGGTCTTAATTCTGCTCAAGTGGCATTGTTTTGAGAATGATTTTCCACAATTTGTATTCATGTTTACAGGCAAATTGTCCAATGTGGCTTCGCTACGCCGCTGTGATAATCGTTCCAGTGTGTCACAATGGTGCAATTCAAATTTAGTCTGAGCCGAGACAGTTAATCACAAATGACAAACTTAATGTTTCAGGATAAGAACTCTGTGGTTCAGCAATAAAACGAGAGCTGTGGGGAAAATACTGCTGTAGAACATCATTCAATCACTCAATCTCTCATGTCTGCACAAGCTAATTCAGCAAAATACATGTGTCTAATCACAAGGACCTGGTTTGGAGTGAGATAAATGACCTAAGAGCTAACTCACTGGTCATAATAATTGGTCTTACAGTGCATTCGGAAAGTATTCAGACCCTTTGACTTTTTCCACATTTTGTTACGTTACAGCCTTACTCTAAAATTGATTGAATTTTATTTTTCCTCATCAATTTACACACAATACCACATAATGACAAATCAAAAACAGGTTTTTAGAAATGTTTGCAAATGTATTAAAAATAAAAAAACAGAAACATGACATTTACATAAGTATTCAGACACTTTACTCAGTATTTTGTTGAAGCACCTTTGGCAGCGATTACATTCTCGAGTCTTCTTGGGCATGATGCTACAAGCTTGGCACCCCTGTATTTGGGGAGTTTCTACAATTGTTCTCTGTAGATCCTCTCAAGCTCCCTTCCTCTCTGTCAGATTGGACAGGGAGCATTGCTGCAAAGCTATTTTCAGGTCTCTCCAGATATGTTAGATCGGCTTCAAGTCCGGACTCTGGCTGGGCCACTCAAGGACATTCGTTGACTTGTCCTGAAGACACTCCTAAGTTGTCTTGGCTGTGTGCTTAGGGTTGTTATCCTGTTGGAAGGTGGACCTTCTCCCCAGTCTGAGGTCCTGAGTGCTCTGGAGAAGGTCTTCATCAAAAATCTCTCTGTACTTTGCTGCATGTATCTTTCCCTTGATTCTGACCAGTCTGCCAGTTCCTGCCACTGAAAATATCCCCACAGCATGATGCCGCCACTGAAAACATCCCCGCAGCATGATGCTACCACCACCATGCTTCACTGTAGGGATGGTGCCAGGTTTCCTCCAGACGTGACGCTTGGCATTCAGGCCAAAGAGTTCAATCTTGGTTTCATCAGACCAGAGAATCTTGTTTCTCATGGTCTGAGAGTCTTTAGGTGCCTTTTGGCAAACTCCAAGTGGGCTTTCATGTGCCTTTTACTGAGGAGTGGCTTTCGTCTGGCCACTCTAACATAAGGGCCTTCTTGTTGGAGTGCGGCAGAGATGGTTGTCCTTCTGGAAGGTTCACCCATATCCACAGAGGAACTCTGGAGCTCTGCCAGAGTGACCATCAGGTTCTTGGTCACCTCCCTGACAAAGGCCCTTCTCCCCCGATTGCTCAGTTTGGCTAGGCAGCCAGCTCTAGGAAGAGTCTTGGTGGTTCCAAACTTCTTCCACTTAAGAATGATGGAGGCCATTCTGTTCTTGGGGACTTTCAATGCTGCAGACATTTTATTTGTTTAATGTTGCAGACATCTGTACCTCAATATGATCCTGTCTAAGAGCACTACGCACATTTTCTTCGACCTCATGGCTTGGTTTTTTTCTCTGACATGCACTTCCAACTGTGGGACCTTATATAGACAGGTGTGTTCCTTTCCAAATCATATCCAATCATTTGAATTTACCAAAGGTGGACTCCAATCAAGTTGTAGAAACATCTCAAGGATGATCAATGGAAACAGAACGCACCTGAGCTCAATTTCGAGTCTTATATCAAAGGGTCTGAATAGTTATTTAAATACAAATTTTATGTTTTTTAATATGTAAATGTGGATACATTTCAGCATACGTGTTTCCGCTTTGTCAATATGGGGTATTGTGTGTAGATTCATGAGGGGAAATAAGCCCAGTCAAAACTGTTCGCTGCTCTGGCCCCCCAATGGTGGAACAAACTCCCTCACGACGCCAGGACAGCGGAGTCAATCACCACCTTCCGGAGACACCTGAAACCCCACCTCTTTAAGGAATACCTAGGATAGGATAAGTAATCCTTCTCACCCCCCCCCCTTTAAGATTTAGATGCACTATTGTAAAGTGACTGTTCCACTGGATGTCATAAGGTGAATGCACCAATTTGTAAGTCGCTCTGGATAAGAGCGTCTGCTAAATGACTTAAATGTAAATGTAAAATTGAATCCATTGTAAAATAAGGCTGTAACGTAACAAAATGTGGAAAAGGTCAAGGGGTCTGAATACTTCCAAATGCACTGTATATGGTCACTGTGATTTATTGTCACTGTAACTGACTGTGACTGTAATGAAATGGTATGTATGAGCAAGAGCAGTGTGACAATGACAGATGGGAATTGCCTGAGACAGGGTCTAGGACAGGGCTGGAACCAGAGGCTGGGTGGGGACTCTGCGAGGCCTCCAAGGCATGCACCTACCTGATTGGCGACTAAAATGTTGCGTTGTTGTCCTTTTATTTTTACTCGCTATAACATTCATATCAAAAACAATCTACTATACGGGTATTTAATATACTGTAAGAGCGAGAGGAAGTTAGTGGTTGATGCAATGCAGAATTTTCAAGGTCAGTGGAGGACCTGGATGTCCTGCATGAAATCAACAGAGAGAGAGAGGTTATGTGAACATTCCAGTGCATCTGCAACTCTGCATGTCCTAAAATACCCAAATAGACCAAGGGATGTCAGATGGAACATTGCCCTTTGAGAATGTTTCGTCCAGAGCCTGCCTCTTTCTCTTTCTCTCCATCCTTCTCTCTACAGTATGTATTTATTTTTGTCCCTCTCTCTCTCTCTCTCTCTCTCTCTCTCTCTCTCTCTCTCTCTCTCTCTCTCTCTCTCTCTCTCTCTCACTCTCTCTCTACCTCGCTCTTCTTCTCTCTACCTCGCTCTTCTTCTCTCTACCTCACACCCCTCTATCTCCTTCCTCCCTCACTTCTCTTTTCTTTCCCTCCTCATCTCCAGAAGCTTCGGCAGCAGGGTGATGTGGGTGGATAGTGGTCTGCTAGCTTTGGTTGCTGCGATCAGAGAGGGATCACAGCCCAGACACATAACCATAGCAGACAGCTAGCCAATCACTTCAGGTAGAAATGGGACCACTGCTCCGCTCTGGGTGAGCTCAGTATAGATTCTAACGATGTTATAGGACAACATACTGGAGAGCTCTCAAAAATACACCTTCCTATTTGCTGTGCCTTTTTTGGGTTCAGATGTAAAATAGCAGAAAAACGAGCAGTAGACCTATATTAGAGTATATTACTGACCACTCCATAATACAACATGTAGTGAAGGGATTTAAAAGTAAAACATTTGATCGAAGAGGATAACAGGAGGACCATCCAGGTCCTCTTCCTCCAAGACAGTCGTGAAGAGGCCACGACAACACCTTTTCCCCCTCAGGAGACTGAAAAGATTGTCAGAGGAAAGCCCATAAAATTGCCAGACTCCAGTCTCCCAGGTCATAGACTGTTTTCTCTGCTACCGCACGGCAAGCGGTACCGGAGCACCAAGACCAGGACCAAAAGGCTCCTACTCGCTGTTTCCTACCTATGCATTGTCACTTCACCCCTACCTACATGTACAAGTTACCTCAACTAACCTGTACCCCCGCACACTGACTCGGTACCGGTACCCCCTGTATATAACCTCATTACTAACCTGTACCCCCACACACTGACTCGGTACCGGTACCCCCTGTATATAGCCTCATTACTAACCTGTACCCCCACACACTGACTCGGTACCGGTACCCCCTGTATATAACCTCATTACTAACCTGTACCCCCACACACTGACTCGGTACCGGTACCCCCTGTATATAACCTCCACACTGACTCGGTACCGGTACCCCCTGTATATAACCTCCACACTGACTCGGTACCGGTACCCCCTGTATATAGACTCCACACTGACTCGGTACCGGTACCCCTGTATATAACCTCCACACTGACTCGGTACCGGTACCCCTGTATATAGACTCCACACTGACTCGGTACCGGTACCCCCTGTATATAGACTCCACACTGACTCGGTACCGGTACCCCCTGTATATAACCTCCACACTGACTCGGTACCGGTACCCCCTGTATATAGACTCCACACTGACTCGGTACCGGTACCCCCTGTATATAGACTCCACACTGACTCGGTACCGGTACCCCCTGTATATAGACTCCACACTGACTCGGTACCGGTACCCCCTGTATATAACCTCCACACTGACTCGGTACAGGTACCCCCTGTATATAGACTCCACACTGACTCGGTACCGGTACCCCCTGTATATAGACTCCACACTGACTCGGTACCGGTACCCCCTGTATATAGACTCCACACTGACTTGGTACCGGTACCCCCTGTATATAACCTCCACACTGACTCGGTACCGGTACCCCCTGTATATAGACTCCACACTGACTCGGTACCGGTACCCCCTGTATATAGACTCCACACTGACTTGGTACCGGTACCCCCTGTATATAACCTCCACACTGACTCGGCACCGGTACCCCTGTATATAGACTCCACACTGACTCGGTACCGGTACCCCTGTATATAGACTCCACACTGACTCGGTACCGGTACCCCTGTATATAGACTCCACACTGACTCGGTACCGGTACCCCTGTATATAGACTCCACACTGACTCGGTACCGGTACCCCCTGTATATAACCTCCACACTGACTCGGTACCGGTATCCCCTGTATATAACCTCCACACTGACTCGGTACCGGTACCCCCTGTATATAGACACCACACTGACTCGGTACCGGTACCCCCTGTATATAGACTCCACACTGACTCGGTACCGGTACCCCCTGTATATAACCTCCAGACTGACTCGGTACCGGTACCCCCTGTATATAGACTCCACACTGACTCGGTACCGGTACCCCCTGTATATAGACTCCACACTGACTCTGTACCGGTACCCCCTGTATATAGACTCCACACTGACTCGGTACCGGTACCCCCTGTATATAGACTCCACACTGACTCGGTACCGGTACCCCCGGTATATAACCTCCACACTGACTCGGTACCGGTACCCCCTGTATATAGACTCCACACTGACTCGGTACCGGTACCCCCGGTATATAACCTCCACACTGACTCGGTACCGGTACCCCCTGTATATAACCTCCACACTGACTCGGGACCGGTACCCCCTGTATATAACCTCCACATTGACTCGGTACCGGTACCCACTGTATATAACCTCCACACTGACTCGGTACCGGTACCCCCTGTATATAACCTCCACACTGACACGGTACCGGTACCCCCTGTATATAGACTCCACACTGACTCAGTACCGGTACCCCCGGTATATAACCTCCACACTGACTCGGTACCGGTACCCCTGTATATAGACTCCACACTGACTCAGTACCGGTACCCCCGGTATATAACCTCCACACTGACTCGGTACCGGTACCCCCTGTATATAGACTCCACACTGACTCGGTACCGGTACCCCTGTATATAGACTCCACACTGACTCGGTACCGGTACCCCTGTATATAGACTCCACACTGACTCGGTACCGGTACCCCTGTATATAGACTCCACACTGACTCGGTACCGGTACCCCTGTATATAGACTCCACACTGACTCGGTACCGGTACCCCCTGTATATAGACTCCACACTGACTCGGTACCGGTACCCCTGTATATAACCTCCACACTGACTCGGTACCGGTACCCCTGTATATAGACTCCACACTGACTCGGTACCGGTACCCCTGTATATAGACTCCACACTGACTTGGTACCGGTACCCCTGTATATAGCCTCCACACTGACTCGGTACCGGTACCCCCTGTATATAGACTCCACACTGACTCGGTACCGGTACCCCCTGTATATAACCTCCACACTGACTCGGTACCGGTACCCCTGTATATAACCTCCACAATGACTCGGTACCGGTACCCCCTGTATATAGACTCCACACTGACTCGGTACCGGTAACCCCTGTATATAGACTCCACACTGACTCGGTACCGGTACCCCCTGTATATAGACTCCACACTGACTCGGTACCGGTACCCCCTGTATATAGACTCCACACTGACTCGGTACCGGTACCCCCTGTATATAGACTCCACACTGACTCGGTACCGGTACCCTCTGTATATAACCTCCACACTGACTCGGTACCGGTACCCCTGTATATAGACTCCACACTGACTCGGTACCGGTACCCCTGTATATAGACTCCACACTGACTCGGTACCGGTACCCCCTGTATATAACCTCCACACTGATTCGGTACCGGTACCCCCTGTATATAGACTCCACACTGACTCGGTACCGGTACCCCCTGTATATAGACTCCACACTGACTCGGTACCGGTACCCCCTGTATATAGACTCCACACTGACTCGGTACCGGTACCCCCTGTATATAGACTCCACACTGACTCGGTACCGGTACCCCCTGTATATAACCTCCACACTGACTCTGTACCGGTACCCCCTGTATATAGACTCCACACTGACTCGGTACCGGTACCCCCTGTATATAGACTCCACACTGACTCGGTACCGGTACCCCCTGTATATAACCTCCACACTGACTCGGTACCGGTACCCCCTGTATATAGACTCCACACTGACTCGGTACCGGTACCCCCTGTATATAACCTCCACACTGACTCGGTACCGGTACCCCCTGTATATAACCTCCACACTGACTCGGTACCGGTACCCCCTGTATATAACCTCCACACTGACTCGGTACCGGTACCCCCTGTATATAGACTCCACACTGACTCGGTACCGGTACCCCCTGTATATAACCTCCACACTGACTCGGTACCGGTACCCCCTGTATATAACCTCCACACTGACTCGGTACCGGTACCCCCTGTATATAACCTCGTTATTGTTACGTTATTGTGCTACTTTTGATCTTTTTTTTCTCTCTTTTTTTACTGTTGTTTATTTGGTAAATATTTTCTTGACTCTTCTTGAAATGCACTGTTGGTTAAGGGCTTGTAAGTAAGCATTTCACGGTGAGGTCTACACCTGTTGTATTCGGCCCATGTGACAAATGAAGTCTGATTTGATGTGATTTGAGATAACACATTGTGGTTAATAATGCAGTATTATCTGGCTGCATTGGGCACATCACAGTGACTACAGTGCCATCCTCATTTCTACTCCAAAATGAGCTGGTTCTGGTTGAGGACTTCACATGTCTCTTTATTGTCTCTTCACTAGAAAAATATGAATTGCTTTGAGTTCCAAAACAGTAGTTTGCGACAGCGCAATCACAGTTAGATTAATATCAATTAACCTGAGGGTGCTTGCAAAGCATACAAATCATGTTATTCATCAGCAGTCAAAACAAACCACTGAGTGTTCTCATAAAACACTAATTAAAATGGGGAACAGGTAAAAAGTAAAGTAAAAAATAATATAATATAAATTCTTTGTTCTGAATCTCTGGTGCATGGAATTAATCTCACTGAAAATCTGAATTCTAAGACACTCCACAGACGAAGGCATGAGCTCCATATTTTTTGGACTACTGTAATTGTGACCAGGGTTATTTCCAGCCCAGCGTATAAATCAAACATGCTCAGTGAAAGCCTTAAAGATCATGAAACAGACAGCCTCAACAACCACAGAATCTATATTGAACCTAAAGCATGACAGTTCCCTGGATCGGGTGTGTACGACACTTCCCACTCTTTCTGTAGCATGCAGGTCTGGGGGAAAGCGAACAGAGAATCAATGGAAGAAGTTTGGAATAGAAGATGGCGCCGACGGACATGGCAGCTCTGCTTCTAGCACCTAAACTACTTTTCAGTATACTTATTTTATTGGGTGTTATTTCTTACAATATCAGGCAAGAACTTTTTGGTGTTATTACATATACAGCAGGAAATAACTTTTGGATATGAAGGCAGCAGTAACGACCAGCATTACGACCAGAAATACGACTTTCCCAAATTGGATCCTTTGTTTGTACCCCCCAAGGCAATTGAACATATCCCAGAAGCTGCTCCAAGTCCCCGCCGGCTGAGAAGAGGTGTTCGGAGTGGACTTCTAGCACACCATTTACCGCTTCCTAGTATATTACTCGCTAATGTTCAGTCCCTTGACAATAAAGTAGACGAGTTCAGAGGAGAGGATCTCCTTCCAAAGAGACATCAGGGACTGGCTCTCTCTGGATATACGGTCCTTGTCCATACAGTCAGCTGGGTTCTCAGTGCATCATACAGACAGAAATAAAGAACTCTCCGGGAAGAAGAAAGGCGGTTGTGTGTTTCACAATTAACTACTCATGGTGTGATTGTGATGACGTAAAGGAAATTGGGGTCCTTTTGTTCACCCAACCTAGAATACCTCACAATTACATGCCGACCATATTACCTCCCAAGAGAGTTCTCTTTGGTTATAGTCACAGCCGTGTATATTCCCCGTCAAGCCGATACCATGACGGCCCTCAATGAACTACACTGGACTTTGTGTCACATCTGTCCTGCAACGCCCTCTACTGCTCATCCTGTGTCTCCTTGACCTGCTGCCATTCCCCCAGTACTCTCTCTCCCTCTCCCTCTCTATGTGTGTGTGATTGTGTTGGCGGAGACAAGTGTGCTGGAGCTAGAGCAGATCCCCACCAGCTGCAACCTGTTCCATAATCAAGACCTCTACAAATACTCAGCCCTGCCACTTCCACGTTGCCAGATTGTAATCTCTGCTCAGTCATTCTATGTTTCTAGCCGTTTGTTATTATTCAGATACTGTTATTCTGTTGTGCCTGTTTTCCTTGCCTGATGCTGTTTTCCTCTCCGCTACAGTTCTGCCCATCCTGACTCTGGTCCCTGTCTCCAGTCCCATGTCTTGCCATCCTGCTACTCTGTCCTGGATTCCCCACTCTACTACTCCCTTGGATTCTCCTCTGGATCTGCTTACCCTGTCACAACCCCTCTCGCTCCAGCCTCAGACTCTGTACCTGGTTTCCAGCAACCCACCCGAGCTTCCCCTGACCTGCACTCCATCTCCCCCTGTGTCTCAATAAATACCTTGGTTACTTCATCCCAGTCTCCTCGTTTGAGTCTACTCTTGGGTTCCCCTGTTTCAGTTCCACTTTGTGCAAACTGGAAACCACATATCCTGAGGCCGCATTTATTGTAGCTGGGGATTTTAACAAAGCAAGTTTGACGAAAACTCTACCAAATTTCTACCAATACATTGCCTGTAGAACTTACGTTTCAAAAACTCTTGTCCATTGTTACTTGGATGGCTACAAGGCTCTCCCCCGTCCTCCCTTCGGCAAATCAGATCACGGCTCCTCATCCCTTCCTATAGGTAGAAAATTAAACAGGAAGTACCTGTGCTAAGGTCTATTCAATTCTGGTCTGACCAATCGGAATCTATGCTTCAAGATTGAAAATAACATTGACTTATACACAGACACAGTGACTAAGTTCATCGGGGGATGTCATATAGGGGACGTTGTTCCCACTGTGACTATTAAAACCTACACAAACCAAAAACCGTGGATAGATGGCAGCATTCGAGCAAAACTGAAAGCGTGAACCACCGCATTTGACCACTGAAAAGTGACTGGGAATATGGTTGAATAGAAACAGTGTAGTTATTCCCTCCGTGAGGCAATACAACAGGCAAAATGTCAGTACAGAGACAAAGTGAAGTCGAAATTCAATGTCTCAGACACGAGACGTATATGGCAGAGTCTACAGACAATCACAGATTACAAAGGGAAAACCAGCCACGTCATGGACACCTACGTCTTGCTCCCGGACAAGCTAAACATATTCTTTGCCCGCTTTTAGGATAACACAGTGCCACCGCTGTGGCCTGCTCCCAAGGACTGTGGACTATTGTTCTCCGTGGCCAATGTGAGTAAGACATTTAAGCGTGTTAATCCTCGCAGGGCTGCCGGTCCAGACAGCATCCCTAGCCGCATCCTCAGAGCATGCGCAGACCAGCTGACTGGAATGTTTACGAACATATTCAATCTATCCCTAACCCAGTCTGCTGTCCCCACTTGCTTCAAAATGTCCACCATTGTTCCCGTACCCAAGAAAGCAAAGGTAACTTAACTAAATGACTATAAATTATATGATCCCTAGTGCTAGTTAAGGATAATATCAACTCCACCTTACTGGACACCCTAGACCTACTTCAATATGAATACCAAATAGAAATGCATACCCCAATAGATCCACAGACGATGCAATCGCCATAGCACTGCACACTCCCCTATCCCATCTGGACAAGAGGAATACCTATGTAAGGTATTGCTGTTCATTGACTATAGCTCAGCCTTCAAAACCATAGTACCCTCCAAGCTCATCATTAAGCTTGTGGCCCTGGGTCTACAACTGGGTCTTGGATTTCCTGATGGGCTGCCCCCAGGTGGTGAAGGTAGGAAACAACACCTCTTGGCTGATCCTCAACACTGGGGCCCCACAAGGGTGCGTGCCAAGCCCCCTCTTGCACTCCCTGTTCACCCATGACTGTGCGGCCACGCACGCCTCCAACTCAATCATCAAGTTTGCAGACGACACAACAGTAGTAGGCCTAATTACCAACATTGACGAGACAGGTAGGAGGTGAGGGTCCTGGCGGAGTGGTGCCAGGAAAATGGATCATGGACTTCGGAAGACAGCAGAGGGAGTATGCCCCCATCCACATCAATGTGACCCCAGTGGAGAAGGTGAGAAACTTCAAGTTCCTCGGCGCACTGACAATCCGAAATGGTCCACCCACAGAGACAGTGTGTTGAATAAGCCACACCAGAGCCTCTTCAACCTCAGGAGGCTGAATAAATTTGGCTTGCCCCCTAAGACTCTCACAAACCTTTACAGATGCCGAATCGAGAGCCTCCTGTTGGGCAGTATCACCACCTGGTATGGCAACTGCACCGCCCGCAACTGCAGGTCTCTCCAGAGGCTGGTGCAGTCTGCCCAACACATCTCCGGGAGCATACTGCCTGCCCTCCAGGACACCTACAGCACCCGATGTCGCAGGAAGGCCACCAAGATAATCAAGGATATCAACCATCCGAGCCACGGCCTGTTTACCCCGCTATCATCCAGAAGGTGAGGTCAGTACAGGTGCATCAAAGCTGGGACTGAAAGACTGAACAACAGCTTCTATCTCAAGGCCATCAAACTGTTAAATAGCCATCATTAGCCGGCTACCATCTGGTTACTCAACTCTGCACCTTACACCATTGCCTCAACCCTGCACCATCTGGTTACTCAACCCTCCAAGATCTGGTTACTCAACCCTGCACCTTACACCATTGCCTCAACCCTGCACCATCTGGTTACTCAACCCTGCACCTTACACCATTGCCTCAACCCTGCACCATCTGGTTACTCAACCCTCCAAGATCTGGTTACTCAACCCTGCACCTTACACCATTGCCTCAACCCTGCACCATCTGGTTACTCAACCCTGCACCATCTGGTTACTCAACTCTGCACCTTACAACATTGCCTCAACCCTGCAACATCTGGTTACTCAACTCTGCACCTTACACCATTGCCTCAACCCTGCACCATCTGGTTACTCAACCCTGCACCTTACACCATTGCCTCAACCCTGCACCATCTGGTTACTCAACCCTGCTGCTGCCCTATGTACATAGACATGGAATCGCTGGTCACTTTAATAATGTTCACACTAATTTCATATGTATATATTGTCTTCTACTATATTTTAGTCAATGCCACTGACATTGCTCGTCCTAATATTTATATATTCCTTAATTCTATTAATTTACTTTTAGATTTGTGTGTATTGTTGTGAATTGTTATATATTACTGCACTGTTGGAGCTAGGAACACAAGCCTTTCACTACACCCGCAACAACATATGCTAAACATGTGTATGTGACCAATAACATTTGATTTGAAATTGCTTGTGAGCAGACTGGTTCTAAATAAAGGAAAGAGAGGATAAGAAACGGAGAGAGAGAGAAATTGAGAAAGGGGCTGTAAGATATTTGGAGCGGCCAGCGAGCGGATCTTGGTTTTCAAAAAGATGTCATGTTCCTTTCTGCTACTTAGTGAGTGTGCTCTGTTTCTCTCTCTCTCTCTCTTCTGTTTTGCTCACTCCTGCAAAGGGGAGAGCCAGGGTCAGAGCCTTGGCTGTCTCTGACACGATGCGTGTCAGCTCCTCTTATCCCTGATGAGGGGTGGGCCAGAGAAAGAAAGATCTTGAGCTCCCAACTCCCGTCACTTTCCATCAATGCAGGTCCACCACTATAGCCAGTAGCTGTAGAGCTGGAGGACGGAACAGTAGAGACCTGTTCATTCAGCATCAGTGGAATTTCTACACATTATAGCGTTACTTGATATTAGCTTCTGCAGAATGAGGAAAAACACTGAAAACAAAGCCTTACTGTTGACCGTGTTCCCCATTTCAATAGATTGCACTGCGTCTACTCTTCGGAGGAAACTAATGTATCTGCTTCATTTCTAAATAGACGGAGAATTAGAAGGATGCATTTTACCTGAACAGTCTGTGTCTGGGTCTCCTCTCCCAGGCGAGGCCCAGTGGAGTGTATCTATCCACAGGTGGGTGAGGGCAGGGGACACTGGCTACCTCCACTATGCCCACTCGCCATTTAGAGCATCAGACATCTGTGGACCCCTAAGTATAAGACTCTGGAGGGTCTCACATGGCAAGAACATGTCACGTCTACATACAGGGAGCACAACTCACATGCACCTCGCACAGCCTTACATATACTCACACACACCTGGCCTCTCCCATGAAAGGAGACACACTGCCAACATTTTAGACAGAGCAACGCCAGAGGTCTGCCTGCCTCTTCTCAGACAGAGAGTCTGCAGCACCTGAGCCAGGCTGGTTACACTGGGCATGCTCAGTCCCTGCCAGAAACATAACTGATAACAGCAGTTTGAGGAGAGTACATCTACAGACAATATATGAGGTGGTTCTATATCTAAATAAAATAAAAATGGAAATAAAATAAAATGTTATTGGTCACATACATATATTGAGAAGATGTTAAAGCGGGTGTAGCGAAAGGCTTGTGTTCCTAGCTCCAATAGTGTAGTAGTATCTAACAAATCACAGCAATACACACACATCTAAAAGTAAAAGAATGGAATGAAGAAATCATTTCAGCCTCATGAGGGAGAAGAGGCACTACCGAGCCTTCTTCACGTCTGTACTGGTGTGAGCGGACCATGTTAAGTCCTCAGTGATGTAGACACAGAGGAACCTGAAGCTCTTGACACTCTCCACTGCGGCCCCGTCGATGTGGATGGGGGTGTGCACCCACCTCTGTTTCCTGTAGGCCACGATCAGTGCCTTGGTCTTGCTGACGTTGAGGGAGAGATTGTTGTCCTGGCAACACACTGCCAGGTATCTGACCTATAATCCAATCATCGCAGTTGGTGCTCAGGCTTACCATCAGCAAACTTGATAATGGAGTTGTGTGAGGCCACATAGTCGTGGGAGCACAGGGAGTACAGGAGGGAGCAAAGTACTGCCCCTGGGGGGGGGCCCGTGTTGTGGGTCAGCATGGTGGTGTTGCTGCCTACTCTTACCACCTGGCGTCGGCCCGTCAGGAATTCGAGAATCCAGATGCAGAGGAAAGTGTTCAATCCCAGGGTCCCGAACTTGGAGGGCACTATATGGTGTTGAATGCTGAGCTGTAGTAAATTAACAGCATCCTCACATACTGTAAGTATACCCCTTTTTTGTAGGTGGGAGAGAGCAGTGTGGAGTGCAATTGAGATTGCGTCGTCTGTGGATCTGTTGGGGCGGCATGCAAATTGAAGCAAACATGATGCAAGTGCTGCTCTGTTTTCTCCCCTGTTTGAGATGTTATGGCAGAATGTACTATTATGTGGGCACAGTCACAAACAGAGGAACTATGGGCCTTCACTCCCTTTATACAAAATCTAGACTGCACATCAAAAGGGAACTATTTTAATTTCAGTCATCATGAAATGTTTACCCAAAATCGCGGGGGAAAAACATTTAGTTCTATTCTCTCTTTTCTAATTTTTAAAGCTCCCGAGTAGACAACTCTTTGTCACACAGTTGTCGAAACATTTACTTTAATAGCCAACAAACAAAGCAATTTGCTTGATGGAAAAACGTTGCATACGCCAAGTCCTCAGGAAATACTTTTTTACTGCATATTGCTAATGAAGAAACATTCTGAGCTCATATTGAAAAGCAATGCTAACGTTGGCCAAGCTAGGTGTACTAATTGTATCTTACTTCAGTATCTGTTATCGGAAATGAGCCTATGAACCAGTTCCACGTACAACAATAGCTAATAAAACATTTTTTTCCACATAAAGATAAATCAGTTACACCACACATGTGAGCGTTGCCAGCCATGTTATATTTAGTAGGCTCAATACAGGCTAGCATGCTATTCTTCCATAAATGCTACAACACTACATGATGAATATCCACGTTTTAAAGGGGGGCTTGAATAAACACACTCTGACAGTGTAGAAAATGATTCCCATCCCGATTGACTACATGTCTTGGCTGTAGTCTAGGATTGGAGTAGAGTCTAATCCTGACCTGTTGAAAATAGTGCAGAATGTGATATCTCTAGTGTAAACATTAGGCCAGACTCCAATACACATGTACCAGTGTAACTATAGCTAGCTAGAGCAAACGGGACAGTCCTAATGTTTGTGGCAGGATATATCATAGTTTGTTTGTTTGTCAAAAAGACATTGACTCTTAGAAAAAAGAAAGTGGTATCTAGAACCTTTTAGGATTCTTCGGCTGTCCCCATAGGAGAACCCTTTGAATAATCATTTTTTTGGTTCCAGGTATAACCTTTTTGGGTTACATGTAGAACCCTTTCTACAGAGGGTTCTATATGGAACCCAAAAGGGTTATACCTGGAACCAAAAATGGTTCTACATGGAACCAAAAAAGGGTTCTCCTATGGGGACAGCCAAACCCTTTTAGAACCCTTTTTTCCAAGAGTGTACTAGATGTACAAAATGTCTAAGTCTGTATGGTAATTAAAAACAGCTGTTTAATTGTAGTGACGGGTGACTGGCTGGAGGAACACTGTTTTTATTTTTTTTAAATAAAGGGGGTAAGCAGCAACCAAGAGCATCCAAGAGCTCTACCAGGTTTCTCAATAAAACTCTCCCCAGAGAACTAGGAAGAAGAGGCTGCCAAGAGCTCAGAGACCCAGCCTCCAGCCTCCAGCCTCCCTCTCTCTCTCTCTCTCTCTCTCTCTCTCTCTCTCTGTTAACCCAACATGTGCTCATTCACTTACTCTCATCCTCTCTTTCTTTTTTCAATGCACACACACACACATACAATTGCCTCTCACACACGCACACCTCTTTGTTGCTTGGCTATGTCAGGAAAGGGAAATACTGAACACCAGCATATTTGATGCTGATGATATTTCATGCTGACGAGATGAAATCTATCATTCCAACAAGCACATTATATATAAAGAAAATGGAACACAATACTAAGCATATGATGATGATTTACGTTTATCATCAGTCTTGCGCTCAAACTGCTGCTTCAGCATATCTAAAGTATCTAAAATCCACATGCCTGCAATGTGTCTAACAATCATTGAAACCAATGACATTTTAAATATTAAGGAACTTTCTTTTAGCATGCCTAAACACAAATCCAAATGGTGGCCGTTTCAGGTTGATAGCAGCGAAATATTTGATGTGACCTCACTGAAAAGAGGGTAAAATAATATTCTGTCCTTTCAAAGAAAGGCATAGAAAAATGAATTATATTCATGTATTCTCAGTGCTAACAGTAGCTTGCATACAAAAATGGTCTGGGAAAAAATCATGTCATTTCCCAGGAAATAGCACATGCTAAATTAGGAGTGATGGACCTCTCGGTCTTCAGTTCAATAACATGCGTTTTTCTCCCCTGCATCTGTGTGACAGGGCTTCATAACTGACCAATCAGCGGCAAGCCGTTCGAGGTGTAAAAAGACATGGACAGCAGCCACTTAATGCTGGCAGAGACAAACGCACATTAGCATGTGAATAGCAGCTCCAACAAATTAGGCTGGAATAAAGCAGTGTTTTCGGAGGTGCCAAGACTCATACATGTGGAATGGAAGGGGTGCAACAACAACAACACTCCAATATAACGTGGTGAAATATGTAGGGATTTTCACATGGCTGATTACTGTGTACAGTGTACACCAGTGGTTTGTGTTCTTGGAGGGTGGGCCAGCTAAAACTGGGCTACACAGAAAGAGCGAGCCATTCACATTAGTCATGCACATTCTCTTTAAAAGTCACTTCTCGTATTTCTTAAAAAATATTTATTTCTTTCTCTCTGTCTCTCTCTCCTCATCACCCACTAGTAATAGCAATGTGTTGGCAGTTTCGTTGGCTGGTTTTATAGACAGAAAATGCTGCACTATGAATCTGTCAAGAAGAAACCACAACTAGAAAAGTTGACCAGTGGCCAGCCACTGGCATAGACTAGAGTGGACAATGATTTAGCAAGACAGAAATGGCAACAAATGAAACCTGCTGACTGGTCAGTCCGGCTTTTCAGAGTATACAGAGCTGATGGAGAGCGGGGACTGAATGTCAACGCTGAATGTGTAGAATCCGCACTATACAGTACATAGTGTGCCAATAGCACCTCTGCTGCAGGCATTTGAGTTTGGCTGGCAGGCAATGGCTGGAAAAGGTCCAGGTTCTAGTTTTGTCCAGGTTCCATTGACTCAGAGGAAATGACTGGAGACACACACACATGCACTCGCACACGCACACAATGCTGGCCTCGAGTAGCTGAGATTATTCCCATGTGACATTCCATGTTGTAACAAATGGACGCCGGTTATAGCCTGGTCATCCTCTATTAGTGGCACAATAAATACACACTGAAATCAAGGGATATTTTTTTAGCAGTTAGTATAAATCTTATTTAAACCTTTGGCTTAGCTACTCAGCAAAAAAGTTATGCACAGAGATCACATGCCAAAATATCCATGCCATAGATACCACAGTAGACATGAAAGTAGGGCTGGGCAATATGGCCTAAAAATAATATCTAGATTTGAAAAAAAATGTATGGTCGATTCACAATATAGTGTATATCTAGATGAAATAAGCTTTATTGTACATTTAAATGTTCTTTTTATTTTTTACATTTAACTAGACAAGTCAGTTAAGAACAAATTCTTATTTCCAACGATGGCCTACACCAGCCAAACCCAGACGATGATGGGTCAATTGTGCACCGCCCTATGAGACTCCCAATCACGCGCCGCCCTATGGGACTCCCAATCACAGCCCCTTGTGATACAGCCTGGATTTGAACTAGGGTGTCTGTAGTGACACCTCTAGCACCGAGATGCAGTGCCTTAGACCGCTGTGCCACTCGGTTATATACACTGCATGTCAAACAGTCAGCAATAATCTAATGAATTCAGGGCTTGTGAAGTTATACCTAGGCTAAATATAAGCCCTCCACAACCATAATTGTATTATTTTAACAAAATAGTTTAACCTGCTTTGTTGCAAAAATCACTGTTCTGGCTTTCAAGTCTATCTATGCAAATTCCCTTTTTGTTACAAGTTTAACCAGAACCATGCATAATGCACATTCACTTATAATGACTAACTTCTTGTAGCAGGCGTTATAGAATATGAACACAGGTCTCATGAACAATCTCTCAAACGTAAGCCCATGTGCTAGTGAGTAGCCAACTAATCTTGATATTTTATTTTAAAGTTGCTAGCTTACAAGGTCGAACAGTTGAATGGTTATGAACACACCCTTATGTCCGTCTCCAACTGTTTGAGCAGCATGTCAGCTTGTCCACTTTGTTCAGATGTTGAAATTGAGTGGCCTACCTTATTTCTCAGAATGAGAAAACGAGTTGCCAATTCCTTACACAATTGTGTTTTATGCTTATAGAACTCAGACTAGACAACTAGTATAACAGTCTTTGGCTAAAATGCTGTTAGAGGTACCGCAATGTCGTGCGTGACAAACTGAGCATTCATTTTCCAGAATCAATGTTCATTGATCCTCCTGTTTTAGTGGTGTCTGCTCTGTGTACAATTTGAGGAGTTGAGACATAAAAAGGGTATCATTAAAAAGATGAACTTCTCCTTTATTACAGTAAAATAATGCCTCAATGTATTTCAGTGTCAACATGACCGGTTCTGATGGACCAAACCTCAAATGCAAATAGCGAGTTGAAACCGCTTGTCAGAGAGGAAGAAGTGATCTCTCATCTTTGTTGTTGTGAGTGATGGGGGGAGGGGCTTGGTGTGTGTGTGAAAATGGGAAGGTGCACACGGCACAGAAGGAGCGAAAGAGACGAGACCAAAAAGACAACATGAGAACAAGTGGACATAAATACTCAGAAAAAAACGTTTCTGTATTTTTTGACTGATTCTTGCAATACAAGCATTTGGAATATGGCGCAAAAACATCCTAATGCATCTAAATAATTTGATATATATCATCCTACATGGAAGGTGAATCCGGGTGAAAGCTATGATCTAGCCTGGCAAATGCGAGTCACAAACGGTCGAGGCATAAGCTCAAAACTTTTAAAGAAAGAACCACTGTACATCGCACAGTTCGGGCTTGATCTGATTTATCTCTAGAGAAACTGGGCATTGCGCTCACAGAAAAAAAAAACGAACGAAATGGAATTCAAATAATTGAACAGACGTCGGTCGGTCAATTGGTTGTTTAAAACTGAAACCGCACACAGAACACATAATGAAACAATGGGAGATTTACAGTGGATATAAAACGTTAATGTAATTGACTGAAAGCCACAATCAGATAAGGAACCCATTTCATGATCCGATAACGTTCTCGAAATGTCAACCTACTTCAGCTGAGAGTATACAGGAAAATGTCAAATACCATGTTAACATGTTATCTAGAGATGAGGTGAGAGAGAATGAGTGATTTACAGTGTCCATATTATGACAGCCTCATCCTCAAAAGGAGTTGGTGTCAGTCTCATCAGTTTGAGGCAGAGGCTGTCCTAATATGGACACCGTAATAGTTAGATGTTAAACAGTGAAACACAGTGGCAGACTGAGCTTTAACACCTTAAATAATGCCTTATTTCTCTCCAATCTCCAAGCCTCACTTCCTAAACGTTGTATCCCTCCACAACGGCCTGTTCTCACACTTCGTAAGCCTTGTATCCCTCCACAACGGTCTGTTCTCACACTTCCTAAGCCTTGTATCCCTCCACAACGGTCTGTTCTCACACTTCCTAAAAGTTTTATTTAGGGTTGCATGTTTTGGGGAATATTCAGAGGTGGAAACGTTCCGTGGGAATCCAGGGGGATATATGGGAATTAACGGGAATATATGGGAATTAACAGAAATATATGCAAATTAATATTAATACCATTTAAATGTAGATGATTTTTGAATTGGATATATTTACCATTTCATATGGAGACAGAAACCTTTTACCTTATCATTGTAAGGGATTTCCTCCTCTTCTTCCGAAGAGGAGAGGCGAGAAGGATCGGAGGACCAATATGCAGCGTGGTTAAAGTTCATGGTTCTTTAATCAGAGAAACTATACATGAACAGAATACAAAACAAGAAACGTGAAAACCTGAAAACAGTCCCATGTGGCACAAACACTGACACAGGAGACAACCACCCACAAAATACCCAAAGAATATGGCTGCCTAAATATGGTTCCCAATCAGAGACAATGATAAACACCTGCCTCTGATTGAGAACCACTCTAGGCAACCATAGACTTACCTAGACAACTACACTGAACACAACCCCATAAATTTTAATAATCCCCTAGACAAGACGAAACACAATAAATCACCCATGTCACCCTGGCCTAACCAAAATAATAAAGAAAACACAGATAACTAAGACCAGGGCTTAGTTAAAGGTGCGGACTCCCGGCCGCACACCTAAACCCATAGGGGAGGGTCTGGGTGGGCGTCTATCCACGGTGGCGGCTCTGGCGCGGGACGTGGACCCCACTCCAACATAGTCTTAGTCCGCTTTCTTAGTGTCCTTTGAGCGGCGACCCTCGCCACCGACCTTGGCCTAAGAACCCTAACAGAGGGCCCCACTGGACTGAGGGTCAGCTCGGGACTGAGGGGTAGCTCAGGACTGAGGTAGCTCAGGCTGGTTGACGGCTCTGGCGGCTTCTGGCTGAATGGCGGCACTGGCGGCTTCTGGCTGAATGGCGGCACTGGCGGCTTCTGGCTGAATGGCGGCACTGGCGGATCCTGGCTGAATGGCGGCTCTGGAGGATCCTGGCTGACAGGCGGGAGACTCTGGCGGCTCTGGGCAGGCGGGAGACTCTGGCGGCTCTGGGCAGGCGGGAGACTCTGGCGGCTCTGGGCAGGCGGGGGAGACTCTGGGCAGGCGGGAGACTCTCTGGGCAGGCGGGAGACTCTGGCGGCTCTGGGCAGGCGGGAGACTCTGGGCAGGCGGGAGACTCTGGCGGCTCTGGGCAGGCGGGAGACTCTGGCGGCTCTGGGCAGGCGGGAGACTCTGGCGGCTCTGGGCAGGCGGGAGACTCTGGCGGCTCTGGGCAGGCGGGAGACTCTGGCGGCTCTGGGCAGGCGGGAGACTCTGGCGGCTCTGGGCAGGCGGGAGACTCTGGCGGCTCTGGGCAGGCGGGAGACTCTGGCGGCTCTGGGCAGGCGGGAGACTCTGGCGGCTCTGGGCAGGCGGGAGACTCTGGTGGCTCTGGGCAGGCGGGAGACTCTGGCGGCTCTGGACAGGCAGGGTGGTACTGGGCCGATGACGCGCACCTCAGGGCGAGTGCGGGGAGCTTCCACTGGAGGGCTGATGCGTGGAGGTGGTACTGGATAGACCGGACCGTGCAGGCGCACTGGAGCTCTTGAGCACCGGTCCTGCCTAACCTTACCTGGTTGAATGCTCCCGGTCGCCCTGCCAGTGCGGCGAGGTGGAATAGCCCGCACTGGGCTGTGCAGGCGAACCGGGGACACCATGCGCAAGGCTGGTGCCATGTACGCAGGCCCAAGGAGACGCACTGGAGACCAGATGCGTAGAGCCGGCTTCATGGCACCTGGCTCGATTCCCACTCTAGCCCGGCCAATATGAGGAGCTGGTATGTACCGCACCGGGCTATGCACCCGCACTGGGGACATCGTGCACTCCACAGCATAACACGGTGCCTGCCCGGTCTCTCTCGCCCCCCGGTAAGCACAGGAAGTTGGCGCAAGTTTCCCACCTGGCTTCGCCATACTCCCTCCCTGTGTGCCGCCCCCAATACATTTTTGGGGCTGACTCTCGGGCTTCCATCCACACCGCCGTGCTGCCTCCTCATACCAGCGCCTCTCCGCCTTCGCTGACTCCAGCTCTTCTTTGGGGCGGCGATATTCTCCTGGCTGTGCCCAGGGTCCTCTCCCGTCGAGGATTTCCTCCCATGTCCAAGAGTCCTGTGTCTTTGGCCGCTGTTGCCTGTCACCACGCCGCTTTGTCCTGTTGTGGTGGGTGGTTCTGTAACGGTTTTCTTCCTGGGAAGGAAAGGCGGACCAATATGCAGCGTGGTTAAAGTTCATGGTTCTTTAATCAGAGAAACTATACATGAACAGAATACAAAACAAGAAACCTGAAAACAGTCCCATGTGGCACAAACACTGACACATGAGACAACCACCCACAAAATACCCAAAGAATATGGCTGCCTAAATATGGTTCCCAATCAGAGACAACGATAAACACCTGCCTCTGATTGAGAACCACTCTAGGCAACCATAGACTTACCTAGACAACTACACTGAACACAACCCCATAAATCTAATAAAACCCTAGACAAGACAAAACACAATAAATCACCTATGTCACACCCTGGCCTAACCAAAATAATAAAGAAAACACAGATAACTAAGACCAGGGCGTGACAACCATAAGTAGACATAATTGCAAATGATTAAATCCTTCCAATATATATATTTTTTTAACTATTTAGTTATGAATTGAACTTTAATTAAATGAGTTGGCTCTTCACATGGGATGATTTCACCGAATAACAAAATAAAGGGAATATTGAATGATCCCCAATGATCCATCGAATCTTCCAAAAACGTTTTCAACATACATCTGTAAAATGATTGTCTCGAAACTAAAGCTTTGATTGTCTTCCTCTCAGGCTTCCATGTCGTCTCCCTGGACCTCCTCAATGTCCACCTCTTAAACATCAGACTCTGAGGCCTCATCTTCACTGTCACTTTCCAACCTGGTTGAGGATGGCTCATTGTCAGGTTCAAAAAGCCTCACATTTGCCCAGATGGCCACCAATTCTTCAACCCTTGTATTGGTCAGCCTGTTGCGTGCTTTGGTGTGTGTGTTCTCAAACAAGGACCAGTTGTGCTCCGAGACGGTGGCTGATGAGATATGTTGGCATGACTGCCATATTGAATCTCCATTCCAAAGCCGTTGTTTGGAAGTGTACTTTGCCAGACTGCCAAGAACCTTGCCCTCATACAGGCCGAGGTGGCGAGACACTGTAGTGATGACACCATGGGCCTTGTTGATCTCTGCACCAGACAGGATGCTCTTGCCAGCATACTTGGAGTCCAACATGTACGCTGTGGTGTGTATGAGCTTCAGGCAGAAGTCTTCACGCTTTTTGATGTATTTCAGAACTGCAGTTTCCTCTGCTTGGAGCAACAGTGAAGTGGGCAGGGCAGTATGGATTTCTTCTCTTACATCTGCAAGCAGAGTCTGAACATCAGACAGGGTGTCATTGTGTCCCTCAATTCGTGCAATGGTTACTGCTACTGCTATAGGTTTCAGGCTGCTTACCACTCTGTTCCAAAGTCATCCAGGAGGATCCTCTTGATGGGACTGTCCATAACTGCAGACTGTGATATGGTCATTTCTTGGAGAGACTCCTTCCCCTCCAGGAGACTGTCAAACATGATGACAACACCACCCCAATGGGTGTTGCTGGGCAGCTTCAACGTGGTGCTCTTATTCTTCTCACTTTGCTTTGTGAGGTAGATTGGTGCTATAACGTGATGACCCTTCACATAGCTAACCATTTCCTTGGCTCTCTTGTAGAGTGTATCCATTGTTTTCAGTGCCATGATGTCCTTGAGGAGCAGATTCAATGCATGAGCAGCACAGCCAATGGGTGTGATTTGAGGGTAGGACTCCTCCACTTTAGACCAAGCAGCCTTCATGTTCGCAGCATTATCTGTCATCAGTGCAAATAACTTCTGTGGTCCAAGGTGATTGATGACTGCCTTCAGCTCATCTTTAATGTAGAGACCGGTGTGTCTGTTGTCCCTTGTGTCTGTGCTCTTGTAGAATACTGGTGGGGGGTGGAGATGATGTAGTTAATTATTCCCTGCCCACGAACATTCGACCACCCATCAGAGATGATTGCAATACAGTCTGCTTTCTCTGTGATTTGCTTGACCTTCACGTGAACTCTGTTGAACTCTACATCCAGCAAATGAGTAGATAAATAATTTCTGGTTGGAGGGGTGTATGCTGGGCGAAGAACATTCCACAAATCTCTTCCAATACACATTGCCTGTGGGCATCAGAGGTGAACCAATTGCAATTGTCAAAAACACTTCTGATTCCAGGAGGACCATGAGCTGTTGCTATCATGGAGGACCATGAGCTGTTGCTATATAAAGATTATATATTAAAAATTTAAAAAAATCAATACAATTCGATGTACAGATAAATAGTTAGATTAAACAACTCCTTTGTAAGAAAAATGTTTTAAAATGAAACATGTATGGAAACAGGTGAATTAACATTCCTTAGTTAGCAGTCTCAAGCAAGCTAAACCCCACATGGTAGCAAAAACTAGCTTGCAGAAATTGTTAACAATTTAGAGATTATTTAAACACACTTCGCTGTAGACTACTATTTACTAGTTAACAAAAAAATAATGGGTGTCATATACACTATATTCACCCCATCCAGTATTGTAATCAAAACTGACCATAAAGCATGTAGTCCTTGGCTCAGACAATGTAGTAGTGTGGGCTCAGTAGCATGTTATAGAAGAGTGCACTGGGCATGTGATGGAAGAATGCACTGTGCACGCAGAAGGTTGCAATTCCATTGAATTGGGGATAGTTTAACCAAAATATGCTACAAGACCTAGAATTGCCTTATGTGTATAGCTAACTTTTTTAATGAATTTAAACAAAAAATTTAAACAAAGTTCCCAAAATTCCCATGGAAAATTTCTGAAAGAAATCTGGAAATTTACCGGAAAGTTTCCGGCCCTTTGCAACCCTAGTTGTATCCCTCCACAACGGCCTGTTCTCACACTTAATGATGGGAAGTTCTTCGTCACAAAGCTTAACGGCTCAATTGTCATCACCTGATATAGCTCTGGGCCAGACTGTGAAGACATATATTTATTTCTGTTGTGTCCATTCCAGATCTTTACATATACACAGGCTGATAGGTTCGTAAGGCGGACATTGGCCTAATGACAGCGGCCTGTCCCATTCATACCAACAAAGTAGACATCTGAAATCAGGTTTCAACATTCATACAGATGACTTGGCGTCGTTATCACAGAAAAAGACATAATGTAACCGTCCATACTGTAAACGCATGAGACCTGCCAGCCTTAATGACACTCAAGTGATGGGAGTGATCTGTCAACTTTCCCTGCTTTGTTCCTCTGTGCTGGGGTTCAAAGATATGCAGTGAGTCTGTGATACTGCACTAGAAATGAACACCAAATAAGCCCAACTTATTTCTAAAGCATACTATCCTTTATTCCTTATTTCACCTGAAACAGCACAGGGAGAGAACACAGCATCACAATGTTTGCTGTCCTATGTTGATCTAAATACAGACTTTTCCTTCCTTTTCCCCCCTCAGAGTAAATTATGTTGAGTGTTGAGCAAGTGCAGGTAGACCCCATGACTCCATCAGGGCCAATTCAAAGATGGCACTGCAGACAAAACATCCGTTACAAGCCTCTGATGTATTCAACTGATTTGACAGTAAAATGGGATCTACTTGTCATATGCATAGAATATGGCGCACAGGTGTTTTCCCAGACCATTCAACAACACCATGGCAAAGCATAAGATAATCCATAGGCGCTGGCCCATCCATGACAGCATTGTGCAAGTAGATCGGCCTGTATTGGCAGGGGAGGTGTCAGATATGAAGTATCCTCTCCTGTAGCCATCCTAGCACTGCGTTCTCCCGGCAATGCCACGCCTGACACACTATTAGCAGGCCTGTCTGCCTCAGTCAATGTATGGGCCATACTCCAGAGGACACCAAGGCTCAGTTAAGGCTTAAATCATGAGAGAGGCCCGTGTAGAGACGAAGACAGCAAGGGGCCTCGCTCACCTTTTCCCACTATGATGAGCACTAAAACAGAAAGAATAGATTTTCTTACTTTCTCTCTCTTTCTCTGTTTTTTTTTGTCTCTGTCATTCCCTCTCCCCCGTCCCCACCAACTCTCCCCCTCCCAGAAATGTGCTTCGTACATCGTCTGTATGAGTCAGCATCCTGTGGTGCCATCGGCCCTCCTTGGATCCCTTTTGTCACATTTGTGCACATGTCTTGTTCAATTTGGCCTGATGTGCAGAGACTTGTGGAAGTCACATTGATTCGACAGCAGACGGTAAGCATTTGTGACAGGGCGCAGTAGAGGAAAAGGCTACCTGATGATGGTTTTGTGCGAAGAAAGAAACAAGGAAATTGTAAGACTAGGCTAGATTCTTATTCCTGTTTATCTTTGATTTGTGTCGGTATAAAGGCTATACTTGGTGTATTTTTCTCTCCCTGTAATATTATTAGGGCTGTCAAATGTGTTATTTACAGTTAACGTTTGAGATTTGTAATGCCCTAAAAAAAGGTTCACACATTTCTTCTCCATTTCTTCAACCAAAAGTTAACGTTTCCGCACTGACCCTATTAAGCGCAGCACAAAACGTGCTCGGATGTGCTGTGTGCTCTCAGTCTCAGCAGCTTATAGATAAAGGCTCCTAGTTAAAAAGGCTTCTGAAGTTTAATGATATATGCAACAATTATAATCTATATAATCACATGTCCTGTTGCTGCAGGATTATTTTCCTGCTGTAGCAAACTGGCTTAAATTAATAGCTCAGACACACCGGTATGATCGTCAAATGTTTCTTCTGAACAGTGTCAGCAGCCAAACTCTTTTGTGTTTACAACACTTGTTGTATTCGGCGCATGTAACAAATAAAGTTTGATTTGACCTTGAAGTCGTCAGCCACTTGGCCTAGTTAAAATACTCCACACCAGAAGGTGGCAGTAACGTTGTTTTGCAATGCATTTCCATGTGTGTTGCTTATGGTCTATATTCCAATGTTGTATTTTGTAGAATGCCCTTGTTGATACTAGCCAGATGACCACACGTAGATAACCACTACTAGCAAGATGACGAAGAAACAATTTAATTCACTCTCCATGTTCCCATATTGCCAGTGCCAACCCATAGCAAAATGTTTAGCTAGCTAGTTAACATTCCCGTATTCGCTAGATATCACAACATAGCTAGCTACACTGCACTAACTCTGCAGCTAACGCAGGCAGCCGTTTCATGGAAACGAATCCATTGTGATTTAATTATAATGTCAATACTAGCGACAGTGTTAGCTAGCTTGGAGGAAGTATTTAATGTGGTGTGCAATGCGTCTGTGCACTTAGCTAGCTACCATCCCAAAGCCTACATTGCATATGAAGTGTAACTGGCTCATGACATTTAATGTACAGAGAAAATGCCCTATTTTTTTCCTTTTTGTTGTCACCCCTATTGGCTCCCCCAAGTGTTGGTTCGTGCTCTCTGATTGGCTCAAAGTCAAGTTGTTGGCCACTGATAAGCATTACGAATTTACAAGTTGAAACGGCATGTCCGTCACTACCGGGTTGGCATGCAGTAAGCAGGTAGAACGACCTACCACTGATAAGTATCTGTCGGCAGTGAGATTCTCTGTGCGTTTCATTCTTCAGATCTGACATCTGTAGCAGCTCCTGTTGAGCGGTCTGTGGTGCTTAAACATCCACCATGCACGCAGCTTTGAGCAACAATAAAGCTAGCCGTCTAGTTATGCAGTTTTGCACAGAATGCTAACGTTAGCTAGCTAGCTAACCAAACGAGAATGTTTACAATGCATTGGATGAATGCCTCTTGTTTAAAATTATTTCCAGGACATCCATTCAATTTAGCTACTGTTTTTGTTGTAGTTCACAGGTTAAAAGATTTAAGCAAATGATCCCAATTCTAGTAGTAGCAGCTTGGGATCAAGTTGAAGAACATGGAGAAGTAGCCTAGGCTAAATCTAATAGCTGTATGATATTTTATATGATCTCCGACCTGTTTGATCTGTTATTTATGTAGTGTTTACTCCTATAACCAAAATATATTATACCTACAACCCAATGTGATGTTCTTTTAAAATGAAACATCTTTAACTATGGTAAAATTTAAACAATATATATGTGTTTCAATTAATCAAATTAATCGCACAGAAAACCATGTGATTAACTCAATAAAATGATTTAATCGTTTGACAAGCCCTAAGTGTTACACAAACACACGCTAAAAACACGTGATGAAGATTAATTCCAATGATAACGCCTTGCATGTAAACATACCACCTCATCATCATTATGTCACATTAAAGTATCAGCCATCTCAATAACATGCACTACATTATAGTGACAGACGATGAATGAACAAATACTGAAAATGTGATCGTTTTAATTGTTTACTTATTACTAAAGTGAGATCTAATTGGTGTTTGGTAACAAATGGTGTCACAAGGGGAGTTAACGATGGATAATGATAATGACACTGTTCAAGGATAATGTAGGATTTGTACACAAGACGACAGACAGCAAGGCACCATGGGAATTCAAATTCAACTGACAAAAGTCCTTATCAGCTTCCCATGACCCCATTTCCATAATAATACGATTCCCTAACTCACGTCACTGCTCTGACAGTCACTTACGGATGTGTATCGTTGTGGTTTGTATCCAAATACACAAACAGTATATAAGCTCCATGACTATGAATAAACAGAAGAAATAGCCTACTTTCCCTTTGCTTTTCTTCCCCACGTGTATATTTTCTTGCATTCAAAGGACAAAACAACAGCTCTTTCCGGATCACACAGCTGCACATACATGGCAAAATGTTTCGCAAATTACATCCTAATGAAAAGCAAACATAACACAGGCATACTTCCACACAACACCCATGTGAATAGATGGGCTTTCCACTTTGCAGTTTGCCGGGGTTTTGCCAAAGGGAGAGAGAGAGAGGAGGAAATCAAATACATGGGAAAAAAATGTTTACCTTGTAGAAGAGCATGATGACCTGACGCAACTTGAGCCGGTGGAACACACAGACGTCATAGAGTGCAGACACGGCCAATACAGTCACCCCCTGCTCTTTCCACAGCATGCTGCAGGCAGCACAACCCAGGCTGCCCAGGAGCCAGGCCCCCAGCCTGCAGGGCCCCGCAGGGCCCCCTCGCAGGGCGCAGTGACGCACGTAGCACAGCAGAGACAGCAGGAAGAAGAGGGCGGCGCCCACGTCGGCACGGCCTACCACGCCCGCCACCGCCTCTGTGTGGATGGGATGCGAGGCGAACAATAACCCAGCCAGGAGGCTCCACAGGCCCTCTCCTAGCAGCAAGCGGGCCAGCCAGGTGAAGAGGGCCGTGACGGCCCCATGGAGGCCCACGTTGACCAGGTGGTAGCCCCAGGGCTCCAGGCCACCCAGGGCATGGTTGAGGCGGAAGGAGAGGGTACACAGGGGCCGGTAAGACTTGTGGCTGCCGCTGTGGGTGAGCAGGGTGCCCCAGAAGTCATCGTAGAAGATGTTGATCCACGGAGTCTCTGGTAGCAGATCCTGGTTGGTTTTGATCGCACGGCTGTGGGCAGATGGAAAACAGAGGGGTTAGAAGATGAATGTGCAATGATCCTCATGCTTATGGATTACCTGATCAAGGGCAAGGCCACCACAGCGCTTGGGACTGGCGTGTCAGTCAATTCAATCAATATGACACAGTATGTCTTCACTGTACCATCACATTCAGTAGAATTGCAAGGACTGAAAGAAATGCCTGGATTTCTTTCAAACTCAGCAGTGGTCATTTATCATGCCCCAAAGATAGGAGCCTAAGACAGAAATCAAATCACCTTGAAACCTGCTCATGCTTGACAGGGACACAACTCATCACAGAGAAGGCTGATGTACATGTAAAGATGTGTGATCCCTCCTCGGAGTGTGATACATTGCTGTATATAAGTACTGTAGCTTGAAACTTGCGTAAACCTTCTTTGAGAGTGGTATTGTGGCCTTCACCGACGTCAAGTCTCAGAATAAGCAAAGAAAGAGGAGTGCTCACCAAGGATCGTACTGTGTGGACTCAGGGACTGCAGAGGCGCATGTACCACACCCTTGACCGAAAACGAATAAAGCAACAAAGAGAGAGAGAGAAGGGGGATGCCACGTTGGCATAAAGGAGCGTGGGGAGCCAGGGACCAAAGACGTGTCAATCACCACTAGCCCTGTGTTTACCAACCGTTGAGTGCTGGGTATCTCACACACAGACACGCCACACTGTGTCAAGAGAGAGAGGCAAGGGAGGAAGGATGAACAAATATGTTTGTGGAAGGGATTACAAAGCAGGAGGGACTAGAGAGAGCAAACTAGAGAGCAGTGTTAAGGCCATGCATAATAAGTGTTGAGGGGCCATGGACACTCATGGAGAGACCATGCTGTGCATGTACAGTAGCTACCCCACCACGGGGCAACCCTGGCCTGTGAACTGTACTGTCCCCCCTCCCCATGGCTCGTGTCTGGGGTTGCGCCTGAGTGTTTGACCCTGACGGCCATACATCAGGCCTAAGCTGTGTGAGGTGTGAGGGTTGAAAGATGTGCAATTAGCCCCCTACCGGAGCACACAATGTCCGCGTCTTTGTTACCTAGCTGTGAGGTGGCTCTGGCACTGACACAAGACCTTGAACCCAGTGTGTCTGGGAAGTAGGCGGGAGACCGGGGGAGGCAGGTGGAGCAGGCGGGGAGATGTTGGCTATGTAATGAGTCTCCTTGGAGAGGAGGAGGTGCATGATAACACAGAAGGCCACCGCATAATTAAAAAGCCTGATGGATGGGACGTGTGATAACATACTGAGAATGACAGGTTGTAATGAGTCCCCACGGCAGGCACAATTAGCACACGCAATTAGACGTGGAGCGAGGAGAGGGAGAAAACAGCCACACACTGCACAACACACAATAACAGACTGAGATAAACAAGGAATTCAAAGAAATGCGCCAAGGCGGCAGATGAATCAAGGTGAATAATTTATCTATGGATCATTTTTGGGGGGAAACCTCTGCATTTGTGTAGCTCTTAAACCTAGAACTTTTACCCGGCATTGTCCTACATAGCCGCAAATAGCAACCATCTTGCCCTGCTTCTCAATATGGCTATGCCATGAAGCAGATGAGGTTGTTGAAAAGGGGAAAGGTATGGAGATTGCAACCCACAACAAATAGCTAAATAAACTACCTCTGACAGGGCGAGGACAAATAGCCCTCCTTATGATAGATCTGGGGGGAAATTAATACAACCAACCTGGCCTATATGGAAGCTGAGAGGCAAAGATGATCATCCGGAGATATTTCTATGAAATTAAAATGCCTGACATGTCAGTGAGCAGATCATTGGGTTTCAGACCTGGTTTCAAAAAATCATTTCATATACAGTACATGACATAGGATTGATAGAGCTTGCCTGGCGCAATCGAACCAATAGAATAGTCACAAAAGTGCCAACCCCACCCATCTGGCTGGGGTAAGACAGGGTAAAGCAAATGCTGAAAGTATGTGATAGATTTCTAATAGTATTTGAACCCAGGCCGGATGGGTTTCTCTGGACCTCCAGGCAGCTCACCGCTGACAGAGTAAGATCTCTCTTTGGTTCATGCCTCTGATATACAAGTTTATTTTCTCTAGCCCATTTGTCAAGTGAGATCTTCACTCCAGCACAAGGCGCTCACATCAGAGGCATTATGGTTCAACTACAACTTTAATCCATTTGGAAGACAAGTGTGCCTTTTTTCCATTGTACATTGAAGTGGTGGCAGAAAGGACAGATACATTATATATTGTTTGAAACCTCACCAGCTCTGGCACCAAAATAAAATACCAAAACCCAATCCTTCACACCCACAGTCTCTGCGAAGCAGCCATGGATGCCTGAATCACAATGCATACGTTGCATTCAGAAAGTATTCAGACCCCTTCACTTATTCCACATTTTGTCACGTGACAGTCTTATTCTAAAATTGATTAAATTCGATTTTTTTTCCTCAATCTAAACACAATACCCCATAATGACTAAGCAAAACTAGGTATTAAGAAATGTGTGTAAATGTATTAAAAATTAAAAATAAACAGAAATACATTATTTACATAAGTATTCAGACCCTTTGCTATGAGACTCGAAATTGAGCTCAGGTGCATCCTGTTTCCATTGATCATCCTTGATGTTTCTACAACTTGATTGGAGTCCACCTGTGGTAAATTCAATTGATTGGACATTATTTGGAAAGACACACACCTGTCTATATAAGGTCCCACAGTTGACAGTGCATGTCAGAGCAAAAACCAAGCCATGAGGTCAAAAGGAATTGTCCATAGAGCTCAGAGACAGGATTGTGTCGAGACACAGATCTGGGGAAGGGTACCAAAAATTTCTGCAGCATTGAAGATCCCCAAGAACACAGTGGCCTCCATTCTTAAATGGAAGAAGTTTGGAACGACCAAGACTCTTCCTAGGGCTGGCCGTCCGGACAAACTGAGAAATCCCGGGAGAAGGGTCTTGGTTAGGGAGATGAACAAGAACCCAATTGCTTCTCTGACAGAGCTCCAGATTTTCTCTGTGGAGATAGGAGAACCTTCCAGAAGGACAACCATCTCTGCGGTACTCCACCAATCAGGCCTTTATGGTCGAGAGGCCAGATGGAAGCCACTCCTCAGTAAAAGGCACAAGACAACTGCTTGGAGTTTGGCACCTAAAGGAGTCTCAGACCATGACAAACAAGATTCTCTGGTCTGATGAAACCAATATTAAACTCTTTGGCCTGAATGGCAAGCATCACATCTGGAGGAAACCAGGCACCGCTCATCCTCTGGCTAATTACTATCCCTACGGTGAAGCATGGTGGTGGCAGCTGTGGGGATGTTTTTTTAGCGACAGGGACTGGGAGACTAGTCAGGATCGAGGGAAAGGTGAATGGAGCAAAGTGCAGGGAGATCCTTGATGAAAACCTGCTCCAGAGTGCTCAGGACCTCAGACTGGGGTGAAGGTTCACCTTCCAACAGGACAACAGCACAAAGCTGGAGTGACTTCGGGACAAGTCTCTGAGTGTCCTTGAGTGGGACAGCCAGAGCCCGGACTTCAACCCGAACTAACATTTCTGGAGAGGCCTGAAAATAGCTGTGCAGCGACGTGTGCGGATTGATGAGGGATTTTTTTTCTTCCATTTTGGAATAAGGCTGTAAAGTAACAAAATATGGAAAAAGTTAAGGGGTCTGAATACTTTCGAATGCACTGTATGTTCAGCTCTCCGATTGTCAGCTTCTTGAATGTCACGTCAGAGAGGCAGGCGAGCACCTACACCACTGCAGTTGACAGGCACTCTCAGGGGGAGAGGATGAAAGACTGTGGAAAGAGAGCGAGGGGAATAAGAGAAGGGGTCGTATAACCCACATCATCTTAACCACCGCTGTTCCAAGTGGATGTCAACAGAGGAATTACGACATTTTTGTATGATGACGAGTCTAATCATAGCCATTTTCTCAATGCAATCCAAGGCCATTCATTAATTAGTCCTGTTTAGCAAGGTTGCGTGGGTCCTGATCACCGCAGCACATCCAGCCCCATTCAGCTCTGGTTAAAGGGCCTGCCGGTCCTGCCTGGCAGAGTGGAAGATTGGGTTTATGTGGCTGGGCCCGTCTTTCTGGGAAGCAGGCAGCAGCAGGACCTCTCTGTGCACTGCAAATCTTTTCCAGCCGTGAGTGCATTCCTTTGCCACCCGCACGCTTTCTGTGCCTGCCTGGCGACTCCCAGAGGACCGGCGGGATCATGTGACCGCTAACAAGCGAAACCCGAAAAAGCACCACCTCCCACTTCCTCAGACCCCACCCAGGCTTCCACCCTTTCCCACCCAAGTTATGTCTGCTCCCCAATTTCTAGGATGAGTATTGTGTGACTCAATCGATCAGATATTTTTTCCATCATCACTCTGGCTTGCCAAAGTTTTTGCACCGATTCTGGTGCACTTTTTATGTACTAAGTATTGCAATGTTCACTTTTAACAGGAGGGTTCACCCAAAGCTCAAGAAAAGATAGGCCTACAGAGCAGGCTAGTCAGAAAAACATATAAACGATGCAAGGTCATAGAGGAAACATGATCAACTTTATGTAGGCCTAGTATGTAGATAACTTAATACACCAAGCAAGATGGTACTCATGGTGATTGTTGTGGTGGATCTAGACAAAACTTAAATGCCTCTACACCTGCATTGCTTGCTGTTTGGGGTTTTAGGCTGGGTTTCTGAACAGCACTTTGAGATATCAGCTGATGTACGAAGGGCTATATAAATACATTTGATTTGATTTGATTTTGAAATGCAGCAGTGTTGACAGCAGCTCATGACTTCAAATGTTTTGAGGCCAGAGTAGTGCATTACTTCATCAAAATAAAGGCGTGTGATTCACCCAGAAAGGAAAACAAACTCAGTAAAGTGTCTGGTGCTTATATCAAAGCCGTGATTAAGAGCCAATCCATGCTTGATCCGAAAATAAGGTCGGAGGCGCCGTATTGATGGTGTGACGCAATTGCGGAGCCTCCGGAGGCAGGCAGAGGTCAAATTGAATTTCATAGGGCTTTGCCGTGCGCCTCTCAAATTTTGTAAAAATGCAGAGGGCTCCGTATAGCTCCGCATTGATTGGTTGACTGTACCGTAGGTGAGGGCAGGAAGTCTTGTAAAAACACTAACTCACTTCCTTGACAACTTCCTTCACAAAAGCTCTGCGCTGCTCGGCAAAGTGCAAGAAGAATGAATGCCACGACTTCTGCACAGGCCGTATCACCGTAAATGTTGCAAGGTTAATGCAGACTTCGGATTGACCACGCAGAGCCTTTAACTGCCCTCACAAGGTTAATGCAGACTTCGGATTGACCACGCAGAGCCTTTAACTGCCCTCACAAGGTTAATGCAGACTTCGGATTGACCACGCAGAGCCTTTAACTGCCCTCACAAGGTTAATCCAGACTTCGGATTGACCACGCAGAGCCTTTAACTGCCCTCACAAGGTTAATGCAGACTTCGGATTGACCACGCAGAGCCTTTAACTGCCCTCACAAGGTTAATGCAGACTTCGGATTGACCACGCAGAGCCTTTAACTGCCCTCACAAGGTTAATGCAGACTTCGGATTGACCACGCAGAGCCTTTAACTGCCCTCACAAGGTCCAAATCTTCTCAATGAAGAGGATCACTTTCCCTTCAAAAAGGCTCAACATTAAAAAGAAATAGCAACAGAAAACATGGATAACCTTTTTGCAAAGAAGTCTCAAAGTTATGGAGTTTGATCAGTGCTAGTTTGAAAACGCAATGGTTAAAAGCTCAATTCAAATGATACATGTATTTTCATTTTAATAGCAGTGCGTATGATTCATGCCACAATGAAATTGCAATGTATGGACCCCCAAAAATATTTTCAACGTACCGATTCCATGGCACATGGTTTATGAACTGATACACAACAATTTAATTTAAATTTAAATGATTATACAAAATTCTTGCATCCAATAGAATGTTAAATATATGGGGGATACAAACTTCCCAGCTCTGCAGATTTTGCTGTGTCATTAGATCATTTATTTTGGTGCTGTCCATATGTAGCTTCTTTTTGGTCACAGGTCCAGGAATGGCTGAAGAATTACAACATTTACATGTAGCTAACTCTGCAGATAGCACTACTAGGTGATTTAAAAAGTCATCGTCAATCAATCTATAATATAATAACACTTTTAGCAAAAATGATTTTCTTTCATTTACAATCTGTAAAAACTATCAGAATAGAAAGGTTCAGAACCTATGTGAACCATCACAGTTGAAAAATATAGAATTCCAATATGGATGGTATTAAGCGATAGATGGGAGGGGTTGAATCGTGGGAATAAAAACAACAAGATAACTATTGTAAAATACACTGTCTGTAATATGTATACAGTATGAATAAGCTGAAAGTAGAAGCCTAAGTGTTGTTGTTCATTAGTTTACTTCAATTAGGGGAGGGGTGGCAGGGTTAGTGGAAAATAATAAAGGAAAATATATATATATATATATATATATATATATATATATATATATATATATATATATATATATATATATATATACAGTGCATTCGGAAAGTATTCAGACCCCTTGACTTTTCCTAATTTGGTTACATTACAGCCTTATTTTACAATTGATTTTAAAAAAATCCTCATCAATCTTCACACAATAGGTCCTCTGTAGGTCCTCTCAAGCTCTGTCAGGTTGGATGGAGAGCATTGCTGCACAGCTATTTTCAGGTCTCTCCAGAGATGTTCGATCGGATTCAAGTCCAGGCTCAGGCTGGATCACTCAAGGACATTCAGAGACTTGACCCGAAGCCACTCCTGCATTGTCTTGGCTGAGTACTTAGGGTTGTTGTCCTGTTGGAAGGAGAACCTTCGCCCCAGTCTGAAGTTATGAGCGCTCTGGAGAATGCTTTCATCGTGGCTCTCTCTCTGTACTTTGCTCTGTTAATATTTCCCTTGATCCTGATAAGTCTCCCAGTCCCTGTCGCTAAGAAACACCTCCAAAGCATGATTCTGCCACCACCATGCTTCACTGTAGGGATGGTGCCAGGTTTCCTCCAGACGTGACGCTTGGCATTCAGGCCAAAGAACTACAATCTTGGTTTCATCAGACCACAGAAGCTTGTTTCTCATGGTCTGAGAGTCCTTTGGGTGCCTTTTGGCAAATTTCAAGCAGCTGTCATTTGCCTTTTACTGAGGAGTGGCTTCCCTCTGGCGACTCTACCATTAAGGCCTGATTGGTGGAGTGCTGCAGAGGTGGTTGTCCTTCTGCAAAGTACTCCCATTTCCACATAGGAACTCTGGAGCTCTGTCAGAGTGACCATCGGGTTCCTGGTCACCTCCCTGACCAAGGTCCTTCTCCCCTGAATGCTCATACAATTCCTTTGAACTCATTGCTTGGTTTTAGCTCTGCCAACTGTTGGACCACACATAGACAAGTGTGTGCCTTTCCAAATTATGTCCAATCAATTGAATTTACAACAGGTGGACAACAGTCAAGTTGTAGAAGCATCTCAATAATTATCAATGGAAACAGGATGCACCTGAGCTCAATTACGATTCTCATAACAAAGGGTCTGTATACTTGTAAATAAGGTATTTCTGTTTTATCAAAATGTGGAAAAGGGGAAGGGGTCTGAATACTTTCCAGATGCACTGTGTATATATATATATATATAGTAACAGTCAAACGTTTGGACACAACTACTCATTCCAGGGTTTTTATTCATTTTTACTATTTTCTACATTGTAGAATAACAGTGAAGACATCAAAACTATGAAATAACACATATGGAATCATATAGTAACCAAAAAAGTGTTAAACAAATCCAAATATATATGATTCTTCAAAGTAGCCACAATTTGCCTTGATGACAGCTTTGCACACTCATGGCATTCTCTGAACATGCTTCTTGGAAGCCATTTCAGTTAATTTGTGGAATTTCTTTCCTTCTTGATGCATTTGAGCCAATCAGTTGTGTTGTGACAAGGTAGACGTGGTATACAGAAGATAGTCCTATTTGGTAAAAGACCAAGTGCATATTACGGCAAGAACAGCTCAAATAAGGAAGGCAGTTCGCCACTGATTCATTCCAAACCACTCATTGTTGAATTTGCGATTTCCAACTTCTTATGTAATGTTTATGTCCAATGGCCAATAAGCACCGTTATGTTTTATCTGTCATTTATCTTCATATGACAAGGATTGAAAAGGGTTTGCCAGTAGATTGCCGACTTGATTCATTTATATATTTTTTTACCTTTATTTATCCAGGTAGGCCAGTCGAGAACAAGTTCTCATTTACAACTGCGACCTGGCCAATATAGAGCAAAGCAGTGTGACACAAATAATACAGAGTTACACATGGGATAAACAAAAGTACAGTCAATAACACAATAAAAAGTATATATACAGTGTGTACAAATGTAGTAAGATTAGGGAGGTAAGGCAGTAAATAGGCTATAGTGGCAAAATAATTTAAATTGAGCAATTAAACATTGGAGTGATAATGTGCAGAAGATGAATGTGCAAGTAGAGATACTGGGATGCAAAGGAGAGAGAGAACTGGAAGGAAAGGCAGCCAAAGTAGGTGTTGGCTTTGGGGATGACCAGTGAAATATACCTGCTCGAGCGCATGCTTCGGGTGGGTGCTGCTATGGTGACCAGTGAGCTGAGATAAGATGGGCTTTACCTAGCAAAGATGACCTGGAGCCAGTGTGTGTGTCGACGAATACGAAGCGAGGGCCAGTCAACAGGAGCATAGAGGTCGCAGTGTAGCACTGTGATAGACTACATCCAATTTGCTGAGTAGAGTGTTGGAGGCTATTTTGTAAATGACATCGCCAAAGTCAAGGATCGATAGGATAGTCAGTTTTACGAAGGTATGTTTGTCAGCATGAGTGAAGGATGCTTTGTTGCGAAATAGGAAGCTGATTCTAGATTTCATTTTAGATTGGGGATGCTTTAATGTGAGTCTGGATGGACAGTTTACAGTCTAACCAGACACCTATGTATTTGTAGTTATCATTATCTAAATCAGAACCGTCCAGAGTAGTGATGCTAGATGAGCAGGCGGGTGTGGGCAGCGATCAGTTGAAAGCATGCATTTAGTTTTACTTGCATTTAAGAGCAGTTGAAGGCCACGGAAGGAGTGTTGTATGGCATTGAAGCTCGTCTGGAGGTTAGTTATCACAGTGTCCAAAGAAGGGCCAGAAGTATACAGAATGATGTCGTCTGCGTAGAGGTGGATCAGAGAATCACCAGCAGCACGAGCGACATCATTGATGTATACAGAGAAAAGAGTCGGCCCAAGAATTGAACCCTGTGACACCCCCATAGAGACTGCCAGAGGTCCGGATAACAGGCCCTCCGATTTGACACACTGAACTCTATCGGAGAAGTAGTTGGTGAACCAGGCAAGCCAGTCATTTGAGAAACCAAGACTGTTGAGTCTGCCGATAAGAATGTGGTGATTGAGAGTCGAAAGCCTTGGCCAGGTCGACGAATACGTCTGCACTGTATAGTTTTTTATCGATGGCGGTTATGATATCGTTTAGGACCTTGAGCATGGCTGAGGTGCACCCATGACTAGCTCGGAAACCAGATTGCATAGCGGAGAAGGTACGGTGGGATTCAAAATGGTCGGTGATCTGTTTGTTAACTTGGCTTTAGAAGACGTTAGAAAGGCAGGGTAGGACAGATATAGGTCTGTAACCGTTTGGGTCTAGAGTGTCTCCCCCTTTGAAGAGGGGGAGCTTTCCAATCTTTAGGGATCTCAGATTATATGAAAGAGAGGTTGAACAGGCTAGTAATAGGGGTTGCAACAATTGCGGTGGATCATTTTAGAAAGAGAGGGTCCAGATTGTCTAGCCCAGCTGATTAAAAGGGATCCAGATTTTGCAGCTCTTTCAGAACATCAGCTATCTGGATTTGGGTGAAGGAGAATTGGGAGAGAAATGGAGAAGTTACTGTGGGGGGTGCAGAGCTGTTGACCAGGTTAGGGATAGCCAGGTGGAAAGCATGGCCAGCCCTAGAAAAATTATTATTGAAATTCTCGATTATCGTATATTTGGGGCGCCAGAGTAGCCTAGTGGTTAGAGCGTTGGACTAGTAACCGCAAGGTTGTGAGTTCAAACCCCTGAGCTGACAAGGTACAAATCCTGAACAGGCAGTTAACCCACTGTTCCCAGGCCGTCATTGAAATTAAGAATCTGTTCTTAACTGACTTGCCTGGTAAAATAAAAAAAATAAAAAAATATTGGTGGTGACAGTGTTTCCTAGCCTCAGTGCAGTGGGAGGAGATGCTCTTATTCTCCATGCACTTTCATGATGATGACCGCTTGCTAGCTAGGATTTTGAAAGGACGATGTTGACATCATACTTTCAAAACATCAGTCCAATCAAAGCTACTGTAGATATAATGTGATTTCACATCATTTTAACTATGGCCAATGACCTTGAGCCTTCTTGGATGGGCACTTCTAATGTAAATCTATGGCAGCACCCAAGGGGCTTGAACTTTCTAGCTCTCCCTGTAGATTTTGCGGTGACGTAGTGTCCCCATGAGTGACAGAACACTGCGCCAATCACGGCGCAACTAGAGAGCATTACCAACCCCTACGTTCTGTATTTTCCGCTGGCTGCCCCACCACCACAGAAATCACTGAGCTAGTCTGAAACACCTGCATTTTGGAGATTAACGGTACCATTAACTATTTGGAATGGGATGATGAATCAGATGAATCAGAGAGCAGAAGCCAGATACGAGTACAGATACCTTCCAAAGACTGCAGAAGAAACTGGCATAATAATGACTATGCTAATTCTGTCAGTGTGGTTCCTTCCTTCCGCCAATAAAATACAGCTGAGATGAAATGGAGAGCTTCACATAAAAACAGCTGCACTCACACATCCTCTTTGACATGAATATGTAAGATTTAAAGAACGTAAAGTTGACAAGCAAACATTTTGAAAAACATTTAAACAGCCTACTTACTTTTATCATACAGCATGCTATCAGAGAGAATTCTAGAGAGGGAGAGCAATGACTGTAAAAAGTGGTCTTCTCAGAACAATACACAATCGTTTCCACTTTATGCCAGCATGTAAAACAAGGGGAAACTGCACTGGCAGTTGGGAAAGGTGATGTCGTCTCTGCCAAGTATGTGTCATCACCCTGCTTTAATATCTGAAAGGAGCACAGCCATATCTTTCAAATGCCTACTGAGGCCTTTGTGTTCTGCTCTCAGGTTTTCCACCATCTCCTTTGTGTAATGTTTCTTTCCATCGGCATGCTAACAGGTCAACAATAGAACAGTATAAAACCTTAATGCCTCTCATGGTGCCATTTTGAATGATTTCTCAAGGTTGGCAATCTGACTCTTTCATTTTCATTTTATGAGGACTGCTTCTGTTTGTAAAATCATGACAATACATGCTGTATCTGTTAAGGAAGTGTAACAAACATTTGTATCTTTCTTATGCAAGAACACCACAGATCATGAATACTACTGTAAAAGTCATCTTTATGATTGACTTTTACTCTCACTCATGGAAGAAAGGGTGTCCTATCAATTGTAGTACTATATTCTTTTGAATTTTAACATACTCAAAACCCCCCAAAATATAATTTGAATACATTATTCTATATTATTAATATAAGTAAGAGATTTTAATAAAAAAGCTCAGTCAGTCACAGAAGTAATTTGCCTAAAGAGAGAAAAAACATAGTCCTTTGTGTCCTCGTTACAAATCAGGTATTAGAGAAACACTATTAATGGGACATGTCTGGATAAGAATGTTCCAAACGTACCAAAACATGATCAAGTCTCAGTGCTATTGCATACTCATGCAGAAGTATGCCTGTTCCGAGTAAATGCTGATTTGCTTCAATTCATATTCAGACAACAATCATATAAGATATCTTTGTCAACAGACACCTTGATCACAAACAATGGTGCCTGAGTTATCACTACAATTCATGTCTGTACCACCCAGCTAAACATCAATTATTATATATATTTTTTAATTCTATATGACCTGCTGGTGGCCAATTACAATACGTCAGCCATTTTGCTAATTGAGTTTAGTAGGCCTATAAGTAGCCTGGTCTCAGATCTGTGCTGTCAGTTTGCGTAGTTTTGACAATAGCGTGACAATTCATAGGAGTTGGCAAGACTGGGACCACAAGAGAACTGGGACCACAAGCTATACAGTCAGTGGAGGAGAGAGTTTAGTGACCCGCCAGTCAGCCAGGACAAACAGGGAAAGTAATTGTGATTTGTTTCAGGAAACTAGGCGTATGTTGCACGTCACTACGTCACAGGAGAGGCAGTTGAAAGTAAACTTTGGCAGAAATGCCTTCTGGAACATATGAACTTTCATGTGCCATAACAACAAACATGTACGCCATCTGTAAATACGAATAAAATTGTTAAATTACGAGCCTAGATGGTTTAGCCACGGGAAAAGTTGGGAACCTTCCCATGATTGGCTGAGATAATGGATGGGCTGGACATGCCGAGAGATGAGTTCGAATTGGTCTGCCATGTAGCAGGCTTCTGTCTATAACATAAGCTGGTCAGTATGGCTCGCTTCGAGACAAGCAACACTGAAGCTTGCATGAGAGCACCAGCAGTTCCGGACGACTGTGTGATCATGCTCCCCATATCTGATGTGAGCAAGACCTTTAACCTTTTCACACGTGCATTCCAAATATCTCTAACAGTCGCCCCCAGCGTGAGTTATTTCATGCACGTGATGTCAGAAAGAACTCACTGTTCCAAAATGTGATTATTACACAACAGGACAGTTAACACGCACTGCCTGCTAATTATCTATAGGCTATGTTTCAATTTGTCAATTTAGAACTATTTTCAAACAAGTTGTATTTTCTAACAGTTTAAATTGAGGTGTTTTCCGCCTCCTCATTAATTCACATAGAAGTAGCCCATTTCAGAGACAATTTATGTTAGAGGCTTTACTGAGCTGGATAAACTTCTCTATTTGAGGAGAGCCCACCGTACTTCACTCATGTTTGTGCAGATCAGGTATTCATATATTTGCGCAGTCTTGCAAGAATTGGAACATTTTCTTGCTGGCGCTCGCTTTGCCTTCTTTCTTGTTTTCCCTACAAATAATAACTTTGGACAGTAAGTTCCTTATTTTCTGTATATCGTGATGTCGTTTCTACTATGGGCGCATACAGTATGTATGTACAGTGGGGCAAAAAAGTATTTAGTCAGCCACCGATTGTGCAATTTCTCCCACTTAAAAAGATGAGAGAGGCCTGTAAATTTCATCATAGGTACACTTCAACTATGACAGACAAAATGAGGAAAACAATCCAGAAAATCACATTGTAGGATTTTTAATGAATTTATTTGCAAATTATGGTGGAAAATAAGTATTTGGTCACCTAAAAACAAGAAAGATTTCTGGCTCTCACAGACCTGTAACTTCTTCTTTAAGAGGCTCCTCTGTCCTCCACTCGTTACCTGTATTAATGGCACCTGTTTGACCTTGTTATCAGTATAAAATACACCTGTCCACAACCTCAAACAGTCACACTCCAAACTCCCCTACAAACATAAGCAATTTTATGTAATTGGCTCACCATTAACTTGTAAATAATTATCTTGTTGTCAGTTTATTTTCCTGTTATAATGAAGACAAATGAGCTAAAGGGAAGATGTTGTCAGCTATATGATATGGTCATTATTTGAACTGGCTAGCAAGTTAACTTAACATTAGCTAACTAGCTAACAAGGTAGAAACACACCAAAACATTGTTTAGAAAGTTGTTTTTAGTTGCCTGGTTTGCTAGATTGACATTTACTAAATGTATTTTTAAAAGGGTGGGTTTATTGGTGGTAAAATAATTCAATTATGCTATTTTGGGCAGCCTGTCATTTTTGTATTTATACTTTTTCATAACGACAATGACAAGTTTGATGTCAGACTGTCACGCCCTGACCATAGAGAGCCTTTTTATTCTCTATGTTGGTTAGGTCGGGGTGTGACTAGGGTGGGTAATCTAGGTTGTTTTATTTCTATGTTGGCCTGGTATGGTTCCCAATCAAAGGCAGCTGTTTAGCGTTGTCTCTGATTGGGGATCATATTTAGGCAGCCATTTCCCCACTGGGTTTGTGGGATCTTGTTTATGTGTAGTTGCCTATGAGCACTCCATAGCTTCATGTGTCATTTGCTCTTTATTGTTTTTTTGTGTGGTTCACTTCAAATAGAATATGTCGAACCGATTTCACACTGCACACTGCACTTTGGTCCGAATGTTATTACAACGATCGTGACACAGACGACAACAGAATGTTCATGATGTCACTGCGACAACTTCGATAGACGTAGTATAAACCAGTCTTTAGTCTTGAAATATTTGGCTGTTTTGTACATGGCTTCACATGTGAATCCTTAAAGAGATGGGTGGTGCTAATGCTTAAGAGGCTGTGAACGATGCTGAATGGGTGTAGACAAAGAAGAACTCTCCAGTAGGTGTACCAAAACATTCAAGAGCCATTTTCTCAAAAGTGAGATTACAAGTTTCTCAACATTCAAAGCATAATTATTTTCCCATTGTTCCACAACTGTAGTGTATGTATGACATACCGTTTTCTAGAGTCTACTTTTATCCAATGTAAAAATTGGTCGGTCACAATTGTGGTGTAGATCATTGTAGCCAGTACACGAACACCGTAGTCACTGAAAATCCCCATTTGTCAGGGATGAATAGTTCCTCCACTCTGTTTGACATGTATGATAAGTGAGATTATAATAGAAGCCTCAGACAATATCAGCCTTGAGGAATGTGAGTGTTATTCAAGATTGGATCACTTGTTTAAAAGCATCTGTTGTTTGTTAAGTCATAGGTGGAAATAGTATTACTAGCTAACCTATTTGATTGCTATCCACATGAAAACCTACTTGAATTTGACATAAATTACTAAAATGCAGGTAAAAGAAGAAAGACAGATTTTGTATAAAATATCTTCCCACAAAAAAACTCTTCAGATCTGACTGGCATTTCCTTGTTGAGAGCAGAATGATTGACACAAGCCCAGCCCAGGCACTTTCATTAAAATATTTAATTGTCCTACGAACTACACAAATTAAGTGTTGGGTGTTACGCATCTCTCCTTCGACAAGGATAAATTACTCCTCTGCAATCCCACATTAAAAGTTGTTAATGGAGGAGTAGATACTGGGGGTTTAAGATGCAGGTAACACTGGGTCAAAGTCAATAAGAGTAGTGCTCAACCTCCTCTAGGGGTTTGCTTTTATATAAAAATGTATATGCTCATATTATTTTTTATATTACCTTTATTTAACTAGAACAGATTCTTATTTCAATGACAGCCTAGGAACAGTGGGTTAACTGCCTGTTCAGGAGTAGAACGACAGATTTGTACCTTGTTAAGTCAGGGGTTTGAACTTGCAACCTTGCGGTTACTAGTCCAACACTCTAACCACTAGGCTACCCTTACCCTCATTATACAGTAATTTGTCTTTTATTTGCATAAATGACTCATTAAATTTCCCCTATGAGGGACAATAAAGTTGTATCGGATTGAATATAATAGAATTCCATAGTCTGAGGTCAAGAAAACTGAAGGATGAACAATTATAATTAGAAACCTCCAAAACTATTTTAGCATATTAGCATTTTCTAACACAGCAGAATGAGTCCATCCCTGCGAGGGGTTATTTGCAATGCTCCGTCAGTACAAACGCAAAGGCTCACTCCATTTCGCGCCACAGTAGATAAGCAAACAGTGGGACACTGTGACAGATCATGGAGCGGAGCTGGGCAGTGATGAAGTACTGTTTTAGCTCAATGGACGACACCGCCTGCTCCCTAGCATCCTGATCAGTCCTTTGTACTAGACTGGGATGGTCCTATTGGGGTGTGCTCTGCATACTGATCACCATGGAGAAATGAGCACCGGGCAGCCCTGGTTAGGCAGCTATGCATGGTGGAAGGTTGCTAAGGGCGAGGTGTTTGTTGCATCATTAGCTGTACTGTAACAGAGCAGAGCCACAGCAGGGCTGTGATTAATAGGGCTGTCGGAGTGCCCCTCCCACTCAGACGGAACCATGTCTGGGCTGCACTGCCCAGGATTAGACAGAGTAATAAAGGCAATTTTCCGCACTCAGCACTGTTTAGTCAAACAGGAGCCACGGATGGAGGTAAATGCTCTGCAAGAAATTAAACTTCTTACAGATGGAAATATTGCCTTTCATAACTGCATAGCATAGTTTGGCATCCTCTAAAGGCCACGAAGACCCTCGTAGTGCATAGTAGCAGTTCCTCTGCAAAATGAGAGTTATAGCTAAAACACGTTTTCTTCCATTGAGCCAAGTTAGGGCGTTCTTCAGTACAACCATCCCTTTTCTGCAGTGCCTCTTTCCAAGGCTAACTTTCAAGTTGTATGTAGGTTATAGCATTGCCTAGCCAATCTCAGCCAGGTGTGAGAGCCAATTACAAACCTGCCTGTGCAGAGCAGGCTGTGTGATATACACTCTGATTATTACATCCCATAAACCTGTCAACAAGCTCCTGACTCCTGGGTAGACAGCAGAGGGCTGCCGTGACAACACCACGCCATGCACTTTCTATCCATCTCTCTCACTTTCTCTCTACCTCCATCTTTCTCTTCCCCTTTTCCTCTACCACCCTCTCCCACTAGCACCCAATCTTCTCTCCCCTTCTCCTCTGTCTTTGGTTAACCCCTACTGTGTAAGGGGTTAAACAGATTCATACATGGAAAAACAGATAAATCACAAGGAAGATTGTTTTTAATATTTTTTTCTCCACAAAAGGGCTTTATTACAGACAGAAATAAACCTCAGTTTCATCTGGTTGGCTGATCTCAGACAATCCCATAGGTGAAGAAGCGGGATACAGAGGTTCTGGGCTGGCATTGTAACACGTGGTCTGTGGTTGTGAGGCCGGTTGGACGTACTGCCAAATTCTCTAAAACAACATTGAAGGTGGCTTATGGTAGAGAAATTAACATTCAATTCTCTGGCAACAGCTCTGGCGGACATTCCAGCAGTCAGCATGCCAATTGTACACTCCTTCAAAACTTGAGACATCTGTGGCATTGTGTTGTGTGACAAAACTGCACATTTTAGAGTGGCCTTTTATTGTCCTCAGCACAAGGTGCACCTGTGTAATGATCATGCTGTTTAATCAGCTTCTTGATACTCCACACCTGTCAGGTGGATGGATTATCTTGGCAAAGGAGAAATGCTCACTAACAGGGATGTAAACAAATTGTTGCACATAATTTGATATAAGCTTTTTGTGCATATGTAACATTTCTGAGATCTTTTAAAGATACTCATGAAACACGGGACACACACTTCACATGTTGCGTTTATATTTTTGATCAGTTTATATATAAACAAAAGTGTAACCCCTTTGTTTTGGCACTAAACTAAACTTCCATATATGATGTGCCTTCAGAAAGTATCCCCCTTTACATTTTGTGTTACAGCCTGAATAAAACATGCATTCAATTTAGATTTTGTGTCAATGATGTACACACAATACCCCATAATGTCAAAGTGGAATTTTTTGTTTGTGGAAATGTTGTTTATCAATAATAATACAAATAAGCCAAAATGTCTTGAGTCAATAAGCATTCAACCCCTTTGTTATGTCAAGCCTCAATAAGTTCAGGAGTTAAAATGTGCTTAACAAATCACATAATAAGTTGCATGGACTCATTCCGTGTTCAATAATAGTGGTTAACATGATTTTTGAATGACTAACCCATCTCTGTACACCTAACATATAATTATCTGTAAGATCCCTCAATCGAGCAGGGAGGTTTTTCAATGCCTCCCCCCAAAAAAATGGCACCTATTGGTAGATGTGTAAAAAGAAAAAGCAGACGCTGAATATCCCTTTAAGCATGATGACGTTATTAATTACACTTTGGATGGTGTATCAATACACCAAGTCATTATGAAGACACAGGCATCCTCCCTTAACGCTGTTGCCGGAGAGGCAGGAAATTGCACAGGGAATTCACCATGAGGCCGATGGTGATTTTAAAACAAGAGTTTAATTGTGATATGAGAAAACTAAGGCTGGATCAACAAAATTGTAGTTACTCCACACTACTAACCTTAAATGACAGAGTGAAAAGAAGGAAGCCAGCACAGAAAACAAATATTCCAAAACATGCATCCTGTTTGCAAAAAGGCACTAAAGTAATGCTGCAACAAATGTGGCAAAGAAATCAACTTTTTGCCATGAATTCAAATAATTTCACTTGAGTACCCCTTTTCATATTTTCAAGCATGGTTGTGGCATCAGGTCATGGTATGCTTGTCATGGCAAGGACTAGGGAGTTTTTAAGGATGAAAAGAAATGGAATACAGCTATAAGCACAGGCAAAATCCTAGAGGAAAAACCTGGTTCTGTCTGCTGTCCAACAAACACAGGGAGACAAATTCACCTTTCAGCAGGAAAATAACCTAAAACACAAGGCCAAATCTACACTGGAGTTGCTTACCAAGATACTTTGAATGTTCCTGAGTGGTGCTTCTGTAAAGTATTGACTTTGTAGAAGGGGGCGTGAATATTTATGTAAATCAGATATTTCTGTATTTAATTTTCAAATATGACGAAAAACATGTTTTTAGTTTGTCATAATGAGATATTGTGTGAAAACGGATGCTAACTTTAAAAAATGAATCCATTTTGAATTCAGGCTGCAACATAACAAAATGTGGCATAAATCAAGGGGAATATATACTTGTTTTAAAGGCACTTCGATACATTTTTTAATCTAATACCAGGCTATCTTCAGACAAGTCTTGTGTGGCTTGAGGGCATCCTAAAGCAGAACAACCGACGTGTTCGTGAGAGTCTCATTTTCATATTAGTTTGTAGGTCAAACTGGTCAGACACTACAGACTTTTTGTGAGAACACAGATTTTCGGGATGTCTGCAGGTCTGACAAACACAGATGTAGCTCTGCCACCTTCCACCACAGATGCGTAAGGCTGACATCACCGGATGTTGTGTACTGAGACGCAGCGCATGCAAAGAAATCCCCAGATATCTCTAGCTTAAACAGACAGATTTTGATGAGGGATTTTTGATTACGCTAATTACATTTCAATGCTACCTAATATAATGTTTACATACCCTACATTATTCATCTCATATGTATATGTATATACTGTACCCTATATCATCTACTGCATCTTTAGGTAATACATGTATCACTAGCCACTTTAACTATGCCACTTTGTTTACATACTCATCTCATATGTATATACTGCACTCAATACCATCTACTGTATCTTGCCTATGCCGCTCTGTACCATCACTCACGCATATATCTTTATGTACATATTCTTTATCCCCTTACACTTGTGTCTATAAGGTAGTAGTTTTGGAATTGTTAGCTAGATTACTTGTTGGTTATTACTGCATTGCCGTAACTAGAAGCACAAGCATTTCACTACACTCGCATTAACATCTGCTAACCATGTGTATGTGACAAATACAATTTGATTTGATTTGATTTGATTTCTACAGGGGCACGGACATCGACTCTTGGTTAAGGTTTGTGGGAAGACAGAGGTCAGTGTTTTCCGCTGTTGTATCTCAGGTGTTTTCCTTCCTGAGGGTTTAATTCAACATGCCATCCAGTCATCCAGTCAGATGATGCTCTGAAAGAGCTGCAAAATCTGGACCCCTACAAATCAGCCGGGCTAGACATTCTGGACCCTTTCTTTCTAAAATTATCTGCCAAAATTGTTGCAACCCCTATTACTAGCCTGTTCAACCTCTCTTTCGTGTCGTCTGATATTCCCAAAGATTGGAACTCTTGACCCATACTGCTACAGACCTATATCTATCCTACCCTGCCTTTCTAAGGTCTTTGAAAGCCAACAAACAGACTACCGACCATTTCGAATGCCACCATACCTTCTCCGCTATGCAATCTAGTTTCCGAGCTGGTCATGGGTGCACCTCAGCCACACTCAAGGTCCTAAACAATATCTTAACTGCCATCGATAAGAAACAACACTGTGCAGCTGTATTCATTGACCTGGCCAAGGCTTTCGACTCTGTCAATCACCACATCCTCATCGGCAGACTCGATAGCCTTGGTTTCTCAAATGACTTCCTCGCCTGGTTCACCAACTACTTCTCCGATATAGTTCAGTGTGTCAAATCGGAAGGCCTGTTGTCCGGTCCCCTGGCAGTCTCTATGGGGGTGCCACAGGGTTCAATTCTTAAACCAACTCTCTTCTCTGTATACATCAAATGTCGCACTTGCTGCTGGTGAGTCTCTGATCTACCTCTACGCAGACGACACCACTCTGTATACTTCTGGCCCTTCTTTGGACACTGTGTTAACAACCCTCCAGACGAGCTTCAATGCCATACAACTTAAATACAAGTAAAACTAAATGCATGCACTTCAACCGATCGCTGCCTGCCCCTGCCCGCCCGTCCAACATCACTACTCTGGACGGTTCTGACTTAGAATATGTGGACAACTACAAATACCTAGGTGTCTGGTTAGACTGTTAACTCTCCTTCCAGACTCACATCAAACATCTCCAATCCAAAGATAAATCTAGAATTGGCTTCCTATTTTGCAACAAAGCATCCTGCACTCATGCTGCCAAACATACCCTTGTAAAACTGACCATCCTACCAATCCTCGACTTCGGCGATGTAATTTACAAAATAGCCTCCAATACCCTACTCAATAAATTGGATGCAGTCTATCACAGTGCCATCCGTTTTGTCACCAAAGCCCCATATACTAACCACCACTGCGACCTGTACGCTCTCGTTGGCTGGCCCTCGCTTCATACTCGTCGCCAAACCCACTGGCTCCAGGTCATCTACAAGACCCAGCTCGCTGGTCACCATAGCAGCACCCACCTGTAGCACACGCTGAAGCAGGTATATCTCTCTGGTCACCCCCAAAATCAATTCTTCCTCCTTCCAGTTCTCTGCTGCCAATGACTGAAATGAACTACAAAAATCTCTGAAACTGGAAACACTTATCTCCCTCACTAGTTTTAAGCACCAGCTGTCAGAGCAGCTCACAGATTACTGCACATAGCCCATCTATAATTTAGCCCAAACAACTACCTCTTTCCCTACTGTATTTAATGAATTTGCATTGTTTGCTGTTTGGGGTTTTAGGCTTTTCTGTATTTATATCAGCTTGTACTATATAAATAAATTTGATTTGATTTGATTTGATTTATTTTGCTCCTTTGCACCCCATTATTTATATCTCTACTTTGCACATTTTTCCACTGCAAATCAACCATTACAGTGTTTTACTTGCTATATTGTATTTACTTTGCCACCATGGCCTTTTTTTTGCCTTTATCTCACCTCATTTGCTCACATTGTATATAGACTTATTTTTCTACTGTATTATTGACTGTATGTTTGTTTTACTCCATGTGTAACTCTGTGTTGTTGTATGTGTCGAACTGCTTTGCTTTATCTTGGCCAGGTTGTAAGTGAGAACTTGTTCTCAACTTGCATTACCTGGTTAAATAAAGGTGAAATTAAAAAATTAAAAATTTTTAAAAATGCAGACCCTCCTTAGAGAAAGTCTACTAAGAGACCCAAACACCTGTCTACTCCTTGTTGACATACTGTATGATGAGACAGTCTTCAAGATGGTTGTGTAGGGAGACATGAACACGGGTCTATTGTATGGCCATGCCAGACAGGGAAAATAAATTAATTCAGTCATACATGTGCTCATTGTGCTGCTGGGTTGAACATCTGTGGCAGGTTTAGGAAATCGGAGGAATAGACATTTAAAAACAGTTTTAAGCCAATTAAATGCATTTAACTGCTTAGCTCTTAAGAATCTTACTGTCAGGCAGCTCCGGCAGACAAATACGCTTTATCCAATGCCTCTTATACTATGCTCTGGAGGAAGGATGTTATCCATCTTATCACTTAGTCATGGCCAGTCTGTCTGTCTCTCGCTCTCTCTGACCCATGTCTAAACAGTCTACTAGACAGTCCAGACAGTTTTAGTGGGGCTCATCCTGCTCCTCCACAACCTTATTCACAACAGGATAAGTTTTGTCACGCCATTACCTTTTTGGACAGGGTATAATGAATTAATTAAACTTTGTTCCCCTTGTGTTTTGGAGAGCTCTCCTGTCTCTCCATACGGGGGCCCATTTTCTCATCTGCTCGTGCTCTGTTTGCATGCTGGGTCCCATCCTGCCTACCTTGGGGCATTTTTATCATTTGGGCTGGGGGGGTTGTTGACCCAGATGAACGAGAGCGGGCCTGTAGAATGTCGGGCCCTAGACTCCCATGCAGGCAGCACATGTGGCAGGGAAGAGGGGTGGGTGGTGGTCCTGTGCCCTGCCATCTCTCTTTCCCTGCCCCCCCCCCCCCCCCCCCAGCGCTGAGGGACTTTAAGAGGCACTCCTACATTCAGGATGGGCCAGGTCGTGGCACGGCACTGCTGAGCCTTCCTCTTTCCTCTGTCCACTGAAGTTTATAGCCGGAGCATAAGTGCAGGAAGAGCAACTGAGAAAGAATGCCAGCGGACCAAGAAGGAGCGGATGCTTTTAGTGCTCTGATCTCCGCTAGCACAAGTCTTATTTCAGTCGGTTTCAAAAGAGCTGTAGGAGTAACATTACAGTCTATTCATTGTGCTGCTATGGCCAATCGTCCTGCATCTGCTGGTGCCTAAGGACACAATGAGGCCATGGCTTACCACTCTACTGATCACTCCGGGAGGGATTGTGATTACCTAGTGTTTTATGAGAGCTCAGTGCAACCTATCACTGCATCTCAGAGCAAGAGGCGTCACTACAGTCCCTGGTTCGAATCCAGGCTGTATCACATCCGGCCGTGATTGGGAGTCCCATAGGGCGGAGCACAACTGGCCCAGCGTCGTCCGGGTTAGGCCGTCATTGTAAATAAGAATGTGTTCTTAACTGACTTGCCTAGTTAGATAAAAAGGTTAAATAAAGGTTAAATAAAAAATAAATCAAATGTGAATAGGCCAAGGAGCAATGCGAGAGGGAGAGCTAACTAGGGGTTTAAACTAATCATACCTAGCAGTCACCATGTCTTGAGACACGTCAGTGAAGACGTCTTGAGACGTCTTAAAATATACTACTTTTTAAGAAGCTGTAAGTGATATCACTAAGGTTGCATTATGTACTTATTGATTCAAAATGGCAATGTCTCAAAATGTCTTGAGACACAGGTGATGGCTGGGTATGTCGTATTCCCAATATCCTGTTTATGTAGATGAGCAAGAGGTGAAAAACACTGCCATCCTTTTAAACTTCAGGGCGGGCACATTGTGATGATTAGTGTAATGTGGATGCCATTACCAAATTAAAATAAACCCTGTTAACATTATGTAAACAAAAACTGCTAAGACACACAAACACATTTGCTCATTTAATACAACTGTACCCTCTGAAATCGGATACTGTTGTTTTTCCCGAAGACAACAACACCACAGACCGGTGGCATACGTGGCGTATTCACATGTGCACAGATTTGATTATGCAAATGAGGGAGGTTTCGAGCGGGATGCGGCTCTGTGTCATCTCATTAGATAGTCACTACAGGCCTGTGTTGACATATGCCTCCCACCATACACCTTATTACTTCCCCATTAGGGTTCCGGGCTTAATTGAAGGCACATGGAGCCCCCATCGGAGAAGACCATATTGAGCGAAGGCTCCCAGTGCAACAGTGGAGGGCCTGGCTGCTTAACATTGAGTGGTTCCCCATTGTGTAGTTGGTAGCTCTCGAATGGTATCCATTGCGGCCTACCTCCGATAATGCTGCCTTTAACTCAGTGTTTGTTCTCAGATAGCCAAGGCCGTGATCCAGATAGGCCAGAGAGCCAAGGACTGTGATCTGGAAAAACAAACACGCTAGGCTAGGACAAGTATAATCTGGTCAAGGTCTAGTAATCGGGTATCAAACAGATAATGGGGTATTTACTGGTGAGCCAGAAAACTCCAAACCGGACGACAGCTTCCTTATTCCATATCATGTTTAACATGGAATATACAGTATATTTGTTCAGGTTTGTAAACACAAATATTTGTATATAGAGTTGAATGTATTGGAAAGAGATTTTGACAAATGTATATAAATCTAAGTATAAAACAAATGAGGAAAGGAAGACATCTGGTCCATCTCCTCGCCCTTCAGGCCTTCATTAATGCAAAGCAAGCGAGGAGCGCCGCTCTCGCGTGAGACTGCAGAGTCTAGTAATCCTATAAACATGTCTAAAAGGGAGCCAAATAGCCACTTAAGTGTTTTTAAATGCTTTGTCTTCCACATGGTGTCAATTTGCATTTTTGTGAAGGAGCTCATTTATTTTAAATTTTTACAGCCACCAAATCACAAAAACCACACATCCTTCCTGGTAAGCAGTTGTACTTTTACTGCCTTTTGACTTCACCATTTATTTTTCCATTTACATAATGCTGAATTCCTCAATGTAGAAATTAAAACAAATTAACAACATGTTGGTCAGACAGTTGATGGCGTGACGGGTTATTTAAGTCCTGCCATCAGCTTAGTTAAAAAAAAACTGTGTTGGCCAATAAAAACAAGCTGTTTAATTACAATTAATGGAAAAAAAACTATTGGTGAGAAGCTGTAACAAAGCTTAATCGTCACACAGTCTGACAGCGTCGGGTCACATACCATGAAAAACCACTAAATCAGAAAGATATCTGGGGGAGACGCTTTTAGCAGGCTTGCAGCTAGCAAACAGGCTAAAGAAGTCATGTGGTTTCATTTGACATTTGAGTCATTTAGCAGATGCTCTTATCCAGAGTGATTTTCAGTAGTGAGGGCATACATTTTAGTACTTTTTCATAATGGTCCCACAAGGGAATTAAACCCACAACCCTGCCATTGCAAGTGCCATACTCTACCAACTGAGCCAGACGGAAACCTACGGCTTCAATGCAACAACGCAGCCAGTGCGGGTAACTGTACGTATAGTTCACCAGACCAGGGGGGAAAACCATGCCAACCCCTCCGACTTTTGATTCCTGATCCATTCACATGGTCTTCACTGCATTATTAACTCAATGTGTTATGAAATAGTTACTTTCCTTGAGTCAATACAATACTTGGATCATTTTCCTCACTCCGATCAGCTGGCTTAATTGAATTCCAGACCTAGATGTACTGCAACAGTCAGCATAATCCATTCAGTAAAACAACATTTGAGGGGTTTTAAATGGGGAGAGCTGAAAACTGATTTAGCAATATCAATAGCATTGAACCATCCTAGGCAAAACTAAGCAGAAACAATTGTCTATGATTGATGTGCTTTGCCTGACCACATTATACCTGCGATTATGAAGAAAGAAGGATTGCATTACTGGAAACCGACCCTGTTTCGAGGGCAGGCCTGTCGGCAGAACAGCTAGCTGATTGTCTTGATTAGCTAGACAGAACAGTGTGGTGGGATTTAGATCAGAGTTTTTCTTCAGCTCAATCTTTACCAGGTTGTATAAGTTTGATTAAGTTTGATCTAAATAAGATTTAGTGTGTATTTCTCCTCAATAGTCCAAACTGAGAATTAGCTCAAATCAGGAGGCAAAAGCCACTGGTCTGATCTGAGAGGAAGCCAACAGAAATACAGATGCCTTCTATTTTATTACTAACCCTAAGCCTGTGGAAGTAAGGGTAGCACATAACCACACCGATTGGTCTGGGCTGGTTTCCTGGTCTTCGTACTCTTATTTTCTTGATGATGGGTTATAAAAGTTTACCAGAAGTCAGATCTAATGCAGCAGAAAATAAAAACGTATAAAAAAAGGCCAAATAAAGTAGCAGCAATTTCACATGGGTCAGGTAATCAAATCCGTTCCTTTCATAATGTGACTTTTCTGCCCACTGATACCTCAAAGTATCCACTCTGAATGTATAAAACTATGCCATATGCCACTGCCAGCAAACGTCCCTGAGCAAAAATGAAAACATTTGAGTGCTTTTTCAAGGAAACTTGCCCTGCACAGCCAGCCCCAGGAAGTGGCCATTTCCCATTGTCAAATATGCTCCTTTGATGTTCCCACAAAGTGTAATTCCTGATGAGCACCAGAACAACAGGGGACCATATGGCTAAGTTGTACCGTTAGCATGGACAAACCCAAGCCACAGAGAGAACACTTCAGTTTATTTCTATGGCTCGGGTTCAGCCGGCAAGGCAGTTTTGATGAATCATGGGATTAGCGGAGAAGTCTTCTACCACATCCGACTGACTCTTCTCTGTCTTGCTGGTCATGACGGTTATATTGACGAGAGTGAACAAGTTATAAAACATTTCACAAGGGATGTTTACAGTATTTTAACTATGAACTGTCGTTAATCAAGCCTGGGGTTGTCATTAAGGTTACATCATATTTCTACTAAACATGCCTCATGTGACTTTAACAGAGTGGGTAAGGCTCAACCGGAGGGGTCAACAGAAGTTTTAGAAATTAACATGCTCTCCGGCATCATGAAAGAGGGGGGGGGGGGGAAGACTCCAACATGTGGGTGACACATCAAACGGCTTCCCTTCCTTAAAGAAAGGCCCCATAATAAGCCTTTCTCATGTAGAGGGATTTATGGGTGCAATGTCAGCCATGTTAGAACTAAAAGACAGAGGGCATATACCGTATTACGTTGCAGACGTGTTTATTATGATATCCAGACTTCTGAGGAACATTTTTGGCTCTCTCTTGCAACAGAGCCACGGTATAAAATGTCTCCAGATCTGAGTTCGATCAAAAACCCAAAGCACCCATTTCTAGCCACACTCCCTAACATTTTCGTGGTCAGTGATGCAGGGGATTCAACAATATATAGCAGTTAACCCTATCAGTCCCGAGACCCCAGCAAAAAATAGTATTTTCATTTATCTGACTTTCATTTATCTGCATGTCCAGCCCTTATATTTAGCCTCACAGTAAAGTGTTTTACCATGTTCTTCTCAGGACAACCAGGGCTACAAGTAGAACACAAAACTATTTGACATGAACAGTTGCATTCATGAGTTTCATTGAAAGCTTGCGAGTGTCATAGAGCAAAACATGCTATAGGTGTGTGTTAGTGAGAGTCTCTGTTTTTTTTAGATCGCTTTTAGTAGTTTGTATCTCAAACCATTCGGACTCTACAGACGTTTATGTATAAACGACCGGGCCCCTTCGGGATCTGTCCTTGTCTCACAAACACCGCTCTAGCTCAGCCCCCGTTAATCACACAGACAATGGTTGGTATCTACAGATCCTAAAGAAATAGACAAACCTAATTGGTACAACCCAGAAGTCTGTAGCTCAAATGCACACTTTTAAAAGGGGTTAGAAGTCCAAAACAGGCTGGTGATACAGTTGGACTCATTGAGTTAAGGCGTCTGCAATACACAGGGTTTCAATACAAAGCATTCAGATTTTTGTTGGCAACACGTTGCCTTTAATTCAAATCGACTTAACAAAATGACACAATTACTTGTGAGGCATACAGCAAAATACCCTCCGTAAATCAACATTTACAAGAGCAAGACCAATTTACCCCTGTAAAGGACTCTTTTATAAGAAAGAAAAGGAATTCTGGAATTTTGTTTATCCTTACACCCAAATGAATTCACGGACCTACATACTCAACACTGCCCATAATTGTCAGCACAATATCACAATACCCCCAAACAGCAACATTAAATAAAGCACCTCCCTTTCCCCTTCTACCTCTTCACATATTCACAACCACAAAGGGACTGGCATTCATTGCATTTCTGGAATACTTGCTGGTGGCATATTGTAGGTGGACTGAACACAAAGCAGAGGGAGGGAACACAGTGGGACAAGCCCCCAGCAAGTGGGACAAAGAGACAAGCGGGGCGCTGCCCAGAAGCTGGCTCTGTGAACAAAGAGCTGAGTGGAGCTCTCCATCGACCAGGGAGGGATAAGGAAAGCCCGGTCCTGTTGCGCACGCACTGAGGCCTTAGAAAGCTACTGGAGCAGGACCATGTGTGGTCCATTATCAATGGGAAGATGGATGGTCCCTTGTTGTTCTCCCCAAACCTGGTAAGAAAGGGCCAGGAAACAAAGGACCAGTGGCAACTGAGTGTGAGATAGAAGCAAAGCCATAGATTAGGGGCCATAAGAGCATGCCTGCGTGGGCTTCATCTCCTTCAGGGGAAGACAATGGGACTGACAGGTGCTTGAGAAGGACAGAGAGGACACAGAAAGGGGTCAGAGACTGGAGGTAGCTGGGCAACAAACGGAACAGACAAACTCCTGCGAAACAAGCGTCTCCGCAGGAATGGATGTCTTGCATTTTGTGTACCTCGTTTAGAAAAGACACACACAATGGAACCATGCCAGGTAAACACAACAGCATTAAACTCTCTTCAAACACTTTCCTATTGTCTACACATACATCTGGGAATGAAGGGTGTTTATTCAGTCACGTGCCATGAATCATAAAAACACTTCCTTGAACTCCACTCAGCATAATCTGAACCTATGTTCCACGCTCACACTCAAGCACTCACTCGTGTGTCACCGTGAATATAAGACCTCATCTCTTCCACATTCATCTGTCTCACTTCTTGGTCTGAAGGCTGCAAGAAGAACAGCAGGAAACAGATGGAACCATGTCCTTCTCACATCAAAAGATGGAAGTGACCAAACGGACCCGTCCGTGCCTCTTAAAACGCACGGACCCATCTGCGTCAGCTCTCTCACTGTTTCCAGGTCAGCCTGCCAAGACGTATAACAGCCTAACAGTTCATAGGATCAGAGATCATGGGAACACAGGAAAGAACAGGAGGACACTGACGTCATTCCACTGCCCTGCCGTGACCAGTCAGCCAGGTCTTACGCAACAGGCTTTGTGCTATTTTATCTGCTGCTTACACACAACCCCAGCCTGCGGTACGTGCTTCATGACGTACCTCAAACTGTCAGAGAGGATCCTGCTACACTGGGCACATAAGCACAAATTCTTTGAACATCAGTCAACAGCTCGTTGCGTCCGATGACGGAGGGACGACATGTTATTTGAATGCACATGGAGTAAGTGTGGGGTGCTTAGTGTGGACATCTCCCAGTATTGCCAGGTCCATGGAACATGGGGTTGTTCAGGAAAGGTTCAGAGAAGGGTAGAGAAGCAACTCAACACTACCAGAAGAGAAGAATTTCCAACTGTAGCCGTGTGCATCTCCCAAAGGCGTGGTCGGTGAGTGGATCTCCCAAGATGAGGAAGTAAATGCAAGGTGACTGGGAACAAAATACACTGTAAATGAATCCAAATCAAGACAACAGCCATGCTCTCACTGGACCCTTTATCCCCATGTAAAATCAACAGGTCTAAGAATAGGGGTGGTGAGTTGACCATTAGAACATCTGGAAATATCCCCGTCACGGTCTGTCTGCCACGGCCGTAACGTGCGCTGCGTGTGTACTGAGAGGTAAACCAGCAAAGGTGCCTGTAGTAAAATGGTCCGACTGTGTACACACTTTGATTCCTTGTAATTGTGAAGAGGAAAAATTGTGAAGACGGTTTGCGACGGAAGGACAGTAAAACCGCGTAGTGTAATGTTATGGGAAGGATGACTACCCAGGTATACAGCATCTAGGGGCGTTGTGGGGGTGGGGGGTGGGGTACAACAAACTGTATCTCACAGAGTAACAGCCCACATGTTCTCCCACCGTCAAACACATCCCATGTCAGACAGAGACGCATCAGACATCAATGCAACACAATCTGACCAATTAGGACTGTGATAAACACAATCTGACCATTTAGGACTGTGATAAACACAATCTGACCAATTAGGACTGTGATAAACACAATCTGACCAATTAGGACTGTGATAAACACAATCTGACCAATTAGGACTGTGATAAACACAATCTGACCATTTAGGACTGTGATAAACACAATCTGACCATTTAGGACTGTGATAAACACAATCTGACCAATTAGGACTGTGATAAACACAATCTGACCAATTAGGACTGTGATAAACACAATCTGACCAATTAGGACTGTGATAAACTCGCCTCCCTACCACTGAGGAAGTACAGTTCCCGCTCAGCTCAGTCAAAACTGTTCGCTGCTCTGGCTCCCCAATGGTGGAACAAACTCCCTCACGACGCCAGGACAGCGGAGTCAATCACCACCTTCCGGAGACACCTGAAACCCCACCTCTTTAAGGAATACCTAGGATAGGATAAAGTAATCCTTCTCACCCCCCCCCCCTTAAAATACTTAGATGCACTATTGTAAAGTGGTTGTTCCACTGGATGTCATAAGGTGAATGCACCAATTTGTAAGTCGCTCTGGATAAGAGCGTCTGCTAAATGACTTAAATGTAAATGTAAATAAACACAATCAAGGATTGTGTGATGGATTTATCCGCCAGGTCACAATGTTTGGTTAATCCCAATTGACCATATTAATGAAGACCATTCAACGATCAGAGTACATTAAAACAGTAATGTAATTATCATTATCATGAAAATCATTTCACTTAATGTCTTTTCTGCTGTAAAACGAACCTCTGTGATACATTGCCACATCGATCGCCTGACTCATTCTTCCACTCGTACAGAAACGGATAAACCTGGGACATGCCTTATCACACCGTTAAGGCAAAAGAGTCTTTAAAATAAGACAACTAGAGCCAGCCATGAAACACAGCCCTTCGTCCATCTGTGTGAGTTGTGATGATTACTACAGCCTTATTCAATCTCTCCAACTCATGATCATTTATCCGGGAATCACATCTCTATCTCTACAGAGATAAAGATGGGACACCAAGAATGCAAACAAAGTGGAGATCAAAGTTATTTTAGTTTAGCTGGCTCCAATAAATCACAGGCAGCCGAGAACATCTGTCCAGGAATTTATCCAATTAGGGAGTGACAATATATTAGGTACGGTATGTGAAAAGATATTTGGCTGTGCACCCTATTCACAAAGAAGCAGTGCATTTAAAGAGAGCAATGCTGCATGCAACACCATGAGTAATATTTCATGAGAAAAATGGTAAACTACTGAACAATCTATATTGTGCACAAAAGAAACTGCATGCAAGGTGCAATTCTTGTTTTCCTCTCTAATCACTTACGGGAAAATCATTTGTTATTGCAGGTGGCCACATTGGACCTCATCATTACTCCTTAAAGGTACCTTCTAAAGAATACACAACTTCAAATATAGAAATACGGATAAGGATTTTATTCTTTGTCTAATGTTACCACAGAGGCGGCTTCTCATGATGAAAACGCTGTATTTGTAAACCTGCATGCATTCTCATATCAGGAATAAATCAGTTGCACGTGTTACAAATGCTGTGAATAAATACATTCATGGAAGTACAGGGCCTTCAGAAAGTATTCACACCCCTTGACTTTTTCAAAATGTTGTTGTGTTACAGCCTGATTGCATTTAGATATTTTAGCACTGGCCCCTAATGTCAAAGTGGAATTGTGTTTTTCAAAATAAAACAAACATTTTTAAAGGAAAAGCTCAAATGTCTAGACATGATTTTTGAATGACTACCTCATCTCTGTACCCCGCACACACAATTATCTGTAAGGTCCCTCAGTTGAGCAGTGAATTTCAAACACAGATTCCACCATAAAGACCTGGGAGGTTTTCCAATGACCCTATTGGTAGATAGGTTTTTTAAAAACACACACAATAAACACGGACAGTTAAATTCACTGATTCATTTGATTGAGGGCCACACAAGAAGTAGTTGTGGTAAATTGACATATTTGTGTGACCTCAATGTTTATTTCATTTATGAGTGCACAAGACTTGAACAGCATAACATGTTTGAAGTTAAGGAGGCTCGTGATAATCATTTTTGCAAGTAATGAACCCAATGAGTTTCGCAGCCGTTTGGCGATAAACGTTAACAGACGTCATCAACGTGGGTAAAACATTTCATTCAACATGGCGGTCAAAGTTGTCAAAGTTGATAGCTAGCTAGCTAACTTCTATCAAGAACAGTCAACTGACATGTTGGAGAATCTTAAAACGTAGAAAGAAGAAACACATTGTGGAATGTATTTATTGTTTAGTATAATTGTAGATTTCAAGTCTACAGCTGTGAATCATTCAAATATCTTGGCGCTTGGCAAGTGAGCCAATCAGATGCCAGCTGAGCGCAAGAGTATAGAGAAATGTTCCACTGTAAATAATAGTGTATGCGTATTTAAAAATAGGAATTCTTTCACATTTAGCTATCCTTTTATTTCCTTTTATGATTTCTAGTAACTCATCCCAGGGCCAGTGAAGAAGGGTTGGAATTGCAGCAGTCATTATTCTAGGGTCAGTCCACGTCTGTGTCTCTATGATGATTGTATCTGCACATTCCAGTCAACCAATGCCCTCAAAATGAATCTGTCACGGTTTCACACTGAGCAGACCAGGGTTGGTACAAGTGTGAAGCAGGTGTCTTTTATTTGTCCCTTGTGGGCTTTCAAGCAACCATATTCAAATTCAACTCTCTCCAGTCACTTAAATGGGCACTTAAATGAACCATGAGACAGTGAAATGTCAGTTTAAGAATTGTGATTATTACACCAACGTGTACTCGTCCTTTAACACCCACGAGTCTAGGACACACCCAGCTCATGTTCAGTCAGCAGACATCAGTGATGTAGATGCTGTGCTAGAGGAATGTCCTGGCCCGAGCTCAGATACACTTGGTGCTCCTGAGAATCCGAGTGACACTGGTCAATTGACGACCCAGCTCAGTATTTCTTAAGATGCCTTCTCTTCTACATGTATCACAGCAGGAGATCATCAACACCTGTTTCCCAGACACAGATTAAGCCTTGTCTTGAAATAAGAAGCATTTTCCATGTATAATCTCCATTCACATCCTATTTTAGTCTGGACTAGATTTATTCATCTGTGTCCGGGAAACCGAGATCAAATGTACCAGGTCAGATTAGTCTGCGGTGTCACAAAAATGTATAGTGCTTATTCCTACAGTAGACGAACCACTGTTCTCTGCATCCTTCCTGTGTTTCTGCGTGAAAATGCCTAAGGGTTTTTCAAGATTTGCTGGCTACAATTGCTTATCTGTACATGTCTGTCTTTCCCATGAAGCATCTTGTCTTAACTCCTAGACACATAAGGAGACCTGTGATTGTAGGATGAAAACATTTGGTGAACTTTCAGAATCGTCCTCACTGTCACCAGTGACAACATACCAAGTACCGGTCCGTTTCAACCCTGTCATGATGGCCGTTGTCGTGAAGGTTGAAGTTGTGGTGACCAACCTCTCCACTTTTGCTGAGGGATTCATTGATTAGTTAGGTATGATCTACGTCCTACATTTGAGCTACCCTAAAAGGAACTCACCAACACATTCAAATTCATCCAGAAATGTCAGGATTTTGCCAGGGTGGTTCCGGTTTTTGGTCACTAGATGCCCCCATTGTGCTTTTTGACCTTTTGTTTTCCCTTGATCCCCATTATTATTTGCACCTGTGCCTCGTTTCCCCTGATTGTATTTAAACCCTTAGTTTTCCTCAGTTCTTTGCTCTGTGTTTGTATGTTAGCACCCAGCCCTAGTATTCTGTGAACTCTTGTTGAGCCCGGTGGACTCTCTGTGGAATTCTGTTTTTTGTTCTTGTTTATTTATTTTTGAGTATCTTTTGAGGCTTTTTGTGCTATACCTACCACCTTGTGGATTTACCTTTTTGTCTTGGAGGATTACCTTTGTTCTTGTGGAATTCCTTTTGAGGTTGTGGAGTTACATGTTTTCCTGAAGGACTTCACTTTTTACTTCATTAAATACACCGTCTCAAGTACTGCTGTGTCTGCCTCATCTTCTGGGTTCTGCCGACTATTCGTGGCTCAGTTGGTTAAGTGACTGTTTCTCACTCCGGAGACACGGGTTCGTAACCGGGTCCTGACACAGAAAGATTTGTGATGGGGGCGTCGATGGTAGGAAGCTGAAGGCACAGCTCCAGTTATTGAAGAATGATCTATTGATGCATGTGTAGTGATGCAGTGAGCAGCCTGTGGGGTGTTGTGCTCTCTCTCACGCACTCCCTCTCATTTTGAGGCACACTATCTACTGAATATGTGAGGTCACTATTAATGGCACAGTCCATGCTATCCAATTATAGTGATGTAAACAGTCAGTGGGGTGATTGACACGTGCACACTCTCCCTCTCGTTTACACTCACACAGGTATGTTGAGCTCTCAATTTTGGTTTGGACCTACTATGAACCTCTAAACAAAAGTAGAAACTTGCCGTGACCCCATATAAGGAGACGATAACAATTGCAATCGCGCACATCAACACCAAGATGTGGAATGTACTGTACTATGTTCTTCTGTGTTCATGCGTAGTGACAAATGTCAATTTATCCATGTTATTAGTTGTAGTTGGATTTTACAGGGGTCAAAGTTACTTTGTACTTCATCTTTCTTAAGCTCGCACATTTGTTTCCAGTTGAACTCAGCCCAAACGACTTGTGTGCACATTTATAGATAGATTGCTTCCCTTTATTTCACATCTTCAGCCCTGAGTCTATTTTGAAAATATTCCCCATAAATCTGTTTGGAATAAGCTATAAAAGACTATTCCTTCTTATCCCTTGTGTTCTCCTGTGCTGTCTGCACAGGCCTAAGGCCCAAGCAGAGATTTGGATCAATTGACGAGATGGTTATGTCTCCACCCTAACAATGGAACTCGTTGTCCACAGAGCGGAACGGCAGGCAGCCAAGCTCCCGCCAATTCCTCTCTCTGGATTGGTGGCCACAGCTTGTGATTTTAAAACTTTTTAGAAATTTCAATGAGTGGGGTTGACATCAACCACCTGTATTTAATGGAGAGAGATGCTATGCTATTAGCCTCATATCATTAATATGCACCGCCGTGTTTTTTTCTCAAAGTCGCAGGGTGTCACTACTTATCAGTACACTCAAAACAACCAAAGCATTATGAAACTTTTATTCGATCAAATGAACGTCACGTAGCAAATAAGCCATTACAATTTTTGTTGCCCAAATCCATCACTCTCTCATTGACCTCGTTTGGCCCATATCCCTCTCGCTTTGCCTCTTCTTCTCTGGCCCTAGGTAACCAGCTCACCCTTTATGGAACAGGGGCAGCTCCGGAGGGTTGAATATGCTGTTTCACACCTGCAATTTGAAGTTGACCATGTGTAATTGCCTAAGGTACAATACTGTCGTTGTTTTTTTGCTAAACTCTTCTGCATCTGAACTTTTGCTTTTTGAGTGTAGTTAACTCACTTTTTTTATTTACTGTTTATATATGAGTGAAACCTAATTGAAACAGTTTAGGTAATCAGTTAGGTAATCAATCCTAAAATGTTTTAAGTAAACTTAGATAGAAATTGTAATTTACCATTACTCAAATGTAAGTAAGGTGTACTCTCCTAAACTCAAGCATTTAAAGTATTGCAACTATATACTTAAGTGACCTTCACTTAAAAAGATTGTATGTTCACTTCACCATATTGGATTAATTTAACTAGTGATTTTTATGTAGCGAGAAATCAAAAATAACTGTTGATTTACATATACATTTTAAGTCTACCTTAGTCAAAAAACAACATTTGCATTGCTCATATGAAGGTAGTACTGCTTCAAATCAAATCAAATCAAATCAAATCAAATTTTATTTGTCACATACACATGGTTAGCAGATGTTAATGCGACTGTAGCGAAATGCTTCAGATATTAAAGTTTCTTAAATTAAGTTTCTTAAATTAATTTTTGCTGTTGTAAAAAAAAGCAGACATTGAATATCCCTTTGAGCATGGTGAAGTTATTAATCACACTTTGGATGGTGTATCAACACTGCATCTCAGTGCTAGAAGCGTCACTACAGACCCTGTATCACAACCGGCCGTGACTGGGAGGCCCATCGTAAAGAAGAACTTGTTCTTAACTGACTTGCCTAGTTACATAAAAGGTTAAACTAGGCGCTGACAGATAGGACAGCTCTGCTTCTAGCTCCCAAGTAACTTTGCAGTAACTTTGCAGTATTTCTTACATTATTAGTCCAGGGAATTGTTTGTGTTATTACATACAGCCGGAAAGACATTTTAGATATCAGAGCGGCGGTAACTCACCAGCATTACGATCGGGAATATGAACTGATTCCAGAGGCTGATCCAAAACACCGCCGGAGTAGAAAAGGTTTTCGGAATGGACTTCCGGTCCACACCATCCACCGCTTCCGAGTATATTACTCGCTAATGTTCAGTCTCTGGATAAAAATGTAGACAAGCTCAGGGCGAGAATCTCCTTCCAGGGATTGTAGCATATTCTATTTCATGAAAAGTCACTACAAAGTTACAGGCGTCCTTCCTCCGTTTCTCAGGAATTTCACCATGGAGGCCAATGGAAGCCTGAACAGAATAGAAATATTCCAAAACATGCACCCTGTTTGCAACAAGGCACTTGCAAAGCAATTCACTTTTTGTGCTGAATACAAAGTGTTATATTTGGGGCAAATCCAATACAACACATTACTGAGTACCACTCTCCATATTTTCAAGCATAGTGGTGGCTGCATCATATTATGGGTATGCTTGTAATTATTAAGGACTGGGGAGTTTTTCAGGATAAAAAGCAAGCACAAGCAAAATCTTAGAGGAAAAACCTGGTTCAGTCGGCTTTCCAACAGACACTGGGAGATTAATTCACCTTCAGCAGGACGATAACTTAACACATAAGGCCAAATGTTATCCTAGAGTTGCTTACCAAGAAGACAGTAAATGTTCCTGAGTGGCCGAGTTAGTTTTTCTTTGTCATTATGGTATATTGTGTGTAGATGGTTGTAAATATATGTATTTAATACATTTTGAATTGATGCTGTAAGACAACACAATGTGGAATAAATCAAGGTGTACGAATACATTCTGAAGGCACTAAATTATTTTAGAAATGATATTTGGACTCGAACCCCGTTGTTGCTGTGAAGAGAGGAATTCTGGGTCAAGCAGGTTTGGGAATATTTTCCTGTCCCCTACAGCAGCGCAGTGCAAGAGGGGCTGAGATTTTGCAACTAGACAAGCGAGCTCCTTCTCCCCAACAGCCATCGCCCCTCCCCAATCCACTTCACTCCTCCTCACACAGACCAGGAACAAACGATGGCACAGTGACCTATAACCCCCACCCCCCAAAAGGAATTATTCACCATCCTTCAAATCAGATTTCTATTGAGAGTCATCTGCAGCCAGGAGCAATCCTGTGGAGAAACATTGTACAACAGAGGAATGTTCTGAGCAGCCAGCTTCAACTAATGAGCTATATTTCTGAGACAAAGACATGGGCACGCCAGACAGGCCTGCTTTGTTCCATCACTCTGGTCAGCCGGCACTGACCAAGAATTGCAAACCCAGACGTGTAAGAACAAATGGTCCCCATGGGGCCCAGATGGAAAAAGAAACACAGCTTGATCTAATTCACCATAATCTTTTCTTGATCTAATACACCACAATGTCCATGGCAGCTTAATTTTCACCTTTCTTCCCGGATATTGTTAAAGAGAGGTGCATTTATGTGGAATCACATGCACATGGCAGTCAGTGTAGGCCTAAGCAACCAGCTGTCCAACATTCTAGGTTGCCAAGGAAACAACTACCCAGGCACACTGCTTTTCTGCTTATTCATCATCTGAAAGGACCAAATTGATAAGTGCAACATTTATCAGCCATTTGTTCCAAAATACTATAATACCATTCTTTTCTTCTGACATTGGGACTGCTTTAAGAATAGAGGGAGATGACTGATCAATAAAGAACATAGTTACTGTATGTTTCAGATGTAGCAGGTATCGTTCCACATTTGTTTTTTACATTTGTTCCTTTGAAACTGACATGAAAGCGTATCTCAAATAAGACTCCAGTAATGTTTTGTCCTGTGTGACTCATTTGTTTTCTGAAGAGAACAGCCGGGGAGCCACGGCGCATGTTGTTACGGTCTTGTGAGAAATGACCTTAGTTTGTTCCTTCCTTTTATTCTGTAATCAAATGAAAGCCGAGTTACTGCCAGCAACTAAAGAGGAACGTTGGTTTATTTTATTCCCTGGTAGGGACTGCACTTCCACATTTTGTACATGGAAGTAATAGATGTCGAATGGAGCTGCAGACTAGGTTTCCTAAGCATGACTCATTATACCATTTACCAATGTAGCAGTGACAACTACAGGTTTCACGTGGATAGCTTTAACAAGTTCTAAATCACACTGGCAAGTGAGGTTGAGTTGAAAGTGAAAAGAACATAGGATCAGTTCTCTCCTCACCTGAAGAAATGGCAAAGAATCACAGAACGAATCAGATCCGGATGATGAATTGAAACAAAGAAACAAATTTGACTCAGCCGTAAGCATATGTACAACACATAGACAGTATAATGGGAGCAACATTTGCCGATTATAGGAAAAAAGTAGGAAAGTGTGAAAATAACAGAAGGCAACACGGCAAGTAGTATATGATGCATGAAACTGTTTGGATATAGGCCTTTATACATACAGATACAGTTTCACAAAAGATGTAATGACTACATGCTGTGCACCAGCAGAATGCTGGACAGGCAACGACTGGAAACAATTAATAGCCTGTTTTATGTTGTTTTTTCATTCCAGCTGTGCTGTAACATGGAGCCGCCATTATATTTGGATTGCAAAACAGCCCACTCGTTGTGCAATGCAGCATGTGTAGGAAACGCCAGCAGACTCATATTGGAGTTTTTACAGCTTTATTAAATGTCACGGTAAACAATCATGTATTTCAATTAGGGATGATTAGTTACTCACTTTAAGATCTTTGCATTCTCTGGTTTAGGCATGGGGGTATACAGTATATTGGGATTTCAACATTATGGATCACTATGGTATTTGCAGCATAGAGAAGGCGACGCTGGAATCACAAGAGTACAGCCTATAATCTATAGTAAGGCAAATAAACAATACACACGCAAGCATCCTTCCTCACATGCCTACCCGGATCACCTGTTAGGAGTGACGCTCATTAAGAAACCAGAGACTGGGAGGTCTGGTGGTCGACTGGGCCAGTGAAACAGTCAAACTCATGCTAGAGGAATCTAGCAGTAAAACTCTCTCCGGGATATTACTGATACGAGCTCATAAAAACAGGGCATTCTGAGTGACTGAGCAATCATCATCAATTCACAGGGATTTATCACTCTTTGTCCCTGGAGTGGGATTTGATTTTTGTTTGGGTGGATTGCTGGTGGCTTTGGCATGTCAGTCGAGGCTTCCGGGCGTCGATAGAAAAATCTTTCTGTCATGCGGACACGGCCGTTTTGAAAACATTCCTCAAAGCCAAGACCTTTTGAAACAGTCAGACATCAGGGTTTATTGGTTAACTGTGCTGAAATTACAGCTGCTTAGACTTGTACTCACTCCTGGATTCATCTGTAACCACCGCAGCCCCGTCCTCTGAAGGGGTCGGTCTACGGACCATCAGTCCGCATTCACAAAATAGTTCTGACCCAAGATCATTTTTCTCTTTGAATAAGGTTATATGGACAGGGAGGACCTTGATCCTAGATCAGGACTCCTACTCCGAGATGCTTTGTGAATACAGCCACGCAGTATCCGTAAAATCAAGAGATCGGTCAGTCGCCTCTCTGCACTGTAATCACACAGATTACTGGGAAGAAAGCCTCGAGCTGATCACATCACCATCCAAATCCCCTTGTCTCCCTGGATTACCCACAACGCCTCTCGTTAGCCCGAGGAGAGGTAATGTTTTAAAACACTGAGCTCACTCTGTTTCGCTACGCTTTCCTGAACTCCTTTGCAGCCAAAAACGACACGTATTCCAGCTTTTCCACCTATTCCAAGGTATGACACCTACTGCTGGATCCTTGGCAGAATTAACTCTACTGCTTTTTTCAGAAGGGAACAATGAAACCTAGGGTTATATCTGTCTGTACTGATGCAGCCAAGACCTCCCATCTGTTTACGCTGTACAGACATAAGCACTCTGGGAGGAATGTTACAGCTTTCTCAAAATGCAATTTTCTCTCTCTCAAGCAAACCAAAGAAAGGGGACCACTGCAAGTCATCGAGGGTCAGGGTGGTGACACGCTTCCCACAAACGTCCGGATAATTCTGCCTACCCCCACACGTCCCGCCAGACACATGCCCCTGTCCCCTTCAGCGTACTAACAAGCTCAGGAGCACTCCTACTCATGTACATAATCAAATTATGCCAGAGCAGAGTTCCTCCATGGTTGAATCAACGTCTCGTGTCTCTAGACAATCACTAAAACCTCTGTCATTCCTAACGTCTGTCTCCACATCCCACACTGGCGGCCAACTGACTGACAGCGTGCCGTATACCATCAACGCAGACTTTGTGGCTTTTGCTCATGTACTCCTGAAACTTCAGCTGATACTCAGTTCCATTAGGTTTTGTGTGTGTGTGTGTGTGTGGTCAATTTCAGTGTGCCACCTGAGCAAGCCAGTCTCAGAGTCTTTTATTCACTGATGTACTAAATGACATTTACATTTGAGTAATTTAGCAGACACTCTTATCCAGAGCGACTTACAGGACCAAAAGTAGGGCAGTGTACAGATCTATTGGAGTCAACAAAAAAAACTGCATCTGCGGTCACAGACTCCTTGAGCAATTACTACAAGATGAGGGGAAAGCAGCACAACCTGACGAATAAAGTATTTTGAAGTGGAGTAAATGCTGCACTTATTAACAATGACTAACACAATTTCAGTCAAAATAGAATATTGTCAGAAATACTGTAGGCTACCATGACTATATCCAACCCAACTCCATTTGTTGCCACTAACATGTATCCCTGTGGTTTTCAAACTTTTTGACCCTTGACCCCAAAGAGGAGTAGTAGCGTTAGCCCACCAAGCTTGCGACCCCAGCGCACGCACATGCACATGTGCAAATGTTTAAAAAATAAAATGACTGAAATATCACATCTACATAAGTATTCAGACCCTTTGTTGAAGCACCTTTAGCCGCGAATACAGCCTTGAGTCTTCTTGGGTATGACGCTACAAGCTTGACACACCTGTATTTGGGGAGTTTCTCCCATTCTTCTCTGCAGATCCTATCAAGCTCTGTCAGGTTGGATGGGGAGCGTTACTTCACAGCTATTTTCAGGCCTCTCCAGAGATGTTCGAACAGGTTCAAGTCCGAGCCCTGGCTGGCCCACTCAAGGACATTCAGAGCCTTGTCCCGAAGCTACCTCTTGGCAGTGTACTTAGGGTCATTGTCCTGTTGGAAGGTGAACATTCGCACAGTCTGAGGTCCTGAACGCTCCGGAGCAGAGAATCTCTCTGCACTTTGCTCCGTTCATCTTTCCTTCCCAGTCCGTGACGCTGAAAAACATCACCACAGCATGATGCTGCCCCCACCATGCTTCACCGTATGGATGGTGCCTGGTTCTCTCTAGACGTGATGCTTGGCATTCAGGCCAAAGAGTTCAATCTTGGTTTCATCAAACCAGATAATCTTGTTTCTCATGGTCTGAGAGTCCTTTAGGTGCCTTTTGGTAAACTCCAAGTGGGCTGTCATGTGCCTTTTACTGAGTGGCTTCTGTCTGGCCATTCTGCTATAATGGCGTGATTGGTGGAGTGCTACAGAGATGGTTGCCCTTCTGGAAGGTTCTCCCATCTCCACAGAGGAACTGGAGCTCTGTCAGAGTGACCATTGGGTTCTAGGAAGAGTCTTGGTGGTTCCAAACGTCTTTAATTTAAGAATGAAAATGAGTCCACTGTGTTCTTGGGGACCTTCAATACTGCAGAAATGTTTTGGGCTTCTTCCCCAGATCTGTGCCTTGACACAACCCTGTCTCGGAGCTCAATGGAAACAGGATCCACCTGAGCTCAATTTTGAGTTTCATAGCAAAGGATCTGAATACTTATGTAAAAAAAGGTATTTCTGTTTTTTAATTTTGAATAAATTAGCAAACATTTCTAAAAACCTGTTTTCACTTTGTCATTATTAGGTATTGTATGTAGATTGATGAAGATGTTTATTTGTAACCAATTTAAAACAAGGCTATAACGTAACAAAATGTGGAAGAAGTCAAGGGGTCTGAATACTTTCCGAATGCACCGTATACAAAAGTATGTAGACACTCTTCCAATTAGTGGAATCGGCCACACCCTTTGCTGACAGGTGTATATAATCGAGCACACAGCCATGCAATCTCCATAGACAAACACGGGCAGTAGAATGGCCTTACTGAAGAGCTCAGTGACTTTCAACGTGGCACCGTCATAGGATTCCACCTTTCCAACAAGTCAGTTCATCACATTTCTGCCCTGCTAGATCTGCCCCGGTCAACTAGAAGTGCTGGTATTGTGAAGTGGAAACGTCTGGGAGCAACAACTCCTCAGCCTCGAAATGGTAGGCCACATAAGTTCACAGAACCGGACTGCCGAGTGCTGAACAGCATAAAAATCAGCTGTCCTCGGTAGCAACACTCCCTACCTAGTTTCAAACTGCCTCTGGAAGCAACGTCTCTGGAGTGATGAATCACACTTAACCATCCGACGGACGGATCTGGGTTTAGCAGATGCCAGGAGAACCCATCCTACCCCAATGCATAGTGCCAGCTGTAAAGTTTGGTTGGTTTCCCACTGAAGGGATATCTTAACGCTACAGCATAAATTGACATTCGAGAGGATTCTGTGCTTCCAACTTTGTGGCAACAGTTTGACTGTCCTGCACAGCCCTGACGTCAACCCCATGAAAAATCGTTGGGATGAATTGGAACGCTGACTGCAGACCAGGCCTTATTTCCCAACATCAGTGCCCGACCTCACTAATGCTCGTGGCTGAATGAAAGCAAGTCCTCACAGCGATGTTCCAACATATAGTGGAAAGCCTTCCCAGAAGAGTGGAGGCTGTTATAGCAGACAATCAATTTGACTCTGATTGTCCTGATCTCTCTGGTCTGATAAATTAGAGCAGCTACAAAATAACTCCTGTTCTGGCATTGTCTGATATAAGCTACACATCACAATCACAAGCAGAGCACAAAGTGGTTTGATAAGCTCTGGTGACATCTCTGGGACGATAATATCCCTCCCAACAAGGTCAATCATTCCTCAGTCACTTACCCATCTCCCGATCGAAGGTCTATAACCACATTACATGGATAATGACCCAGTCTGTCATTATAAACCACTATGAGTATGAGCATGCCTCATGTCCCCCCCTCCCCCCCCTCTTAGTTTTTACATTGACTACATTGGAATCTGAATGTTATATTGCATTTTCCAAATACGGAGACTATACGGCATTCAAACCAACAACATGTTCAAGAGGGTTTGTTCTTATACAAGGATACTGGCTTTTTCGTCTATCTGTGGCAATACTCCATTTTTAGCTTAAAATGTATTTAAAAAACACTTCCTCAATTGTTCCACCTCACTGAATTGTCATAGCACTTTAACAGTGGTGGGTGTTCGTGAACTGTTGCAGAATAATTGAATCACTTAGGGGGAGAGTAGTTGCCCCCCCCCCCCATCCTGCTACTTCAGTGCCACAGAGCATTCCTAGAGCTTAACAGATATAAAAAATTGAAGTCACGCAAACTGGGCTAAAACACCACAGCAAACACATTCTATTCAGCTCAGTAGGCACAGGCTCAGCCCAGGCTTCTGGATTCGCGGCAGAAAGGGGGATAATCTCAGTACACAGTTTACCGCTCGGCAGTGTTGACTGGCAACCGCGTGGTGTAGAGGAGTCAGCAGGGTCAAAGTGGAAGCCAGTCACAGGCCCCTCTTTTATCCTATCAACTTCCACTCCCAACTCTCAGACATAGGCCGAGGGTCCCAACTCTCAGACATAGGCTGAGGGTCCCAACTCTCAGACATAGGCCGAGGGTCCCAACTCTCAGACATAGGCCGAGGGTCCCAACTCTCAGACATAGGCCGAGGGTCCCAACTCTCAGACATAGGCCGAAGGTCCCAACTCTCAGACATAGGCAGAGGGTCCCAACTCTCAGACATAGGCAGAGGGAAAGGAGCAGAGACAAAGAAAGTAAGACTTGCCCTCTTTAGGAGACTCTTGTGTTTTTATCAGTCCAAATAACTGCCTATTCTCACAGGGGAAGAGGGAGAAATAGCAGAGGCATTCCTGAATACTTGCCATACCTCTCCATTCCCAGGTGAAGGAGATCAGATCCACATGACAGTGTGAGGACAGTTAGTACCGTCACACGCCCTCCCTCAACACTTCAAATTACTCTCCTCTGGGACGCCCCCTTGGAGGGGTGCAACTGAGGCCCCTTCAGAGAAGGAGAGAGAGAGAGCACTCTGCTGAAAAACGCTCGTATTTTATGAGGTGCAAAGTGGGGTATTATTCTCTTCCCCTCTCCTCTCCACAGTATGGAATTCTGAACTTAAAGAAAAATATGTACAGTATATGGAATGTTACGATTTGAGAAGTGTCAGTGCAATTGACCAAGCTAGTCTGTTGGCTGCAAAAGGCTGTGCTGGAAGGCAAAGCTGTCAGGTACTGTATTGTGTGGTAGGATTCAGTTGCATGAAAACAGATGAATGGAACTCTATGGGTACAGCTGGTTTTGGAGTTTATACATACTGCAAGGCATTCAAAATATTACGTTTTTCATTCATGTTCCCCTGTGAAATACATATTGTACTCACAAACGTCCAAATCCCAACAAGAGCTTTTGTTAAGTCATTAAAGGCAGAACTATTCCATTCAATGCCTCGCAGCAATTACACTGCAATCTCAATGTTGCGCATCAACTCTTGTATATCACCACATTTTCCAATCGAAAATAATTGTGGTTATTGCCCCTCATTAAGACTTCTAGGGGATATTAAACCACACTTGAGTTCAGTAAAAGGGGGAATAACGTATACATCCCCTCATAGCAGGACCATGTCATGCCATATTAACAGATTTTGGTTGGGACTCTTATTGAATTTATGACCTTGATATCTCTTAAAATGCGTGGAAGTTAAAAATATTTCTGGCCTGTGGTACGATGGAAAGCCACATGGTCTAATACACGGCCGTAAAAACCAATGGGCTGTGCAGAAACATGGTCCTTTTGTAATCTCACAACTGAGAGTGGCAGTTGGTAAGAGAGGCCATGCTCGGCACACAAACGCCCATCTGAGAGGCCATTTCCACAGCATTGATCGCCCTCATGCGCTCTCATCTCCCATCGTCCCCCTCTGGGCTTGTCATCTCATTCACCACCTCAGTGGGGGGAGCTCCATCAAATCAATTACCAGCCACACGCTGTGGGAAGCTTCCCTGACTCTAGTCTGTCGAGTTCGATCAGATGCTGCCCTCTCCACTTAATAGGAATGAACTGGATTGATCCAGTGCTGCCTGCCTTTGGAGACATGCGACCAAAGGCCTGTTTTCCCTCAAATCGCAAAGAACTGGAATCATTTTGTATGAAATGTGAAAGTATTGAGAGGAGAGAGCAGTTTGGGTCTGATCTAGTATGGGTGGAATTTCAACTTAAAAGACATCATTGATGTTCACAACAAAGCAGAGCACAGCATTCCATACAGAAATCAACATGATTGCATTGCCTTTGATAAAGAGCCAGCAGCACAGAGTCAGGGAGAGGTTGAGGACCATAGGAGGATTTTATTTTTAAGAACACGGTTAGTACATGATTAACAACGGGGGGGGGGTCATGTCTCCAAGTATTTTTCTCTACTTTACGGTAGCATTAGCTAGCGCTTCTCAGCTCTACCTGTGCCAAAACTCTGGTATGTTTCACCCTATAGTTGTTCTCCATCTATTTTTAAATAGAGCCAACATGTTTTCAGCACTTCTATTTGTAACTGATAAAAAGAAACGTGCTTTCTAATGTTCTCTCGACTCTCTGCAGCAGACGTATAGTGAGCAGTATGTTTGGAACATGAAATCGCAATAGAAATCGCAATATCGAATCGCAATACATATAGAAGCGTGAGTGAATATGTATTGGCACCTAAGTATTGCGATAATGTTGTATCGTGAGGTCCCTGGGAATTCCCATCCCGACTTCCACAGCAGTAAGCAGTGAATTATCACCATTGTGTTGCCCTGGTACACAATGAAGGTTATTGTATACACATCTACAGCAGTATCCCTCGTCTGAAGGCGGCGCTGTCTATTTTTGGATCATTTGTGGCTACATTTTTTAGGCAGCCCACTCAACCCTCAAAGTGGGGTAGAACACAGACAATGTTTTAATTATTTAGCCCTAGTGGACTGCCTGTGGTACACCCTATGCCTCTCACAATCAGAGGGCTCATTCTGCCCATTCCACACCAGGTGCTATTGATTAAATGCTGCCAATTAGGAAACGGTGGATGATGGACGAAAACATGAGGTGAGCGAGTGTGTTGAGGTCAGGGGCAGAGGCGACGCTTTTGTTTAAATCACTGTAAAGGCCATAGCAGACCTTCCAACACTTAATTTTATGGAATTAATTTATCTGCATTATCTAATTACTCTGCATTATCTAACTACCACTACTCCACAATGAGCCTGGGCTCTGATCCTAATCAAATCTCCAAAAAATAAACACAGGCATATGCACACATCCATCTAATAACTCAGCTGCTGTTGAAATGGAAATACACACTGTCAAACTTCCTTGACATGTTTTGGGAAAACAGCAATTAATGATTTATTTAAAAAAAATAAAGTTCTCAGCACATAGCCAACAACACTGTTGCGTGCTGCCTGCCAGGGCATTCAGCCTCGATGCAAACAACGTGTAAGTAGAGTGGCCAAGTAAAGCATGTTTTATCGGTCCTAGTGTCTTGTTCTTTAAGCGTCTCACAGTGCAGGAACACTTCCTGGCTGCTGCTATAGCTCAGTCATAAAAGAAAGGAACAATTCAACATTCAAAGTAAATGCTGGCTTTACCGTCCAGTCAATAGCCTTGTGCTGGTTGCTGAAATGTAGTACTCAACGTGAATCAGTAAAACAGTCAAATATGCATTGGAATAAAATGGCAAAGGTCACACAGTTGAGTTTTTCTTTGGAATTCTTTGAAAAAAATAGGTGAGTACATGCTTATGCTAATAAAGACTGGTTAGACCTCAAAAATACTCTTAATGAGGCCATCTGTTCAGATTTGTGTTGCATAAAAATGTTGAGGAGACTTGCTGAATGTATCAATGTATATAAAGTCGCGTCTGGCCATGTAAGGCCCTTCCTGTTAGGGTCGCCAGCAGTTACCTCTGTAAAAGTAGACGTCGAAGCCGACTACATAGCTAAGGGATGAGAGCGAGGCTGGCTGCTACAAGAGGCTGGCTAGGCATGAGACGAGGGCTACCCCTCATCCCACTACACTTGCATCATCATCACTGGTTAATTCGATTGACAGCGCAGGAGCTCTAGGAGGTGCCTATATTTGAGTATTTTTGCCGTTAGCTTGAATACCCTGGCCTTTAGGCATACCCTTTATACAGCTGTTCACTTTTCCGCAGCATGACAGCATCTGCAATCCCCTGAACATTTTAGTTGATTGGAGGCCTGCCCTGATAAATGGTTCTTGCAAGTCCCCAGCACTGATGTGTACAGCCAAACTTGCTTTTGTGTGATTTCAATAAATCTCACTACCATTTTTCCAACAACGATGGATGAACCTGTCAGAGCTGCCCTTTCCTGCTGGCGTTCAAGAACCTTGTACACCTCCCTGTGCAAGGTCAACCTTCCGAGGGCTTATTAAATGCAAGAGTTGAGAGCGGTGTCTCCAGGTGTCCGGAAGTGTAGCAGGATTTTTACTCTGCTTTTTACTCTGATCTGAGGCTTGATTCTTTGACCCTTGAGATTCATCCTCAGTTTTGAGCCATGGCAGCAGAACAGACTTGTTGTCATGAATTTGGACATGTTCCTGCAGATTGAAATGGATTCTAAAACCTGAGTTGAATGATAATGAGGATCTGTGATGCAATTACTGTACCGGTGTTCTCCCATGTACTGCATAAGCCTTTGTAATGAATAGATGCACACCACAGGAGAGTTTTAAAGAGCTTCCCAACCCCTGCCTCTAAAAGGTTTTAACCCCTAATCTGGTTTAGTGGAGTCTAGTATTGTAACAGCTGCCTCATCCCCTGTGAAGTCAGACAAATCTGCAAATAATTAAAGCGTCGGTGGGTTGTCCGCTGTTTTCTTTGTAATACCTTCAGAGCTTGCACACGGAGAAAACAAATGCCTTAATGAGAAAACAATTCAGGGCGCCAAATTGTCTGTGTGCCGGGATCTTTACTTTGACAGAAGAAAAGATCAGCGCAAAGGGACGAGGCAAACGTCTCATATGTGAGGCGGCGTCCACCACAGCACTTCAGCGTTACCAGCAGGGTTCTGGAGGGGACTTGCATAACCACACATAAAATGTGCTTTTGATTAGGGGCGGCTGCATCATCGCTGAGACACACACCGTGGTGAGCGCACGCTGCAGTGCAGTTGACCTACGGCTCATCTCAAACCCAGCTCCGATTACCCAGTGCAGATGCAGCCTACCTAGCCCTCACTGGCTTTGTCCCACGCAAGAGATGATCCTGCCCAAGATGATGACTAACGGGAATTTAATGGGGCTGAACTCGTTGATATTAAACAATGACAACCATTCCACAAGGGGGAAAAATGTTACACCGTGAACCACCATGAGCTCTGAGGGCTTCCGAGCATATATATATATATTTCAAGAGAAATTGTTCTTTCAAACAGCTCTTTCCACTATAAATCAAAGTGGGACATGGGAATAAAGTAGCACACTACTCCTGAAGCAAGGCACAAGCAAGGCAGAAGCCCTTTTCACTGACACCAGATCCTTCACCATGATTATAGCAGAGCTGAATATGCTCTCCAAAGATGCTTGAGCATTAAACACTACCGCTATATTGTCCACAAGGTCACCAACTACTATCTGCATTGTGGTGTTTGCGCAGAGTTTTTTTTTAATAAAGTGAGTTTTAGGCTAATGCAATAGCTGGGCTTGACTAGGATAGGATGAACGTTAATGTCCCAAGGGGGAAATTGTCTCCAACACAGAGTGCTGCTGTGTACAAAACAGACACGGTACATTACACACTCAACATAATACACACCCTGCACATTACCCTTATCATCTAAGCTACACACTTAGTCATTCAGCAGACACTCTCATCCAGAGCGACATACAGTAATGGTTGCATACATGTTCATGTTTTCTTTGTACTGGTCCCCCATGGGAATCAAACCCACAACCCTGGAGTTGTAAGTGTCATACTCTACCAACTGAGCCATGGTGCTGTCCTAACACAGCTCAGCTTTACTTATTGCTGTTTTGGTACAGTATTTGATGAATGAGTGCTTATTTATATCTTACTGACTTTATTGTCCCCATAGAGACATTTTGTTGCAGTGTCATCTACATGTTTAAAGTGGCATTTAAATACAAAACAAATTTGACAATATAACTTTCATAACAGTTACTTACCAATAAAAAGAGACTAGCCTGCTGGCCTTACTAAGTCGATAGGAACATTAGCCTGAGCTATTTAGGAGGGATAACATACCTGGCACAAATGATTGTCTAGTTCTGTTTTCCCTGCTGAGGGGTGCCTTATACCTGCGCCCAGAGGAGAGTAGTTCAAAGTCTGTGTACAGGGCGTGGCTTGGGTCTAAAATGATTTTGTGAGCCTTGCGGAGAACCCCGACCATAAAGATCTCATCCAGGCCTGTCTGTTTGACTCCAAGTACCTGGCTTGCTGTGGTGATAATCCTTCTCAGCATATTTCTCTGGCTGACAGTGGCATTGCCAAACCAACAAACAATATAAAAAGTTGAAATACTCTCTATGAAAGATTTGTAAAACAGAGTCAGTACAATTAACATTAACTGATCCCAACTTTTTGAGAAAGTACAGTCTCTGTTGACTCTTTTTGTAGATCAGGTCTGTAGTATATTTACTCCACTGAAGCTTATTGTCCAAGAGGACACCCAAAAATGTGTATTCCTCTATAACCTCTGACCTCTGATAGATGTTGCAGAGGTTGGTGTTGTACGCTTCCTGAAGGCGTTGTTGGACTCTGCAGCAGACACTCTACTTGGACCTTCCAGCTCAGCGCATTTTGTCAATGTGGACACCAAGGTACTTATATGGTTAAATAAATAAATCACCTGTCTATGTTGGTATTGTGGACAACCACAGGCCGAAAGATTTGGGGTCAAACACCATCTCCCCCGTTTTGTTTACATTAAGGATGAGATGGTGCTCATCACACCACTTGAAAAAATCTTTGAATCGCTGACCTGTACATATCTTTGTCTTTATACATCAGACCAAGAATGGCAGTTTAATCAGAAAATGTGACAATATAGTTATCAGGATGTTTATTTTACTAGGTAAGTCAGTTAATAACAAATTCTTATTTACAATGACAGCTTACCCTTGGCCAAACCCTAACGACACTGGGCAATTGTGCCCCGCCCTACGGGACATCCAATCACAGCCAGTTGTGATACAGCCTGGGATAGAACCAGGGTCTGTAGTGACACATCTAGCACTGAGATGCAGTGCCTTAAACCACAGCTCCACTCGGGAGTCCAATTACTGCTTGTGCATTCATTTGTGTACAGTGTGAATAAGATGGGTAAACTCAAACAAACCTATGGGGCCTCAGTGCTAATGTCTCTAGCCTCAGAGAGCACACTGTTAAAACTCTAATATGTACAGCTATTCAGGAATGAGTGCTACCACCTTACGGTATAGGTGACTAGTGTGGAGTGTGTCGTGGAGAGCAAGAACAGCTAATCACGGCAGTCAACTGAGTGATTGTAATTGTTCAGGGTGAGGGCCAAGATCTTAAATTGTATAACTGAAAACTCGCAAGGAACCAACTGCCAATTGGCCTAAAATAAGCCTAAGGCACAACACCATTGGCCAGAATGAAAGGGGAGGATAATTTCACTGACTAATGTTTCATGTCTAACTGCTCTTTCCCAGATTCTGCTAAATCAAGTTACTTTCAGGTCGTTCTTGCGAAACAGAATGTGTTCTCAGTGGTTAAATAAGTAAATAAATAAGCTTCCAAACGTAATGCTCGTCTTACGTGTATTTGTATTTTTTTGTAACCTTTATTTAAACTAGGAGAGCAAATGGGACATCAAATTCTTATTGACAATGACGTCCTACCGGGGAACAGCCTTGTTCAGCGGCAGAACGACAGATTTTTGCGGTGTCAGCTCGGGCATTCGATCCAGCAACCTTTCAGATTTTTTTTCTTGCTATAGAGATCAAATTAAGCATTATTGAACCTCATTGTATTTCACATCAGGCCAGATTCTGCATACAGATGTAGTATCTTAATTGCAGCAACAGGACATTTTAATTATTATGTGGATTGTAATTAATGGACATTTTTGTAGTGATTGATACGTTTTTTGTTAGGGAAAATCAAGTCGGAAATTTCAAAGTGTTGAAGCCTTTTTTTTAAACTCAAATACACTACAAGCTTGTATTTCACTCAAACACAGGCTCCCAAAGACAGGCCTGGCTGCCCATCAGCTGCTGCAAGATTCCTGGTCAAATACCAGGAAATATTTTGAGCCTGACAATATGTGACATAAGTGTACTGCAATTAATCTGAAGATTTGTATGAAAAGCATGACACAAAGTGGTGGGCTAAAATATAGGCCAGCTTTTGTAGAGGACTGAGGACTTAAGATGCTCTTCTCACACCAAAACAGCCATGAAGAAGGCACGGCAACACCTATTCTCCCTCAGGAGGGTGAAACGATTTGGCATGGCCTCTCAGATACCCAGGAACTAGTACAGCTGCACCATTGAGAGCATCCTGATTGGTTGCGTCACCGTCTGGTATGGCAACGTTTCCAAACGCGACAGGACTGGCCCAGTGCATCATTGGGGGCGAGCTCCCAGTCATCCAGGACATACATGAAGGCCATCACTCCTGTTTAGGTGTACAGTATACAGTATTACCATTAGTATATCACCATAAGTATTTATATATTCCTGCTAGTACTGTGTCACTTTCCACTTTTAATGTATAAACCCACCTCAACCACTCCAGTACCCCTGCACTTTGAATAAGGTACCAAGATCTTAAACTGACATGTATATACAGTGCCTTTGGAAAGTATTCAGACCCCTTGACTTTTCCCACATTTTGTTAAGTTACAACCTTATTCTAAAATGGATTACATTTTTTAAATAAAAAATAAAACACAGAAATACCTTATTTACATAACTACTTCGACCCTTTGCTATGAGACTCAAAAATGAGTATCCTGTTTCCATTTATCATCCTTGAGATGTTTCACCTGAGAGTTCCCCTATAGTAAATGCAATTGATTGGATATGATTTGGAAAGGCACACACCTGTCTATGTAAGGTCCCACAGTTCACAGTGCATGTCAGAGCAAAAACCAAGCCATGAGGTCGAAGGAATTGTCTGAAGAGCTCCGAGACAGGATTGTGTCGAGGCAGAGATCTGAGGAAGAGTACCAAAACATTTCTGCAGCATTGCAGGTCCACAAGAACACAGTAGCCTCCATCAATCTTAAATGGAAGAAGTTTGGAACCACAAAGACTCTTCCTAGAGCTGGCCACCCAGCCAAACTGAGCAATCAGGGGAGAAGGGCCTTTGTCAGGGAGGTGACCAAGAATCTGATGGTCACTCAGACAGAGCTCTAAAGTTTATCTGTGGAGATAACAGAACCTTTCAGAAGGACAACCATCTCTGCAAGCCATTCCTCAGTAAAAGGCACATGACAGCCTGCTTGGAGTTTGCCTAAAGGCACCTAAAGACTCTCAGACCATGAGGAACAAGATTCTCTGGTCTGATGAAACCAATATTGAACTGTTTGGCCTGAATGCCAAGCGTCGTGTCTGGAGGAAACCTAGCACCATCCCTACGGTGAAGCATGGTGGTGGCAGCATCATCATGCTGTGGGGATGTTATTCAGTGGCAGGGACTGGGAGACTAGTCAGGTTCGACGCAAAGATGAAAACCTGCTCCAGGGCGCTCAGGACCTCAGACTGGGGCGAAGATTCACCTTCCAATAGGACAGTGACAATAAGCACACAACCAAGATAATGCCTGAGTGACTTCGGGACAAGTCTCTGAATGTCCTTTAGTGGCCCAGCCAGAGCCCGGACTTGAACCTGATCGAACATCTCTGGAGAGATCTGAAAATAGCAGTGCAGCGACGCTTCCCATCCAACCTGACAGAGCTTGAGAAGATCTGTAGAGAAGAATGTGAGAAACTCCTCCTCTGTAATCTCTGCCAAAGGTGCTTCAACAAAGTACTGAGTAAAGGGTCTGAATACTTATGTAAATGTAATATTTCAGTTTAAATTTTTTAGAAATGTTTTGCTTTGTCTTTGCTTTGTCTTTGCTTTGCCTTTATGGGGTATTGTGTGTCGTTTGATGAGGGGGGAAAAACTATTTAATCCATTGTAGAATAAGGCCATAAAATAACAAAATATGGAAAAAGTCAAGGGGTCGGAATACTTTCTGAATGCACTGTCCTTGTCCTTGCATTCTTGTGTTTCTTTAACTCACGTCGTATTTCTGTTTTATTCTATTCTATTTTGTAAGGTACTGTTTTACACCTGTTCTATCCTGTGCACGTGGCAAATAAACATTGACATTTGAAAGATTTTGATCAATCCAAATGCTGTGCAGAGTAACAACAATTCACAGCAACCATGGATCCTTCTGTTTGATGTCTTACGTGTAGTTTAGGTACTTTCAGACGAGGTACTTTCTTCTAGTGTTCAGTTTCTGCTCGCTTTTGACCAGAACAAGCGTTCTGGGAGCACAGCTTGCGATCACTTTGGCGCAGCAGGACATCAAAATGAAACAACTAAAACTTGAAACATCTAAAGGTCCCCGGATTGTCTTTTTGATATGACTTCTTTGGGTCAACCTTGTCCAACAGACATCTTACAACTCTTCTCACCGCAAGATCCGTCGATCAGACACAGCTGCCATGTGTTACCACACTGCATCCTGAGAAATGGAAATATAACCTGGTAGTATTCTTTCCCAAGGCTTCTGATTACCAGAGACCCCATCTTTGTTCATGTCGAGTAATTACCACACAATTAAAGGCTCATGAAACACACAAACACATCTGTTTCTCATGACACCCAGTATCAATCACTCCCAAGGTTTACTCCCAGACGCCCTTCCCAATACAGCACCCAGCGGGTGAGATACACCACGTCTCCAGACACAACTCCAATCTCTGAGTGTCAGCAGGCCCCACATGCTATGGATCACACGTTAGGAAGATATGTAAGAGTCATTTTAGTGCATTTTCATTTCCTTGTGCTAGCCAAAAAAATGGGCTTTGCGGGCACCATTCATCAATATGTAGGCTAAGTGCACAAGCCATTTTGAGACGGAATCCAGGCCCAGGGTGTATATATAATGCATAAAAGCATATACCCCTGTGACATTTGCAGGCAAGAGACACTAAAACCCTTTATTGTCAAACTGGGGTTGAATGGAAATTGAAAAAAGTATTCCGATGAGGACCAGACATCTGTGACTCAGTGCCGACCTACGACCCACACTTTAATTCATCGACAGAAATCAACCCCCATAATGTCAGTCTTTAATGCCTCTATGGCGAATGACAATAGCTGTGGAGCGTTCCTGAAGAAGAGCACAGATAACGTTGTCAATCTATTCTGTTCAAATAAACAGCCTGGGTCCAGTGAGCACACAATACACCAACCTGAGGATTACCGGGCTGTGCTAGCTAGCTGCCATGCAGTACTCAGACACATCAATCAGAGAGAGTGAGAAGCGCACCACATTACCAATCCTGCAATGTGGATCCAAATGAGCCGTGATGAGTGACAATTTGTTGCAAAGAGTTCCCGCTCAGACGTGAATGGCTTTAAGAAGACGCCAGGCTATATCAGATGTCGCTAACAGCTCCTCAGGTAAAAGTCCTTTAAGTTTAGTCCTTCGGCTGCAGGAGTTCATGGTCAGAACTAATGCTGTTCTGTACAGACTGAAAACAGATAACCCAAGGTCTCCTCCGCAGCATGAGCCAACAGACAGCAGATCAGAGATCAGTTCATGTTCTCTTTCTCTCCTCCTCCAGATTGAATACTTCATTATTTTTCTTGCGAGCACATTTAGGAAGTCTCATTAGTCTGGCAGATGAGCTGACAGCACACCACTACAGCTTCTCCAACCTCAGGGGCCAAGAAGTGAAAATGTAATCATTTGCACGCACTCTCTCAGAACCCCAAACTTCCTCACCGACCAAAAATAAATCTCTGTCACTCGCCATGTGTATCCTCCTCACGTCGGAGAGGAAGACCTCACTTGGCTGGATCACTAGAGGGGGGAAAAACATTTACAGTATGCCAACATATACAGTAAGCCAACATATACAGTATGCCAACATATAGTATGCCAATAATATGGTTTGTGATCCTGAGGGTCAATGCATAGCCAAAATAAACGATGGGAATCAAATGTGTTCACGTTTCAAACAGTGGGTGGACTGACACTGTCTATCGCTGACTCACTGGTGAAGTCTTCATGAAGAATTTGCTGTTTAAAAATACATATGCTTGATGGTGAGAGATAGAGACAGAGAGAGAGAGAGAGAGAGAGAGAGAGAGAGAGACAGACAGACAGACAGACAGACAGACAGACAGACAGACAGACAGACAGACAGACAGACAGACAGACAGACAGACAGACAGACAGACAGACAGACAGACAGACAGACAGACAGACAGACAGACAGACAGACAGACAGACAGACAGACAGACAGACAGACAGACAGACAGACAGACAGACAGACAGACAGAGTTGGCTGAAAATGAGAAATGCAATAAAACATGAGTCTTTCTCCATCTGGAGAAATGTCAGACTTGTCTTCCTCTGGAATTAGAATAAAATCTATTACACACCAAACTTCATTACCATAGTTGTTACTTGTTGTGCAAATAATGTAATTTGTATGCAACTGTCCAACACACACACAAAAAACAGTTATGGCCAAAACAGAAGTTGGGTTGACAAAACCCTCACTGCTCAGCAGACATTAAAATAACAGCCAGCCTGGGTTAGACTGAGATCAGGGGAAAAAGGTGGGATGAAGTTAGCCCCAGCTCCACTAGCGATGACTTAACATTGCAACAGCTCTGGTTTCATTCTTTCATATCCCACACAAGCACTTGGTGAAAAGCTCAGAGAGCTTAGATTACAGTGCTGGAGTGGATTCAACTCTTGTCCTCTCTCAATGTAGCAATTTGATGAAATGCTGGGGGTCCCACTTCCAAGCTGTTTTTTCACCCACTTAAGAGAAACAATATACAGTAAAGACAGTACAGTCTGGATGTTCATATGTGCCAATGTCCCAAAGGTTGTCTGACAGCGCAGAGTGACGTGAATTCAAAGGTACGCTGGGAGGACTCGTGCTTTTACATTAGCAATTAGAGACAGACCGTGACAACCTGAGATGGGTTCTCCATCACACAGACCTGGAAAACATAAAGCACTGTACTGGGCAGGGCCATCACTAGGACTAGTATTCTGGTCCTCAGTGCAGGCACCTCCCACACAGCCTACCCACAAAACACCTTTTGACAACACACTATGGCCTAATCCTTATCTTTCTCTTTCTGTTGTTACAAACCCATCTGTGGCATCAAAATGACCTCAGCAGTGAAGGACAGTAGCAGTAGGCCTACCACGTCCCTCTGGGGGCCGACCAGAGAGGATTACCCGTTCGCCAACAGTACAGTAGCTAAATCGAACGAACCGCAGGTCCTCGTGTCCTACATCTGACCCACTCTCCAAAAATAGGATGCTGCAATCATATTTGAAACCCGTTTTGACCACAATAATAATAGAACCTCAAAAGAAATCCAACACTTGTATTTTGCAGCACTGGATACAATATTACACTTTTATCACAGGTCCATTTAGTTTGTTCTTTCCCAGATCTTCCGACATCCTTCCATCCCATAGCCATGCCACCTACTGCGGAGTGGACACAACCGAACAGCTTGGGTTGGCCATCGCAGAACGGAGCTCCCCCTCCCATTGAGTAGGCTACATTAACCCAGGCACGTACACCCACAAAGCGCGGACCCGGTTGGTTCTGACAAGTTGGCCCACAAAGGTGCCACAACAGTGAGGTCTTATTTCATTATCTGCCCAAAACAGCAGCCGACACAACCAGGGTCTTAATTTGCCCATCTGTGACAAATGAGGACCTTCATTGGGTCCAGGGAGAATAGTGAGCGTCCCTTCACAATGCACACAGTCCATGCACAATGCACAAAGGCCCAGGCCCAGGCCCGGACCAGGCTGTCAATAGTCTTATCACAACGTGCCAATGTCCCATGTTACAGGAAAACATGGCCACCGATGAACTATAGCATCCTTGTTTGATATTGGCAACAAGGGAGTTCTTGTTTCTAATGGATTGGGTTCTCTGCTTACAGTCGCCCTCTCATCCAAAACCCTTGTTAATCCCATCAATATGAAGAGAGCTCGGCAACCCGGGCCTGGACACGGCACTAGATCCATCAGCCAACATTGGCCCTCTGAATCCAAGGCCTTGTCTAGACCCATTACCGACTCACCCACATGAAATGAAATGATTTAAAACCCATGTCTAATGATGGGAGGAAACACTAGACCAAACCTTTACAGAGAGGGGCCTCCCTTCAGCCATTGTGGAGAGCGCAGTATCGTGTTGCTGCAAGGGTTTTATTCTTTGACCAAGCAGCTTTTTCCAAAAAGATGATTTTAGCCAAGACAAGCTTCAAGTCTCCTTCTGGCAGCTTAAGTACTTACAGTGCGCCTCATTACTTTGTTGCGCTGTAAAATGTTTCACAATGCACTGCTGCCCATGTGAAGGAGTTTAATGCTGGATAATTCAATCTGCCTTTATATATACATCTATGGTGATTATGATTAGTTTCTGTGTGGGTGTGTGTGTGTGTGTGTGTGTGTGTGTGTGTGTGTGTGTGTGTGTGTGTGTGTGTGTGTGTGTGTGTGTGTGTGTGTGTGTGTGTGTGTGTGTGTGTGTGTGTGTGTGTGTGTGTGTGTGTGTGTGTGTGTGTGTGTGTGTGTGTGTGTGTGTGTGTGTGTGTGTGTGTGTGTGTGTGTGTCAAGAGGGCTGGTAGACGCACCACATGATACATTTGGAGAGATAATCTGTTGGCTTTAACTAAATAGTCAACAAAGAGATTGTGAAAAGGCAAAGAGGGCGCTGATTAAACTCTTGTGTAGCGTGGTTCAAGTTCATCTTTAATGCTGTCCACCACAAAGCAGTAAAGCCGACAACTACTCATGGCCCGTTCCTCATCTCTGTGGGTTCCAGTGGGATGATGACAAAGCATCCAGGGCTGCTGAATTTGGGAGGACTGACTGTGAGGCTGTCTGTCTGTGCACAGGGTATTTTATGAACCGGTGGGCAGGGCCTGATCAGGCCAACCCACAATCACCCTGTTCCAACTGCACCTCACATATGACAATCATCTGCCCGGGCAATCACAGAGGCAATTTACTCCCCTACTACAGCAGCAGAATGGGCCAGGCCTATCCAATTTCTCCCATGGAGAGAGGGTAAAACCCGATGGATGGATGTCACCTATCTTAAGTCCCCTGTCTTAAGTCTAGACACCATCTGGACAACGGCGGTTATAGCTATCTGGTGGCATCGCCAGAACACGTTCATCATGTTAAATGCTATTGATAAGGAATGTAAATCAAACGTTGATTGACTTGCACTTGACATTTTACACTACTGTTTTGAATCAACCTATAGTGACGTGTTACAGAGGATTTATCACTTTGAAATTACGTTTAAAAATATATATAGTATGTTAATACACAGTAGATACCTATCCGAAAGGTTATTACTCTCCACAAATCCCCATGATTTAAAAAAAATCCCAAATCCAGGTTTGATCACCTGAAGCAGTGCTCAGACAGTGAGAACTCAGCGGGATAATGACTGAGAAAGTTCACCTCAGCACGGCAGGGTCACACCAGCCGACACACTGATCACCCAGTGGGAGCTGCCATCGCACACCGCGCCACAGATGGGGTTAAATAGCAATAGTGCTGACAGTCACTGGGTGAGGCAGTGACCCAGAAGGAAAGGGGAGTAAAATATACCCCAGATTTGTTGCTGCTGCGTAACATGTAGCCCCAATTCATCCCTCACTTCCTACTCACTTCCTGATTATGTGCTGTACCTTGCATCGACAAACACCATTTATTGTTAAAACTTGGAAGATTGAGCACATTTTGTCCAAATTTGATACGACACGATTGTTAATTTCAATGGAAATTGCGATGGAAAAATGTGCATCGTATCTAGTCAATGGTTTCCCACGGCCTAAAGGTGAACTGATCGAATCCAAGGCTAAAAAGCTTAAAGTAATTGTGTGGGTTTATGCAAAACTGAAGCAATGCACAACATACTGACAACTCTCTTTAATAGTATTTCTAGCAACAAATACTAAAAGCGTCTTACTCTATGTCACTATAACATTCGCAATTTGAGCTCTTTATCAGCTGGAAAATACAGTTATGAAAGGAAGTCAACCCATACGTCTGTGACTGGACATGTGCTGATCTTGTTGGCCTACAACCCATACACCTGTGACTGGACATGTGCTGATCTTGTTGGCCTACAACCCATACACCTGTGACTGGACATGTGCTGATCTTGTTGGCCTACAACCCATACACCTGTGACTGGACATGTGCTGATCTTGTTGGCCTACAACCCATACACCTGTGACTGGACATGTGCTGATCTTGTTGGCCTACAACCCATACACCTGTGACTGGACATGTGCTGATCTTGTTGGCCTACAACCCATACATCTGTGACTGGACATGTGCTGATCTTGTTGGCCTACAACCCATACACCTGTGACTGGACATGTGCTGATCTTGTTGGCCTACAACCCATACAGCTGTGACTGGACATGTGCTGATCTTGTTGGCCTACAACCCATACATCTGTGACTGGACATGTGCTGATCTTGTTGGCCTACAACCCATACACCTGTGACTGGACATGTGCTGATCTTGTTGGCCTACAACCCATACACCTGTGACTGGACATGTGCTGATCTTGTTGGCCTACAACCCATACATCTGTGACTGGACATGTGCTGATCTCGTTGGCCTACAACCCATACATCTGTGACTGGACATGTGCTGATCTCGTTGGCCTACAACCCATACATCTGTGACTGGACATGTGCTGATCTCGTTGGCCTATAGGTAGATGAGAAATTGTCTGTCTGGTCACAATAGAAGCCAACTTCCAAGCATTCGCACAGAGAGAACAATAACTGCATGACTCAATAAGTGAAAATGATTGCTTGACTTGAAAATGCATCCCTGATTTACGCTGTTTCAGTGACAGGCCAGAAAAGCGTGGGATGACCTTGTATTGTATGGTAAACCACTGAAATAAGAGAACACGTCAGTCTCAATGACGTTCAAATCAATCCCAAGGCACATCAACAACAACAAAAAAGAACAAACGTCAATGTGTGAACAATACCAAAGGACCCCTCTCACACAGACCTCCTAGATCGCTTCATCATTCAGTCTGAAAAACACTGACGTCTCCATCCGGGCCGCACTGAACATGTTGCTCTTGACTCCACCTCAGACTCGAGAGCACAGGCGAGAAAACCCCTCACTGCTTTGCAAAAACACGACCATCTGGCTGCAGATGCGATTAGAGCGAGAGGCTTTGCACGCCTGTTGAGAGTCTGCCGTCCGTGCCTCCACGCCACTCTGGAGGCTTCCACTAATTACAGGGCACTGGGAGAGACTGTGGGAGAGATGCTCAGACTGTTGGGTTGACGCCCTTGGGCTCGCTACATTACCACAGTGCTGGGCCCGGACTGGAGTGGGCTGGCCCATCCTATTCCACTGGGTGGACACTACAGCCAGAGCCGGAGCAAAGCAGAGCAGAGCCAGCTCAGACAGCAGTACAATCGAAACCCAACCAGGGGCAGGCCAGCCAGGGCTATTTACAGGGCAGTCAGCCTCACACAGACAGACAACCCAGACACGTTCAGGCCCTCAGCAGAGGCAGGAAAGAATAAAGAAGCAATGCCTAAGACATGTGAAGGACTACATATTTATTGCCTGTATTTCCTTCATCCTGGTAGGTACGTGGGATGTTTTGTCAATGATGACGATTTCGCACACGCACGCACACACAGACACACAGACACACAGCACTCTGGGCATATTATACGAGGCTGAGGGTGTTAGTGAACAGAAAGCTACTTAGAGGCGTGTGTCATCAAACCAAGTGATTCATTATAGTTTGAGCCACTCAGCCACTCCTTAATGTGATCCGTGGGAAAATACATAATGTCAAGGCTATTTATGAACAACAGATTACTGGTAGACAGGCAGGAGAGAACTAAGGACCATAATCTGTTCCGAACACTAAGTAATAACTCATGTTGGAAATAAAATATTCATCCTACCTCTAAGCAGTGCTTCATATCGGTGAAAATATTATTCCCACTATTTTCCACATATCCCCATTTCATCATACAGAAAATATGTACAATCCGAGTCAGACACAAACAGGTCAATTCCCAAATGCTGAGTCTAGGAGATGATAGTGGACTACAGAAAAAGGAGGACAGAGCACGCCCTGAGAGCTTCAAGTTCCTTGGTGGCCACATCACCAACAATCTATCATGGTTCAAACACACCAAGACAGTCATAAAGAGGACACAACAAAGCCTATTCCCCCTAAGGAATCTAAAAATATTTGGCATGGGTCCTCAGATCCTCAAAAGGCTCTACAGCTGCAACACAGTACGGCCCAGTACATCACCAGGGCCAAGCTTCCTGCCCTCCAGGACCTCTACACCAGGATGTGTCAGAGGAAGGCCCTAAAAATTGTCAAAGACCCCAGCCACAGACTGTTCTCTCTACTACTGCATGGCAAGCGGTACTGGAGTGCCAAATCTAGGACAAAAAGACTTCACAACAGTTTTTACCCCCAAGCCATAAGACTCCTGAACAGGTAATCAAATGGCTGCCTGGACTATTTGCACCCCCCCCCCCTTACCCCTCTTTACACTGCTTCTACTCTCTGTTAATCATATATGCATAGTCACTTTAACCATACCTACATCCACATACTACCTCAATTACCCCTACTAACCGGTGCCTGTATATAGCCTCACTACTGTATATAGCCTCACTACTGTATATAGCCTCACTACTGTATATTTTATTTATTTTTATTTTTATTTCACCTTTCTTTAACCAGGTAGGCTAGTTGAGAACAAGTTCTCATTTGCAACTGCGACCTGGCCAAGATAAAGCAAAGCAGTGTGACACAAACAACAACACAGAGTTATACATGGAGTAAACAATAAACAAGCCAATAACACAATAAACAAGTCAATGACACAGTAGAAAAAAGAAAGTCTATATACAGTGTGTGCAAAAGGCATGAGGAGATAATAATAATAGGCCATAGGAGTGAATAGTTACAATTTGGCAGATTAACACTGGAGTGATAAATGAGCAGATAATGATGTGCAAGTAGAGATACTTGTGCGCAAATAGCCTCACTACTGTATATAGCCTCACTACTGTATATAGCCTCACTACTGTATATAGCCTCACTACTGTATATAGCCTCACTACTATATATAGCCTCACTACTATATATAGCCTCACTACTGTATATAGCCTCACTACTGTATATAGCCTCACTACTGTATATAGCCTCACTACTGTATATAGTCTCACTACTGTATATAGCCTCACTACTATATATAGCCTCACTACTATATATAGCCTCACTACTATATATAGCCTCACTACTGTATATAGCCTCACTACTGTATATAGCCTCACTACTGTATATAGCCTCACTACTGTATATAGCCTCACTACTATATATAGCCTCACTACTGTATATAGCCTCACTACTGTATATAGCCTCACTACTGTATATAGCCTCACTACTGTATATAGCCTCACTACTGTATATAGCCTCACTACTATATATAGCCTCACTACTATATATAGCCTCACTACTATATATAGCCTCGCTACTGTATATAGCCTCACTACTATATATAGCCTCACTACTGTATATAGCCTCACTTCTATATATAGCCTCACTACTGTATATAGCCTCACTACTGTATATAGCCTCACTACTATATATAGCCTCACTACTATATATAGCCTCACTACTATATATAGCCTCACTACTGTATATAGCCTCACTACTATATATAGCCTCACTACTGTATATAGCCTCACTACTGTATATAGCCTCTACTGTATATAGCCTCACTACTATATATACCCTCACTACTGTATATAGCCTCACTACTGTATATAGCCTCTACTGTAAATAGCCTCACTACTATATATAGCCTCACTACTCTATATAGCCTCGCTACTGTATATATCCTCACTAGTGTACAGTATATAGCCTCGCTACTGTATATAGCCTCACTAGTGTATAGTATATCCTCACTACTGTATATAGCCTCACTACTGTATATAGCCTCACTACTGTATATAGCCTCACTACTGTATATAGCCTCACTAGTGTACAGTACATAGCCGCGCTACTGTTATTATTCACTGTCTTTTACTGTTGTTTAAAAAAATATCCTTACTTATCTATTGTTCAACTACCTATTTTTTAATTAAAAATTGCACTATTGGTTAGAGCATGTAAGTAAACATTTCACTGTAAGGTCTACCTACACCTGTTGTATTCAGAGCACGTGGCAAATAACTTTGATATGATTTAGTAATTTTGGCATTCCAGTGTCTCTCCCCAACTGATTAACTTTAGAATGACTAATCTAGTGTGTCATTGACCTGAAACTTTTAGCGCTCTGGCCACCAAGTGCCACCCCACATCATCAGACTGCAGTGCTACATGCTTTGACTGCCTCCCCTCCCTGACCGAGCCGCTGTCAGGCCACAGCTATGTTCAGGGAGGCTCCATCCTCAATAATGATGTCTTTCACACTTTCATACCCCCATTCTAACAACATCACAATCAGAGTCGAGTGCAGAGCAGCATTGATGAAGTAGAGCAGGGAACTTAATAGTCTAACCATGACAAGAGATAATCAAAACAAACCATCCAATATAGTGCTACTGTAACTCTTATGTACCATGAAGGGTACTTTGAGATCAAAGCTCTCATTTCATCACGAAATTGTCAACATTATTTTAGAAAACAGAGTGTAGTCCTAGGCTTTCAGAAAAGATTCAGCTCTTGTTGCAGTCTTTCTACAAAGACATTCAGCTTGATCAATTCTCAAGGGTGACCCAGGAGAACAGCTTTATTTTCCTTCTCCTATCCTCCCCATCAACCTTTGATTCAGTTCAGTACTATTCGAAACAAAGTCACGGATGTTTTTGCAACTTAAATCCAATCACCAACAATAATGCTGACAGTGCAGCTAATGCCTTAACCAGGTTGACACAACCTGCAGAGTACCAGTAGATGTGCCTAGGTAAAATCACTGGAGAAGCCAGGAAAATAATTGCCATATTACAACCTACGTGTTGTGATAATTCTGTTGTTAGTTCATATGCCTGCGGACGTGATATATAGGCCTAAGGCTGAGACAATTAGAAGAATCAGTGGCAGAATCAATTTAACCACACCTTTGTTCCATCACAAAACCGGACAAGTCCACAAAGCATATTGCATGTAACAAACAGTTACAGTACATGACCTACAGCGTGGTCAAGCAAGTTAATTAATGTTCCAACATTTTCACACCACCAAACAACTTTTGATTTAGAACCACGGAGAGATACCACAAGTCGGAATGAAAACAGGAGCTGCCTCCACTATTCCAGCACCATTCAACTTCAACATTTCAACATCATCAAATCACCTCTGCTTAGTCTAATACAGTGACAACTAAAATATACCAAAACAATTTAGTTCAATTAACGTAAGATAAATATGATGTGGCTGTCCATGGTTCCGATTTCTGTGTGCGTTCCTGCAAGTAGAAAAACATGTTGACTCACCCTACTTTTAGAGAAACGCCAATGCCATCCTCCTCTCTTCATGTTGACGAAACGGTCTATCACTCTGACATACAGTACACACTTTTAGTTTTTGTTGTCCTAGGATGCCTGGCTTAAATGCTTGCTCGCTAGCTTAACTTCCTTTCATGGGTAATGATGAGCCAGCTAGTTAACATTAGCCTACTACATCTAGCTACATATATGGCCAAGATGGCGTCGCTGTGAGAGGGAGTGTTCTCTCGCTTGTCCAAGCAACTTTGAGGGTTAGGTGGTTAACAGTCTAATATGGGCTATCAATGTAGCAAGAAACTAACTATAAATTGTTTTAGCTACATTTGGCAAGTTTAGAGTTCATTTTTGTCCATTTGAATGGGAAGTACATGACGGAATATCCAAGCTGCACAGAAGATGGCAGGCATGCCAACTAGTTACGACGAGAGCCAGAGCAGCATGGATACACAAGATGCCATGAGCTCAAGCAAGAGAAAGAACAAGATGGACCAGGATGAGATCCTTGCAACCTCTTTACCTCAGACCCCAATTAAAAATCCACCTGTAGAAAAAAAAGTGAAAGAGGACATTTCCATGCCTGAACTTCTCTCTGTCATCCAGACCCTGACTACTAAACAAGACGCCACGGTCTCCAAAGACTCCACCATAGAGTGGGCTACCAAAGAAACATCAAAGAAGATTGATAAATTGTCAGAAACTGTCCGTCAGCTTCTCACAATTGTGAGTGAGAACAAGGAAAATATAATGTTCCTGGAGACTGAGCTGAAGAAACTGCAATCCCAAAATAATGAGCTGTATGAGAATGTACAGTGCCTTGCGAAAGTATTCGCCCCCCTTGAACTTTGCGACCTTTTGCCACATTTCAGGCTTCAAACATAAAGATATAAAACTGTACTTTTTTGTGAAGAATCAACAACAAGTGGGACACAATCATGAAGTGGAACAACATTTATTGGATATTTCAAACTTTTTTAACAAATCAAAAACTGAAAAATTGGGCGTGCAAAATTATTCAGCCCCCTTAATTAAGTTAATACTTTGTAGCGCCACCTTTTGCTGCGATTACAGCTGTAAGTCGCTTGGGGTATGTCTCTATCAGTTTTGCACATCGACAGACTGAATTTTTTTCCCATTCCTCCTTGCAAAACAGCTCGAGCTCAGTGAGGTTGGATGGAGAGCATTTGTGAACAGTTTTCAGTTCTTTCCACAGATTCTCGATTGGATTCAGGTCTGGACTTTGACTTGGCCATTCTAACACCTGGATATGTTTATTTTTGAACCATTCCATTAAAGATTTTGCTTTATGTTTTGGATCATTGTCTTGTTGGAAGACAAATCTCTGTCCCAGTCTCAGGTCTTTTGCAGACTCCATCAGGTTTTCTTCCAGAATGGTCCTGTATTTGGCTCCATCCATCTTCCCATCAATTTTAACCATCTTCCCTGTCCCTGCTGAAGAAAAGCAGGCCCAAACAATGATGCTGCCACCACCATGTTTGACAGTGGGGATGGTGTGTTCAGGGTGATGAGCTGTGTTGCTTTTACACCAAACATAACGTTTTGCATTGTTGCCAAAAAGTTCAATTTTGGTTTCATCTGACCAGAGCTCCTTCTTCCACATGTTTGGTGTGTCTCCCAGGTGGCTTGTGGCAAACTTTAAACAACACTTTTTATGGATATCTTTAAGAAATGGCTTTCTTCTTGCCACTCTTCCATAAAGGCCAGATTTGTGCAATATACGACTGATTGTTGTCCTATGGACAGAGTCTCCCACCTCAGCTGTAGATCTCTGCAGTTCATCCAGAGTGATCATGGGCCTCTTGGCTGCATCTCTGATCAGTCTTCTCCTTGTATGAGCTGAAGGTTTAGAGGGACGGCCAGGTCTTGGTAGATTTGCAGTGGTCTGATACTCCTTCCATTTCAATATTATCGCTTTCACAGTGCTCCTTGGGATGTTTAAAGCTTGGGAAATATTTTTGTATCCAAATCCAGCTTTAAACTTCTTCACAAAAGTATCTCGGACCTGCCTGGTGTGTTCCTTGTTCTTCATGATGCTCTCTGCGCTTTTAACGGACCTCTGAGACTATCACAGTGCAGGTGCATTTATACGGAGACTTGATTACACACAGGTGGATTGTATTTATCATCATTAGTCATTTAGGTCAACATTGGATCATTCAGATATCCTCACTGAACTTCTGGAGAGAGTTTGCTGCACTGAAAGTAAAGGGGCTGAATAATTTTGCACGCCCAATTTTTCCGTTTTTTATTTGTTAAAAAAGTTTGAAATATCCAATAAATGTCGTTCCACTTCATGATTGTGTCCCACTTGTTATTGATTCTTCACAATAAAATACAGTTTTATATCTTTATGTTTGAAGCCTGAAATGTGGCAAAAGGTCGCAAAGTTCAAGGGGGCCGAATACTTTCGCAAGGCACTGTAGCTGAACTTCAATGGTATTCTCGCAGGTGGAATCTGAAAATCCAAAGTATAAGAGAGGTAGAGGGAGAGGACATTAGGGAAGCAGTTATCAATATCCTGGGAAAGGTGGATCTGTGCATCAAAGACAAGCTAAGAGACGTGATTGACGTGGTACATCGACTAGGGAAACGAAGATCTGATGGACCCTATGCGCCACCACAGGGACATCATCTGGAAAATGGCCAAGGGGAACAAGTTTCTGGACGAGAAGAAGCTCTGCATCAAAGAGGCTCTGATACCGCAGGATCAGACTGCCAGGGAGAAACTGTGGCCGCTTATACAGAAGGCTCGACAATAAGGAAAGACTGGATTCAAGGGCCAACGCGCGCTCATCGAGAGAAGAAAGATTACTGCCTAACTCTGGTGACATGACATGAACCACACTTGAACTGTGAGCACTGCCAAGAGTACATTTACTGTACTGCCACAAGTAAATTTACCATTCAAACTACAATTCATGAACACTTGCCAACCAAAAAAAGGATTTGTTATACTGTTAACCACCTCTACCTCAGATGAACGTAGTTTTCCGTCGGAGTAACCCTCTCAAGGTTTACTGTTTGTTTTATTGTTCACATTACCAGATTTGCAGTCTAGTTTGTGTCTTTCTTTTTTACGCAGGAGTTTGTTTTCAACTCACTCAATATCGTTAGCCTGAATGCTAGGAGAGATCTTGCAAAAAGGAAAGGCTTAGTTTTATATTGTAAATGCAGATGTTGTCCTTCTTCAGGAAACTCATTTGTGTGAAAGTGACTTGAAATTGTGAAAGTCACATTGGGGAAACATGGTCTATCTCAGTCATGGATCAAACCATTATGCTGATGTTTTGACACTTATTCACAAGTTTAAAAGGTGACATTCTAGAATCCACATCTTCACAGTATAGGAGATGGGTCATAGTAACTGTTAACTTGACAATGCTATCTTCATCATCTGTAATGTGTATGGACATTAGTCACATGCTCCAAATAAGACCCTTTTTGTAAAATTTACCAGAAAATTACAGGATTTAGGCAACAAATATGCTTTTCTAATTCTCTCAAGCGATTTTAACGAAACACCTGATGACTCTGCTGATTGTTTTCGGTTCAATTTTTATCAAAGTCATTTGCATGTTTTACAAAGATATGAATAGTTCTGTGATACTGAATCTTTTGGATGTATTAAGGTTTAGTATCAACAGAAGTGTACGACAGGGATGCCCAGTTTCGCCCTTTTTGTTAATTTTGCTAGTGGAACTAGATATTCTGAATAATGTAAATCTGTATGGTTTATCCATTTTTAACAGAGAAATCAACATTTCCCAACTGGCTGACGATACTACTCTTTTTTTAAAGACAAATACCAGGTCGCCCATGACCTTAATGCTATCATTGCATTCTCTATTACATCGGGATTCAAACTGAACCTTTCTAAATGTGAAATCTTATGTTTATATGACTCCGATGATAAATAAATATAAAATATTCCAGTAAAGGACTATATTAAATATTTAGGAATACGTCTATCAAAAAACAACTTAGACAACATATGAATTGCTCTCGTAAAATGAATATATATATTTAATAATTGGCTAGAAAGGGATATATCTATACTTAGGAGAGTGCTTCTGTCCAAGGCAGAGGGACTGTCTCACTTTGTGTAAACCTCATTATCTTTATTTATAAATCCCCCGACCTGTAAAAAGATCAACAAGACCTTTCTTGACATGGAAAAATAAGTCTCACCAACTAAAAAAAGTCAGTCCTCTCAAATAAAAGAGCTGAAGGAGGTCTGGAAGTGTTGGATTTTGTTGACATAAATAACACTTTCAAGATCAGCAGGTTGAAAAGATGTTTTGCAATACAGAATCAATTTGGTATTTCCTTCCAAACAATGTGTTCAATAAATTGGGAGATCTTCAATTTTTACCAGATTGTAATTATATTCCTGAAAGATTACATGCTAAATTGGCTGTGTTTCACCAACAAGCTTTTTTGTTGAAAAATTCAGACATAACTGTAAGGAATAAGTCATTGTTGTACCCTACAGTACCTGGCACGAGAGGAATATTGACTTTGTTCTTGTTTTCGACGACATGGGTAATGTTCTTTCATATGAACAATTTATAACATTCCAATACCTTTCGGACAGTTTATTTCTGTGATCTAAGCCATTTACAGTGGTCTGACTACACTAATGAAAACTCATCTTAGCTTTGGTGATAATCACAGAGTTTATCCAGAACTCAGCTTGGAAGGCGTGGCCTTCCTTTACAAATCTTGCTGTAACAAATACATAAGACACATTTTCCATTCACGGAACAAACTTACGCCTAGAGGAAACATTTTCTGGAAAATGCTTATTCCTGACATTGTCTGGAAAAAAAGCTTGGTTGATGCCTTACAAATATTGTATATTAAGATTCTACATAAGATACATCCATGTAATTGTTGTCGAAATGTGTTGATATTGATGATATCTGCATTTTTTTGCGGGTGGGAAAAGGTGAAAATATGAATGTGGTATATTTTTGGAAAAACCTTGCAGAATACTCATTTACCTTTTTCAACACTACCCATGTTTTTGACATGAAGAATATAATGTGATACTATGGCAATGATAACAAGACCATTGAAATTTTTTTTTGTTATGTTGCCAAATACTTTTCACAAACAAAAATTCCAGAATTCTACAAAAAAACGACAAATATTTTTGATTGAATTTAATCACCTTGTTAAGACATTAAGCATGTTAAATAAAAAATAACAATTCCTGAATCATTATAATAAGAGGGAATACAATTGTACTAGAATTTACTAGAATTTAAAAAATGTACAGTATATATTTTTATTTTATTTACATATATATGTTTGTTGTATGTATTTTGTATTTTAGTTTTTAAAGATCTGTTTTGTTAAACATGTTTGATGTAGGGATGTGATTTTTCTTTATAATTGTTCTTAACTGGCTTGCCTAGTTAAATAAAGGTGTATTCATGGCATCCATGGATACACAACATTGCAGAGTACAGACCATGTATTTTCATACAGGATTATAGCAATAGGCTGAGATATGAACTATACATACGACTCACTATGTTCTAGTGCAGGTGTCAAGGTGTGATAATGATGACCATGGCCAGATGGAGAACCAACTTCCAGGGGTGATTCTGGCACCACATAGTGGACGACTCTTCAAGGCTGGGTTGTTTGTGCAGGGAGGTGGTGGTGGTGCTGAGAGCATTGACAGTGGAAAGCCTTGTGAGGCCCCTAGATTCCTCCATATAAAAGAGTTGTTTTGTGCTAGGCTAGCAAACACATCACACAAAACGTGTAGTTATGGTGTTGTTAACTTTAACCATGATCAACTGGTAAGTGGAAGGTGACTTAAATCAACCCGTAAAACCAGTGATCTTTGAACAGGGTTGTCCTATAGAGATCAGACTTAGCTAACCCTACATTAATTCAAGCAAGCAGAGCACTCAATTTATTGTAGGATATATTTTCTCAAGACCACAACTGAATGTAACGAGAGCAGTGTAATGACGTATTCCTGAGCAGCAAGACTCCACAACCAGATCGATGAGAAATCCTCAGGTAGTGTTCTCAGCAACCCTCGGTGCTTCTGGCTATGCTCGACACAGTGCCACACTGGATTTAAACTCATTAGCTGGGTTAAGTCAAGGCACTTGACTTGAGGTTTCTCTAATAGTGTACAGATTTGCTTTCTGAATTTCGAGAGGAGGATTTACTAAACATTGTGATTAAATATCCATATTTGATTCCTTGCTATTTTCCTTGCTATTTAACAACATGGGTTGTTAAGTGCACAACTTGGCCTACATGTAGCTAAAAGTTGTAGACAACAGAGACTGACATATGACACTATAAACTGAATATACAAAACATTAGGAACACCTTCCTAATATTGAGTTTCACCCCTCCCTTTTGCCCTCAGAACAGCCTAATTTAGTTGGGGAATGGACTCTACAAGGTGTCGAAAGCGTTCCACAGGGATGCCGGCCCGTGTTGACGCCAACACTTCCCACCGTAGTGTCATGTTGGCTGGATGTCCTTTGGGCGGTGGACCATTCTTGAAACACAAAGGAAACTGTTGAATGTGAAAAACCTCAGTAGCGTTGCAATTCTTGACTCAAACCTGTGCGCCTGGCACTTCCAACAACTAAGCAAGTTCAAGTCCAGCAGTCATTTGAAAAAGTAAGAACATTTCAGCGAGACAACTCAAAAGGCGAAATCCATTAATGCCAAGATAATGGAATTCATTGCCCTTGACAATCAACCGTTCTCTGTTGTGGATGATGTTGGCTCTCCTCGAGCCCCGGTACACACTACCAAGTAGGCGCTATTTTTCAGATGTTGCCCTATCGGAGATACACAGTATTGTTGAATCGCACATCCACAAGCTACTTGCTATGGGCGTCACTACTATTAGCTTCATGACTTCCATTTGGACCAGCGACGTCAGCCCCATGAGCATGCGGAGTCTGACAGCACAGTGGGTCGACGAGGATTTCGTACTGAGGAAAGCCATATTGCATGCTCAAGAATGTGCTGGTTGTCATACCGCTGCTGCCACTTAAATGGCATTTGAGAACATGTTTAAAACTCGGAAAATCTCCAAGAACAATGTACACGCTGTGCTACGTGACAATGCACGTAACATGACAAAGGCTTTGGAAGAATGCGGAGTTGCCAGTTTGCCATGCGTGGCACACATGCTGCAACTGGCTGTGAACTAAGGTGTTTTGGCTCAATGCAGCATATTTGACACAGTGGCAACTGGTAGGAAGATAGTGGGTCATTTTAAACACTCACAGCTCGCATACAGCCGCCTGCAAGCAATACAGGAGCAGCTTGGAGTGAAAATAAAAAGGCTTTTGCAAGGCCAGATGGAACAGTACTTTCTACATGATGGAGAGCCTGCTGGAACAAAAATGTGTCCTTGGCGTGTACGCAGCCGACTATGCATTACCTGCAACAATCAGTACAAACCAGTGGACGCTCATTGAAAGCATGAACACACCTCCAGCTCCATTCGACCATAAGTCTCGAGAAATAAGCTCTTCAACTGCGTCTGCAGCAGACGTGATACCCTCTGTCATGGCATTGAAACGCCTGTTCAACAAAACTGCCGACACAGACCGTGGGGTTAAAACTTGCAAAAGTACTCTACTTAGACGCTCTGAACAAGCGATTCGGTGGCATTCTCTCTGAGCCTCTTTACTGTGTCACCACCATGCTTGATGCTAGGTACAATGACCACTACTTCGATGCAGAGAAAATCAGGGTTTATGTGAAATGTTTCAAACACAGCTGGACAATATGGAAATGGACACAGTGACAGTTCACACCGAAGAAGGGGACCCATGACAGAAGAGGACACAAACAGACAGGGATGAAATTTCACTGCTTGACATGTATGATGAAATCCTGGTTGAGAATGAAACGGCTGAACAAATGAACAACGAAACAGCACAGCGAGAAAGTGAAAGAACTAGGTTTTGATTATGTTTTACTGGTAATGGGGACATACGTAAATGCCAACAAAATAACATTTTGGTCAGTATGCATCTCTGTGAGAGAGGGACGCGTTTTATTTTCATTTTCTGTTACTACATCGGCCAACATTTGCCATTGTTGATCTATGCCTAATGATCCTTTGGCATGCAAGAATAACGCAATATGTTGTATTAAATGTACTAACCCCCCCCCCCTTTCCCATTATTTGCAGATATTAGCATACATGACAGAACCTACTATTTCTAGGAATGAAGATGCACTTGGATACTGGAGAAGTTTCAAGCCCCGTTTCCCTTCCTTAGCTAAAGCTGCGTGCAAGTATCTTGGTGCTCCCTGTAGTAGTGTGGACAGTGAGAGGCTTTTCAGAGCAGCTTCACACATTGAAGACGGAAAAAAGAAACAGACTCTTGTGACAAAGCCGAGCAGGTCCTCTTTGTGAAGAAAAACCTCCTCCAAATGTTAAAATTGAAAATGGGCAGTCATATTGTAACAAAGCAATGTAGAGTCACTGGGGAAAAAGTGTACTAGGCTTTTCTGTTTTTCATTCATGGCTGGTATAGGTCAAGACTTTAGTTTAATTTAAAACAAAGCAGTTGGGGTTTTTTGTTTCCTTTTTTCTTTTCATAAATGAAAGATGAGATGACGTGTTGTAAATTTGCTCTCATTTCACTAGTCAAGTCAGTTGAGCACATTTGAAAAGTTGAAGTTGTGCCATTTATAGCAGTTTATGACAGTGCTAATTTACAAGCAGTTATAGCTCAAATTATTAACTGAATTTTAGTTTCAACCTATATTTCTTTCAAATCATTTTAAAGTTTCTTCAAACAGTCAAGATTGGATAGTAAGAAAAGCCACCAAGAACCTAACCATCTTTGTAATGCGGGGCAGATAAAATATTTGTGTCATGAATATCTGTTGTGGAAATGACACAGTGGCAACTGGTAGATGTGTCATTTAGAAGTTATTGAACAATCTGCTCTTAACTGAACAAATGAACATATGACACTTTGTTTCAACTAGTTAACTGTACTAGAATGCTTAAAAGGCTGCTAAAGTGTTAAATATTGGTTATCAGTATCAGGTTTGTTGGCAAGGAAAATATTGGATATCAGTATCAGCCCAAAAAAGTCATATCGGTGCATCCCTATGAAAAAATCCTTCTTTAGCTTGTCTCCTCCCCTTCATCTACACTGACTGAAGTCATTGAACAAGTGACATCAATAAGGGAACATAGCTGTCACCTGGATTCACCTGGTCAGTCTACAGTATCTCATGGAAAGAGCAGGTGTTCTTAATGTTTTGTACACTCAGTGTATGTCCTCTAAATCGTATGATATTTTTCAACCTCTATTCCAATCATAATGTAACCGAATGTAACATATCATTCTAAATGGATTTTCATAGATTTACGTACAGAATAATACAAATTGCCCTGAGACCACCCTCCAATTCTGCATGTATCAAACCAGTAATAAAATATTGAAATGTAATATAGTGTGATTTGCACTACACTATCACTCGTTAAATCAATCAACCAAGCTATTATACTGAAGCCATTATGTTTAACTGTCCAAAAGTATAGCAGCCGTTGGTAAAATAAAACTGGGAAGGTGTTGTGTTAAGATCTTCATCCCTTACAGGTACTTAAATCTGTTTGGCACAATAAATTATCAGGCCCGGGAGAAATACTATTTATCTGGAGGCACAACAGCCGGCGGCAGACTGCACTGAACGCATTTCCACTTTTTAGGCAGTTCCCCTTTTAATGGAGAATTAACCACATTAAAATCTATCAATAAGTTTTAGCCTGCCTAATGAAGCGCACTGGTCTTATTTGATATCGGTCCTATCGCTAATTTAAAACAGGGTTGTTTTATTTCCTTCGTTTGGGATCATCATTCACGAGTGTCTGTTAGAATAACAATATTCAGAAAATATTATTCACCCGTTTCTGTGGACCGTACAGCCCCTAACAAATATGACCGTGTCATACATAGTATCGCTGTTTAAGACGAGACGTGGCCGTGATAATGGTTTTAATGCAGTGCTATGTACATGGTGCTGCCTCATGCAACTATTAGCATGGCATTATGGACTTACAATGTATCAAATTACTCCCCTAATCATGTTGTAGCGTTCAGTTCATCTCGCCTGCAACTATGTATCATTGGATCCTCCCAGGACTCAAAACTTTGTGCAGTGACACTGTACTGGCAAGCAAGTGCCTGCTGTTTACCGAGACCTTGCAGCCAACAGAGAGAACTGACAGAAGTCACCCTCCCTCTGCCCGCCATTCCGTATGCTACCGCAAAATGTGGTCTAGAGATGTTAAGACATATTTTACAATGTCAAGCAATTCTCTACCGCTATTAAAAACCACTGTATTCGTTGACAGTAGGCCTACGGGCAGCACAGCAATGTCATTCATTCATGTACCTGTCATCGTAGCAGAAATCGGCGCCCAGGGTGTTGACATAGAGGACCAAAGCCACGGCGCTGCACACGAATTCTGCAATCATTTCTCAAAACAATAAACAAGGAAAGAAAACGAAGAACAGTGGAGATATATTTCAAATGCTATCTATATTATCTCTCTCCGTCTTTGTCAAGATGCCTCTGCAAAAACAGATATTCCAATTCCACATCCTCGCAAAGTGTTGAAAGTGGATAATCCAGGCAGGCATCCTCCCTCTAACCCATTTTGAGCTAGAGGAGGACAGCTATGATCCGACACGAAATCGAGCAAACAGCCAGCATTTACAGTGTCTCTGACTGCATTTGCACGCCTTTCCTACAAGACTGCTCGTGTGATTCATAGTGGTCCGGTGGATAAACGTCGTGATTGAGCCGCGTGTGGCTTAAAGGATCTTCTGCGCATGTGCGATGTCCCTCCTCCTCGCAGTGAAGAGAATAAAATGATGCTGATGATTTGAGGATTAGGCTAGCGCTGCATGATGGGACACCTCTTTATTGCCAACTGCTGCCAATTTCTGTATCCACATTGCCTTTCTATAAAGTAATCTAGCCATAATTACAGTATATAGCCCCTTATGAGTGTAAATGTGTCAATCTCGGTGGAGCAGTGACACCAGTCCCACCAGTGTTTTCCAATTTCCCCCTCGGGAGAGCTCTTTGTATAGGCCTATACAGCATAGTGCCATAATCTGGATTTAATACAAGCAGTGGCTATAGCAGGGTTTCCCAAATGCAGTCCTGGGGTGCACATTTTGTTTTTTGTCCTAGCACCACACAGCTGATTCAAATAATCTATGATGAGTTGGTTATTTGAATCAGCTGTGTAGTGCTAGGGCAAAAAAACAAAACGTGCACCCAGGGGGGGCCCCAGGACTGAGTTTGGGAGCACCCAGGGGGTGCCTCAGGACCGAGTTTCACTCTCCAGGCATACAAAACACTAGGTTTCACCGGTGCTCTGCTGCAAACAATTTTATATATACATATAATGTAACCTAATTCAATAGAACTACAGGCCCAAAATGATGCAAAATATTATTTATTTAAGCTTCAAATGTCTGTTGATTATTGGATTATACAATCTGAAATGGCATAATGTCAGTCATAACATAATTACGAATCAACCAAAACTAGATTTTTAGATACACAGTTGAAGTCGGAAAGTTACATACACTTAGGTTGGAGTCATGAAAACTCGTTTTTCAACCACTACACACATTTCTTGTTAACAAACTACAGTTTTGGAAAGTCGGTTACGACATCTACTTTGTGCATGACACAAGTCATTTTTAGAACTATTGTTTACAGACAGATTATTTCACTTATTATTCCCTGTATCACAAGTCCAGTGGGCCAGAAGTTTACATACACTAAATTGACTGTGCCTTTAAACAGCTTGGATAATTCCAGAAAAAGGTGTCATGGCTTTAGAAGCTTCTGATAGGCTAATAGACATCATTTGAGTCCATTGGAGTTGTACCTGTGAATGTATTTCAAGGCCTACCTACTGCGAAAAGTGCAAATCAATCCCAGAGCAACAGCAAAGGACCTTGTGAAGATGCTGGAGGAAACAGGTATAAAAGTATCTATATCCACAGTAAAACTAGTCCTATATCGACATAACCTGAAAGGCCACTCAGCAAGGAAGAAGCCACTGTTACAATACCGCCATAAAAAAAAGCAAGACTACGGTTTGCAACTGCACATGGGGACAAAGATCGTACTTTTTGGAGAAATGTCTTCTGGTATGATGAAACAAAAATAGAACTGTTTGGCCATAATGACCAATGTTTTTTTAGGAGGAAAATGGGGGAGGCTTGCAAGCCGAAGAATACCATCCCAACTGTGAAGCACGGGGATGGCAGCATCATGTTGTGTGGGTGCTTTGCTGCAGGAGGGACTGGTGCACTTCACAAAATAGATGGCATCATGAGGAAAGAAAATTATGTGGATATAGTGAAGCAACATCTCCAGGCATCAGCCAGGAAGTTAAAGCTTGGTCGCAAATGTTTCTTCCAAATGGACAATGATCCCAAGCGTACTTCCAAAGTTGTGGCAAAATAGCTTAAGTACAACAAAGTCAAGGTATTTGAGTGGCTATCACAAAGCCCTGACCTCAATCTTATAGAACATTTGTGGGCAGAACTGAAAAAGCGTGTGCGAGCAAGGAGGCCTACAAACCTGACTCAGTTACACCAGCTCTGTCAGGAGGAATGGGCCAAAATTCATCCAACTTATTGTGAGAAGCATGTGGAAGGCTACCTGAAACGTTTGACCCAAGTTAAACAATTTAAAGGCAATGCTACCAAATACTAATTGAGTGTATGTAAACTTCTGACCCACTGGGAATGTGATGAAAGTAATAAAAGCTGAAATAAATCATTCTCTCTACTATTATTCTGACATTTCACATTCTTACAATAATGTGGTGATCCTAAATGACCTAAGACGGGGTATTTTTACTCGGATTAAATGTCAGGAATTGTGAAAAACTGAGTTTAAATGTATTTGGCTAAGGTGTACGTAAACGTCCGACTTCAACTGTATATTGAACTAGTTAGTATTTATAAGAGACTAAGGATTATATGTCAGAAATGATCATGTGAAAATACAGTAGTCTGCTCTAGAGCATTTCCACATGTTAACCCTGTAGATAATATTCCATGGGTGCCTGCCTTCCGAGTCAAAACACTCCACGGTGCAATAAACCTGAGGCAGGAAAGACAATCCAATAACACAAGTAATTAACCATATTTTATGAAGCCTCAGTAGTGAATTTAACAACTAACAATGACTAAAGAGGTAAACAAGGGAGGGTTTATTATTTGTTTACAATAACATAAGACTTATTATGTGAAACAAATGTATGGCAGAAAGGAATATGAACAGTTGGGGGAAACTGTGATTTCTAGGGGACGTAGGCCTGATATGTATATGTCCTATTACTATCCATAATGTATAACATGGTTATTACACATTTATAGCAGGTCCATTGCTTTAGTATGAATCAAACCAGGAGGGTTGTTTTTACTTCTTCTTGACTTGTGGCCATTGCAGGCTACTACGAGTGCTTCCATTGGCCTTTCAAAACGTCCAGTAGAGGGCTCACCCAGCAAGAAGAGCAACACTGAGTGTACTCAGCTACACAGTCTGAACACTGAAGCAAAGCTGCACAGTCATGCTTCCAACTGTAGCAAATGTTTTACACTAAAGCAAGTGTTTTAAACATCCACTATTGGAATATAACCATTTGAGTATTTTGAGATTGCACACTATAAAAGGAGAACGTTTGGAAGCAGGGGAAAAGATGAGACGAAAAACTAAATCAATCTTTGTGCTCCATAGTGTTCTCCAAAGTGTGCTCCATGGACAAAGAGGCCAGTATGGTCCACTGCATATTGATGCAATGGTATTTCAATAGAGGGACCCCAGTCTATCGAGGAAGGCATCAATGTGGCCATTCACTGAACAGCAGGACATGATGATGTAATAGATTTCAAGAATTAATTAAACTGATTGGAGCGACTGACCCAGTGTTTTTATGTGCATTTAACCCATCTGCTAGTAATTGTCTGGGATCAGGCAATGTTTTTCTGAATTATAATAGTGGAGGCAATATAGTTAAAGGTCCAAAGCAGCCTTTTTATCTAAATACCAAATCATTTCTGGGTAACAATTAAGTACTTTACTGTGATTGTTTTCAATTTAAATTGTCTTCCTAGCAAAGAAACATTTCTCAAGCAAGAATTTAGCTATGACTGTCTGGGAGTGGTCTGAGTGGGGAGTGGACAACTTCAAATGAACAGTTATTGGCAGTTTGGAACTCTTTCTTATTGGTCTATTAACTCATTTAGCCTGGTGAAATCACCAGGCAGGCCAAAACTCATTTTCATTATTTTCACAATTTCCCAGCATTATTCCAACCATCATAGTGTGTCAATACACTAAGTATACAAACATTAAGAACACCATCTCTTTCCATTGTCACGCCTTGGTCATTGTATTTTGTGTTTTTGTTATATGTTTGGGTAGGCCAGGGTGTGACATGGGTTTATATGTTGTTTTTCGTATTGGGGTTTGTAGTATTTGGGATCGCGGCTAATTAGGGGTGTTGTATAGGCTTGGCTGCCTGAGGCGATTCTCAATTGGAGTCAGGTGCGTATCGTTGTCTCTGATTGGGAACCGTATTTAGGTAGCCTGAGTTCGCTTTGTATTTTGTGGGTGTTTGTTCCTGTCTCTGTGTTGTAGTCACCAGATAGGCTGTAATTAGTTTCACGTTTCGTTTGTTGTTTTCATATTTCAGTTATTTAATGTACCGTTTTCATTCATTAAAGTCATGAGTAACCTACACGCTGCATTTCGGTCTGACTCTCTTCTTACAACAGACGAACGTCGTTACATCCACGACATAGACTGACCTGGGTGAATCTGGGTGAAAGCTACAATCCCTTATTGATGTCACTTGTTAAATCTACTTCAAGCAGTGTAGATGAAGGGGAGGAGACAGGTTAAAGAAGGTTTTGAGACAATTGAGACATGGATTGTGTATGTGTGCCATTCAGAGGGGGAATGGGCAAGACACAATATTTAAGTGCCTTTGAACATGGTATGGTGGTAGGTGGCTGGCGCTGTGGAAACATTGGAATCAGTATTGACTGAGGGCAAAATGTCAGGTGGTGGGGGGGGGTGCAACTCAATATTAGGAAGGTGTTCTTAATGTTTTGTACACTCAGATAAAAATGGGTGCAATGGACCTTTAACCATGGTTTATTGACAACTGCTATTGAATGATGTAAATTGTGTGAAATATTAAGAACATTTGTGTGTGTGGGCATGTGCCATTCTCCCACATCTAGTTCGGAGTACCAATCCACCAAATAACAGTCTTCAGACATACGATTAAACGGGTAATATTGATAGGACAGAGAGGTCCTTTGGAAATTGGGCCAAATTGAAATATAAAACTATAAAAAGCATATGCATCACCATGGTAGCCATTGAAAGAGAACACTTCAGAGATTAAGGGGAAATTATCAGACTAAAAGGTGAGGACACAACAGTTCACTCGACACAAGACTGAATCCAAACATTACACTGTTGATTTTATGTGCATTGTTAATTTATTGTACTTTTCAAAGCATTTTATCAACAACACAATCTGAAAATGCTCTGGATACATTCACACAGCATAACAAGAATATTCATTGCCATTTTAGAGTAGGTTCAAGATAAGAAAACGGATTACAAGGGTGTCTAACTGGTGTCTTCAAGTGGCCACACACCTCTCCAAACTATGTCATTTCAATGCACTATTAGGAAACAGCCAGTGGCACTATAAAGGGCTTTTTTCATCTCTCCTAGCTTTGCCACTGAAGAACTGAAGCAAGCACACTTGTAGTTTTTTGTTTGTAACACAGGCCTGCGTCCCACAATTGCTGTTGTTCTTTACGTAATCCAAAAACGTTCCATTATACGTTATAATCTGGGTCAGGTAGGCATCATTTGAAATCTTATTCTATTGCCAACATGTCTAGCTAAGTTATACAATATGATCTTACCGTGTTAGGCTCTTCAGACAAACAGATTTTCTTCTAAAATGGTATACAAACGCCACACAGTCTTACTCTGTTCCTTTCCAGCTATTAGGCTAGTGATTTTCAAAGGCGGGGTCGCGACCCCTAGTGGGGGAATTGCAGTGGGGAAGCCAAAATATGTATATATTTATTTAAATGAAGAGTACATATTATTATAAGAGTATAAATTAAGAGTACATATTATATGAGTATAAATTAAGAGTACATATTATTATATGGAACAATATACACATGCTTTTGGGAAAGATAACTTGATAAGAGATTACAGATTTTAAAGTTGCATCATGAGATTTGTGGTCAACGGAAATTTGGAGCAAAAAACAAAATGGGGTTCCCAGAAATTCTGGCAAACACATTTTATTAGGCTGTCCATCCTGCCAATATCTGCAGTAGAAACAACACATACTGTAGATTCAAAACGGTCCACTCTCTGATATCCTACTATACCAGTCAGGGATTTCTTAGTGACACAGAACTCTTCATGTCTTATGTTGTGGCCAGTGATGTGCCATCCACCCATATCCAGGGAATTGAGTCAGTCAGACCAATCTAGATTGTTTTCACTCCGTATAAGCAATTAATAAATGTCTGTTATTTTGGCACAGAAAAAAACATTGTTTGTACATAGCGTCTCTGCCCCCCCATTCACTCTCTCTCTCTCTCTCTCTCTCTCTCTCTCTCTCTCTCTCTCTCTCTCTCTCTCTCTCTCTCTCTCTCTCTCTCACCTGTTCCTTTCTGTTGTTTATGATCACAAGGTGTGCTTCCCTCCCTAGACAATCCTGTCTGCTTTCCTCCAAGGCTTAAGCAGACAGGAGAGGAAGTAAAAATTGAATTCAACACTCCATCCTTCTTGACAAGGTCTCCCTAGAAGTTGTTCATGTCCTTATTTTAGTTACATTGATTGATACCACTCACATTGAATGAAGTAACCAGAAGAAAACTTGGCATAGAGAAAGCAGTTCTGATAAACTCATTAGTTGACTCACCTTTGAGCTTCTTGTTCAGCCTTTCTGTCTCCCTCTGTAGCTGGTCTCTCTCTTCAGTCAGGTGTCTATAATGAATCTGTAGCTGGTCTCTCTCATGCTATAAGTGGTCTGCAGCTGGTGTCTCTCTTTAGTCATGTTGTTTGTAGCTGGTCTGTATCTGGTCTCTCTTTGCACGAGAATTCCAACTGGGCACAGATGCAAATTCAACATCTATTCCACATTGGTTCAATAAAATGTAATTGAAATGATGCGGAAACAAAGTTGATTCAATCAGTGTGTACCCAGTGGGTTTTGACCAGTGTGACTAAGGGAGCAGTGGAAAAGTTAATCAATGATTACATCACTGACGATTAAGAACATTTCAGGGAAAACATACTAAACTTACAGTGAACACACAGGCCTATGATCCCAGCCAGTAGGAGAACATACACAGCCCAAGACACAACGAAGCAACTCCGGAGGGTGTGTGTTGATACCTGAATATATAACGCCATCTCTTGTTCTGGGCATGGCATACGTGTCGTCATCAATATCTAAGATCGTCATTGTGCTGGATTGATCGTTTTATATCTGTGTTTGTGCAGATTTCTTCAGGTATCCTTACACGCATATGGTCAAATACTGTGTTTGCACCTTGCACTGTCTGTTTAAAGGTCTAAATTCAGAAAATCATTATCAGACTCAAATATTTGTTTAAACACCCCATTCAAAGATGGTCGAAAACAAGGAAGTGAACATGAGCAAAACCGAACATCAATTACCACACTTTTTAAAAAACGAATTGTGTGTAAAATGGGAAATTACAAAGTTGTAAAATGTTGTTGACCTCTAAAACATAATTTAAGAATGATTCAATTACTAATATGTTGTTATTTTACTATTATAAGAACTCTTGAAAAGAATGCTCTACCAGGCGGTTGAGTTGCCTATTAAAGGAATGCTATTAAGTCAAAGTTAGTGATAATGGACAATCGAGAAATATTGTTACGTTGTTTTTTTTTGCCTGTGCAAATACAAAACTTGTTTCAAATCCATATAATTATTTACGGTCTGGCTGTTATTTTCTATATGTTTCACAATATCATTCAGTACATGTACTTTTACTGGTATTCTAAGCATATAAACTATAGAACACATTCACATTGGTGGCCGCACATGACTCCAACACCACCATGAAGTTTGACGACGACACGCCTGATCAGCGACAATGATGAGACAGCCTACAGGGAGGAGGTCAGAGACCTAAGCAGTGCCAGGACAACAACATCTCCCTCAGGAGCTGATCGTGGACTACAGGAAATGGAGGGTCAAGCACTCCCCCATTCACATCGACGGGGCTGTAGTGGAGATGGTCGAGAGCTGCAAGTTCCTCGGTGTCCACATCACTAAGGAGCCATCATGGTCCAAACCCACCAACACAGTCATGAAGAGGGCACAACAACGCCTCTTCTCATTCAGGAGGCTGAAAAGATCTGGCATGGGCTCTCAGATTCTCAAAAAGTTATACAGCTGCACCATTGAGAGCATCTTGACTGGCTGCATCACCGCTTGTTATGGCAAGGCGCTACAGATGGCGCTAAGGGCGCTAAAGACTCCAGCCACCCAATACACAATCTGTTCTCTTTGCTACTGCACAGCAAGCGGTATCGGAGCGCCAAGTCTGGGACCGAAAGGCTCCTGAACAGCTTCTACCCCAAAGCCATAAGATTGCTGAACAGTTAATCAAATGGCTACCCAGACTTTCGGCTTTTCATTCCTAGCTACATGTAATCAATCAGTACTTCAATCAATCACCTAACCAAACCTGCATGTACATATTACCTCAATCAATCACCCCAACTACCTTGTATCGCAGTACACTGTTACAGCCTGAATTCAAAATGGATTAGATATACATTTTTTATTTAAACATAGTACTTTTTTCCCCACACAATACCCCACAATGACAAAGTGAATTTTTTTTAGACATTTTTGTGAATGCATTGAAAATGAAATACAGAAATATCCAATTTAAATAAGAATTCATACCCCTGGGTCAATACTTTGTAGAAGCACATTTGACAGCAATTACAGCTGTGATTATTTCTGGGTAAGCCTCTAAGAGCTTTCCACGCCTAGAATATGAAACATTTGCCGATTATTGTGTGTAGGCAGGCCAAAATATCTATTTTTAAACCTTTTTAAAATCAGAATGTAAGACAACCAAATGTGGAAAAACTCAAGGGGTGTGAATACATTAATTATAATGCCATTATGCCTTTTGTGTCAATTTTCACAATTTATCAAGGCCACTTGGCGTTTATTATGAGGTTTAGGCTACTGATGTTTTCATCATTTGACCTCGCATCTTATGACTGTGCTTCTTGGTGGTTGGGGTATTTCTATATTTATTTCGTTGTTATAAAAATAAGCTGCTACCGTATTCCAACTTTGTGTTTCATAGTTGTAACAAAGGCATTCCACAAATAAAATAGATTCAATCGTTTTTTTTTTAACATATAGCCTACAGTAACATAAACTAATGAAAATGCTATTGTTTTACTTAAAATAAAAGTAAAATTGTATTCTAATGTTACACTATGTCACGCCCTGGTCGAAGTATTTTGTGTTTATCTTTATGTATTGGGTCAGGCCAGGGTGTGGCATGGGGTTTTTGTATTGTGGTGTGTTTTGTCTTGGGGTTTTGGTATATAGTGGGATTGTAGCTAGTGGGGCGATCTAGCAAAGTCTATGGCTGTCTGGAGTGGTTCTCAATCAGAGTCAGGTGTTTATTGTTGTCTCTGATTGGGAACCATATTTAGGCAGCCATATTCTTTGGTTGTTTTGTGGGTGATTGTCCTTAGTGTCTTTGTTCCTGTCGCTGTATTTAGTTGAGAAGTATAGGCTGTTTCGGTTTTCGTTACATTTATTGTTTTTTAGTGTTTGTGTTATTTCGTGTTTACGTTTGTTTGATTAAACATGGATCGCAATCTACACGCTGCGTTCTGGTCCGACTCTCCTTCACTACACCTAGAAAACCGTTACACACTAGCACTAAACACAACTAAATTATTATTATTAATTAATTTATTTATTTATTATTATTACAGTGCATTTGGAAAGTATTCAGACCCCTTGACTTTTTCCACATTTTGTAACATTACAGCCTTATTCTGAAATTGTTAAATCGTTATTCCCCTCATCAATCTACAAACAACACCCCAAGTGAAAACAGGTTTTTAGAAATGTTTGCAAACAGAAAAACCTTATTTACAAGTATTCAGACCGTTTACGCAGTACTTTGTTGATGCACCTTTAGCAGTGATTGCAGCCTTTAATCTTCTTGGGTATGACACTACAAGCTTAGGTTTGATAACTTATACCAAAGAAATATATATATATATATATATATATATATATATATATATATTTATATAGACAAACACACACACAGTTGAAGTTGGAAGTTTACATACACCTTAGCCAAATACATTTAAACTCAGTTTCTCACAATTCCTGACATTTAATCAGAGTAAAAATTCCCTGTCTTAGGTCAGTTAGGATCACCACTTTATTTTAAGAATGTGAAATGTCAGAATAATAGCAGAGAGAATGATTTATTTCAGCTTTTATTTCTTCCATCACATACCCGGTGGGTGAGAAGTTTACATACACTCAATTAGTATTTGGTAGCATTGCCTTTAAATTGTTTAACTTGGGTTAAAGTTTTTGGGTAGCCTTCCACAAACTTCCCACAATAAGTTGGGTGAATTTTGGCCCATTCCTCCTGAGCTGGTGTAACGGAGTCGGGTTTGTAGGCCACTTCAATACCTTGACTTTGTTGTCCTTAAGCCATTTTGTCACAACTTTGGATGTATGCTTGGGGTCATTGTCCATTTGGAAGACCCATATGCGACCAAGCTTTAACTTCTTGACTAATGTCTTGAGATGTTGCTTCAATATATCCACATAATTTTCTTCCCTCATGATGCCATCTATTTTGTGAAGTGCACCAGTCCCTCCTGCAGCAAAGCACCCCCACAACATGATGCTGCTACCCCCGTGGCTCACGGTTAGGATGGTGTTCTCCGGCTTGCAAGCCTACCCCTTTTTCCTCCAAACATGACAATGGTCATTATGGCCAAAGAGTTCTATTTTTGTTTCATCAGACCACAGGACATTTCTCCAAAAAGTACGATCTTTGTCCCCGTGTGCAGTTGCAAATCATAGTCTGGCTTTTTTATGGCAGTTTTGGAGCAGTGATTTATTCCTTCTGAGCAGCCTTTCAGGTTATGTCGATATAGGACTCGTTTTACTGTGGATATAGATACTTTTGTACCTGTGTCCTCCAGCATCTTCATAAGGTTCTTTACTGTTTTTCTGGTATTGCTTTGCACTTTTTGCACCAAAGTACGTTCATCTCTAGGAGACAGAACGCGTCGCCTTCCTGAGCGGTATGACGGCTGCGTGGTCCCATGGTGTTTATACTTGCGTACTATTGTTTGTACAGAAGAACGTGGTACCTTCAGGCATTTGGGAATTGCTCCTAAGGATGAACCAGACTTGTGGAGTTCTACAATGTTTTTTACTAAGGTTTTGGCTGATTTGTTTTGATTTCCCCATGATGTCAAGCAAAGAGGCACTGAGTTTAGGTAGGCCTTGAAATACATCTACAGGTACACCTCCAATTGACTCAAATGATGTCAATTAGCCTTAGAAGCTTCTAAAGCCATGACATCATTTCCTGGAATTTTCCAAGCTGTTTAAAGGCACAGTCAACTTAGTGTATGTAAACTTCTGGCCCACTGGAATTGTGTCCCAGGGAATTAGAAGTGAAATAATCTGTCTGTAAACAATAGTTGTAAAAATTACTTGTGTCATGCACAAACATGTCCTAACCGACTTGCCAAGAGTATAGTTCGTTGTCAAAAAATTTGTGAAGTGGTTAAAAAACGAGTGTTAATGACTCCAACCTAAGTGTATGTAAACTTCCAACTTCAACTTAATGTTGTATTCAGACCCTTTACTCAGTACTTAGTTGAAGCCACCTTTGGCAGCGATTACAGCCTCGAGTCTTCTTGTGTATCACGCTACAAGCTTGGCAGACCTGCATTTGGGGAGTTTCTCCTATTCTTCTCTGCAGATCCTCTCAAGCGCTATCAGGTTGGATGGAGAGGGTTGCTGCACAGCTATTTTCAGGTCTCTTCAGAAATGTTTGATTGGGTTCAAGTCCGGGCTCTGGCTGGGCCACTCAAGACATAATAAAAATATTCCTAAACATGCATGTTGTATGCAACAAGGCTCTAAAGCAGTACTGCAAAAAAAAACATGGCAAAGAAGTACATTTTGACCATCAATCCAAAGCCCTATGTTTGTGGTAAATCCAACACATCACTAAGTAACTGCCTCCTTATTTTCAGGCATGGTGGTGGCTGCATCATGGGTATGCTTGACATCGGAAAATAGTGGGGAGTTCTTCAGGATAAAAATAAACAGGAAATGGCTAAGCACAGGCAAAGTCCTAGAGAAAAACCCGCTTCAGGTTTAATTTAATGCTTTTGCCAGCAGCATACCACCCTGCATCCCACTGCTGGCTTGCTTCTGAAGCTAAGCAGGGTTGGTCCTGGTGGGTCCCTGGATGGGAGACCAGATGCTGCTGGAAGTGATGTTGGAGGGCCAGAAGGGAGCACCCTTTCCACTGTTCTAAGTAAAACATATCCCAATGCCCCAGGGCAGTGATTGGAGACATTGCCCTGTGTATTGTGTTGTCTTTCGGATGGGGATGTTACACAGGTGCCCTGATACTCTGTGGTCACTAAAGATCCCATGGCACTTATCGTAAGAGTAGGAGTGTTATCGCCAGTGTCCTGGCTAAATTCCCAATCTGGCCCTCATACCATCACGATCACCAAATCATCCCTAGCTTACAAAGCCTCAATCATCCCTGTAACTATTCCCAAAGTCGTTGCTGTAAATGAGAATGTGTTCTCAGTCAACTTACCTGGTAAAATAAAAAAAATGCAAAATAATATTTCAGTCTGCTTTATACGAGACCAGTGACGATTTTAGCATGTAAATATTGGTGTGTAAAAAAATATGGGGATGCAAGCCACTGCACTAAACAATGCATTAATTGCACAATATCGGTGACAAACATTGTCCACAAATTGTTTGGGCCTATATAAAGCTTTTCCACCAACAGCAGTCCCCATACCTTACCACACCTGGCTTTTGGGGTGGCAGGGTAGCCTAGAGGTTAGAGCATTGGACTAGTAACTGAAAGGTTGCAAGTTCATATCCCTGATCTGACAAGGTACAAATCTGTCATTCTGCCCCTGAACAGGCAACAGAATGTACAGCAACAGAATTCAGAACATGAGCTGTTCTTACAGTGTTCTCCCTGTGCACCAAGTCAGAACCATAGGATAAATAAAGGGGGCATATAAGCAGACACTGAAAGCTCTCACAATATTCAACCATTACATTTCTCAAAAACAGGTTATACTCTACATATGCACCACCAAGTCAGAACAGTAGGTGAAATTAAGAGGTGAAAATAGACCAAATTATTAGGGTGAGGCTTATGGGCTACTGACAGCTTACTACACAGCATACACTTAGTATTACTTTCTTAGCTACAGTATACATATCTCCCTGGCATACTTTTGGACTCACCTTGTTGTGTTGTGCTCACTTGAACAGGAAGGTGGCGCGGCGGTCCTTCGTGGGAGAATTTTGTCCTTAATTTGTCATTAAAGTCTGGCATTCTCTGGATTTATGGCGATGTCAAGACAACTGGGAAGTCAGAAAAAAAGTTGAATCATGATGATGTCAGTGATTGTCAGGTCGTAGCTCTAGAAAGAGCCCCTAGTTCCCAATTTCTTATACCGAATCCCCTGAATTCAAACAGTAGAGTTCCCAGTTATCTTCAACTCACTAAACAGACTAACGGATAGTTCCCAATTTCTTATACCGAGTTTGAGGAAAGTTCAAAATGTATTTTCTCTGAGTTCCCAGTTATCTTCAACTCACTAAAGTCAGATTTTGCTGTTCCGAGTTAACAGTTGTTTTTAGCGCGGCACAAATCATGCTTCATTGACATCATGGCCAAAGTTGAATGTTTATCAATTTCAACTAGGAAAAGAGAGTCTTAATCTTAGATTTAAGACCACACAGCCACAGCCACTCCATTCAATAGCAGGCTAGTGATTGCTTTACAATGCTTGCAGTTAGCCACTGATTCCTTCCAAACCACTCATTGTTGAATTTGTAATTTCCAACTCATTGTGTAATGTTTAAGTACAATGGCCGATGAGCATTGAGACTTTTTATCTATAATTTCTCATCATTATTTATTTTCATATGACAAGGAATAAAAATGATTTGCCAGTAGATTGTCGACTTGATTCATGATGATGACTGCTAGCTAAGATTTTGAAAGTATGATGTTGACATGATCAGTCCAATCAAAGCTACTGTAGATATAACATGATTTGACGTCATTTTATCTGTGGCCTTGAGCCATTTTGGATGGGCACTTCTAATGTAACTATGGCAGCACCCAAGGGGCTAGAACTTTGTAGGTCTACCTTGGTGGTGATATAGTGTCCTAAAAATGGACAGAACAAGCTAAATATTCACTCCAGTTCTCAGAACGTTTTAAAAAGTTCTGTATTACCAGTCAGGAAACGTATGGCTTTGTATCCAATCAGAAACCAAAAACGTACTTTCCCACAACTTCCAAGGAAGTCAAAGACAGCTGGGAACTGTCGTTGAGCCTGTTGGTATCAGACCTCATGCTCCGATAACATCTGCCCGACGGTAAGGAAGTGAACAGATCTTGGCTGGGGTGTGTGGGTCCTTCATGATGCTGCAGGACTTCCTCAGGCACAGTTTCATATATTATTATATTATTATATTATTATTATTATATTAAGATGTCCTGGATGGGTGGAAACTTGGCCCCAGTTTTGTACTGGGCCATCTTTACTGCCCGCTGGAGGGCCTTGTGGTCGTGGATGGAGCAATTCCCGTACCAGGCCATGATGGAACCGCTCAAGATACTCTTGATGATGCAGCGGTAGTATTTGGGGAGGACCAGGGGTGGCATTCCTAATTTCTTCAGCTGGCTTAGGAAGTAGAGACACTGTTGCACCCTCTTGACAATAGTGGTGGTGTTGCTGGTCCACAACAAGTTCTCAGTGATGTGGATGCCGAGGAACATTACACTGCTTACTCTCTCTACTGCAGTCCCATTGACGTGGATCAGTGTGTGTTCCTCCTCTGCTTCCTGAAGACAGTAATCAACTCCTTTGTTTTGATGATGTTTAGGGAGAGGTTGTTGTCCTGGCATCATAATGCCAGTTCACTTACCTCCTCCCTATAGGCTGACTCGTCGTTGTTGGTTATCAGGCCTACAACTGTGGTGTCGTCAGCGAACTTAATGAGGGAGTTGGTGTCGTGCGTGAACAGGGAGTACAGCAGAGGGCTGAGGACATAGCCTTTTGGGACCCCTGTGTTAAGAGTCAGTGTGGAGGAAATGTTGTTGCCAATCCTCACAATCTATGGTCTGCCGTCAGGAAGTCCAGGATCCAGTTACAGAGGGTAGTGTCCAGATCCAGGGTTCTGATCATGGTGACAAGCTTGGAGGGAACAATAGTGTTGAATGCTGAACTGTAGTCAATGAACAGCATTCTCACATAGGTGTTCCTCTGTTCGGGCCATGTGAATAGCTATGGGAATTGAATTGAATCTTCCGTTGATGTGTTGGAGCGGTAGGAAAATTGGAGTGGGTCCAGTGTGCCTGTTATGCTGGCCTTGATGTGGGCCATGACCAGACTCTCAAAGCACTTCATGATGAAGGTGACCAAGGTGACATGCCCAAATGGCTATCTTGGGCACTGGGATGATGGTGGTCTCCTTGATGCAAGTGGGGACTACAACCTGGGACAGGGACAGGTTGAAGAGGTCAGAGAAGACACCTGGCAGCTGGTCAGAGCAAATTCTGAGCATGCAGCCAGGGATACTATCTGGGCTGGTCGCTTTGTGAGTTGGTTGGGATACTTACGGATTGTTATTGTGGGTACAACATCATCAATACATTTTCTAATGAAGCCTGTGCCTGACGATGTATATTCTCTCAATGTTGATGGATGAGTCTGGGGTGGATGACTCTTTGAACATATTTCAATCAATATTCTCAAAACAGTCCTTCAGTATTGAGTCAGCCTCCTCTGTCCATTTGTTGTTGGTGGCTCCCTCTTGAATTGCTGCTTGCGGGCGGAGAGTAGGAACAGAAAGACATGACCTGATAGGCCAAAGAGGGGGCGGAGATGGCTTTGTACATATCACAGATGTTTGTGTACACATGGTCCAGCATGTTATTTTCTCTTGTGGGACAGGATACATGTAGGTGATACTTTGGAAGAATTTGTTTTAAATGTGCCTGTTTGCAATAAAAACTGCTTACGGGTAAGATGATTCTTGCTGGCTAATTTTCTTGTACAGTTTGCGGAGTGCCGCCTTGATGTTTGCTTGTGGCGGTAAGTACACAGCTGTGATAATAACACACATGAATTCCCTTGGCACATAGTGGAGTTGGCATTTTAGCATCACAAACTCGGTCAAGGGAACAGGAGCTCGAGATGTTTTCAATTTCGTTACAAATTGCCGTTCAAACAATACATAACATTGAAAAGCCGTCTGATGGAATAGCAGAGTGGAGTGAATTGTCCGCAAGCCATATTTGTAAAAACAAAGACACAGCATTCACTGATGTCCCTCTGCGATTGAGGCCTTCTTCTGAGTTCAAAGTTTATTTTCAAGAGTTTGGTTTCAGCCTAGCTTGGAGTGCTTTCCTTTCTTTTCTCGTGGAGATTGCTTTATGCCATTTCGGCTAGGAGCAACAGGAAGCCTGCTGTGTGGGGAGCATAGGAGCAAATGTAGTATTCCAGATCTGGGAGACTGAGAGGTACACTACATGACCAAAAGTATGTGGACACCTGCTCCTCGAACGTCTCATTCCAAAATCATGGGCATTAATATGGAGCTGATCCCCCCTCTGCTACTATAACAGCCTCCACTCTTTTGGGAAGGCTTTCCACTAGATGTTGGAACATTGCTGCGGCGATTTAGCCACAAGAGCTTTAGTGAGGTTGGGCGCTGATTTTGGGTGATTAGGCCTGGCTCGCACTCAGCGTTCCAATTCATCTCAAAGGTGTACGATGGGGTTGAGATCAGGGCTCTGTAGAGGCCAGTCAAGTTCTTCCACACCAATCTCGACAAACCATTTCTGGAGGGACCTCCCTTTATGCACGGGGGCATTGTGATGCTGAAACAGGAAAGGGCCCCAACTGTTGCCACAAAGTTCAAAGCACAGAATCATCTAGAATGTCATTGTATGCTGTAGCATAAAAATTTCCCTTCATTGGAACTAAGGGGCCTAGACCGAACCATGAAAAACAGCCCCAGACCATTATTCCTCCTCCACCAAATTTTACAATTGGCACTATGCTTTCGGGCAGGTAGCGTTCTCCTGGCATCCACCAAACCCAGATTCGTCCGTCGGACTGCCAGATGCTGAAGCGTGATTCATCACTCCAGATAACTTCTAGAGGTCTAATGGTGGCGAGATTTACACCACTCCAGTTGACGCTTGGCATTGCAAATTGTGATCTTAGGCTTGTGTGCAGCTGCTCGACCATGGAAACCCATTTCATGAAGCTCCAGACTAACAGTTTTTGTGCTGACGTTATTTCCAGAGGCAGTTTGGAACTCGGTAGTGAGTGTTGCAACTGAGGACAGACGATGTTTACGCTCTACACGCTTCAGCACTCAGAGGTCCCATTATATGAGCTTGTGTGGCCTGCCATGTATTACAAAGGACTGATGGACAGTAAGGTCACAAGTGCTAAACAGCTGTAGGCCAATAATCAGGGTGAGAGGTTGTATTGTCAGATCGCAAGCCCATTTCAACTCAAGATATTGCATCATCTCCTGCTGCTGCCCTTTCAGAGCGCTCTCATACTGTGGTACTGTTGATAAATCCTGTCCTGTTGATTCCATAAACCCTTAGTCCCGACACATGTGAGGTGTCCACCTAAGCGAAAACATGTGTCCAGCCTGAGATCCAGTATGTGACAGACCATCTTGCTGTATCTTCCGATCTTACATGTTCAAGGAATTACAGGGACGTTGCTCTGGGCTTGTGAGATAATAACAGGTTCAGGACCACATCTGGGGGTAAAGCAAGTACTGTCTGGAAAGAAAGTGGAAAAAATGAAAATGGTACTTACAGTAACTGAAGTTGGCTATGGAGAGTAACATCGTATGAACTCTAATGGGAGCATCTACAGTACAGGGCCTTTTTGGAGGGATGCATGTGTAATACGGTTTGACTGACACATAAAATATAATGAGGGTGTTGAACGGAAATATATACATGGCTAACCAGCCAGTTGCTCTATAATGTTTTAATGCAGCAACTCAATGAAGCCCACCTGAATATGTATATTCATTCATCCATTACAACGGAAACAGAAAAAGACAAAAAGCTGGAAACAGAAGACAGATTCTCATTCTGTAGGTGATGCACGAGGTAACGTGGGATTATCTCCTATGAATGCGTTCTCTGGCAATGGTAACATTATTGTAGCACCTTTAGCAGTCCCCTGTACTTCATTTCCTCTACCTCCTCGTGCGTATTGTTGGTCATAATGTTCTTCCCTGTTGTGACATCCAACCTCTCCCTTCTGCTGTGCAATCTGCTCCAATCGCAGACAGTCTTGCCCCATAATGGGCAGCCTCACAGCCATAAGGGAAAACATGAGATCATTTGCTTTATGTCATTGCTCAAAATACTCCTCCTCTCACATGGCTTGCTCAGCCGCAAAATAGAGAGCTTTAAAATATATCATGTTGTCACTTCAGGTTTGATGGCCTAACGGAGAGGGACAGGCTGCTTATAGCTAGATGGAGCTGGAAAGCGAGGAGGATGTATTCAGCAAAGGTCTGGAATCCGTTACATGGTCATTCATATAATTTCTTTCCCTCCCCATTAGGCTGAAGAGAGTTTTACTACAGTAGCAGGCCTGTTAATAATGAGGAGATTGGAGGAAGTGGAGGTCTGTCGGACCACCTTCCAGCTCCAATTCTGACATGGGTGGTACTGTTACGGGTGGTACTGTCACTGTACATGTACAGACTAACATTGCTAAAGAGGAGTAGGGTCTTGAGACTCTTGAGTTGTCTGATAATATAAAATGAGGGAACCATTATTGGCGATGACGTCAGCTCTCCCCAAGTGTAATGATAAAGAGAGAGAGACAATCCAATTGCGTGGGGAAATGAGTAGAAAGCTCACTGTATAATCAGTCCTTCAGGACCCGCTGTTAGCTTAGACTGAACTTGACTAAGTCATAGGTACTTAATACATAGGGGCATTGACTCCAATTACTGACTCCTTTTGACTCCCATTATGTCAACACACTCTGTTCACTTCCTGTTCTACAGTCAGATTACCAGTAGTCTAACCTCACTCCTCTCAGTTCATCAGCGAGCTGTGTGCTGACCCGTCAGTGCTCTCAATGCCTTCTCCTTTGAACTGTGACAGATTATAAGACACTGGTTACATTATTGTGTTTTTCACATGTCTAAAGTGAGCAGGCCTGTCTTGATCTCCTGCTAGGAAGGTAAAAAAACAAAAACAGGGTAGTTCTGAGTTTAATTCTCATTATTCCCTGGGTAGAATTTGAGCAAGCTGGATTGAACGAGTCACGGATAAATAACTTTAATATTTCCGCTCCTGCACCCACGCTGCTGCGCCGGCCTACGCCATCTCTTTGGGGAATCTTAGTTATTTAAAAAAAAAATCTTGTATCAGTTCTCGTGGCCATTCAAGTGTGTGCACTTGTGATGTCAAGTGGGAGAGAACTGTCTGTTTGGGCAATATCCGCTAGTCACTTCCTATTATGGGACCGGGGCCAATGTTTTTCATGCCCATACAGCTCAAAGCATCAGTATTTTCACTCCGGTACCTGCACACATTTGCAACGCATCAGAAGAGGTCAAGGTTATTTCCGGACAAGATGGAGCACTCGGTTTATTCAAACAGCAGAGAAAGGGACTAGAGAAGACAGGGAACAATGAAACTAACTGCAAGAAGGACAAGCATCTATTTATTTAGAAACTTTATATGACGAATGAATAATTATCAGCACATATTGCTGACACTGCACATTACCTGATTGAATGATTCCTTGGCAGAATTAGCTCGCTAACTCTACTGCTTTTTTAGAAGTGAACAATGGGTTATATCTGTCTGGACTGATGCAGCCAAGACCTCCCATCTGTTTATGCTATACATTCCCGGGAGGAATGTTGCGGCTTTCTCATAATGCCATTTTCTCTCTCAAGCAAATCAAAGAAAGGGGATCACTGGAAGTCATCAAGGGTCAGGGTGGTGGCACGCTTCCTGCCAGCCTCCATACGTCCCGCCAGACACATGCCCTTGTCCCTTTCGGCATACTCACAAGCTCAGGAGCACTCCTACTCATTTACGTAATCAAATTACATCAGAGCAGAGTTCCTCCTTGGTTGAATCAAAGTCTCTCTAAACAATCACTAAAACCTCTGTCATTCCTAAAGTCTGTCTCCACATCCCACACTGGTGGCCAATTGACTGACAACGTATACCATCAACGCAGACTTTGTGGCTTTTTGTAATGGCTTTCATCGGAAGAAGAGGAATCATCGGACCATAATGCAGCAGCGTACATGTTCATCTTTAATAATTGCACTGAACACTGAATAAACAAAACAACAAAAAGGAAAACCAAAACAGTCCTGCAAGGTGAATAACACTAAACAGAAATTAACTACCCGCAACCTAAGGTGGCAAAACAGGCTACCTAAGTAGGATTCCCAATTAGAGACAACGAAAGACAGCTGTCCCTGATTGAGAACCATACCCGGCCGAAACATAGAAATGCAAAAACCTAGACATTTTAACATAGAATGCCCTCCCAAATCCCACCCTGACCAAACAAAAATAGAAACATACAAAGCAATCTACGGCCGGGGCGTGACAGTTTCCCCTCCCCCCAAAAGGTGCGGACTCCGGTTGCAAAACCTGAACCTATAGGGGAGGGTCTGGGTGGGCATTACTCCGCGGTGGTGGCTTAGGTGATGCCTCTAGAGCGGGGACCCTCACAGCCGACCCCGGACTAAGGGCACCTCTGGACAGGAGGGCGACTCTGGCAGCTCCGGACAGGAGGGCGACTCTGGCAGCTCCGGGCAGGAGGGCGACTCTGGCAGCTCCGGGCAGGAGGGCGACTCTGGCAGCTCCGGGCAGGAGGGCGACTCTGGCAGCTCCGGGCAGGAGGGCGACTCTGGCAGCTCCGGGCAGGAGGGCGACTCTGGCAGCTCCGGGCAGGAGGGCGACTCTGGCAGCTCCGGGCAGGAGGGCGACTCTGGCAGCTCCGGGCAGGAGGGCGACTCTGGCAGCTCCGGGCAGGAGAGCGACTCTGGCAGCTCCGGGCAGGAGGGAGACTCTGGCAGCTCCGGGCAGGAGGGAGACTCTGGCAGCTCCGGGCAGGAGGGAGACTCTGGCAGCTCCGGGCAGGAGGGAGACTCTGGCAGCTCCGGGCAGGAGGGAGACTCTGGCAGCTCCGGACAGGAGGGCGACTCTGGCAGCTCCGGACAGGAGGGCGACTATGGCAGCTCCGGACAGGAGGGCGACTCTGGTAGCTCCGGACAGGAGGGCGACTCTGGCAGCTCCGGACAGGAGGGCGACTCTGGCAGCTCCGGACAGGAGGGCGACTCTGGCAGCTCCGGACAGGAGGGAGAACACGGAGGGAGGAGATGGAGAGACAACCTGGTGCACCAGGCTGGGGAGACCTACAGGAGGCCTGGTGCATGGAGGAGGCACCGGATGAACCGGGCTGTGGGGGAGCATTGGAGCTCTGGTGCGCAGCCTTGGCACCACTCCTCCAGGCTGGATGACCACTTTAGCCCGGCCCCTCCAGAGTGCAGGCACAGGTCGAACCGGGCTGTGGGGAAGTACTGGAGATCTGGTGCATACCAATCGCACCAATCCCTTAGGCCCAATGCCCACATTTGCCCGGCACGAGCGGAGGCATAGGGCGAACTGAACCCTCCCAATTCCCCGGAGACACAGTACGCAGAGCCGGCGCAGGATACCCTGGACCGAACCTGCGCACCGGAGACCAAACGCGCTGAGCTGGCACAATCCGCCCTGGCTGGGTGCCCACTCTCGCATGGCACTTGCGGGATGCTGGCCTATAGCACTCTGGGCTTTGAACGCGCACTGAAGACACCGTGCTCTTCATTGCATAACACGGTGCCTGACCAGTACCACACTGCTTCCGGTAAGCACGGGGAGTTGGCTCAGGTCTCTCGCCTGACTCCGCCAATCGCCTCGTGTTCTCCCCCCAAGAAATGTTTTGGTGCTGCCTCTCGTGCCTATTGCGCTGCCTTACCTCATATCGCCACCGCTCAGCTTTAGCTGCCTCCAGTTCTTCTTTGGGGCAGCGATATTCCCTAGCCTGTGCCCAGGGTTCCATGCCGTACAATATCTCCTCCCATGTCCATGAGTACAACACTTTCTGCTCCCTCTTGCCCCGCTGCTTGGTCCGTTTGTGGTGGGTAGTTCTGTAACGGCTTTCATCGGAAGAAGAGGAATCATCGGACCAAAATGCACTGAACACTGAATAAACAAAAAACTAAAAGGAAAACTGAAACAGTCCTGCAAGGTGAATAACACTATGATTCCCAATCAGAGACAACAAAAGACAGCTGTCCCTGATTGAAAACCATACCCGGCCGAAACATAGAAATACAAAAACCTAGACATACAAACATAGAATGCCCACCCAAATCACACCCTGACCAAACACGGTCAGGGCGTGACACTTTTGCTCATATCCACCTGAATCTCATCTCTTCGTGGACAGGTATAATGGACATCGTGCTGCTTGCTTAGCCGTACCACTTCATCCTGCTCTAATTCACATTGATAGTAGATACCAGGAACTCTGCCGGGCAAACTCACATGACCGCCCTCCTAAAACGTTCTTACCCAGTCGTGCCACACAAAAGATAGGTATTCGGCAACGCAAGTGGAGACATTTCAGGCTTAGGAGTAAGTTAACAAATCTCCATCTGTTACACAAGCAGCGTTTCACTGGATCACTACAGCCCATAGTGCCATTAGGCCATCTGCCCCAATTGGCATTGTTCACGCTGGTGAATGCCCTCTGGTGATTGGATGTGGCTGAGCTTGGTAGCTCCTCAGAAGTGGGTCAAAAGGCAAACACCCAGTACAGGAACAAATCCAACATGGCCACCCTCTGACTCGAATAAGAAATATCAGCATGCGCTGAGAGGCAGGAGATTGAACTTCAGTCAACTTTCTAGAGTTTTCCCTGTTAGTTAATAACACTATCAACTTTTCCCTTTACTGTGGCAATTGTGATGGAATCAACACAATATTAACCACTTTCAATGTACCATACCGAAACAAAACAAAACTATGCAAAACTAACTCTGCAATATATTTTGTTATAGGCAGAACGCATCGGAGTAGGATTCTATTGCTTTAACAGGCATAATTCAGGCCCATACTCTACACATCTGTACGCCATAACCAATCAGAGCTGCAGCAGGCCAATATGTAAATAGACCATATATGGCTCTGTGCCATGAGTAGATGCACTTATTTTGTGCACATTTGTTCATATCCTTTGCTAGTTAGTGAGTTATTAGCCCAGTTATAGATCATTTGTAGTCAGCAATGGGGGAGTGGATTGCTTCCTACAAGAGCACAAAACAGGTAAAGGTAAAGAGCTTTTTACGTCGTAAAGGGGCAGTGTTGTATTTGAGACAGGCTTGAATAAGCTAAGTAGCTAATAGGCTGAGGGTAGCATCATTTGTCTGATTCTGTTATAATGGTATGGGAATAATTGTGCATTTTGTTTTGTAAAGTGGTGTCTTGCATCAAACAACACAACAACATTTTCAGTCACCTCCTTGTCTGAAGGACAAGTGGATTAAAAGGTTAATGTCAAACCCTGCATGTTTTTTTTCAAAAGTCTCATGGAATGTAGGCCTACATTGAACACCACACATTGACTGCTACTGTAGGCTGAATGATAGAACAGCTATTTCTATGTTAAAATGTTATGGGATGTATTTTCTGCATTGTTTGATGGTCGGCCACTCTGGTAGGCCTACATCATGATCAAATGCCACAGTAGACCTACTTGGCCAGCGTTAAAACCAACTCAAAGTGGGTCCAGCCTCAGTGTTCACAGTAAATGCGAGCCGGAAGTTGCACGATATTACAAAACATTCAAGTTTGTGCTCAGCAGACCTGAAATTTGCTCAGTGAGGAAATTAGAGGGAACATTGACCACAACATACTTTCACAATCAGCTCACATGGCCAGGGTTGGCTTTTAATGGACAACGAGAAGAGGGGAATGAGAAACAAGAACAATAAGGAGGGTAAAGTGGAAAGAAATAGTAGGGAGGAAGAGAGACCTTAATAGATAGACGGAACGTTTGGTTGCACAAAAGGTGTATGTGGTAAAACAATGGTTGATTAATAAAGTATAAAATAAAACCCAAAGCCCAAAAACCCATGCTAATACTTGGGGGGGATGTCTGAGTACCTGCATTAATTCAACACCCTTGAAGTGTTTTAATGATCTCATTCAAAATAACTCCAATAACTTTGTCAGATTGAATATTTCCACGCCATGGAAATGGGAGTCACATGTGATAGGAGTGGGGATTAGAGTGATGAGTGAACACTGTCGCGCTCCACCCTAGCAGTCAGTGAAGACTGTGAATCACAATGCTGTGTCTGTGTGTGTTTATGCCTCAGCACCACTGGGCCTGATGTGTAGCATGTGGTAATAATCCTGATCGCTTTTGATGAGAATCCCAGATGATCTGTGTTAAAGCTTCCGACAGAGGAGCCCAAGGCAGAGTCCTCCTACTCATCCAACTTGGCCCGCTCTTCCTCCCTTCCCCTGGTAGAGGGAAGGTGGAGGATATGGACAGTCAGGAATTTTGTTTTGTGGTGATGTCATTATATCAGAGTGAGTTTGAGGGAGCTGCTATGCTAACAGTGAATATATGTTATCAGGCCGACTGGAGTCAGGCATTCAAGGACAAAAGGCAACGTGTTTCCAAATTGTAGATGGAAGATTTTTTGGTGAATCAAAGATGCACAAAAGGTATTTGTGTTCAATTCCACGGTAAAAGAAGTGCACTGAGATTGATTTTTCACTTAAAAAGGTATGCCAAACAAAAACAATTGATTTAACATTTTAACAAACCATACAACTCTACCTGCAATGACTACTTTTAACAATTTTCATTGAACATTTTATAAAACACGTTAACTGGAAGAAAAAAGATTGTTTGCAAAATTGAGGTAAAATCTACATTTATGTGTCCACGTTTTCCAAAAACTCTGTTAATATCGACTCCAAATGAAGATTGTACACTGTCTGCAAAAACAATTAAATATATGTTTTATTGTCACATCCACCGGATAGGTGCAGTGGAATTATTTATTTTACAGGTTCACCCATAATAATACAGCGCCCCTGGAGAAAATCAGGGTCAAGTGCTTTTTTCCGGGGCACATCAAGAGATTTTCACCTTGTCGGCCCAGGTATTTCAGTTACAGGCCCAACGCTCTAAATGCTAGGCTACCTGCCACCCTACAAAAAATGTAGGGCACATAATGAAGAACCCCTAGAAAGAATGGAATGTCAGCTATGACATATTGACTTTGAAAACAATCTCTGTTGGTTATTGAACTACAGTAAGTTAAGTAGATTTCCACCCTGTAACGGAATTGCAGTAACAGAATTTCATCAGTCTACTCCCGCTCTCCTGCTTCCGACGTCACCGTTCTACTAACCATCGGTCCTGGCAACCCATCTTTACACACACCTGGCAACCATAATTACACACACCTGTGCCCTATCATCAGTCACACCTGGACTTCATTGCGTCCTTCATTAGTTACCATTTATATAGCAATGTTTTGTCAGTCATCAGGTAGTATTGTTTGTGATTCCAAGTCAGACACTTCTCTTGTTTTGTATCTGTCATGATTTCCACCGAAAGTGGCTCCTCTCCCTGTTCAGGCGGCACTCAGCGGTTGTCGTCGCTGGTCTACTAGCTAGTACTGATCCCTTTTCTTTTTTGTTTGGTTTTGTCTCTTGCGTTCACCTGTGTCTAGTTTAGGCTAATCAGTGGGGGTTTTAATCTCGCCCTACCTGCTAGGTTTTGTGTGTGATTGTTTGTGTTACTGTCATTGGTTTGTCCTGTTTAACAGGTGTATTTCACGGGACTGTTTACCCGCACGGTAGTTTAGTCAGAGGAGTGTTTTCCTCCGTTTTCGACTGGACTGCATTCCTGTTTCTTAGTGGCTGCTGTTGTGGTCCTGTGCCTGTTCTGCTGATGGACTTGTAATAAAACGCCCTTCTTGAAATTCTTACTCTCCTGCGCTTGACTCCACACCCACCTCTCCTAGGGAGAATCTGACAGTATCGTTCCATGTTTGTTATTATTAAACTCAATAACTGCACCTGCGTCTACATTACAATGTCATTCTCTTCGTGGTGTTGTATCCTAAATAGGTACACAAAGATGTAAATATGCAATATCCTACTTTGCAAATGTAGGTATTATTCAACACTGGCTATGATTAATAAAGTATAAAACAAAACCCAAAGCCCAAAAACCCATGCTAATACTTAGGGGAATGTCTGAGCACCTGCATTAATTCACCACCCTTGGTGTTTTAATGATCTCATTCAAAATACACTCAAATAACTTTGTCAGATTGAATATTTCCACCCCATGGAAATGGGAGTCACATGTGATAGGAGTGGGGATTAGAGTGATGAGTGAACACTGTCACGCTCCACCCTAGCAGTCAGTGAAGACTGTGAATCACAATGCTGTGTCTGAGTGTTTATGCCTCAGCACCACTGGGCCTGATGTGTAGCATGTGGTAATAATCCTGAACGCTTCTGATGAGAATCCCAGATGATCTGTGTACCTATCCTAAATACACTACCGTTCAAAAGTTTGGGGTCACTTAGAAATGTCCTTGTTTCTGAAAGAAAAGCAAATGTTTTGTCCATTAAAATAACATCAAATGTATCAGAAATACAGTGTAGACATTGTTAATTGTTAGCTGGATATGTCACGTTCTGACCTTAGTTCTGTTATGTCTTTGTTTAAGTATGGTCAGGACGTGAGTTGGGTGGGTTGTCTATGTTCCTTTTTCTATGTTTTGGGATTTCTGTGTTTGGCCTCGTATGGTTCTCAATCAGAGGCAGCTGTCAATCGTTGTCCCTGATTGAGAACCATACTTAGGTAGCCTAGTTTCACTTTTGAGTTGTGGGTGATTATTTTCCGTTTCACTATTTGTGCCACACGGGACTGTTTCGTTTGTTTCGGTATTTCACGTTGTTATATTGTAGTTTAGTGTTCATGTAAATAAAGTATCGTTATGGACACCTCTCTTACTCCTCTCCTTCATACGACGACCGTTATGGGAATTTTTACATCGTTAGCTGGAAAAGGCTGATTTTAAATGGAATATCTACATAGACGTACAGAGGCCCATTATCAGCAACCATCACTCCTGTGTTCCAATGACACGCTGTGTTAGCTAATCCAAGTTTATCATGTTAAAAGGCTAATTGATCATTAGAAAACCCTTTTGCAATTATGTTAGCATAGCTGAAAACCGTAATGATTAAAGAAGCAATAAAACTGTCCTTCTTTAGACTAGTTGAGTATCTGGAGCATTAGCATTTGTGGGTTCGATTACAGGCTCAAAATGTCCAGAAGTACTTTCTTCTGAAACTCGTCAGTCTATTCTTGTTCTGAGAAATGCGGGAAATTGCCAAGAAACTGAAGATCTAGTACAACGCTGTGTACCACTCCCTTCACAGAGCAATGCAAACTGGCTCTAAGCAGAATAGAAAGAGGAGTGGGAGGCCCCGGTGCACAACTGAGCAAGAGGACAAGTACATTAGAGTGTCTAGTTTGAGAAAGACACCTCACAAGTCCTTATTTTGCAGCTTCATTAAATAGTACCCGCAAAATACCAGTCTCAACGTCAACATTGAAGAGGCAACTCCGGGATGCTGGCCTTCTAGGCAGAGTTGCTAAGAAAAAGCCATATCTCAGACTGGCCACTATAAAGAAAACATTAAGATGGGCAAAATAACACAGACACTGGCCAGAGGAACTCTGATTTGGAAATGCACAGTACTGTCTATATAAGGTCCCACAGTTGACAGTGCATGCAATAACAAAAACAAAACTGAGGTCGAAGGAATTGTCTGTAGAGCTCCGAGACAGGATTGTGTCGAGGACAGGTCTGGGGAAGGGTACCAAAAAATGTCTGCAGCATTGAAGGTGTCCAAGAGCACAGTGGCCTCCATCATTCTTAAATATAAGAAGTTTGGAAACACCTAGATTATTCCTAGAGCTGGCTGACCCGTGGCCAAACTGAGCAATCGGGGGAGAAGGACCTTGGTCAGGGAGGTGACAAAGAACCCGATGGTCACCCTGACAGAGATCCCAGAGTTCCTCTGTGGAGATGGGAGAACCTTGCAGAAGTACAACCCTCTCTGCACCACTCCACAAATCAAGCCTTTATGGTAGACTGACCAGATGGAAGGCACTCCTCAGTGAAAGGCACACATTTGACAAAAAACACCTAAAGGACTCTGACCATGAGAAACAAGATTCTCTGGTCTGATGAAACCAAGATTGAACGCTTGGCCTGAATGCCAAGCGTCACGTCTGGAGGAAACCTGGCACCATCCCTACGGTGAAGCATGGTGTGGGATTTGTTTGATCGTAGCTAGCTACATAGCTACGTAGCTAGCTACATAGCCGTCTTTGTATCAAAGATAATTGTGTAGTCTAGAGCGATTTTCTAGGTTAGCTAGCCAGCTATTGTCGTTCTTTTAACGCAACGTAACGTAATCAACACTGCTAGCTAGCCAGCTAGCCCCCGAATAGCAGCACTGTAGAAACTATTACACTCAACGGAACGACTTGATTAGTGTAGTGTCAACAACGCAGCCACTGCCAGCTAGCCTACTTCAGCAGTACTGTATCATTTTAATCATTTTAGTCAATAAGATTCTTGCTACGTAAGCTTAACTTTCTGAACATTCGAGACGTGTAGTCCACTTGTCATTCCAATCTCCTTTGCATTAGCGTAGCCTCTTCTGTAGCCTGTCAACTATGTGTCTGTCTATCCCTGTTCTCTCCTCTCTGCACAGACCATACAAACGCTCCACACCGCGTGGCCGCGGCCACCCTAATCTGGTGGTCCCAGCGCGCACGACCCACATGGAGTTCCAGGTCTCCGGTAGCCTCTGGAACTGCCGATCTGCGGCCAACAAGGCAGAGTTCATCTCAGCCTATGCCTCCCTCCAGTCCCTCGACTTCTTGGCACTGACGGAAACATGGATCACCACAGACAACACTGCTACTCCTACTGCTCTCTCTTCGTCCGCCCACGTGTTCTCGCACACCCCGAGAGCTTCTGGTCAGCGGGGTGGTGGCACCGGGATCCTCATCTCTCCCAAGTGGTCATTCTCTCTTTCTCCCCTTACCCATCTGTCTATCGCCTCCTTTGAATTCCATGCTGTCACAGTTACCAGCCCTTTCAAGCTTAACATCCTTATCATTTATCGCCCTCCAGGTTCCCTCGGAGAGTTCATCAATGAGCTTGATGCCTTGATAAGCTCCTTTCCTGAGGACGGCTCACCTCTCACAGTTCTGGGCGACTTTAACCTCCCCAAGTCTACCTCTGACTCATTCCTCTCTGCCTCCTTCTTTCCACTCCTCTCCTCTTTTGACCTCACCCTCTCACCTTCCCCCCCTACTCACAAGGCAGGCAATACGCTCGACCTCATCTTTACTAGATGCTGTTCTTCCACTAACCTCATTGCAACTCCCCTCCAAGTCTCCGACCACTACCTTGTATCCTTTTCCCTCTCGCTCTCATCCAACACCTCCCACACTGCCCCTACTCGGATGGTATCGCGCCGTCTCAACCTTCGCTCTCTCCCCCCCGCTACTCTCTCCTCTTCCATCCTATCATCTCTTCCCTCTGCTAAACCTTCTCCAACCTATCTCCTGATCCTGCCTCCTCAACCCTCCTCTCCTCCCTCTCTGCATCCTTTGACTCTCTATGTCCCCTATCCTCCAGGCCGGCTCGGTCCTCCCCTCCCGCTCCGTGGCTCGATGACTCATTGCGAGCTCACAGAACAGGGCTCCGGGCAGCCGAGCGGAAATGGAGGAAAACTCGCCTCCCTGCGGACCTGGCATCCTTTCACTCCCTCCTCTCTACATTTTCCTCCTCTGTCTCTGCTGCTAAAGCCACTTTCTACCACTCTAAATTCCAAGCATCTGCCTCTAACCCTAGGAAGCTCTTTGCCACCTTCTCCTCCCTCCTGAATCCTCCTCCCCCTCCCCCCCCCCTCCTCCCTCTCTGCAGACGACTTCGTCAACCATTTTGAAAAGAAGGTCGACGACATCCGATCCTCGTTTGCTAAGTCAAACGACACCGCTGGTTCTGCTCACACTGCCCTACCCTGTGCTCTGACCTCTTTCTCCCCTCTCTCTCCAGATGAAATCTCGCGTCTTGTGACGGCCGGCCGCCCAACAACCTGCCCGCTTGACCCTATCCCCTCCTCTCTTCTCCAGACCATTTCCGGAGACCTTCTCCCTTACATCACCTCGCTCATCAACTCATCCCTGACCGCTGGCTACGTCCCTTCCGTCTTCAAGAGAGCGAGAGTTGCACCCCTTCTGAAAAAACCTACACTCGATCCCTCCGATGTCAACAATTACAGACCAGTATCCCTTCTTTCTTTTCTCTCCAAAACTCTTGAACGTGCCGTCCTTGGCCAGCTCTCCCGCTATCTCTCTCTGAATGACCTTCTTGATCCAAATCAGTCAGGTTTCAAGACTAGTCATTCAACTGAGACTGCTCTCCTCTGTATCACGGAGGCGCTCCGCACTGCTAAAGCTAACTCTCTCTCCTCTGCTCTCATCCTTCTAGATCTATCGGCTGCCTTCGATACTGTGAACCATCAGATCCTCCTCTCCACCCTCTCCGAGTTGGACATCTCCGGCGCGGCCCACGCTTGGATTGCGTCCTACCTGACAGGTCGCTCCTACCAGGTGGTGTGGCGAGAATCTGTCTCCTCACCACGCGCTCTCACCACTGGTGTCCCCCAGGGCTCTGTTCTAGGCCCTCTCCTATTCTCGCTATACACCAAGTCACTTGGCTCTGTCATAACCTCACATGGTCTCTCCTATCATTGCTATGCAGACGACACACAATTAATCTTCTCCTTTCCCCCTTCTGATGACCAGGTTGCGAATCGCATCTCTGCATGTCTGGCAGACATATCAGTGTGGATGACGGATCACCACCTCAAGCTGAACCTCGGCAAGACGGAGCTGCTCTTCCTCCCGGGGAAGGACTGCCCGTTCCATGATCTCGCCATCACGGTTGACAACTCCATTGTGTCCTCCTCCCAGAGCGCTAAGAACCTTGGCGTGATCCTGGACAACACCCTGTCGTTCTCAACCAACATCAAGGTGGTGGCCCGTTCCTGTAGGTTCATGCTCTACAACATCCGCAGAGTACGACCCTGCTTCACACAGGAAGCGGCGCAGGTCCTAATCCAGGCACTTGTCATCTCCCGTCTGGATTACTGCAACTCGCTGTTGGCTGGGCTCCCTGCCTGTGCCATTAAACCCCTACAACTCATCCAGAACGCCGCAGCCCGTCTGGTGTTCAACCTTCCCAAGTTCTCTCACGTCACCCCGCTCCTCCGTTCTCTCCACTGGCTTCCAGTTGAAGCTCGCATCCGCTACAAGACCATGGTGCTTGCCTACAGTGCTGTGAGGGGAACGGCACCTCAGTACCTCCAGGCTCTGATCAGGCCCTACACCCAAACAAGGGCACTGCGTTCATCCATCTCTGGCCTGCTCGCCTCCCTACCACTGAGGAAGTACAGCTACCGCTCAGCCCAGTCAAAACTGTTCGCTGCTCTGGCCCCCCCAATGGTGGAACAAACTCCCTCACGACGCCAGGACAGCGGAGTCAATCACCACCTTCCGGAGACACCTGAAACCCCACCTCTTTAAGGAATACCTAGGATAGGATAAGTAATCCCTCTCACCCCCCCCCCCCCCCTTTTAAGATTTAGATGCACTATTGTAAAGTGACTGTTCCACTCGATGTCATAAGGTGAATGCACCAATTTGTAAGTCGCTCTGGATAAGAGCGTCTGCTAAATGACTTAAATGTAAATGTAAATGAACTCAGGCAGGCAACAAGTGCCCTATATACACAGAAATAAACGCAAATGAAACCAGTTGTGAAAAGGAACACAGACAAAACAACCAGAAAAGGAAAAAGGGATCGGTGGCGGCTAGTAAACCGACGCCGCCTGAACAGGGAGAGGAGTTACCTTCGGTAGAAGTCGTAACAAAGATGGCAGATTGCAAGTTCAAATCTAATTGATTAGCATTCTTTAAAAACTATACTTAAGTTTGAACATTAGCCTAATAAAATATGTATGAAGATTGAAATGCCATTTGTTTAAGTTGCCCACTTCATATACACTGATCAAAAATATAAATACAACTTGTGAAGTGAGCTTCATGAGCTGAAGAAAAAGAAATCAATTCGCACAAAAAGCATTTATTCTTTGCCAAGATACTCTATCCACCTGTCAGGTGTGGCATATCAAGAACCTGATTCAACAGCATGATCATTACACAGGTGCACCTTGTGCTGGGGACAATAAAAGGCCACTTTAAAATGTGCCGTTTTGTCACACAACACAATACCAGAGATGCTCAAGTTTTGAGGGAGTATGCAATTGGCATGCTGACTGCAGGAATGCCCAACAGCATAAGCTGCCTCCAACGATGTTTTAGAGAATTTGGCAGTACATCCAACTGGCCTCACAACCGCAGATCATGTGTAACCACACCAGTCTAGGATCGCGTGGTGAGTGAGCTGGAGAGTATTTCTGTCTGTAAAAAAAAAAAAAACTTTTGTGCGGAAAGCCTTCTGATTGGCTGGACCTGGCTCCCTAGCGGGTGGGTCTGGCTGTCACGTGGGTCGGCCTATGCCCTCCCAGGCCCACCCATGGCTGTACCCCTATCCTGTTATGTGAAATCCATAGATTATGGCCTAATATATTTAGTTAAATTGACTGATTTCCTTTATATGAATTGTAAGTCAGTAAAGTCTTTGAAATTGTCGCATGTTGCGATTATATCAGCTGAATATTCCAGGAATGTTTTTATCGAGGAACTTCGATTGCTGAAGTAGAGTATTTTAAAATGTTTTAAAACCTTTATTTAACTAGGCAAGTCAGTTAAGAACAAATTCTAATATACAATGATGCCAAACCCTAACCCGGACGACGCTGGGCCAATTGTGCGCCGCCCTATGGGACTCCCAATCACGGCCGGATGTGATACAGCCTGGAATCGGGAAGACGTTAAAACTATGAAATAACACATACGGAATCATGTAGTAACCAAATAAATGTTAAACATATCAAAATATATTTTAGAATTTAGATTCTTCAAACTAGCCACCCTTTGCCTTGATGACAGCTTTGCACACTCTTGGCATTCTCTCAACCAGCTTCACATGGAATGCTTTTCCAACAGTCTTGAAGGAGTTCCCACATATGCTGAGCACTTGTTGGCTGCTTTTCCCTCACTCTGTGGTCCAACTCATCCCAAACCATCTCAATTGCGTTGAGGTCGAGTGATAGTGGAGGCCATGTCATCTGATGCAGCACTACATCACTCTCCTTGGTCAAATAGCCCTTACACAGCCTGGAGGTGTGTTTTGGCTCATTTTCCGGTTAAAAAACAAATACTAGACCCACTAAGCTCAAACCAGATGGGAGGGCGTATCTCTTTAGAATGCTGTGGTCTCACAATGACACAGAGGTTGGAATCAAAAATCTCAAATTTGGACACATCAGACCAAAGAACAGATTTCCACTGGTCTAATGTCCATTGCTTGTGTTTCTTGGCCCAAGCAAGTCTCTTATTATTATTGATCTCCTTAAGTGGTGGTTTCTTTGCAGCAATTGGACCAGGAAGGCCTGATTCACTCAGTCTCCTCTGAACCGTTGATGTTGAAATGTGTCTGTTGCTTGAGATGTGTCTGCTGCAATTTCTGAGGCTGGTAACTCTAATGAATGTGTCCTTTGCAGGAGGGATAACTCTTACTTTTCTGTTGTAGTCATTTCTCTTTGCTTATTTGATCTGTTCTTGCCATAATATGGACTTGGTCTTTTACCAAATAGGGCTATCGTCTGTATACCACCCCTACCTTGTCACAACAGAACTGATTGTCTCAAACGCATTAAGAAGGAAAGAAATTCCACGTTCACTTTTAAGAAGGCACACCTGTTAATTTGAAATGAATTCAAGATGACTACCTCATGACGCTGGTTGAGAGAATGGCAAGAGTGTGCAATGCTGTCATCAAGGCAAAGGGTGGCAACGTTGAAGAATCTCAAATATAAAATATATTTTGATTTGTTCAACACTTTTTTTGGTTACTACATGATTCCATGTGTGTTATTGTATAGTTTTTTTATGTCTTCACTATTATTCTACAATGTAGAAAATAGTACAACATACAGTCCATACTGGTACTGTATGTTCAGGGAACATTATTAGAGGCTTTATGTCATAACATCACACTGTATGTTTAAAAAAGTATTGAGGGAATCTTCCCTGCTTGTTGCTATAGGTGTCTCGGATGACATCTCCATAAATTTTTCTAGAACATTCCATTAAAGTTTTCTCAGAACCAATTTAATTAAATCCAGACATGATTGCCGAAGACTGTTTAGGGAACGTTATTGGAACAATCATGTCATAACTTCACACTATAACTATATGAGAGCATATTCCCTGCTAGATGTTATGGGTGGTTTAATAACATCAACCTTAGCAGAACGTTCCCGTAATGTTTTCTCAGAACCATTTCTATTACTCTCAGAATGTATTTATTTTACACCCTTTTTCTCAAATTTCGTGGTATCCAATTGTTAGTAGTAATCGCTACAACACCCGTACAGGCTTTTATATCACTAGCCACTTTAAACAATGCTACCTTATATAATGTTACTTACCCTACATTATCCATCTCATATGCATATGTATATACTGTACTCTACATCATCGACTGCATCCTTATGTAATACATGTATCACTAGCCACTTTAACTATGCCACTTTGTTTACTTTGTCTACACACTCATCTCATATGTATATACTGTACTCGATACCATCTACTGTATGCTGCTCTGTACCATCACTCATTCATATATCCTTATGTACATATTCCTTATCCCCTTACACTGTGTATAAGACAGTAGTTTTGGAATTGTTAGTTAGATTATTTGTTGCATTTCGCTACACTCGCATTAACATCTGCTAACCATGTGTATGTGACAAATAAAATTTGATTTGATTTGATTTGAGAGACGAAGGTTGAGAGCCATGCATCCACCAAAACACAACCCATAACACGCATCCAGCCAGCCGCACCAGTGTCAGAGGAAACACCGTACACCTAGCAACCTGGTCAGTGGGCACTGCGCCCGACACAGTGCGCACTGCGCCCGACACAGTGCGCGATGAAACAAGGATATCCCTACCGGCCAAACCCTCCCTAACCCGGACAACGCTAGGCCAATTGTGCGTCTCCCCTTGGACCTCCCGGTCGCGGCTGGCTGCGACAGAGCCTGGGCTCGAACTAAGAGTCTCTGGCACACCTAGCCATAGAAGCAGAGCCTTTAGAGCATTGCGCCACCCGGGAGGCCTACGCTCAGATTTTAATTGCAGCAGTATGTTAAAAAATATTACTGGTACATTGTATTATTACATTACCTGGAAACCTAATGAGAATGTTTGGGGACTGTTCTGTGATGGTTGTTCCAGATGTTGTGCACACCATTTCAGTGAACGTTAGAAGAAAATTCATTTAAAACATTTTCAGATTAAAAAAAAATGGTTTTATTGAAAACATTCTTTGAATGTTTTTGGGAAGGTATCCTAGTGTTTAGCCTGTTCTCATAGACGAGACATAACAGTAAATTCTGGACACTAAAATTAGTATGATGAGGTTACGTTTTGGTATGGCTATATAAGTCAGAAGGTTACTTAATGAAAGAACGAAAGGAGGATGGCCATATAATGCGAACGTCTAGCAACTCAAACGTTGCGTGTTCGAATATCATCACACACAATTTTAGGTCATTAGCAACTTTGCAACTACTTACTAATTTTTAGCTACTTTGCAACTACTTACCATGTTAGCTAACCCTTCTCCTAACCCAACCCTAATGTTAACCATTTAACCTAACTTCTAACCGTAACCGTAAACCTTACCCCAAGCCTAGCTAACTCTAGCCAGTTAGCCACCTAGCTTTTGTTAGCTACATCAAATTGGAATTCATAACATATTATACAAATTGAAATTCGTAACCTATCATAACAATTGTAATTAGTAACATATCTATCATACGAAATGGATGATGGACTTTCAAATATTAGCACATATCATACATATTATATTAAATGGAGGGAGACAGATTTACTTTTAATATGTCTACCCTTTAGTCCAGGTTGTAATGTTAGATTAAACCCAAACTACATAGAGCTCCATGGGAATCTTAGGGAATATTCTGGGAATGTTCCCGGTTTGCTGGGGGGACAGGGAGGGAATCGGGAGAAATCGATGGAAAATGCTAGAAAGACCAGCTCCCCAATAGGCTACAGTAACTAAACCCCAAGCCCCTCCTCCCAGTGTGTGTGGGTGTGTTTGTGTGTGTGTGTGTGTGCGTGAGTAAATTAATGTCGCTGGCAAATAAGAAAAATGGAGGAAGGAGCGGCCGAACTCACAAAAATGTGTATGCAAGACTTAACTTCCCTGCACTAGCATCAGTGACTATTGCCGCGTTCTGCTGAGTGTTCACTCCATGATAAATCAAGTAGCATGTTTACGACCAAGAAATACTTCATCTTAGAGGTTTTCACTGCTACACACTGTGTGACTACTCTGTAAGCCCTCCATATTTAACACATTACAGATGTCCAATAAGTAGACTCAAAATCACCAGTTGTTCATTCTTTAGTACAGCATTGAAGTGTTAAATAGAGCACTGCATGAAATCCACATGAACGACGAAACATTAGGATCATTTAGAGATAATACAAGTAACTGGCTTCCAAGTCTACCAAATCAAGTATTGGTCACAACTATTATGTTGATTTTTACTGTAACTACTGAAATAAACTAGCAATGTGCTTTAAAGTGTTTGTGGCCGGTAAGTGCATGTAGAACATGGCAAGAAACAAATTGAAATGATGATTGTCTTAGTCTGAGTTCATGTGATTTCCAGAGGCATAACGTCAAGGTCCTTTCGGGGGTCAGGGAGGTCAGAGGGGTCGGAGAACTATTACCTTAACATCCCATTCACCAGCATACATAAATCCTCACTTCCTGCTTTGTACACAGAACTAGAAAGGGCACCCCTCTCGGGTCCTCTATGCATCCATAATATATGATGCTTACTGCAGTTGATATGCCAGAGGGTATTGCTGAATACATGTAGTCTCCACATCCATTGTACACAAGGCGTGCACAAGGTAATTTCCATGTAAAACCATTGTCTCGCCCTGATCTTAGTTATCTCTGTTTTCTTTATTATTTTGGTTAGATCAGGTGTGACTAGGGCGGGTATGTTAGTTTTTGTCTTGTCTAGGGTTTTTTGTATATATAAGGGTTTTGTAAGTCTAGGGATATGTATGTCTATGGTGGCCTCAATTGGGTCCCAATCAGAGGCAGCTGTTTATTGTTGTCTCTGATTGGGGACCATATTTAGGTAGCCTTGGTCTCCTCCATACAATGACCGTGACAGAAGAACCCACCATAAAAGGACCAAGCAGCGTGTTCAGGAGGAGCAGTCAGTACAGACATGGGAAGAAACACTGGATGGAGCAGGACCCTGGACGCAGCCGGGGGAGTATCGCCTTTCTAAGCAGGAGATAGAGGCAGCGAAAGCGGAACGGCGATACTACGAGGAGAAGTACTGAGGGGGCAGGATATGGCCATGGAAGCAGGTAGAAACAGCGCAGGAGGAACGGCGACGATATGAGGGGACACAACTAGCACGGAAGCCCGAGAGGCAGCCCCAATAAAACAAATTGGGGTGGAGGGACGAGGAGATTGGCTGAGTTAGGTTGGAGACCTGAACCAACTCCCCGTGCTTACTGTGGGGGGCGTGTGACTGGTCAGGCACGGTGTTATGCAGACATGCGCACGGTGTATCCAGTTCGCATTCATAGCCTGGTTCGCTCTATTCCAGCTCCTCGCATTTGCCGGGCTAGAATGGGCATCCAGCCAGGACGCATTGAGCCAGCTCTACGATAACCAATGCGTCTCCATGGCCCATTGTGCCTGCTTCCCACACTTGCCCTGAGGTGCATGTCACCAGCCCGGTACCAGCAGTGCCGGCACCAGGCCTCCAGTGCGCCTCCAGAGTCCAGTACGTCCTGTGCCTGTTCCTCGCACTCGCCATGAGGTGCGTGTCTCCAGCCCGGTACCACCAGTACCGGCACCACGCACCAGGTATCCAGTGCGACTTGGCAGTCTGGAACCTCCAACGATGGGCCACAATCTGGAACCTCCAATGATGGGCCACAATCCGGGACCTCTAACGACGGGCCACAGTCCGGAACCTCCAACGACGGGCCACAGTCCGGAACCTCCAACGACGGGCCACAGTCCGAAACCTCCAACGACGGGCCACAGTCCGGAACCTCCAACGATAGGCCACAATCCGGAACCTCCAGCGATGGTCCCCAGCCCGGGGTCTCCGGTAATGATCCCCAGTCCAGAGCCTCCGGCGATGAGCCACAGTTCAGCTCTACAAAGGCGGAGGGACCAGTGTAAAGAAGTGGGCGGCGTCCAGAACCAGAGCCGCCACCGAGGGTAGATGCTCACCCGGTCACTCCCCTTTAAGTTCAGGTTTGCGGTCGGGAGTCCGCACCTTTTGGGGGGGGGGGGTACTGTCACTCCCTGACTTTAGTTATCTCTGTTTTCTTTATTATTTTGGTTAGGTCAGGGTGTGACTAGGTATGTTAGTTTTTGTCTTGTCTATGGTTTTTTGTATATCTAAGGGTTTTGTAAGTCTAGGGTGCTGCCACCACCATTACATTTACATTTACATTTACATTTAAGTAATTTAGCAGACGCTCTTATCCAGAGCGACTTACAAATTGGTGCATTCACCTTATGACATCCAGTGGAACAGTCACTTTCCAATAGTGCATCTACATCTTAAAGGGGGGGGGGTGAGAAGAATTACTTATCCTATCCTAGGTATTCCTTAAAGAGGTGGGGTTTCAGGTGTCTCCGGAAGGTGGTGATTGACTCCGCTGTCCTGGCGTCGTGAGGAAGTTTGTTTCACCATTGGGGGGCCAGAGCAGCGAACAGTTTTGACTGGGCTGAGCGGGAACTGTACTTCCTCAGTGGTAGGGAGGCGAGCAGGCCAGAGGTGGATGAACGCAGTGCCCTTGTTTGGGTGTAGGGCCTGATCAGAGCCTGGAGGTACTGAGGTGCCGTTCCCCTCACAGCTCCGTAGGCAAGCACCATGGTCTTGTAGCGGATGCGAGCTTCAACTGGAAGCCAGTGGAGAGAGCGGAGGAGCGGGGTGACGTGAGAGAACTTGGGAAGGTTGAACACCAGTCGGGCTGCGGCGTTCTGGATGAGTTGTAGGGGTTTAATGGCACAGGCAGGGAGCCCAGCCAACAGAGAGTTGCAGTAATCCAGACGGGAGATGACAAGTGCCTGGATTAGGACCTGCGCCGCTTCCTGTGTGAGGCAGGGTCGTACTCTGCGGATGTTGTAGAGCATGAACCTACAGGAACGGGCCACCGCCTTGATGTTAGTTGAGAACGACAGGGTGTTGTCCAGGATCACGCCAAGGTTCTTAGCGCTCTGGGAGGAGGACACAATGGAGTTGTCAACCGTGATGGCGAGATCATGGAACGGGCAGTCCTTCCCCGGGAGGAAGAGCAGCTCCGTCTTGCCGAGGTTCAGCTTGAGGTGGTGATCCGTCATCCACACTGATATGTCTGCCAGACATGCAGAGATGCGATTCGCAACCTGGTCATCAGAAGGGGGAAAGGAGAAGATTAATTGTGTGTCGTCTGCATAGCAATGATAGGAGAGACCATGTGAGGTTATGACAGAGCCAAGTGACTTGGTGTATAGCGAGAATAGGAGAGGGCCTAGAACAGAGCCCTGGGGGACACCAGTGGTGAGAGCGCGTGGTGAGGAGACAGATTCTCGCCACGCCACCTGGTAGGAGCGACCTGTCAGGTAGGACGCAATCCAAGCGTGGGCCGCGCCGGAGATGCCCAACTCGGAGAGGGTGGAGAGGAGGATCTGATGGTTCACAGTATCGAAGGCAGCTGATAGGTCTAGAAGGATGAGAGCAGAGGAGAGAGAGTTAGCTTTAGCAGTGCGGAGCGCCTCCGTGATACAGAGGAGAGCATTCTCAGTTGAATGACTAGTCTTGAAACCTGACTGATTTGGATCAAGAAGGTCATTCAGAGAGAGATAGCGGGAGAGCTGGCCAAGGACGGCACGTTCAAGAGTTTTGGAGAGAAAAGAAAGAAGGGATACTGGTCTGTAATTGTTGACATCGGAGGGATCGAGTGTAGGTTTTTTCAGAAGGGGTGCAACTCTCGCTCTCTTGAAGACGGAAGGGACGTAGCCAGCGGTCAGGGATGAGTTGATGAGCGAGGTGAGGTAAGGGAGAAGGTCTCCGGAAATGGTCTGGAGAATAGAGGAGGGGATAGGGTCAAGCGGGCAGGTTGTTGGGCGGCCGGCCGTCACAAGACGCGAGATTTCATCTGGAGAGAGAGGGGAGAAAGAGGTCAGAGCACAGGGTAGGGCAGTGTGAGCAGAACCAGCGGTGTCGTTTGACTTCGCAAACGAGGATCGGATGTCGTCGACCTTCTTTTCAAAATGGTTGACGAAGTCATCTGCAGAGAGGGAGGAGGGAGGGGGGGATTCAGGAGGGAGGAGAAGGTGGCAAAGAGCTTCCTAGGGTTAGAGGCAGATGCTTGGAATTTAGAGTGGTAGAAAGTGGCTTTAGCAGCAGAGACAGAGGAGGAAAATGTAGAGAGGAGGGAGTGAAAGGACACCAGGTCCGCAGGGAGGCGAGTTTTCCTCCATTTCCGCTCGGCTGCCCGGAGCCCTGTTCTGTGAGCTCGCAATGAGTCATCGAGCCACGGAGCGGGAGGGGAGGACCGAGCCGGCCTGGAGGATAGGGGACATAGAGAGTCAAAGGATGCAGAGAGGGAGGAGAGGAGGGTTGAGGAGGCAGGATCAGGAGAGATAGGTTGGAGAAGGTTTGAGCAGAGGGAAGAGATGATAGGATGGAAGAGGAGAGAGTAGCGGGGGGGAGAGAGCGAAGGTTGAGACGGCGCGATACCATCCGAGTAGGGGCAGTGTGGGAGGTGTTGGATGAGAGCGAGAGGGAAAAGGATACAAGGTAGTGGTCGGAGACTTGGAGGGGAGTTGCAATGAGGTTAGTGGAAGAACAGCATCTAGTAAAGATGAGGTCGAGCGTATTGCCTGCCTTGTGAGTAGGGGGGGAAGGTGAGAGGGTGAGGTCAAAAGAGGAGAGTGGAAAGAAGGAGGCAGAGAGGAATGAGTCAGAGGTAGACGTGGGGAGGTTAAAGTCGCCCAGAACTGTGAGAGGTGAGCCGTCCTCAGGAAAGGAGCTTATCAAAGCATCGAGCTCATTGATGAACTCTCCGAGGGAACCTGGAGGGCGATAAATGATAAGGATGTTAAGCTTGAAAGGGCTGGTAACTGTGACAGCATGGAATTCAAAGGAGGCGATAGACAGATGGGTAAGGGGAGAAAGAGAGAATGACCACTTGGGAGAGATGAGGATCCCGGTGCCACCACCCCGCTGACCAGAAGCTCTCGGGGTGTGCGAGAACACGTGGGCGGACGAAGAGAGAGCAGTAGGAGTAGCAGTGTTGTCTGTGGTGATCCATGTTTCCGTCAGTGCCAAGAAGTCGAGGGACTGGAGGGAGGCATAGGCTGAGATGAACTCTGCCTTGTTGGCCGCAGATCGGCAGTTCCAGAGGCTACCGGAGGCCTGGAACTCCACGTGGGTCGTGCGTGCTGGGACCACCAGATTAGGGTGGCCGCGGCCACGCGGTGTGGAGCGTTTGTATGGTCTGTGCAGAGAGGAGAGAACAGGGATAGACAGACACATAGTTGACAGGCTACAGAAGAGGCTACGCTAATGCAAAGGAGATTGGAATGACAAGTGGACTACACGTCTCGAATGTTCAGAAAGTTAAGCTTACGTAGCAATAATCTTATTGACTAAAATGATTAAAATGATACAGTACTGCTGAAGTAGGCTAGCTGGCAGTGGGTGCGTTGTTGACACTACACTAATCAAGTCGTTCCGTTGAGTGTAATAGTTTCTACAGTGTTGCTATTCGGGGGCTAGCTGGCTAGCTAGCAGTGTTGTTTACGTTACGTTGCGTTAAAAGAACGACAATAGCTGGCTAGCTAACCTAGAAAATCGCTCTAGACTACACAATTATCTTTGATACAAAGATGGCTATATAGCTAGCTATGTAGCTAGCTACGATCAAACAAATCAAACCGTTATACTGTAATGAAATAAAATGAAAATGTGATACTACCTGTGAATGCGACCAGGTTGTTGAGTCTATTCAGAAGACGTTGGCTAGCTGTTGGCTAGCTGTTGACTAGCTGTTGGCTAGCTAGCAGAGTCTCCTACGTTAAGGACGACAAATAGCTGGCTAGCTAACCTCGGTAAATTAAGATAATCACTCTAAGACTACACACTCTAAACTACACAATTATCTTGGATACGAAGACAGCAAAGACAGCTATGTTATTATTATTATTAGCTATGTAGCTAGCTAACACTACACTAATCAAGTCGTTCAGTTGAGTGTAATAGTTACTACAGTGCTGCTAATCGGTGGCCGTTTGCTAGCTGGCTAGCTGGCTAGCTGCTGGGCAAATAGCAGTGTAGACTACGTTAGGACGACGAAATACGATAATTATGCAATTATATTTGATACACAGATGGCTATGTAGCTAGCTAAGAAGAAATTGCTAAGATTAGACAAATCAAACCATTGTACTATAATGAAGTGTAATGAAAAAGTTATACTACCTGCAGAGCGAAGTGTCGATGCGACCGCTCGCTCCAACCCGGAAGTGTTAATTGTTCGTGCGGGATTGAGCTTGTGTGTATTTGCGCTAGATTATCTTTGATGTTTGTTGATGTTTGTTGTTTTCATTATTACGCACATGTATGTAAAGGGTCGGAACTGAGTTTGTTCCTCTGTGCGTTTGCACGAGTTTGATTATCGAGAGTTTAGTTTTTGGATTTTCGTCTGTGCCATTTTTGTATTGGTCGACTATATGATTAAACACGCTTCTCTGACATCCGTGCTCTCCTGCACCTGACTCCGACACCTCTCACCAAGACACACCTTATCACAATCTTCAAGACGTGTAGGCTATTAGTCTGCTGTGCCACCAGGATCCTAATGTTTATAGTGAATTTTCCTTTGTACTGAAATGCTTAAATTATGATCCAAACTATGGCTATATGTCTTAGTAAATACTGTATGCACGTCAGTGGAGGCTGCTGAGGGGAGGATGGCTCATAGTAATGGCTGGAATGGAGTCAATGAAATGGTATCAACCACATACCATTCCATTGACTCCATTCCAGCCATTATTATGAGCCATCCTCCCCTCAGCAGCCTCCACTGATGCACATCTATGTACAAATCACCACAATCTGCCAGGCAATAATTAAAAATAATTTCTGAAATCAAGTTTGAAGGGAAAATAAAAGTCAAAACATCCCAACTTGACAGTATATAAAGACGATTGGTAGAATAAGAAATAGAGCATACTAATTTTTCTAGATTTAGTTATCCTCTCTTTTGCAAAGACAAAGACCACAACCTGGAAGTCAGAGTAACATTGTAAACAGCTTTATTTTTGTTATGGTCTTCCAGTTGCGCAGTGGATTCCTTCCAGAGATAATACTCCAAAGATCCCAGGTTCAATCTCCACTTGTGACCATCAACAAAATACAGTAAAACTGTTTTTGTACAACAAATGTCTAATAAATTGCCATATGTGTTTCTACATGAACTGTTCTATAACTACCTTCAACAGTAAGAAAACATTAACACATGTGAACCTCCACGAATTGTTCCAAATGTAATTTCATCATTCTGGGAAGATAGTAATACCATTCCAAGAACATTGATGGAACGTTTTGTGCACCCTGATCCAAGCATTGTAAGAATGTCATCACAACTGGACAGATTAAGTGTTTTGGGAATCCATCTCTTGTCATATCCCGACAATGTTTCCATAACCTAAAGACACGATTAAGGAATTTTTAAAATAACATTTAAAAAGAAATGTGTTTTGGGAACGTTCTTGCAACATCAGCAGAACAATTGGACAGTTTGTGTGTTTTGGCAACATATCTCTTCTCATGTCCCCATAATGTTACCACAATCAAAATAAATGTGTTAGGAACTATTAAGGAACATACTAAATATGTTCTGGGAACGTTCTTGCAACGTCAGGCGAACGTTTAATACAAATGTTGCATAATAATCAGCACAACTGGACAGGGTTTTTGTTATGAGAACATTTGCCTCAACGTAACGAATGTTCTGGAAACTATCATAGAACCAATCTTGGTTTACTGTGTTGTCACTACACTGTGGCAGCCAGTTGCATTTTACATAGGAGGCTCACTGTTGGGTGATGCGTTGGTTGTGATATGAGACTGGATTTACAAAAATCCCATTTACAAAAAGCCCATAATACCCCTAGCGTTTAACTCTGTGCCATAAGGATCGGCTGTTCCTAGAGCTTTGGAGTGTGTAGGCTGATACAGAATAATCTGTATAGAGTATTGGGGAGAGGGACTTAGTGATTCGAGCAGTAAAGTCTCTAAGGAAACAGCATGGCCGTGTGGGACAACAAGGGATTCCAGCAGGCATTTCTAGACAGATTGAGTGAGGACCCATGGAGCGAGTGAACTCGCCACACTGCTGTCAGTAGAACTGCACTCGGAGGTGATAGACTGATCAAATAACATGGACCATTATTGGATCTCTGAGTCTGTTATTTTATTGCTACAAGTTCATGATGAATAGCACATAATGGGAGGGGAAAGGAGGGGTTGTTGCCCTGAAATAACCGGACTCTCCTCCACAGGACGAGATGATCAGGAGAGCTGAACATGATGACAACCTCTCAGTTAGAGTTGTTGGGTATGTTTCTTTATGACATAACCCAAACACAGCAGCCACAATAGAACAGATGCACAGCAAATTACAGTGAGGATGGATGTGTCCTCTTTCTGATGGAAATGCGAGCGAAAGCCATTCATTTCTGACTTTACTCAGATGCAAACTGACACATGAAAGGGACTATCTGCATCCATTTAGCCTGTTGCACGGAAATTTCATTTTTTAGTAAGGCCTTCAATGCATAAGGACCAAATTGGATTGGACAAATATGAGTTCATAGTGTATTATATAAAACAAGCTGAAGACAAGACCACTTTAGTCCTGGAAAGGCAGTGTGGAGGCGGAAGAAACAAAGCAAAGAGTGAAAGTTGAAAATGAAAATCAATGCCACAACCAACCTCTGCATATTTTCCTTCACATGTAATGTTTTTGGACTTCATGTTTTCTGTGTGCAGCACATCAGTTTCATGACACAAGGTCACAACAGACTGATCAGCTTTGAGCTGATTTCATGTGATGGGTAGCGATGGCCTGTTTTCTAAAGGAGTCTCTCCAAGTCCAACGTATGAACCTTGGCATTGTTGTGATCAATTATGGTAACGTACTGGAATGCCACTAAAATTCTCAGTGAATGCCAGCCACTAAGATTCAGAAGCATTGTTTGATAGACAATGTCTGTTTAACTATTCATCTGAGGAGACAAAGTCACTATCCTAGGAATTATCATTGAATTAAGGTAGCATTTAAATCAAATCAAATTTTATGTCACATACACATGGTTAGCAGATGTTAATGCGAGTGTAGCGAAACGCTTGTGCTTCTAGTTCCGACAATGCAGTAATAACCAACGAGTAACCTAACAATTCCAAAACTACTGCCTTATACAAGTGTAAAGGCATAAAGAATATGTACATAAAGACATATGAATGAGTGATGGTACAGAACGGCATAGGCAAGATGCAGTAGATGGTATTGAGTACAGTATATACATATGAGATGAGTAATGTAGGGTGTGTAAACAAAGTGGCATAGGTTAAAGTGGCTAGTGATACATGTATTACATAAAGATGCAGTAGATGATATAGAGTACAGTATATACATATGAGATGAGTAATGTAGGGTATGTAAACATTATATTAAGTAGCATTGTTTAAAGTGGCTAGTGATATATTTTTACATCAATTTCCATTATTAAAGTGGCTGGAGTTGAGTCAGTGTGTTGGCAGCAGCCACTCAATGTTAGTGTTGGCTGTTTAACAGTCCGATGGCCTTGATGTAGAAGCTGTTTTTCAGTCTCTCGGTCCCTGCTTTGATGCACCTGTACTGACCTCGCCTTCTGGATGATATCAGGGTGAACAGGCACTGGCTCGGGTGGTTATTGTCCTTGATGATCTTTATGGCCTTCCTGTGACATCAGGTGGTGTAGGTGATGCGTTGTGCAGACCTCACTACCCTCTGGAGAGCCTTATGGTTGTGGGCGGAGCAGTTGCCGTACCAGGCGGTGATACAGCCAGACAGGATGCTCTCGATTGTGCATCTGTAGAAGTGTGTGAGTGCTTTTGGTGACAAGCCCAATTTCTTCAGCCTCCTGAGGTTCACGATGCTGTCTGTGTGGGTGGACCAATTCAGTATGTCCGTGACGTGTACTTCGAGAAACATAAAAATTACTACCCTCTCCACTACTTTCCCGTCGATGTGGATAGGGGGGGTGCTCCCTCTGCTGTTTCCTGAAGTCCACGATCATCTCCTTTGTTTTGTTGATGTTGAGTGCGAGGTTATTTTCCTGACACCACCCTCCGAGGGCCCTCACCTCCTCCCTGTAGGCCGTCCTGTCGTTGTTGGTAATCAAGCCTACCACTGTGGTGTCGTCCGCAAACTTGATGATTGAGTTGGCGGTATGCATGGCCACGCAGTCGTGGGTGAACAGGGAGTACAGGAGAGAGCTCAGAACGCACCCTTGTGGGGCCCCAGTGTTGAGGATCAGCGGGGTGGAGATGTTACCTACCCTCACCACCTGGGGGCAGCCCGTCAGGAAGTACAGTACAGGGCGGGGACGAGACCCAGGGTCTCGAGCTTGATGATGAGTTTGGAGGGTACTATGGTGTTAAATGCTGAGCTGTAGTCGATGAACAGCATTCTCAAATAGGTATTCATCTTGTCCAGATGGGTTAGGGCAGTGTGCAGTGTGGTTGCGATTGCGTCGACTGTGGACCTATTTGGGCTGTAAGCAAATTGGAGTGGGTCTAGGGTGTCAGGTAGGGTGGAGGTGATATGGTCCTTGACTAGTCTCTCAAAGCACTTCATGATGACGGAAGTGAGTGCTACGGGGCGGTAGTCGTTTAGCTCAGTTACCTTAGCTTTCTTGGGAACAGGTACAATGGTGGCCCTCTTGAAGCATGTGGGAACAGCAGACTGGGATAAGGATTGATTGAATATGTCCGTAAACACACCAGCCAGCTGGTCTGCGCATGCTCTGAGGACGTGACTGGGGATGCCGTCTGGGTCTGCAGCCTTGTGAGGGTTAACACGTTTAAATGTTTTACTCACGTCAGCTACAGTGAAGGAGAGTCCGCAGGTTTTGGTTGCGGGCTGTGTCAGTGGCACTGTTTATTGTCCTCAAAGCGAGCAAAAAAGTTATTTAGTCTGTCTGGGAGCAAGACATCCTGGTCCGCAACGGGGCTGGTTTTCTTTTTGTAATCCGTGATTGACTGTAGACCCTGCCACATACCACTTGTGTCTGAGCCGTTGAATTGCGACTCTACTTTGTCTCTATACTGACGTTGAACTTGTTTGATTGCCTTGCGGAGGGAATAGCTACACTGTTTGTATTCCGGTTTCCGGTCACCTTGTGTCACGTTCTGACCATAGTTCTTGTGTGTTTTCCTTGTTTTAGTGTTGGTCAGGACGTGAGCTGGGTGGGCATTCTATGTTGTGTGTCTAGTTTGTCTGTTTCTGTGTTTGGCCTGATATGGTTCTCAATCAGAGGCAGGTGTTAGTCATTGTCTCTGATTGGGAACTATATTTAGGTAGCCTGTTTTGTGTTGGGTTTTTGTGGGTGATTATTTACGTGTCTGTGTTTGTTTCACCACACAGGACTGTTTTCGGTTTTCACGTTTATTGTTTTGTATATTTGTAGTGTTTTCTCGGTATTCGTCTTTATTAAAGATGTTTAACCCTAACCACGCTGCGTTTTGGTCCGCCTCTCCTTCCCAGGAAGAAACGTTCACGTTACACCTTGCCCTGGTTAAAAGCAGTGGTTTGCGCTTTCAGTTTCACATGAATGTTGCCATCAATCCACGGTTTCTGGTTTGGGAATGTTTTAATCGTTGCTATGGGTACAACATCGTCAATGCACTTTCTAATGCACTCACCGAATCAGCGTGAGAGGCTGCTGTGTGCTGCTGAGACAATACATGTAGTCACATCAACTCACATCCATATCCACTCACCTGTCAAACACACAGGGCCAACGAACGGTTTTACTCCAGACCGATTCTCTACCACTAAGCCTCATGTCCTCCTGAAATATTAGGCACTATAAATACCTGCAGGGGTAGGAAAGAACAAACATGGAAATACAAGATACAGATGAGGTTTCTAAGAGTCCATTTAACTACAGTTTATCATCAGTAACTCAACATCATAAAGGATTCTGCTCATCTGCAACCCAGGATCCTCCCCTTACAGAAACTACAGTACAGCAGGCAGCAAAGGTAAGCAGATAAAATAGCAGAAAGTCGGTTCAAAACTCCAAATGAAATGACAGGAAATCCTCAGAATGACAGGAAAGCTCAGAACTGTATCACAAAAAAATGACTTCCATGAGTGAAACACGTCCTACCATACAGGAATGTATTTTTTCCTGTGTAATATTCCTAACAGTTTATCACGCTGTCTACGGTTACATACTGTAACCTCTGTGGTTCCACGGCAGCGCCGGTGATCAGAGATATCCTTCTGGTTATAATGTGTCTTCATCTGTAGAGCACTTCAACACTGGGGGTAAACAGATGTGTGGTGGAGAGAGAAATGGAGGAGTCAGGGTAAATATTTGGATGGGTGATATGGATAATAGTTTGACAGTCGCCCACATCGAGATCAGTTTGTTTTGCCATTGGTCAGCCCTAGAGCTCCTGAAAACAAAAGGGCACAAGACATTTAAATTGCAGTATGTAAAGGTAGTGAGAAAAGCAGAAGCAACATTCTAACCCTGGTAAACGTAACGGTGTGTTACATCTATCAAATCAATCAAATGTATTTATAATCAATCAATCAAATGTATTTATGAAACCCTTTTTACATCAGTCGATGTCACAAAGTGTTATACAGAAACCCAACCTAAAACCCCAAACAGCAAGCAATGCAGGTGTAGAAGCACAGTGGCTAGGAAAAACTCCCTAGAAAGGCTGGATCCTAGGAAGAAACCTAGAGAGGAACCAGGCTCTGAGAGGTGGCCAGTCCTCTTATGGCTGTGCTGGGTTGAGATAACAGTACATGGCCAAGATGTTCAAATGTTCATAGATGACCAGCAGGGTCAAATAATAATAATCACAGTGGTTGTAGAGGGTGCAATAAGTCAGGACTAAATGTTAGTTGGCTTTTCATAGCCGAGCATTCAGAGTTTGAGACAGCATGTGTGTTAGAGAGAGAGTCAAAAATAGCAGGTCCGGGACAAGGTAGCACGTCCGGTGAAGAGGTCAGGGTTCCATGCATTCACAAGCTGTCATCCTGCTATTTTGGCTTCAACTTTTGTCATGATGAGAAATCAAGGTAGGCCTACAATAACACAGTATACTGCCATTGACACAACTCATGTATCCCTGTTGCAGTGTTCCAATTCAACTCTTGAAGACAAAAACATAAATCAACTCGTTTTACTTCTGTCTCCTTTTGCAGCCATTCCAAAACACTTGTGGCTGAATGATGATTCAATCCCTCCATGCTCACTGACAATGAAAGCATAGCATCAACAGTTTGCCCCAGTGATTATTTTCAAATGGAAGCCATCAGATGATATTGAGCGTCCGTTGTCGCACTAAGCCAGGCCCAGTGATTGAGATATTTTTTTCTCCACTCTACAGCATCCTGTTCGGGCTCCGATCTGGCCATGTTCAATGCAACAATAAAATGGTTCCACTCTACACACATCCAGTTCCTAGTGGAAACACTGAACACCGATGGGGAATTCTTCAGGGCTCTGCTACTAATACAGGAGCTGGAATTAATGTTACATTACAGCATGGTCCAAACACAGCAATTATAACATTAATTAAAGACTATCCCACTGGTCACACACTGGTTGAATCAATGTTGTTTCAACGTAATTTGTCAATGTATTGTGAGGTGGAATCTATGGGGAAAATACATTGGATTTTCAAAAATGCACAACGTAAACTGTTGTTTTGAGGGTACAATTTTAGGGTACTATCAGAAAGAAACATGTTCCTACTGGAGAGTTTACCTGTCTACAGCTATTCATTTGGTCTCCCATCCAGGGTGTTCACTAAAGCCAGCCCTGATATTTGTCACTGACTACTACTGAAGTGCTATCGTGAGACTGATTATGGAGAGTTCCCTTAATAACTAAATAGTTTCACTGCTATAGAAGTCATTCCAAAGGGTGTGTTTAACAGAGCAAATTAAATTTAACTATACTTTATCTAAAAAAATATATATATATACACATATATATATATATATATATATCTGAATATCTGACTCCAACAAATCAGTTATTCATTTGTAGTCAAACTGAATTTTGAATTGTGTTTGGTTAATGCAACCAAATATAATTGAAGGAGATCTATCTTCTGCTTGGATAAAGCCATCTGTGCCACTGATTTAATCTGCTTTAATTCCAGTTTGTCTACAAACGAATAATTTATATGTTAGATTCAAGTCTCCATCTCAACCTAAAATCAAAGTTAAAGAATAGGATCAAATCAAACTTCAAATGCACTTTATATAAAGTTAGATTTGATTTAGTCCTTATCTTTAAATGTTGATATTTGGTTGTGTTGTCAACCAAACACTATTCATTATTACTTTTGTAATACCCTTAAAGTTAAGGCTATATTACAAACTATTGTAACAGTATTCATTAAACCTCAAAATGAGTAACACATCCATGGCCACATTTTGAGGTTCCTTTAAATGAGATTACTTTAACTATAAATGTTTTGTTATGTAATCATAGAAAGTGTGCATGTTCAAGAGAGCATTCAAAGGCCGCAGATATACGGAGATCATCACAATTGCTGGAATAATCCATGCAGAATGTCAAACAACATTAATCACTTGCACGATGTACTTTTAATGTAATCTCAACTGCAATCCAGGTCATTTGGTTGTGCTACTAGATGAAGCACAGTGATAACACATTAAGTTGTTGTACAATGTACATACAAAATATCTGACATTGTATTCCCGTTTGAACTTTGTTGTACATTCAAATGGCGCAGTGATAACTTAACCAAAAATCAGACATTGTTTTTCCATTGGAATTTGGTTGTGCTTTTACATCGTTGAGAGCATGTTGACGACATTGGGAATTCAACAAATTTCTGTCTGTCTTTTTGAGTGGACTAATAATATTTGAAATCTCTTTGATCAACATCTCAGCCAAAGTTTTGGCCCACATTTCCACATTGAATTTATGTGGTGTACCCAGTGAGATGCTTCTTCTGCAGTGGCTACCCTTCATTCATGGCAGGTAGGGCAGAGCCCAGCAACAAAATGCAGGTGTTTCAGCCTAGCTCAGTGCTTGCTGTGGTGGTGGGGCAGCCACTGGAAAATATGGAGCGTAGGTGTTGGTAATGTTCTCTAGTTGAGCCGTAATTGGCTCAGTGTTCCGTCACTCAAGGGGACACTACGTCACCGCCAAGTCTAAGGGTAGAGCTTGAAAAATCAAGCCCCTGGATGCTGCCACAGTTAAAATGGTCAAATCCAGTTATATCTACAGTAGCTTTGATTGGACTGATCATGTCAACATCCTACTTTAAAAATCTTAGCAAGCAGTCATTATCATAAATAAAGTTGACAATCTACTGGCAAATCCTTTTTAATACTTGTCATATGAAGATAAATAATTAAGAGAATTACACCGTAAGAACGGCCCATGTTCTGAATTCTGTCGCTGTACATTTCAAAAGTGCTGAACAAATAGTTATATTGACTAAGTCCATCCAAGCTCACCCATTAATGTCTTAATCGAAACTACGGATTGCCTCATATGCGCTTGTCGGCCCCTCATGCTATAGTTTATACATCTCAATTGTCAGTAGGAACCACATTTGTGGAAGCAAGTCAGCCATTGACATGCCCTGGCCTTAGTATTCTGTGTTTTCTTTATTATGTTGGTTAGGCCAGGGTGTGACATGGGTGATTTACAGTGCCTTGCGAAAGTATTCGGCCCCCTTGAACTTTGCGACCTTTTGCCACATTTCAGGCTTCAAACATAAAGATATAAAACTGTATTTTTTGTGAAGAATCAACAACAAGTGGGACACAATCATGAAGTGAATTTATTGGATATTTCAAATTTTTTAACAAATCAAAAACTGAAAAATTGGGCGTGTAAAATGATTCAGCCCCTTTACTTTCAGTGCAGCAAACTCTCTCCAGAAGTTCAGTGAGGATCTCTGAATGATCCAATGTTGACCTAAATGACTAATGATGATAAATACAATCCACCTGTGTGTAATCAAGTCTCCGTATAAATGCACCTGCACTGTGATAGTCTCAGAGGTCCGTTAAAAGCGCAGAGAGCATCATGAAGAACAAGGAACACACCAGGCAGGTCCGATATACTGTTGTGAAGAAGTTTAAAGCCGGATTTGGATACAAAAATATTTCCCAAGCTTTAAACATCCCAAGGAGCACTGTGCAAGCGATAATATTGAAATGGAAGGAGTATCAGACCACTGCAAATCTACCAAGACCTGGCCGTCCCCCTCTAAACTTTCAGCTCATAGACTGAGAAGACTGATCAGAGATGCTGCCAAGAGGCCCATGATCACTCTGGATGAACTGCAGAGATCTACAGCTGAGGTGGGAGACTCTGTCCATAGGACAACAATCAGTTGTATATTGCACAAATCTGGCCTTTATGGAAGAGTGGCAAGAAGAAAGCCATTTGTTAAAGATATCCATAAAAAGTGTTGTTTAAAGTTTGCCACAAGCCACCTGGGAGACACACCAAACATGTGGAAGAAGGTGCTCTGGTCAGATGAAACCAAAATGGAACTTTTTGGCAACAATGCAAAACGTTATGTTTGGCGTAAAAGCAACACGGCTCATCACCCTGAACACATCATCCCCACTGTCAAACATGGTGGTGGCAGCATCATGGTTTGGGCCTGCTTTTCTTCAGCAGGGACAGGGATGGTTAAAATTGATGGGAAGATGGATGGAGCCAAATACAGGACCATTCTGAAAGAAAACCTGATGGAGTCTGCAAAAGACCTGAGACTGGGACGGAGATTTGTCTTCCAACAAGACAATGATCCAAAACATAAAGCAAAATCTACAATAGAATGGTTCAAAAATAAACATATCCAGGTGTTAGAACGGCCAAGTCAAAGTCCAGACCTGAATCCAATCGAGAATCTGTGGAAAGAACTGAAAACTGCTGTTCACAAATGCTCTCCATCCAACCTCACTGAGCTCGAGCTGTTTTGCAAGGAGGAATGGGAAAAAAATTCAGTCTCTCGATGTGCAAAACTGATAGAGACATACCCCAAGCGACTTACAGCTGTAATCGCAGCAAAAGGTGGCGCTACAAAGTATTAACTTAAGGGGGCTGAATAATTTTGCACGCCCAATTTTTCCGTTTTTGATTTGTTAAAAAAGTTTGAAATATCCAATAAATGTCGTTCCACTTCATGATTGTGTTCCACTTGTTGTTGATTCTTCACAAAAAAATACAGTGGACTGAAAGAAAAATACATTTTTTGTCCATTAAAATAACATCAAATTGATCAAAAATACAGTGTAGATGTTGTAAATGACTATTGTAGCTGGAAATGATTAATTTGTTATGGAATATCTACATACCGTAGGCGTAGAGAGGCCATTATCAGCAACCATCACTCCTGTGATCCAATGGCACATTGAGTTAGCTAATCCAAGTTTAGCATTTTAAAAAGGCTATTAATGATCATTAAAAAACCCATTTGCAATTATGTTGGCACAGCTGAAATCTGTTGTGCTGATTAAAGAAGCAATAAAACTGGCCTTCTTTAGACTAGTTGAGTATCTGGAGCATCAGCATTTGTGGGTTAGATTACAAGCTTAAAATGGCCAGAAACAAGGACCTTTTTTTCTGATACTCATCAGTCTATTCTTATTCTGAGAAATTAAGTAATTCCATGCAGGAAATTGTCAAGAAACTGAAGATTTCTTACAACGCTGTGCACTACTCCCTTCACAGAATAACGCAAACTGGCCCTAACCAGAATAAAAAGAGGAGTGGGAGGCCCCGGTGCAAAACTGAGCAAGAGGACAATTCCGTTAGAGTGTCTAGTTTTAGAAACAGACACCTCACAAGTCCTCAACTGACAGCTTCATTAAATAGTACCCGCAAAACACCAGTCTCAACGTCAACCGTGAAGAGGCGACTTCAGGATGCTGGTCTTCTAGGCAAAATTCCTCAGTCCAGTGTCTATATTCTTTTGCCCATCTTAATGTTTTCTTTTTATTGGCCAGTCTGTTGACGTTGAGACTGGTGTTTTGCGAGTACTACTTCATCAAGGATCTCTCTGTACTTTGCTCTGTTCATCTTTGCCTCGATCCTGACAAGTCTCCCAGTCCCTGCCTCTGAAAATAATCCCCACAGCATAATGCTGCCACCACAATGCTTCACCGTAGGAATGGTGCCAGGTTTTCCCCAGATGTGACGCTTGGTATTCAGGCCAAAGAGTTCGATCTGGATTTCATCAGACCAGAAAATCTTGTTTCTCATGGTCTGAAAGTCTTCGGTGCCTTTTGGCAAACTCCAAGTGGGATTTCATATGCTTTTTACTGAGGAGTGGCTTTCGTCTGGTCACTAACATAAAGGCCTGATTGGTGGAGTGCTGCAGAGATAATTTTCCTTCTGGAAAGTTCACCCATCTCCACAGAGGAACTCTAGAGCTCTGTCAGAGTGGCCATCGGGTTCTTGGTCACCTCCCTGACTAAGGCACTTCTCCCCATATTGCTCAGCTTGGTTAGGTGGCCAGCTCTAGGAAGAGTTTTGGTGGTTCCAACGTCTCCATTTAAGAATGATGGAGGCCACTGTGTTCTTGGGGACCTTCAATGCTGCACACATGTTTTGGTACCCTTCCCCAGATCTGTGCCTCAACACAATCCTGTCTTGGAACTCTACGGACAATTCTTTCGACATCATGGCTTGGTTTTTGCTCTGATATGCACTGTCAACTGTGGGACCTTATAAAGACAGGTGTGCGCCTTTCCAAATCATGTCCGATCAATTAAATGTACAACAGGTGGACTCCAATCAAGTTGTAGAAACATCTCAAGGATGATCAATGGAAACAGGATGCACCTGAGCTCAATTTCGAGTCTCATAGCAAAGGGTCTGAAAACATATGTAAATAAGGTATCTGTTTTTTAGTTGTAATACATTTGAAAAAAAAAATCTAAAACCCTATTTTCACTTTGTCATTATGGGATATTGTGTGTAAACTGCTGAGAGAAAGAATCGTATTTAATCAATTTTAGAATAAGGCTGTAATGTAACAATGTAACATAATGTGGAAAAAGTCAATGGATCTGAATACTTTCCTACGGCCCTGTATGTGAAGTTTGAAAGTGTGACCAGTAGTATGAATAAAATAACATGTGGAAAAAAAAATTATGAAATGGCAAGCTAAACTTAACAAACATTCCCCTCCAAGCGCAAAGTTCAGGCTAAACTATAAACACAATATATATATTTTTATTTTTTATTTTACCCCTTTTTCTCCCCAATTGTTGTAGTAGCTACTGTCTTGTCTCATCGCTACAACTCCCGTACGGGCTTGGGAGAGACGAAGGTTGAAAGTCATGCGTCCTCTGATAGACAACCCAAAAAACACTTCAGACAGCGTGCATCCAACCCGGAAGCCAGCTGCACCAATGTGTCGGAGGAAACACCGTGCACCTGGCAACCTTGGTTAGCGAGCACTGCGCCCGGCCCGCCGGGCAAGGACATCCCTACCGACCAAGCCCTCCCTAACCCGGATGACGCTAGGCCAATTGTGCGTCGCCCCACGGACCTCCCGGTCGCGGCCGGTTACGACAGAGCCTGGGCGCAAACCCAGGGACTCTGATGGCACAGCTGGCGCTGCAGTACAGCACCCTTAACCACTGCGCCACCCGGGAGGCCCATAAACACACTATTTCAATGTCAGATAACCTTCACCAACCGATTGTTTGTCATTGGGTTAGTGATGATCAGTTGGCCTCCACTTCACGATGTTCTTATCTGTGCTGGGGTGCCCTGTGGATCCACACTGCTGTGCAGGCCCTGCCACCAACGGAGCCATGTGTACACTCTACTGCTGTGACTCTCTATGACACGCTCTCCAAATACAGGTCATTTTCACTATCTGCGTGCGATACCACCATGAAAAACAAACATAGAAAGGTTATTCCAGCACTGCTTTTTAATGAGACCGTTTTCCCTTTTTAGTGGGAAAAAGAATGAACTTGTGTACGTTGGAGGGAACCAGAGGCCAAATTAAAAAGCTGCTGCGGCTCAGAAATCAGGACATTGGGCCGTCCTCCAGGGCAATCCGGGCCGGGAATGTGTGTACATAAGCAAGTATAAAATTAACTATTCAAACAGAATTTGTTTTGGGCTATAACTCAGAGCTTTGCAACCAGATTGAAGGGGCCAAAGCTCTGTCACATTTTGGCTTCAGAAATGGAAACTTTTTTTGACTAGCTAGCAAATGTGTGTGAGACATTCAACATTTCTAACCGCTGTAAGGAAGGAGACACATGTTCCCCCATGTTCGCTGTGAGTTCTCTACTTGCTCATCTCTGCCAGTAAAAAGATTCTCCAGGAACCCAGGCAGAAAGAGCATTGTTTCCCATTAAGACTATATTTTAAGGGCAGCAGACGTCTTAGAGTACACCTTCAACAATATCCTGCATGTGCCTTTTCCCTTTTGAATGTGGATCCAGGAAATGGCAGAATTTGTTTATTGCAGTGGGGCACATAAGGCCTGTGTGGGTATGACATGTCTGCTGATCTGAGTGACGACAGACAGACAGACAGACAGACAGACAGACAGACAGACAGACAGACAGACAGACAGACAGACAGACAGACAGACAGACAGACAGACAGACAGACAGACAGACAGACAGACAGACAGACAGACAGACAGACAGACAGACAGACAGACAGACAGACAGACAGACAGACAGACAGACAGACAGACAGACAGACAGACAGACAGACAGACAGACACAGAGGAGAGAGAGACAAAGAGAGAGAGAGAGGGAGCAAAGTACAAACGTTCAAAACCACAGGAAGTGACAACGGAGTGCCCTGAGTGTCTCTCTCTCTCACTGTTTGCCTTAAATGAACGCGAACACATCTTGAAGTGCTTAATCTCATCAAGGCTGTTTTATTTGTGTTGCCGCTCTCTCAGAAGTGGCAGGCTGGCTGAGCCTCAACCGTACATACTCCACCCATACATCATAAAGCACAGCCTGATGCCTGCGAAAGCCCAATTAGTCCTCAGCTCACTCCTCTCATTACACTCGGCTATAAATACACGTGGAGAGACATGGCTTAACGTGACCTCGCCCCCAAGTAGGGTATTAACATCATCCTAAGCAAAATACTGACACTTTTTTGTAGCTTCAATAAATGTTTTCAGAAGCCTCACGTGCCATTATTAACATAATTGGCTGTCACAGCAACAAATTATTGCACAATGCTTATTCTGCCACTATAATTTTTTCCCCAACTTGCTAACACTGACAGTAAAGTTAGTAAAGCTGTCGCATTATACTGACATCACTGTTTGTTTACCCCTAGCCTTTTCACCGGTTAGCTGACGTTAGCTGGCTGGCTAGCGATTGGCGTTCATCGCAATCTAATTCGCTAGTCTTATAAATGTTGTGTCACTACTTCCAGTCTTTGCCTGCCCTTGAATGGGCTAGATATTTAGTAGATTCTCGTTGGCTTGCCTTTACATCCTTTCAACTTGCCGGAGACCAGCTGGGGAGACAACAATAGCAAATGGCCCAAGGTGGCCTATGGTGATATCTACACCTTCTTGGTGGAATCTCCAGGTTTGCAGAAATATCCAAATGCAGAAGATTATTATAACTTATTTGGAAGGATACAACTCACTAGTCCTTACTAAAAGCTAACTAACAAGATTTGTGCAATACACATAGCTAGTGATATACAAACTGTGACAATACAGAGGCGGATGCAAGATGCAAGCAACGATGGTTTAATGAATACAGTTTACAGCAGCAACAGGACAGACAGACAGACTGTACTCAGACGGAATCCGACCCAGGGACTAGGGCGCATCTTCCGAAGATAGCGTGCTGAGAAATCCAGGGAAGTGTGTCCGGATGGGTAGGAAGGAGCACAGCAGATAATCCACACAAGGGCGGCGAGAGATGAGCACGGACACACGACACAACCTCAGGGAAGTAACAACGATCTGACAACAAGAAACACTGGTGACAGAACATATAAAGGGAAGATAAGTGGTTCCAGCTGGCGCAGACAATCAGGCCGAGATTGGGAACCACGCCCACACAAACACGGGAGAGAGAGAGAGAGAGAGAGAGAGAGAGAGAGAGAGAGAGAGAGAGAGAGAGAGAGAGAGAGAGAGAGAGAGAGAGAGAGAGAAAGAGAAAGAGAAAGGGAGAAAGAGAAAGAGAGAGGGAGGCAGTGGATTCATGAACCGTGACAATACCGCCCCCTAGGAACGCCTCTTGGCGTTCCCAGGCGAATTTACCTGTCGATTGAAATCATCGATAAGGGAGTGATCCAGAATGTCCCTAGCAGGCACCCAACTTCTCTCCTCCGGGCCGTAACCCTCCCAGTCCACCAGGTACTGAAATCCGCGTCCCCTCCTTCTAGAGTCCAAAATACGATTGACAGAAAAGGTGGGTTCCCCATCAACAAGTCGTGGCGGCGGGGGAACCGGGACCGGCGGGTTAATGCGTGACTGAAACACAGGTTTTATTTTAGACACATGAAAGGTAGGATGAATTCTCCTATACGCCGGAGGAAGCTTGAGCCGGACCGCCACCGGACTAATGATCCTGGTGACTTTGAACGGGCCGATAAATTTGGGGGCAAGCTTGTTCGAAACGGATCGGAGTGGAATGTTCTTAGTAGAAAGCCACACTCTTTGGCCAACGACGTATACCGGAGGCTTCGACCGGTGGCGATCGGCCTTAGCCTTGGTGCGCGCCCCCACCCTGAGAAGAGTCTCACGGGCTCTGCTCCATGCGTGACGGCACCTCTGGATGAAAGCGTGAGCGGAGGGAACAGTGACCTCGGACTCCGTACTGGGAAAGATAGGTGGCTGGTAACCTAAACTACACTCAAACGGAGAGAGACCCGTAGCTGCCACTGGCAACGAATTGTGAGCGTACTCAACCATAGAGAGTTGTTGACTCCAGGAAGAGGTATTCTTAGAAACCAAACATCGCAACATTCTCTCCAAATCTTGGTTGGCCCTCTCCGTTTGACCGTTGCTCTGGGGATGAAACCCTGAAGACAGGCTGACACTCACTCCCAGTAACCTACAAAACTCTTGCCAAAACTTGGACACAAATTGGGGCCTCCTGTCAGAAACTACGTCCATCGGCAGGCCATGTAAGCGAAAGACGTGATCCACGACAGTTACCGCTGTCTCCTTGGCAGATGGTAATTTAGGCAAGGGAATAAAATGAGCCGCCTTCGAGAACCGGTCCACCACGGTCAAAACAACAGTCTTGCCCTGGGAGGGCGGGAGGCCGGTAACAAAATCTAGCGCGATGTGGGACCAGGGTCTCGAAGGGACCGACAGCGGTTGAAGTAACCCATCTGGGGGTCGATTAGAAGTCTTCCCAGTGGCACAAACCGAGCAAGCCAAGACAAAACTGTGAATGTCACGAGCCATCAGTGGCCACCAAAAGCGTTGCTTAACCAAAAAGCTAGTGCGGCTGACTCCTGGATGACACACTACGTTGGAGCAATGCCCCCACCGAATAACATCGGACCGACATCCCTCCGGCACAAACAACCGATTAGGCGGGCAACCGGGCGGAGGCGTTACCCCTTCTAAGGCCGTTTTGACCCTCGATTCAACCTCCCATGTGAGTGTGGAGACCACTAGGGTCCCGGGTAGGATGCACTCGGGAGTGGATGGGCGTTCGGAATGGTCAAAAATGCGAGAAAGGGAATCGGGTTTGACATTCTTGGAACCCGGGCGATACGAGAGAGAGAAGTCAAAACGTCCGAAAAAGAGTGCCCACTGCGCCTGCCTGGAGTTGAGTCGCTTGGCGGTTCTGATATATTCCAAATTTTTGTGATCGGTCCAAACTATAAAAGGTACCCCCGAACCCTCTAACCAATGGCGCCACTCCTCCAGTGCTAACTTCACTGCCAACAACTCTCTGTTGCCAATGTCGTAGTTGCGTTCCGCAGGTGATAACCGATGGGAAAGGAACGCGCAAGGGTGCATCTTGTCATCAGAAGAGGAACGTTGGGAAAGTACCGCACCTACCCCCACATCTGAAGCGGCCACCTCCACCACGAACTGACGCGAGGGATCGGGAGCTATGAGGATAGGAGCCGAAACAAAGCGGCTCTTGAGTTTGGCGAATGCAGCCTCGGCTGTATCGGACCACCTGAACGTCACTCTGGGGGAGGTTAAGGCGGTAAGAGGAGCGACTATCTGGCTAAAGTTGCGAACGAAATGCCGGTAGAAATTGGCGAATCCCAGAAACCTCTGTAGGGCCTTACGGGAATCTGGGCTTGGCCAATCCACCACAGCCTTAACCTTGTCAGGATCCATGCGAATACCTTCAGTCGAGACGATGTAACCTAGGAATGGAACGGATTGTGCATGAAAAATGCATTTCTCCGCCTTGACAAAAAGTACATTCTCCAACAACCTCTGAAGCACTCGTCTGACGTGCTGAACGTGTTCCTGGAGAGAAGAAGAAAAAATCAGTATGTCATCCAGGCAAACATATATGAACTGATCAATCATATCTCTTAGCACGTCATTGACGAGTGCCTGGAAAACCGCTGGGGAGTTGGATAGCCCAAAAGGCATGACCAAATATTCAAAGTGCCCTCTGGGGGTGTTAAACGCGGTCTTCCATTCGTCCCCCCCCATTATGCGAACCAAATGATATGCATTACGTAAATCCAACTTAGTGAACACGGATGCTCCCTGTAACCTTTCAAAGGCTGAGGACATCAACGGTAAGGGATAGGTATTCTTCACTGTGATGTTATTCAACCCACGGTAATCAATGCAAGGACGCAGAGATCCATCCTTCTTCCCCACAAAGAAGAACCCCGGCCCCGCTGGAGAAGAGGAAGGACGAATGAATCCAGATGCCAGAGAATCAGAGATGTATCTCTCCATAGCCTCCCTCTCAGGAACAGAGAGTGAATATAACTTGCCTTTAGGCGGAGACTCTCCTGGCAATAATTCTATTGCACAGTCATAGGGACGATGCGGAGGAAGAGAAGCAGCACGGGACTTACTGAACACCTCCTTCAGGTCGAGGTATTCAACGGGCACGTTAGACAAATCCACTGCCTCCTCTAGAAACACAGAATCAGACACAGACGAACAAGCAGACACTAAACAGGACTCAAGACACTTGTTACTCCACATGGATATAGAGTTATGACCCCAGTCAACTCTGGGGTTGTGTTGGGTGAGCCAAGGGTGGCCGAGAACTAATGGTGCAAGGGGTGAGTCCATGAGTAGGAATGATAGTGTCTCAGTGTGATTGCCAGAAGTGATGAGTGTGATAGGTTCAGTGGTGTGAGAAATGTTGGGGAGTTCTTGACCATTGAGAGCGTTGACGGATATCTTGTGCGTGAGTGAGGTGATAGGAATCTGGAGTTTGTGAGCGAGCTTGAAGTCCATGAAATTACCCTCTGCTCCTGAGTCCAGTAAGGCTTGGGTGTCGTGCGTGTGGGTGGCCCATCTTAGTCTTACCGGGAGGAGAGTAGATGATGAGGTCTTCTCTGTGGTGACACCACCCGATAGTAGCCTCATGCTTACTACCGAGCCTGATCTTTTACCGGGCAGGAGTGGATAAAGTGGCCCGCTCTACCACAGTAGAGACAGAGTCCTTGGGATCTCCGCCTCTCCCTCTCTTCCCGGGAGAGGCGAGCTCTCTCCAGCTGCATGGGTTCGTGAGCGGAGGCTGAACTGGCCGTGTTCCCGCCGCTGGCATACCAGCCCTCCGTGTCGTTATACGGTCTGTTAGGGCATGCTTGGCGGCCAATACGACTCAGACGAGCGTCGACCCTCAAGGCTAGTTCCACTAGTCCATTTAAACTCCTGGGAAGGTCCAGAACATAAATCTCCTTCTGGATCCGGTCCTCCAGCCCATGCAGGAACATGTCCCACTGCGCCTCCTCGTTCCACTGACACTCTGCGGCCAGAGTGCGGAATTGGATGGAGTATTCCGATACTGAACGGTCTCCTTGGCGAAGGTCAGCGAGTAGTCTGGCCGCCTCCCTACCCGCCACGGCCCGATCGAAGACCCTTCTCATCTCCTCGGAGAGTGTCTGGAAAGAGGTGCAGCATGGGTCCTGGTTTGCCCACACCGCCGTTCCCCAAAGAGCCGCTTTGCCTGATAGCAGTGTGAGTACGAATGCTACCTTAGACTGTTCACGGTTGAAGGTCCGTGGCTGCAACGAGAAATGCATGGAACATCTCGTAAGAAAAGCTCTGCAATAGTCAGGATCACCTGAATAACCCTCTGGTGTCGGTAGCCGTGGCTCTAGCTGGGAATCCGGCTCTGGCGGGGCGGGTTGAACTGCCGGTGTAGGTGGCACAGCGAAACCCCTCAGATGTTGCAATTGTTGGGTCAGCTGGGATACCTGCGTCGCAAGGGCTTGTACTGCCCGACCTGTGCTGGAGATGTTCTCCTCTTATTGATCCATTCTCATGATACTGCGGGAAATGAATTCGGTCAGACTCATTGAACTCGCTGCATCCATAGTCTGGTCAGATCGTTCTGTGACAATACAGAGGCGGATGCAAGATGCAAGCAACGATGGTTTAATGAATACAGTTTACAGCAGTAACAGGACAGACAGACAGACTGTACTCAGACGGAATCCGACCCAGGGACTAGGGCGCATCTTCCGAAGATAGCGTGCTGAGAAATCCAGGGAAGTGTGTCCGGATGGGTAGGAAGGAGCACAGCAGATAATCCACACAAGGACGGCGAGAGATGAGCACGGACACACGACACAACCTCAGGGAAGTAACAACGATCTGACAACAAGAAACACTGGTGACAGAACATATAAAGGGAAGATAAGTGGTTCCAGCTGGCGCAGACAATCAGGCTGAGATTGGGAACCACGCCCACACAAAAAAAAGAGAGAGAGAGAGAGAGAGAGAGAGAGAGAGAGAGAGAGAGAGAGAGAGAGAGAGAGAGAGAGAGAGAGAAAGAGAGAGGGAGGCAGTGGATTCATGAACCGTGACACAAACAAGTGTCGGCGACTTACCGGTGATGAAGTGCTTCGAACACACATGTGTTGAGTAACCGGAACCCCACAGCTTGCCATCATCCTCGTGGCGTAATAGCCTGAAACCACGAGGTTCGTCTAACCTGGTTGGTCCTGATCATTGAAACCTAATTTGGTGGTCTTTTTCTCCTACTATTGTTCAAACAAAACAGTACCTAACAGCTGTTCGGCATTTTAAAAGCAGGGTTAGTTAGCTAGTTGAAGAAAGTCTGTTGGAATCAGCTCTTTGACTGATAGTCATGACGTCCATTCCATGAGTCTCTGTTAATGCTAAACTAAATTTACATTTAGAATCAGTCTTTTTAGGTATGTTAGTAGTAGTTTCTTGATTAAGATTACATGGAAGTATGTGAAAAATGACCAACCAAGTACATCCAAAATGTTTATAGAATGATAAAAAGAAAAGAATACAGCCGTTGTCGGATTATGAGGAAAGTAGTGTATCTATAAAGGGTGGTCTTTAGGGCAGGACCTGGGGGGGCTCCAGCCTGGTGACATGGCACCCCCTGCAGGAGTTGCTGGATGAAAATTGTGTCACTGGGGAATCTGTGTGTGTGTGTGTGTGTGTGTGTGTGTGTGTGTGTGTGTGTGTGTGTGTGTGTGTGTGTGTGTGTGTGTGTGTGTGTGTGTGTGTGTGTGTGTGTGTGTGTGTGTGTGTGTGTGTGTGTGTGTGTGTGTGAGAGAGAGAGAGAGAGAGAGAGAGAGAGAGAGAAAAAGAGAAAGAGAAAGAGAGTGAGCTTGTGGATCGGTAGGGAGGAGCAAGTTCCACACTGACACATAAACACTCACAGCCTTGAGAAGCGAGAAATTAGATGCTCCAAAGATTATATCCAACGGAGAGGTCGTGGAAATATGGAGGATGCATGTTTCTTGGGATTAGAGTGCTTGCCAGCAGTGTCTCCTTTCCTCCTCCTTTCCCTCAGAGGCTCAAGCTGGAATGTTTGCATGGAACAGGCAATTAACATAGGGCCCAGACTCAGACCTGTGGCAGGCCCGCCAGGCTGACTTGATCAGAGCAGTGGAGCTCTGGGGTCCCTGCTCTCTCATCCCACACATTCACATTAAAAAGCCACCGTTCGGCCATATATCTGCAGCCATCTGGACCCCATCTCCCCACACTGACACACAGGCTTTGACCTAACTAGCACAGCCCATGTGCAGGGCCATTGTGCATTATATCACTAGTGTCAGCATGCAGAGGAGGGGACCTCTGTGTGGTGTTTTTTCTGTGGACTGGAGGATCACCCAGGATGATATGGATTGATTTGTTTTTGTGATGAACTGGCGAACTCAATATGTCACTGTCAAGCTTAACTGCATTTCAACTTAAATAATAAATATCCCTAATTTAGCAGCCCACTACCCTCCCTCCTCATTGATATGATCGGGGTGCCCATTAGCTCTACGCCATTCAAGGCTTATCCTAATGACGTTGCCGGCTGAATGGGGCCTCCTGAAGTGAACTGACCTTTCTGTCCCGACAATGTCCATTAACGGAAGAGAAGCCATTAAAATCTACTTGGGTAAAGGTTTCTTCCGTACAAATACATTTCTCTCCGTGACATTTAAGTGAAAGCAATATGTATCCCCTTTCTCTCGGATGGTGGCAGAGGAATTAAGCAATTACAAAAGGAGTCTACAGTTACATGTGCATGTAAATCATCTTCCCATTGAAGGTAGTGGATAATCTAGGGGGAACAATAAAAAAAAAAGAGACCGCCAATTTGCTGCTTATTGGTGTGGCCTGATGTGTGGCATAATGAGCAACCCAAGAGCTTCACCAGGCAGAGATCACTGAGCTGGGCTGTGGGGGAGGATGTAGCCTGTCCTTGATCAGAGCATGGAGGCCACAGGATCATTAGTAGCAAGCTGAAGACAAGTACTGCAGCTCAGACTGAGAGCACAGACTTGCCAGTAAGACAGCATCCGAGGCCTCACCCTGGGAGCACAGTGCTAGAGATTTACTGCCCAATTTAAAACGTGGGACTGGATTGCTGGACGCCGTGTGGCCAATTGTGCTCACAGGACACAGTTAAAGGAGATATATGACCAAAACATAGAGGAAACCACAACAGAAGATCTATCTAGCAGGTGTGTCAACCGCAAGGTGGTCTGTGGAAATAATTGAAAATATTTCACTGAAAGTGATTACTCTCGGTTCGGTCTAAAGTTACAGGGAGGGCATACCCGGGGGATTCCTTGAGCTATTGCTATCCCACTGCTCATCTACTGCAATATGTGAGCAATATTAAGCCATTATCTGCGTGTGGGGAATACATCAGAAGGTAGAGTTCAAAGCTGCTATGATTATTAGCTGTCGTCAGCCTCGATCAGTGTTTTCTGACTAAACAACCCACGTTCACAGTGGTATAACAGCCACATTCCAGGTACCATGATTATTTGAATGAAAAACATAGCGGACTGAAGATACGTCTTAAAAAGCGTACTGTGGGGGAGTCATAGCCTCCGCGCCACAGTGCTCTTCATCTCCTAGCTCTCCTCCCCAGTCATCTTGCTCTGGTCCCACACAGCAGTAGGCCTCTATTTCTCTCAGACCACCTCAGGATATATGATCAACATTAATGTACCAAGGGGGCTCTATTTTTCTCCCAGCAGGTTTGAGAAAACCAAAAGTTCTGGGGTAGTTAAGTGTTTATGAAGCGATAATGGTGACACAGTGAAACTCCCCTGTCCACATAGCCCCTAAGTCAACTAGAGGTCGGCACTGCTGGAGACGTTGCTCTGATGGGATCAAGACAGTGTACTGTATGTACAGTATGGTAGTTTATCACTCATTACACTGTAACACAATATTGATCATAATATAGTGAAACGCAATATCAGAAACGTATGTTCTGACACTGTACTGTACTGTACTGTTAAAATCAAATCAAATTTGAATGGTCAAATTTAGCAGGTATTATGGCGGTTGCAGCGAAATGCTTATTTTTCTAGTTCTTATCAATGCAGTAAATGTCAAACAAGAACACAATATCCAGAAAGAAAAAATCATCTACAGCAGTGGAATTCATATGTGTTACTTGTTTCAGGAAACTAGGCGTATGTCGTGGGCCACTGATTCACAGGAGAGCCATTTGAACATAAACATTTTTTAATCCAATGTGTTTTTTTGCAGAAATGCCTACTGAAACATGTGAAATTTCGTGTGCCTTAATAACAAACTTGTATGCCATCTGTAAATATGAATAACATTGTTAAATTGCGAGCCTAGGTGTTTTAGCCTCAGACAAAGTCGGCAACCATCCCGCTAGCCATCATTGGCTGAGATGAGTGGGCTGGATATACCAAGTGATGAGTTTGGATTAGTCTGCCATATAGCACCCTTCTGTCTATTTGAGCTGGTCAGTATCTGTACAGTAGGTAATGTTGTCTAACGTGGCTTTTAAAAAATGTATTATGTAATAGAACTACATTACTGCTGCTCTCCAGTTTCTGGAGGACTGAGTTTTGAAATCAGTGGAATTAGAGTTCGATAGTTTAGGAGATGGAGAAAACACCCATCTCCGGATTATATCTTCAAATTAAGGGAAACCATGGCATGGCAGAAGAGTCCATTCATGATGTATACGGGTAAAATAGTCAAGCTAGCAACATTTTCAGATATTTAACATTTCTAATTTTGACAGAAAGTATTTTTCATTTCAAATTTCAAGTTGAAGTGTACTGTTAGCTAGCTAGCTAACATTAGCTGCCTGGCTCGCTAGCTAAAGTTATGTGTATGATCTTATCGTATCTCAGAGCCATTTGCTTTGCTAGTTATAGCCTAATGTTAGCTAGCTAACATTGAACCTGTTTGGTTAGCTACCTACAGATTCATGCAGGGTAGTAACGTCATGACATGGAATTATGGTTCATTGTTTGCCTAGCTAGCAACATGTCTTAACAAAAGACTCCACTATGCAAGTAACCATTTCAATAGAAAGTCACTGTGACAACTGTTGATAGACATAGCTGGTAATTTTGCTCTGTCTATCTACTCCGATTTCATGGCCGGTGCCAACAAAATGAGTAAATTGTTGCAAGCAGCACAGTTAGTCACCAATGATCTGGATAACATAAAAACAGCCTAACCAGCTCTGCTAGTGCAAGTAAAATGGTCAGTGAGCTGTTCTCTCATTTGTGTCTGAATGTAGCTAGCAAGCTAGCCATCGTTAGCTAGTTAGCTTGGGTGCTTGACTGCCGTTGTTAGGTCAGAATGCTCGAATCAACCCTTAAAGAGATGGTTAGAGCTTAAGCTTAAGAGGGTGTGAACGATGCAGAATGGGTAAAGACAAAGACCTCTCCAGTAGGTACCAAAATATTCAAAGGCCATTTTCACAAAAGTGAGGTTACACGTTTATCAACTTTCAAAGCATAATTACTTTCCCTTTGTTCCTCAAATGCAGTGTATGATATACCATTTTGTAGCTCTGTGTCTCTGCTTTTATCCAATGTAAAAAAATATATATTTCAAATTTTGCTACATAAGACTGAATCAAGGCGGTCAGTCACATATAAATAGTATGTAAACATTATTAAAGTGACCAGTGACCCATGACTAAGTACATAGAGTACCCGGTGGTAGCCGGCTAGTGACAGTGACTAAGGGGCAGAGTAGGGTACTGGGCAGAGTGCTGGACGGAGGCTGTCTAGTGGTGGCTGTTTGTTTAACAGTCTGATGGCCTGTGGATGGCAGCTGTTTATCACTCAGTCCCAGCTATGATTCACCTGTGCGGTCTCCGCCTTATAGATGGTAGTGGGGTGAACAGGCCGTGGCTTGGGTGGATGAGGTCCTTGATGGCCTTCTTTGTCAACCTGTGACACTGGGTGCTTCGAGTGCATGCAGTGTGCTGCCAAAGGTGTGTTGAGCTGACCGCACCACCCTCTGGAGAGCCCTGCGGATGCGTATGGTGCAAATGCTGTACCAGCCAAATGTCAGTGTGAAGGGACAATTTCAGGTCCTCAGGAACACAGAGGAACTTGAAGCTTTTAACCCTCGCCACTGTGGCCCCGTCGATGTGAACAGGGGCATGATCTCTCTGCTGTCGCCTGCAGTCCAAGATCAGCTCCTTTGTTTGGTTGACATTGGGGGAGAGGTTATTTTCCTGGCACCACTCTACCAAGGCACTCACCTCCCCCCTGTAGGCCGTCTCATCGTTGTTGGTAATCAGGTCTGTTGTGGATACAGCAAACTTGATGATTGAGTTGGAGACGTGTGTGGCCATGCAGTCATGGCTGAACATTGAGTACAGGAGGGGGCTGAGCACGCACCCCTGTGAGGCCCCCGTTTTGAGGATCAGTGTGGCGGAGGTGTTCTCCCTACCTTCACCATCTGGGGTCGGCCTGGACCTAGTTGCACAGGGAGGTGATCAGACCCAGGACCCTGAGTTTAGTGATGAGCCTGGAGGGCACCATGGTGTTGAAGGGTGAGCTGTAGTCGATCAACAGCATTCTACCATACAGTTGAAGTCAGAAGTTTACATACACTTATGTTGGAGTCATTAAAACCCATTTTTCAACCACTCCACAAATGTCTTGCTAACAAACTATAGTTTTGGCATGACACAAGTAATTTTTCCAACAATTGTTTACAGACAGATTATTTCACTTATAATTCACTGTATCACAATTCCAGTGGGTCATAAGTTTACATACACTATGTTGACTGTGCCTTTAAACAGCTTGGACAATTCCAGAATATATTGTCATGGCTTTAGAAGCTTCTGATAGGCCAATTGACATCATTGACATCATTTGAGTCAATTGGAGCTGTATCTGTGGATGTACTTCAAGGCCTACCTTCAAACTCAGTGCCTCCTTGCTTGACATCATGGGAAAATCAAAAGAAATCAGCTAAAACCTCAGAAAAAAACATTGTAGAACTCCACAAGTCTTGTTCATCCTTGGGAGCAATTTCCAAACGCCTGAAGGCACCACGTTCATCTGTACAAACAATAGTACTCAAGTATTAACACCATGGGACCACGCAGCCGTCATACTGCTCAGGAAGGAGACGTGTTCTGTCTCCTAGAGATGAACGTACCTTGGTGCGAAAAGTGAAAATCAATCCCAGAACAACAGCAAAGGACCTTGTGAAGATGCTGGAGGAAACAGGTACAAAAGTATCTATATCCACAGTAAAATTAGTCCAATATCGACATAACCTGAAAGGCCGCTCAGCAAGGAAGAAGCCACTGCTCCCAAACCACAATAAAAAAAGTCAGCCTGTGGTTTGCAATTGCACATGGGGACAAAGACCGCACTTTTGGAGAAATGTCCTCTGGTCTGATGAAACAAAAATAGAGCTGTTTGACCTTAATGACCATCATTATGTCTGGAGGAAAAAGGGGGATGCTTGCAAGCCGAAGAACACCATCCCAACTGTGATGCACGGGGGTGGCAGCATCATGTTGTGGAGGTGCTTTGCTGCAGGAGGGACTGGTGAACTTCACAATATAGATGGCATCATAAGGGAGGGAAATGATGTGGATATATTGAAGCAACATCAAGACATCAGTCAGGAAGTTATGGGTTTTCCAAATGGATAATGACCCCAAGCATACTTCCAACATTGTGGCAAAGTGGCTTAAGGACAACAAAGCCCTGACCTCAATCCTATAGACAATTTGTGGGCAGAACTGAAAAAGCATGTGCGAGCAAGGAGGCCTGATTTAGTTACACCAGCTCTGTAAGGAGGACTGGGCCAAAATTCACCCAACTTACTGTGGGAAGCTTGTGGAAGGCTACCCGAAACGTTTCACGCAAGTTTAACAATTTAAAGGCAATAGTACCAAATAATAATTTAGTGTATTTAAACTTCTGACCCTCTGGGAATGTGATGAAAGAAATAAAAGCTGAAATAAATAAATCATTCTCTCTACTATTATTCTGATATTTCACATTCTAAAAATAAAGTGGTGATCCTAACTGACCTAAAACAGGGATTTTTTACTAGGATTAAATGTCAGGAATTGTGAAAAACTGAGTTTAAATGTATTTGGCGAAGGTGTATGTAAACTTCCAACTTCAACTGTAGGTATTCCTCTTGTCCAGATGGGATAGGGCCACATGCGTAGCAGAAACCCCTGCACCCAAAGTTATTTTTTAACAGTAACAGTAAGTTTTGACAGTAACCCTCCTTTATAATTTACAAATTTAGCAAGCGAAGTGTTGGTGTTGACCAATCTGCATGGCAGCAGGTAAAGCAGACAGACAATACAGTTGTCATTCATCTAATGACCTACTTCTCAGAGGTGCCGGTGGCAGCCGACCTCTGCCTCCTTATCTACAGTACCAGTACCAGTTAAAGGTTTGGACACACCGACTCATTCAAGTTTTTTTTGTGTGTGTGTTTAAAAAAAACTATTTTCCACTTTGTATAATAATATTGAACACATCAAAACTATTAAATAACACATATGTAATCATTTATATTTTAGATTCTTCAAAGTAGCAACCCTTTGTGTTTATGACAGCTTTGCACTCTTGACATTCTCTCAACCAGCTTCATCTCGAATGCTTTTCCAACAGTCTTGAAGGAGTTCCCACATATGCTGAGCACTTGTTGGCTGCTTTTCCTTCACTTATCCCAAACCATCTCAACTGGGTTGAGGTCGGGTGCTGGTGGAGGCCAAGTCATCTGATGCAGCACTCCATCACTCTCCTTCTTAGTCAAATAGCCCTTACACAGCCTGAAGGTGTGTTGGGTCATTGTCCTGTTTAAAAACAAATGATAGTCCCACCAAGCACAAACCAGATGAGATGGCGTATCGCTGCAGAATTCTGTCGTAGCCATGCTGGTTTAGTGTGCCTTGAATTCTGAATAAATCACAGTGTCACCAGCAAAGCACCCCCACACCTCCATGCTTCACATTGGGAACCACACATGCAGAGATCATCCGTTCACCTACTCTGTGTCTCAGAACGACATGGCAGTTGGAATCAAACATCTCAAATTTGGACTGATCAGACCAAAGTACAGATTTCTACCGGTCTAATGTCCATTGCTCGTGTTTCTTGGCCCAAGCAAGTCTCTTCTTTAGTAGTGGTTTCTTTGCAGCAATTCGAACATGAAGGCCTGATGCCCGCGTATCCTCAACAGTTGGCTACGTTGAGATGTGTCTGTTACTTGAACTCTAAAGCACTTATTTGGGCTGCAATTTCTGAGGCTGGTAACTAATGAACTTATCCCCTGCAGCAGAGGTAACTCTGGGTCTTCCTTTCCTGTGGCGGTCCTCATGAGAGCCAGTTTCATCATAGCGCTTGATGGTTTTTGAGACTGAACTGGAAGAAACATTCAAAGTTCTTGGAATTTTCGGAATTAAGTGACCTTCATGTCTTAAAGTAATGATGGACTGTCATTTCTCTTTGATTATTTGAGCTGTTCTTGACATAATGTGGACTTGGTCTTTCACCAAATAGGGCTATCTTCTATATACCACCCCTACATTGTCACAACACAACTGACTTGCTCAAACGCATTAAGAAGGAAAGAAATACCATAAATGCACTTTTAACAAGGCACACATGTTAATTGAAATGCATTCCAGGTGACTACCTCATGAAGCTGGTTGAGAGAATGACAAGTGTGTAAAGCTGTCATCGAGCCAAAGGGTGGCTACTTTGAAGAATCTCAAATATATTTTGATTTAATCGGCAATCGAGTTTTAAAAAGTTAGGTGAATCAATCTGATCAAACTCATGCCAAATTACCAAAGATAACCACATCAGCAAAGCTACCACCTCGCCCTCGACTAACTAAACATCATCGCAAGTGGAAAATAGTAAGCCTACTTACGCAGCAGCTGACACTAGCAGCATCTCAGTCCTGACAGAGACCTCACTGCCCGGACCCGGCAATGACAGACTTTGCTCCTTCTCTTCTTCCTCCCCTCGAAAATGGTGACAGTTCCTCTAGTGAGAGTGCCGGCCCTCCTCCCCCTCCTCCTCTCCCAGAAAACTAAGCTGATAACTGCCAGAGACCCAGCGGTGCTCTTGAGAGCGACCCCCCTCCCCCTTCTGTGAACACTGGTAAGCCTATGAATGATGAGACGGATAGCCTGAGTTCAAATATCTAATATACCGTAAATAGGCTATCAGCTAAATACTTCATATACGTAGCTATAGATAGGCTATTAGGGTAGATTGCATTGTCTGCATAATCAGTAGCGGAACGTGGATAAAATCTCTGGGGAAGCCGATCCAGAAAAAAGCCACATTACAACCTATATGTTGTGATAATTACGCTGTTTGCTCTATAACCTATTAGTTCATATGCCCTGACACCATGATATATAGGCCTAAGGCCAAGACAATAAGAAGACAGTGGCAGAATACATTTAACCACACCTTTGTTTCATCACAAAACAGGACAGCAACCTCTGTTCGGTGAAGTCCAGAACGCATTTTGCTCAAGCAAGTTAATGTTCCAACATTTTCGAACCACTAAACTATTGATTTAGAACCAGAGAGAGTTACCACAAGTTGCAATTAAAACAGGAGCTGCCTTCACTATTCCAACAATTTCAACATCATCAAATTACCTATTCTTAGTCTAATACAGTGACAACTAAAAGATACCAAACAATATTTAGTCCAATCAACATAAGCTAAATATGATGTGGCTGTTCATGGATCTGATTTGTGTGTGTGCGTGTGTGTGTGCACGCGTGCATGTGTGAGCGTTTGTGCAAGTAGAAAAAAACATGTTGACTCACCCTACTGGTAGAGGAACACCAATCCCATCCTCTATTTCATTTTGATGAAACGGTCTATCACTCTGTTATACAGTACACACAGATTTTTTTGGGGGGGGCTAAAATGATTGCTCGCTAGCCAACTTCCCGTCATGGGCAACGTTATCTAGTTATGATTAGCCTTCTATATCTAGCTACATATAGAACTTCCATCCTCTCAGGCCAGGGGTACAATGTATGAATTGATGGCTGGATCAGAATCGCGGTTATAATCTTTGGGCAGTATGGAGAATTAAGTAAAACGACAAGTCTAAATCCCCATCTCCATCCATGGCTAATTTAGGAAAGGGCTCATTTTAGCTAGCTAGCTAGCTAGCCACCAGAGCACAACAACACAACAAGATGCGCAACGAGTTTCTGTCAGTGGATGTATGCTCTCGATGTGATGTGTTTGGAGTGAAGCGAAGTCCAACCTGGCTTCCCTTGACACGTTCTTTTTGTGCGCCAGGACCATTCACAGTTGAGCTCACTCAGTTTAGTTCAACGCTGATTGGATTTTTTTTCTAACATTTTTTTTATCAAGGGAGGCCAAATGCTCGCTGCCAACAATGTCATACTCCTTTGGACCAGACAGCATCAGATAGATGGCCTACACAAAGAGACAGCATCAGATAGATGGCCTACACAAAGAGACAGCATCAGATAGATGGCCTACACATAGAGACAGCATCAGATAGATGGCCTACACAAAGAGACAGCATCAGATAGATGGCCTACACAAAGAGACAGCATCAGATAGATGGCCTACACAAAGAGACAGCATCAGATAGATGGCCTACACAAAGAGACAGCATCAGATAGATGGCCTACACATAGAGACAGCATCAGATAGATGGCCTACACAAAGAGACAGCATCAGCATCAGATAGATGGCCTACACAAAGAGACAGCATCAGATAGATGGCCTACACAAAGAGACAGCATCAGATAGATGGCCTACACAAAGAGACAGCATCAGATAGATGGCCTACACATAGAGACAGCATCAGATAGATGGCCTACACATAGAGACAGCATCAGATAGATGGCCTACACATAGAGAGACAGAGGGGCGCTGCTTCGCTCGCTCGGAAGCTTTCACGATACATTCAGCCTCTTGCGAATGTAAGTTACATTATGGAACACAGGGACGAAATATACATTATTTTATACGTTTTTTCATGGTAAATATTATGCACACCACTGTGCATAATGAAACAATCCCTGTTAAGCTAGTTTTAACCGTGGACTGATTGTATTAATTGGTATTAACAGACTGGTTTTACGCTGCACACACTTTCTGTCTAAGGTGCAAGAAAACGGGACCGCTATAGGCCAACGCGACAGTTGTATATAAAAACATATGAATTGATTACTGATTAGTATGCTGTTGCATCGAACATTAATTTTACAATCTGCAATGTTTGGATTTCACACTTGAATTACTGAACAAGTAAATACATTATTGCTGCTAGCCATCATTCTAAATAGCAGCATTGCGACACCGTATACATATAGATAGGTGAAACATAAGTGTTAGGCTTAACATAAGAAAATTACGAACAAATAAAAATAAACATGTATCAATTAAAGCAAAGCTATAGGCTACTCAAGTACCAGCACCATATAATCTGATAGTCTGTCGATACGACGCTGCGTAAATACCGCATTTTAGCGTAAATGCCGCATTTTCAGGACCATGGACAGCGATTGGTAGTCTATTTTGTGAGTGGATGACCCATTCGATTTTTGTGGTTGTGGTGGGGGTTGGGGGGGGCTCCAAAGGAACTGCGCTACGCCAGTGGACATGGCAGTGTGCAGTGCAATGGCGATTGAGTCGTCCATTGATCTGTTGCAGCGGTATGCAAATTGTACTGGGTCTAGGCTGTCAGGTAAAATGGAGATGATATGTTGCTACTGTACTGTACTTTGAATGCGTCTTTCACAACATAATATTTATAGCAAAAATACATGTCAACGTCACTTTCAATGGTATTGTTGATTTTATGGTAGCATGTACAACTTCACTGTATTAAAGTGAATTCCTCGAAATGAAAACCCGTGTCACAAACGGCATTGCACTAGGAGGGATGCATGTTTAAAATCAGCTGGCCTGATGTTATGGGATATGCAACGTAATCTGAACATATCTAATGTGAAACAATTTACGGCACTGCTTTTGTACACACGAGAGGCCGACAAAGGCTACTGTACAGTAATAAACACTAAAAGGAATGTGCTACAATAAAAAGACAAATGTATGTTCTCTGCTTGCAGACCTGCCATTATTCTCTCTCTGAATGTTTAGCTCTATTTCTTGATGAGGGCTTTGTCCTCTGTTGAAAGAGAACTCAGGAGATAATAAATATTCAAGCCATGGCCAGAAAGAATCAGAAACAGTGCTGTAATGTCACTGCAACATTTCATCGAATTTTCCACCTCTGCCGAAATGTATGTGTAATTGTCGTAAAAAGGCCATGTATCACGCTGCAAATCATATTCAGGTGAAAATAAATGACCTGAACGTCTCACTGGGACTGTAGGGATAGGTGTTAATGGAGCATAACAAGACAAAAAAAACGAGTGTGATTTCCAGGACATTAAAAACAAGATGCATAAAATCAAGATGTACATATTAAAACAAGTCATAATTCTCAAGTTGTCCAAAGAGTTCTCTCTGGAGGACCCGGAACATCTGTCGGACACCAGAGATTGTCGGTACAGATAATTGTGTAATCTCTTGGGGACACAAAAACCATCATCACATCAATATAAGCACATAGCACATTCTATATTTCCCTTTTACAACATAAGCTACATTTGTAGACAGTGAATATAGACCCTGGAGGAACAATATGGTTTAATAATATGGCATCAATGATCCCCATGAGTTACAACATCTGGTAAAATATCACTGCAACAGGAACTTTTCCAAAACAACGTGGACAGTCAATGTCCTTATACTCCCCTTTGTTATGTTGCTCTTTGTACTCTTCAATTGGCTACACAGGTACTGTGATTCCCTATTCTATGGTATGAATCAACCAAAACATATATTACATTATCATGTAATTATATGAAAACCTGAAAACCTCAGATTTTCAACCAACAGAAAGGAGACAATGAGACATAATTGTCGTCTCTTCACCCCCACCCAGTCCTGGCTCTCCTACACCCCTCCAACCACAGTGGGTGTGGGGAGCTGGAGCAGCCAGAGGCAATGGTGGCTTTTTCAGCACCGGGCCTGTCAGCAAGAGCTGGGACAAAGCCCCACCACAACTGGGCACCATAAATCCACAGCTATCGGATCGCAGGGAACGCTCCCCACTAACTTTGCACGACAATGCAACGACCACCCTGCGCAACGCCTTAAAGTCAAATATAATTTTTTTAACAACAAAGAAAGTCTGCTGCAAATTGAATCCAAATGTGGCTCAGAGACACTGGTGTCCCGGGAGGGAAGGTTTATCATTCAGCACAGCTTACGCTAAGAGGCTGCATGGAGGTCAGATCAGATCAAATCCTCCACTACAGAGGGGGCAATAACGTTTCATTTAGTTTTGCATCTCACATTTCACAGGTCTTGAATGGGGAGGGGGAAGGGGGTACTGTAGCAGCCTATTCCCCTTTAGCATACGGATGTAGTAATGCCATAATGTTCAAATGGAAAGATCGAAATGTATATTACTCTAATTGGCAAAAGCTTAAGTGGTGATACATTTGATATTGTCAACTATCTTGAGTGCAAAGTGAAATATGATAGTGATTGCTTTTTATGTAGGCCTATGATTTCAAGTGACATCCATCTGACTGCTGTCTGCGTCCAAGAAAGTTTCAATTTAAACCTGTCTTAAAAGATCCACAGATCCGGTATAGCTTCGCCCCATAGTATCCAGTCAGTGTAACACCCTAAGATAGCCAGCTTTCTGGCTGCAATGTAAAACCATGGTTTCATGTTCAGGAATGGTAAAACTGTAGATGGCCGCAAAAGCTCTGAAATAACATACAAATACAAATAGCAACCAAGAGGACTGTCATCACGTTCACATGGATTTCCGTGAGCAAACTCTGCTTGCAAATCTTTCATCGAGACAATTTAACAGGCTCAGAAATGCATGTATGCCAGAGGAAAAAATATGGAAAAACATCCAATTAAGTCATAGAGTAGAGGTTTATTAGCTTTAGAGTTACTGACCGTGAAACCACCCACACAGGACAGCTAAAGACATGTACTGTATACAATGTGTAATGCAGTATGACTTGCCAACATCGAAATATGTGGTCTTTTCTGTTGTTTTTCTGAAAAACTAACATCTAATTATATTATTACCTCTATCGTTGGACTCTCAAAAAGCGTGTTTGCATTTTTGTTGCAGGAGGAATTGTGTGCTGTTAAAGCAATGAGGGCCTTGAATACACGCAGGTGCATACACATGGCAAGTGACATTGGGTCCATGAAAAATATTATGTATTTATTTTACTAGGCAAGTCAGTTAAGAACATATTCTTATTTACAATGACGGCCTACCCCGGACAAAGCTGGGCCAATTGGGAGTCCGAACACCCTCCCAATCATGGTTGGATGTGATACAGCCTGGATTTGAACCAGGGACTGTAGTGACACCTCTTGCACTGAGATGCAGACCACTGCGCCACTCGGGGGCCATAAATAATAATAAGTAATAGTCCCATGGATTATTACATGCACCATCCACACAGAAACACATGCCAGCATGTATGCACACACACATTCTCACAAAGCAGAACAACAAAAATGATATGAGCTTCTCAAAGAGGACATCGCAGAGCTTCTATGAACAATGTACAACAGCCCTGAAACATTTAAACCTGGTCTGAAATCAAGCTTTTCATATTTAAAAAAAATAAAATAATTATTTCACCTTTATTTAACCAGGTAGGCAAGTTGAGAACAAGTTCTCATTTACAATTGCGACCTGGCCAAGATAAAGCAAAGCAGTTCGACAGATACAACGACACAGAGTTACACATGGAGTAAAACAAACATACAGTCAATAATACAGTATAAACAAGTCTATATACAATGTGAGCAAATGAGGTGAGAAGGGAGGTAAAGGCAAAAAAGGCCATGGTGGCAAAGTAAATACAATATAGCAAGTAAAACACTGGAATGGTAGTTTTGCAATGGAAGAATGTGCAAAGTAGACATAAAAATAATGGGGTGCAAAGGAGCAAAATAAATAAATAAATTAAATACAGTTGGGAAAGAGGTAGTTGTTTGGGCTAAATTATAGGTGGGCTTTAATATGTACGATGCTCTGACATTATAGGTGGGCATTAATATGTAAGATGCTCTGACAGTTGGTGCTTAAAGCTAGTGAGGGAGATAAGTGTTTCCAGTTTCAGAGATTTTTGCAGTTCGTTCCAGTCACTGGCAGCAGAGAACTGGAAGGAGAGGCGGCCAAAGAAAGAATTGGTTTTGGGGGTGACCAGAGAGATATACCTGCTGGAGCGTGTGCTACAGGTGGGAGATGCTATGGTGACCAGCGAGCTGAGATAAGGGGGGACTTTACCTAGCAGGGTCTTGTAGATAACATGGAGCCAGTGGGTTTGGCGACGAGTATGAAGCGAGGGCCAGCCAACGAGAGCGTACAGGTCGCAATGGTGGGTAGTATATGGGGCTTTGGTGACAAAACGGATTGCACTGTGATAGACTGCATCCAATTTGTTGAGTAGGGTATTGGAGGCTATTTTGTAAATGACATCGCCAAAGTTGAGGATTGGTAGGATGGTCAGTTTTACAAGGGTATGTTTGGCAGCATGAGTGAAGGATGCTTTGTTGCGAAATAGGAAGCCAATTCTAGATTTAACTTTGGATTGGAGATGTTTGATATGGGTCTGGAAGGAGAGTTTACAGTCTAACCAGACACCTAAGTATTTGTAGTTGTCCACGTATTCTAAGTCAGAGCCGTCCAGAGTAGTGATGTTGGTAGTGATATGTGATCTTGAGGTAACATTTTCATATGAGCATGCTATTAGGCTGCCGACACTGGTAATAATGGAGAAATTACAGTGACATTAAATGTTGTGTTTGTGGTTACAGCACAAATCTGTTCTGCATATGCCTCAGTGTTGAAACAAGATTAATTAACAACAGTGGTGGAAAGGATGAGCAGAGTGAAAGGAAACAGTGGCGTCCATTAAGAGTCCCTTTTATGTTGTAATCAGAAACTTATCATATCCTTATATCCATATCCTTATGGTTAACAGGATATATGACCCAGGTATCTGACTGGAAACCAAATTCAAGGATTGAAGATGGAGCTAAATGGTATTGTGTCTTCAATCGACGTGAAGGTACATTTCCTTTAAGTCAAGCCAAGGGCATTAGGACCAGGTTACCTTTCTGAGACTATAGGAAGATTGAAAACAAGGGAGGTTAAATCTTTCACATTTTTGGATTAATTTACCTCATGTTGAAAATGGCCCATTTTTGTTTTACAAAGGCAGACAGACAGGTCAGTATACAGTACATTCCAAATCTATAGCATCACACTGATTATTACACATAAATCTGAGAAATACATTTACATTTTATTCAGTAGTTCCAAAGCTCATTAGCTATGTGCAATAAATCATGGTAGATTGGTGTGTATTAAATCTAGCTCGAATAACACCATTTCCTGTGTTTAGAAGAAATTCAACATACGTCTTTACAATGCCAATACTTGAATATAATAAATGACACAGGGAAAGGTTGTGTAAGGTGTGAGTTCACCCCAAGAGCATGCAGTAATGTAACTGCATTTGAAAATCTTTCGATGTCCCTTTGAGCAAGACACTTAGCCCTAATTGCTCCTGTAAGTCACTCTGGGTAAGAACGTCTGCTAAGTAAAGGAAATGAAGAAAATGAACTAGAGACCTGTTCGAAGAGACCACTGAAACTGGAGGAGCTGGACAGATGCACCTGGACTGTCTAAACGGCTGGCTGCGTTTGTTATCTGGAGCTCCACAGTAAGTCTATCCATATCTACATGCCGTATTCAGCTGAGAGTGCAGCAGCTGATGGCTCTCATGAACAGGATTAGTGCTTTTGGCTCCACAAGTTTCACATGCTGACGTAACACAGATCTTTCCCCTTGAATTCATCTCAGTGTTAACACATAACAGTCCTGTAACCATAAACATTGGCCAGGAAACATAAAGAACTGTGCGTATTTGATCAATCAATACAGGCTCCTTACACCACGATGACAGATAAGGGCAGAACTAGGAATATGTGCATTTATCTACATCAGTTGAGGCTTTGTTGTCTATCGAACTGCAAGCATGGTTAAATGGGAATGGAAACACTTTAGGAAGTATATCTAAGCAAAGAGACATACAGTGGGCAAAAAAAGTATTTTGTCAGCCACCAATTGTGCAAGTTCTCCCACTTAAAAAGATGAGAGAGGCCTGTAAATGTCATCATAGGTACACTTAAACTATGACAGACAAAATGAGAGAAAAAAATCCAGAAAATCACATTGTAAGATTTTTAAATGAATTTATTTGCAAATTATGGTGGAAAATAAGTATTTGGTCAATAACAAAAGTTTCTCAATACATTGTTATATAACCTTACCCCTTGGCATTGACAGAGTTCAAACGTTCTGTAAGTCTTCATAAGGTTTTCACACACTGTTGCTGGTATTTTGGCCCATTCCTCCATGCAGATCTCCGCTAGAGCAGTGATGTTTTGGGGCTGTTGCTGGGCAACATGGACTTTCAACTCCCTCCAAAGATTTTCTATGGGGTTGAGATCTGGAGACTGGCTAGGCCACTCCAGGACCTTGAAATGCTTCTTACGAAGTACTCCTTCGTTTGACCCAAGTTAAACAATTTAAAGACAATGCTACCAAATACTAATTGAGTGTATGTAAACTTCTGACCCACTGGGAATGTGATGAAAGAAACTAAAGCTGAAATTTCACATTCTTAAAATAAAGTGGTGATCCTAAGTGACCTAAGACGCTGAATTTTTACTAGTATTAAATGTGAAGAATTGTGAAAAAATGAGTTTAAATGTAGTTGGCTAGGTGTATGTAAACTTCCGACTTCAACTGTATATAAAGACATTGATTCAGTCCCTTGGGTTGTCATCTTCCATTATAGCCAAATCACTCACTATCACTCACTATAAATGTATAACATCAACAGAGATGTAGGCCTAAAAATGATATTTTGTTACAATATCTCACTATTAGAACATGTGACTGGGTTTGTGGCCCTTTGAAAACAGAGCATATTCCAATGTCAAACACACCCGAAAGACGTTATATTATTGCACATCAGCCTATTGATTCCGCCTGTCAGAATGTTTAAAATGATGGGCAATGCAATAGCAAACTGAATGCCACTGAGCACCAACGACAAAATGAACATAAGAGGTTCACAGGCTGCAGTGTCCGCAATATAGATTTGAAGGAGATATCTTGAATACATCGAATTGGAGCCAATGCCAGATATAATCAGGCAGCATTTTAAGACAAATGCTGACATAGACACACATTCCTATATGATTCTACTACTATGCAGTTTAGAATCACAAAGTTAACTTTTGATCAAGGGATATGCTGTATGATTACTGATGGGATCAATACCAGAACTGGGACACATATCATGACACGTATATACAGTCTGTGATAAAGTGGCTTTTGGCTTTAAGACAGGGGAGAAAAATTATTTTTTCACCATGTAAGGACAGTCTCAAAATAAGACAACAACTGGTTTTCTTTCACATGGAGTCCTACATTCATAATACCCATAAAACCTAGCAGTCAAACAAGGAAATGGTTCCAATAATGTTTTCCACCATTAATTTTTCCCATAGGGGATTTTAGAAACACTTAAAAAGGGTTTCATATAGACTTACCTTGGTGTGATGTTTTGGTAACTGTATGAATCTCTCTAGGACAAGATTACTTTTATCAATATATTCACCTGTATTTAACCCCCCAAAAAAATATATATAATAATGCCAATTAGATGCTAATGTAGCTATCATAAAGAACCACAAAATACCATGATCTTGATAAACTTTCTAATGTTAGCTAAATTTAGTAATTAATAAATTGGCAAATGTCTTTCAATTTACAATTCTGTGAACTGTCTTATGCACGTTTTAAATTGACAGAACAACTGTCAGCAAAGGTGTCAGCTAGAGATGACGTGCAGGAGTTTACCGGGATTTGTAGTCTTGCATGATGTCTACTTCGATGCTAATTAGCATGATCAAATCTGACAGTAAATAGAGCCGAATGTATTGATAAAAGTCACTTTGTGAGATAAAAGTCACCAAGAGAGATTTACATGGTTATTAAAACGTCCCACCAGGGTAAGACGACACGAAACACAGCCCTTATTTTAAGTGTTTCAAAAATTTCCTATGGGAAAAAAATTAATCGTGGGAATACGATTGGAACCATTTCCCTGTTTAACCACTAGCTTTTATGGGTATTGTGACACCTCCACTGTGGGGCTCTATAGCGGGGCCACAAGGGCATAAGACCCAGCCTAAACATTCCCGGCTCTGGAGACGACCTTGGAAGCCACAGCATTTCAGCATTGTCATCTGAAACTCTCTGGTTTTTCCTCTGGATTTTCCCCCTTATGGCTGACATATTGTGACATCTCGTTGTTTACAGTTCATATTCTGTGTCTGGAAGTCAAGTACATATATACACATGTCAGTATATTCCCAGATTCCCAAAGTAATGGCTGAACAGAGAGAGAGACAGAGAGATAGAGACAGAGAGAGAGAGACCGAGAGACAGAGAGAGAAATAGTATTTTCCTAGTCAAGTCTCCCAAGTACCAGTTGGATAATTAATAATGAAATAAATAAGATCAACTTGTGTAGCGGTAAGCATTTCTCAAAGTGAACACAAGAGTTCGATTTAGATTGATGTTTTCACCACACATTCATCACGCCTTTCTGGACTCATTTCAAATACATTTTCAGCCTCAAATGCTCAACAGCATAAAGCACAGCATGCACAACGAAGCTCGACATTCCATAGGTCACGCAAATACATTCTTTCCCCTCTCCTATAATATTTCTGCTGATGGATGAGTTCAATCTGGCATTGTTCCAGCCAACAAAAAATATATATGTACTCTTATTGCAAAGAGTACATACATACCGCACCACTCCAACGATGCTGTATTCCCAGAGGCATCACTTATTATTAGAGTCATTTGAAACCTGTTAGCGTAATGATTAAATGCAGCATTGCACTGGGAATACGTGATTAAAGCATTGACTTGAACATGAATAAATGGAGAGACCTGCTGTGATGAATTGACTTGTGAAGCCAGGAGAGAGAGCAGAGGGGTTGTCTCTGGAAATAAATACAAACAGTATAAGAGAGCAATGTTTCCACATGTTTGGCTAGGCACCACATCACTAAATATGTGTGAGACTTGAGACTTGGGTGATGTCATTAGGGGCAAAGGGAATTGGAAGGAGAGATTATGGGGATGGGTCAGAACATTTGGAAAGTGCGCGTTTGGATGATGATCCTATACGTGGCCTCAGTGATGGAAGTTCTGAAATGACTTTCCTTGTGATAAAAGAACAAATGTCCAAAGACCACTCCATTACACGTCTCCAGGAGATCCGCAGTGGGTATTGTACGTATTAACCCCCCTTGTATTTCTTCACATGTTATTGTGTTACAAAGTGGAATCAAAATAGATTTTTTTTTAATGTCAATGATCGACACAAAATCCTCTGTAATGTCAAAGTGGAAGAAAATGTACATCTTTTTAAAAAGATTAACGAAAAATAAATAACACTTGATTAGTATAAGTACCCCCTTAAGTCAATACACGTTAGAAACACATTTGGCAGTGATTGCAGCTGTGACTCTTCTTGGGTCTCAGAGCTTTGCACTCCTGGATTGTGCCCTATTTGCACTAGATATTCAATGTCTGCTTTGTTATTTTTATGCATCTACCCTTTTTTATGAGGCTTAAAAAAAAGAAAGAAAAGCTCCCTGGTATTTGCAGTTGAACCTGTGCTTGAAATGCAATACTTGACCGAGGGGCCTTACAGATGTTGTATGTATGGGGGACAGAGGAAGGGGTACTGTAGTCTATGAAAAATGATGTCAACCCATATAATTTCATTATTTCACACAGAGTGAGTCCATGTAACATTCGGAATTATGTTACAATTTTACTCCTGAACTAATTAAAGCTTGACTAAACAAAGGGGGTGAATACTTATGCAGATGACAGTGAGTATACAAAACATTAAGAACACCTGCTCTTTCCATGACATAAACTGACCAGGTGAACACTATGATCCCTTATTGATGTCACTGTTAAATTCACTTCAATCAGTGTAGATGAAGGGGAGGAGACGGGTTAAAGAAGGATTTTTATGTATTGAGACAATTGAGACATGGATTGTGTATGTGGGCCATTCAGAGGGTGAATGGTCAAGACAAAAGATTGAATTGCCTTTGAACGGGGTATGGTTGAAGGTGCCAGACCCACCAGTTTGTGTCAAGAACTGCAACAATGCTGGGATTTTCATGCTCAACAGTTTCCCATGTTTATCAAGAATAGTCCAACAAAGTCAGCCAACTTGACAACTGTGGGAAGAATTGGAGTCAACACGGGCCAGCATCTCTGTGGAACGCTTTCGAGAGCTTGTAGAGTCCATGCCCCGATAAAATGTGGCTGTTCTGAGGGCAAAACACTCAATATTAGGAAGGCACTTCTAAGTTTTGGTATACTCAGTGTATATTCAGGGTTGGGTAGGTTACTTTCTAAATGTAATCCGTTAGTTACCTGTCCAAAATTGTAATCAGTAACGTAACTTTTGGATTACCCAAACTCAGTAACGTAATCGGCATTAGAAGAATACAAAAATATATGTTACCAATTGAACAACATCTATTGATTTATCCTGCAATGTTAAAGTTTACATAGCTGGTCATATATGGATGTTAAAATGTACTTTATGGGTTGGTTATGTAGGCTTCTTCTAACCCATCGCCTTCTACTACATATAATGATACGATTCATTTGTATCTTTACAATTAAAACCAGAGCCTATCAGAATTCCAGTGATTCCAATAGAACTTGGAAATCTGGAGGTATATATTAGCCCAATTGTTTTACCTGAGCATAACCCCAAAACTAAGGACTTAGTCAGCCCTACTCTGCTGTTTATGATTGTGTCGTCATGGAGGACTGATTGGACTCATTGATTCAAGTTGAGGAAATAAATGGAATGGCATGATTTGAGCAGTACTGAAAAGTGCCATTCACACGTGAAAAATGAATGCCATATGCTGCATTTGCTATAGGCCTATTCTTTACTTTTTTGTTGGTGACACTTTGATATCTTGATAATATGCAGCTGTTTAAAAAGGTAAATCTACAGATGAAACAATAACAAAATGGGCGCCCCGCCACAATTTTAGTAAAAAGCTGAGGGATGGGCCTGGAGAAATGTAACCACTCTCAGATTAATAGACAGAGCTATGGATGCAAGGAATGACCATTCATGAAATCAAAATTATTCTCAAACCATGAGGAACAAGATTATCTGGTCTGATGAAACCATGTTTGAACTATTTGCCCTGAATGACAAGCGTCACGTCTGGAGGAAACCTGCCACTATACCTACGGTGAAGCATGGTGGTGGAAGCATCAAAGGTGCTTCAACAAAGTACTGAGTAAAGGATCTGAATACTTATGTGCAAAATGTTCTTTGTCATTCTGGGGTATTGAGTTTGAGTTTATTTTTTATTTTTTATAGGGACAGTGCACATTAATCAACGTTTCAGTAAAGGTGCTGGTTTTAGCCAGCCGGCTAATTTTCAACCACATTACTTGTGTGTAGATTAATGAGGGGGGAAAAACTATTCAATCTATTTTAGCACAAGGCTGTAAAGTAACAAAATGTTGAAAAGGTAAAGGGGTATGAATTACTTTCCAAATGCACTGTGTGCATATATACAGTTGAAGTCGGAAGTTTACATACAATTTGGTTGGAGTTATTAAAACTTGTTTTTCAACCACTCCACACATTTCTTGTTAACAAACTATAGTTTTGGCCAGTCTGTTAGGAAATCTACTTTGTGCATGACACAAGTAATTGTTTATAGATAGATTATTTCACTTATAACTCACTCTATCACAATTCCAGCGGGTTAGAAGTTTACATACACTAAGTTGACTGTGCCTTTAAACAACTTGGAAAATTCCAGAAAATTATGTCATGGCTTTAGTAGCTTCTGATAGACTAATTGACATCATTTGAGTCTATTGGAGGTGTACCTGTGGATGCATTTCAAGGCCGGCCTTCAAACTCTGTGCCTCTTTGCTTGACATCATGGGACAATCAAAAGAAATCAGCCAAGACCAAAGAAAAAAAATGTGAAGACCTCCACATGTCTGGTTCATCCTTGGGAGCAATTTCCAAACGCCTCAAGGTATTACGTTCATCTGTACAAACAATAGTATGCAAGTGTAAACACCACTGACACCGCTGACATACCGCTCAGAAATGAGATGCGTTCTGTCTCCTAGAGAGGAAAGTATTTTGCTGCGAAAAGTGCAAATCAATCCCAGAACAACAGCAAAGGACCTTGTGAAGATGCTGGAGGAAACAGGTACAAAAGTATCTATATCCACAGTAAAACGAGTCCTATATCGACATAACCTGAAAGTCCACTCAACAAGGAAGAAGCCACTGCTCCAAAACCGCCATAAAAAAGCCAGACTACGGGTTGCAACTGCACATGGGGACAAAGATCGTACTTTTGGAGAAATGTCCTCTGGTCTGATGAAACAAAAATAAAACTGTTTGGCCATAATGACCATCGTTATGTCTGGAGGAAAAAGGGGGAGGCTTGCAAGTCGAAGAACACCATCCCAACCGTGAAGCACGGGGGTGGCAGCATCATGTTGTGGGTATGCTTTGCTGCAGGAGGGACTGGTGCACTTCACAAAATAGATGGCATCATGAGAAAGTAAAATTACGTGGCTATATTGAAGCAATATCTCAAGACATCTGTCAGGAAGTTAAAGCTGGTCGCAAATGGGTCTTCCAAATGGACAATTATCCCAAGCATACTTCCAAAGTTGTGGCAAAATGGCTTAAGGGCAACAAAGTCAAGGTATTGGAGTGGCCATCAAAATGCCCTGACCTCAATCCTATAGAACATTTGTGGGCAGAACTGAAAAAGTGTGTGGGAGCAAGGAGGCCTACAAACCTGACTCAGTTACACCAGCTCTGTCACGAGGAATGGGCCAAAATTCACCCAACTTATTGTGGGAAGCTTATGGGAGGCTACCTGAAACGTTTGACCCAAGTCAAACAATTTAAAGGCAATGCTACCAAATAATAATTGAGTGTATGTAAACTTCTGACCCACTGGGAATGTGATGAAAGTAATAAAAACTTAAATAAATCACTCTACTATTATTCTGACATTTCACATTCTTAAAATGAAGTGGTGATCCTAACTGGCCTAAGACAGGGAATTTTTACTAGGATTAAATGTCAGGAATTGTGAAAAACTGAGTTTAAATGTATTTGGCTAAGGTGTATGTAAACGTCCGACTTCAACTGTATATACTGTACACACATACACTACCGTTCAGAAGTTTGGGGTCACTTAGAAATGTCCTTGTTATTGAAAGAAAAGCACATTTTATGTCCATTAAAATAACATCAAATTGATCAGAAATACAGTGTAAACAGTCATTTACAACATTAACAATCTACAAAGCAGTACAGAGGCCCATTATCAGCAACCATCACTCCGTTGTTCCAATGGCATGTTGTGTTAGCTTTATAAAATGATGAACTTGGATTAGCTAATTGATCATTATAAACCCTTTTGCAATTATGTTAGCACAACTGAAAACTGTTTTTCTGATTAAAGAAGCAATAAACCTGGCCTTCTTCAGACTAGGTGGAGTACCTGGAACATCAGTATTTGTGGGTTCGATTACAGGCTAAAAATGGCTAGAAACGAATAACTTTCTTCTGAAACTCGTCAGTCTATTGTTGTTCTGAGAAATTAAGGCTATTCCATGCAAGAAATTGCAAAGAAACTGAAGTGGTCGTGCAACGCTGTGTACTACTCCCTTCACAGAAAAGTGTAAACTGGCTCTAACCAGAACGAGAGGGAGGCCTCGGTGCACAACTGAGCAAGAGGACAAGTACAATAGTGTCTAGAATGAGAAAAAGACACCTCACAAGTCCTCAACTAGCAGCTTCATTAAATAGTACCCACAAAACATGAGTCTCAACATCAAAAGTGAAGAGGTGTAATGGCTTTCCTCCTGGGAAGGTGAGGCAGACCAAAATGCAGCGTGGTTATAGTTAATAATACAAAACAATAAATGTAGCAAAACCGAAACAGCCCCATCTGGCGCAACAAACACAAAGGCAGGAAACAACCACCCACAAATCCCAACACAAAACATGCTACCTAAATATGGTTCCCAATCAGAGACAATGACTAACACATGCCTCTGATTGAGAACCATATCAGGCCCAAACACAGAAACAGACTAGACATCCAACATAGAATGCCCACTCAGATCACACAGTGACCAAACAAAACATAGAAACATACAAAGCAAAGTATGGTCAGGGTGTGACAGCTCTGGCGGCTCCATGCTGACTGGCGGCTCTGGACAGACGGGAGACTCTAGCGGCGCTGGGCAGACGGGAGACTCTAGCGGCGCTGGGCAGACGGGAGACTCTAGCGGCGCTGGGCAGACGGGCAGCTCCGGCAACGCTGGAGAGGAGGAAGGCTCAGGCAGCGCTGGACTGAGGGGCTCTGGCGCCTCTGGACTGAGGGGCTCTGGACTGAGGGGCTCTGGCGCCTCTGGACTGAGGGGCTCTGGCGCCTCTGGACTGAGGGGCTCTGGCGCCCCTGGACTGAGGGGCTCTGGCGCCTCTGGACTGAGGGGCGGAAGCTCTGGCAGCGCCGGACAGGTGGGACGTACTATGGGCCTGATGCGTGGTGCCGGCACTGGTGGTACTGGGCGAGGACACGCACCTCAGGGCGAGTGCGGGGAGGAGAAACAGGGAGTACTGGGCTCTGGACACGCACAGGAAGCCTGGTGCAGGGGGCTGCCACCGGAGGGCTGGTGCGTGCAGGTGGCACTGGATAGACCGGACCGTGCAGGTGCACTGGAGCTCTTGAGCACCGAGCCTGCCCAACCTTACCTGGCTCGATGCCCACTCTAGCCCGGCCGATAAGAGGAGCTGGTATGTACCGCACCGGGCTATGCACCCGCACTGGAGACACCGTGCGCTCCACAGCATAACACGGTGCCTGCCCGATCTCTCTCGCTCTCCGGTAAGCACAGGAAGTTGGCGCAGGTCTCCTACCTGGCTTCGCCATACTCCCTGTGTGACCCCCCCAGGAAATGTTTTGGGCTGACTCTCGGGCTTCCTACCGCGCCGCCGTGCTCGTTTCGCCAACCTCATTCTCCTGTAACCTTCCTCGCACTGCTCCATCGAATCCCAGGCGGGCTCCGGCAATCTCCCAGGGTCGACCGCCCACCTGTCTATCTCTTCCCAAGTTGTATACTATGATTAATTTGCTCCCAATGGAAACAACAGGCTGTGGTCTATCTTATAACTATCTTTAGTGGTAGTGTGACAAATGGCAATTGCGGCTGCAATAGCTGTTATCAACTTCAAGGTGGATGTTGTTGCTAATTTGTTTACAAATAATGATCATCTGGTGAGTGGTTCAGTTTTTTTGCAGCTGGCTTGCTGTTAGCTATCTCTTTTAAAAGAATGACTGTGAAACTTAGTTGCATTTACAACTTAGTTGCATTTTAGATCACCGGTTAGTGTGATGAACATGATTAAATATATTTGCAATGGGAAGTAATTTCATTTTGGAAATTAAATGATTGTGCTTTTGTTGTGATTTCGTGGGGCCTACTGGAGTGAATGGACTGCTTATTCTGTAACATTAATCGATGTGGTGTGACTGCTGTCTCCTGTCAATCAAAAATCTCTCCTTCAGCTACATGGAGTGATCCTGTCACCTTTGATGTGACACTGTTGTCGTCACTATTGGTGATCAAATCAAAATCAAATCAAATTTATTTGTCACATACACATGGTTAGCAGATGTTAATGCGAGTGTAGCGAAATGCATGTGCTTCTAGTTCCGACAATGCAGTAATAACCAACGAGTAATTTAACCTAACAATTCCAAAACTACTACCTTATACACACACAAGTGTAAAGGGATAAAGAATATGTACATAAAGATATGAATGAGTGATGGTACAGAACGGTATAGGCAAGATGCAGTAGATGGTATCGAGTACAGTATATACATGAGATGAGTAATGTAGGGTATGTAAACATTATACACCCATATCAAACATCTCCAATCGAAAATCAAATCAAGAGTCGGCTTTCTATTCTGCAACAAAGCCTCCTTCACTCACGCTGCCAAGCTTACCCTAGTAAAACTGACTATCCTACCGATCCTCGACTTCGGCGATGTCATCTACAAAATTGCTTCCAACATTCTTCTCAGCAAACTGGATGCAGTTTATCACAGTGCCATCCGTTTTGTCACTAAAGCACCTTATACTACCCACCACTGCGACTTGTATGCTCTAGTCGGCTGGCCCTCGCTACATGGTCATCTACAAGGCCATGCTCTCAGCTTTCGGTCTGGCAACACCCATCCGTAGCACGCGCTCCAGCATATCTCATCGATCATCCCTAAAGCCAACACCACTTGCTCCAGGTCATCTAATAAGGCCATTTAGCAGCTTTTATCCAAAGCGCAAAGTCATCCATTCTACGCCTTATCTCAGCTTGGTCTACCAACTGAGCTCAGAAGGACCACCAGTATGGCATGTGACTGGACCAAAAATCGCTGAAGTTGGAGACTTTTATCTCCCTCACCAACTTCAAACATCAGCTATCTGAGCAGCTAACCGATCGCTGCAGCTGTACATAATCTATTGGTAAATAGCCCACCCATTTTCACCTACCTCATCCCCACAGTTTTTATTTATTTACTTTTCTGTTCTTTTGCACACCAATATCTCTACCTGTACATGATCATCTGATCATTTATCACTCCAGTGTTAATCTGCAATATTGTAATTATTCGCCTACCTCATGCCTTTTGCACACATTGTATATAGACTCCCATTTTTTTCTCTACTGTGTTATTGACTTGTTAATTGTTTACTCTATGTGTAACTCTGTGTTGTCTGTTCACACTGCTATGCTTTATCTTGGCCAGGTCGCAGTTGCAAATGAGAACATGTTCTCAACTAGCCTACCTGGTTAAATAAAGGTGAAAAAATATATATATATTAAGTAGCATTGTTTAAAGTGGCTAGTGATATATTTTACATCAATTCCCATTATTAAAGTGGCTGGAGTTGAGTCAGTGTCAGTGTGTTGGCAGCAGCCACTCAATGTTAGTGGTGGCTGTTTAACAGTCTGATGGCCTTGAGACAGAAGTTTTTTTTCAGTCTCTCGGTCCCTGCTTTGATGCACCTGTACTGACCTTGCCTTCTGGATGATAGCGGGTTGAACAGGCAGTGGCTCAGGTGGTTGTTGTCCTTGATGTTCTTTTTGGCCTTCCTGTGACATCGGGTGGTGTAGGTGTCCTGGAGGGCAGGTAGTTTGCCCCCGGTGATGCGTTGTGCAGACCTCACTACCCTCTGGAGGGCCTTACGGTTGTGGGCGGAGCAGTTGCCGTACCAGGCGGTGATACAGCCCGACAGGATGCTCTCGATTGTGCATCTGTAGAAGTTTGTGAGCGCTTTTGGTGACAAGCAAAATTTCTTCAGCCTCCTGAGGTTGAAGAGGCGCTGCTGCGCCTTCTTCACGATGCTGTCTGTGTGGGTGGACCAATTCAGTTTGTCTGTGATATGTACGCCGAGGAACTTAAAACTTACTAGTGTGCTAGTGGTGTTAGGCTACTATAGGTTGTGTAAACAGTGTATTATTTTATGCTGCTGTGTGTCATGTGTCCATGCCAGTTCTGTCCCTGTGTGTGGGCAGCCCGAAGCGCAGCCAGGCCCGTTTGATTCATTCATAATGTAATCAAAAAACATTCACTAGATCTCGAATGGTTCGACTACAGAAGACAATTTCGGGTGCATTGAGTGATGCTATGTTTTCTGCCCTTTTCTTGATTTTCGAGTTTGATACAACGTATTGGAAGATTGTTGGTCCCTCTGAAGGCCTATGTCCTACAGTCACGGTTCGCGTCTGTGTATCAGCACTCATCACATCCCATAGAAAGTCTTTAAAATGACATCACACGGTTACAACAGTAGAAACAAAATGATGGCTGGCAAAAGAATATAATACCATACAGACATAAAGCATGGTCATGGAGGTGTTTGCATTGTGTCACCACTGTGAATTACTCAAAACCGAAAGACCCATGGCTAACATATTGTCACGAAACAAAACTAAATCAAGGATTTAGTACCAAATTATTGTGACTATATGTGAACATTCCTTGCTAAACAAAAGATAAGGCTTTTGCCAAATAACTCAAATTCAGAATGACAAACAAAATTACCCCCTATTAAGACAAAGCACACAAACAGCATTCAAGAAATAACAATGAATCATACAACATTTTTGGGAGGCAGCTGTCCTGTTCTTGCTGAGAGACAGGGCTTGGGAAACAGGGTAAGGTCACCCAATGCCTCTCCAGCCAGGTACTTATGGGACCAATTTATGGACCATGTGGTGTGCACATTTCTACCTTAGAGAGGAGGACACTTGATTGATGATTATTCAGTCTGCTTGATGGGTCTTATCTTTTTCGACAGCATTCATTTTATAAAACTGAACACAAAGACTGGAAACATATGGTGGACTGGAACACCACCAAGATGCCCTTAGCTCTCCAAGCTCCAGCACAAAGAGCATTTGTTTTAAAACGGTCACTTTTCTTCATTTAATCAGTGCAGTCATTACCATGACTGAGGTAGAAAAGCAAGACGAAGGAGAGGAATTTAATATCAGCAACACCATAGACTGGAAAGTTTTGCTACGTGGGACATCTGAATGTATGGTGATGCGAAGGCAGGAAGGAAACACTACTTGTGAGGTGCAGAGTACCAGGCCTGGTGGCTTTCATGGCAAGTTTAACAGGTGTAGTGGTATCATTGACAAATAAAAACATGTAGATCATGCCTCAAGTCCGTCCACCTGCGAACACTTAGGCGTAAAGTGCTTGAATGTGGTCACTGACAGAGTCTGAGAGACCACTCATGATACATCTTGGATGTCGACTCACAGGCTAGGTTATATCCACCGGGCGAGCTACAAAACGCTCTCGAATTAAATACAAATCCAGAAGGATAAGGAAGTTATCCTTACGTTTATCAGATATTCAAGTTAGACAGACAGTACATGCTCTTTGGAATATCATGGTTGCCCTGAACATTAGTATGAGGGTCTTATGGGATCATATGTGAGAAAACAAGGATCCAAAGCCAATCAGAGAATGAATGGACCAGTCCAGTTAGTGTTACCAGTGACAAAGACAAATTAGAACAATAAAGCGTGCTGCCTCAGAGTACATCGAGTCCATTTCCGAGGAATCCAAGGAATGCTTGACAAGGTAAAGGCAAAACCACACTACTGTTGCAGGTTGGTTCAACATCAGTCCATTCCAATACAGAACCCTGCTCACGTCCAAGAGAAGTCATGGTGGCTTTTCAAATAACACTTTGGTAGAGTCAGATTTCTGCTGATCGAGTCCAAAATGACTCCTGCGCCAGCTCCAATAACTGACCTTAACTTGCGATTTATTTCCATGTGGAGTTTGTACTTATTCTGCCAAGACTAGAGCTTGTTTAAATGCAGTTCCATACAGTGTTCCCTGTACTAACATCACTCAGCATGATTAATACCAGGGATGGGCATTTGAAATCATTTCACTATTCAAATGATAGCATTCCATTTTTTGCCAACAAAAAATGTTAAACTTGGGAACTGGCTTACTGTGACTTGAGAAAGGCCATCAGTGCATGTTCTGCAAGCAGTACAGCGGATGAGGGCGCGGCATGAGTGGGGTGAATGGATAAATGTGGTTATGGACAGTGAGGAAGAAGGAGAAGAGCCAAGTGGGATGTTGTTTGTTGAGGAAGAATGGCACCAAGTACAAACCGTATTCTGTTGTCGCTGATGGCTAAGAAATATAAACTTACTAGAGTGAGGATTAATTACTTGTCGTGGTAGGTGTGGTAAAGACCTCAGAGTCGGAGCCTCGCCCTGATGGTCATGGAAAGGATGATTTGGGCCCAGTGGGAGTGACATTTTTGGAAAAAGTGGATCCCTGCCTTTTGGCTAATCCATATGTAGTCTCAAGCTGGGTAGAAAATAATTTGGGTTTGTTAAAATCAGTGAAGGTAGCTTGAAGTGGATTTCCTTCGAAAGGGAGCAGGCTTTTTGCGTCACGCACCTCGGGACAAGACCTGTGACTTGCTTTGCTCTCCGGAGCAGGGCACCTTTGTAAGGAGTGATGAATGGGGTGGCGTTACATGTAGGTGTTGAGGTGGAGCAACTGAAATGTAAGATTCCCTGTGTCTGTGACGTCAGCCGTTTGGTGGACAGCAGACCTGGTGGCGAGGGTGGTGAAGCTGAGAAGACACTGTCTGTCTTCTTGAGTTTAGAAGAGTCTTTACAAAGTAACTTTAAAAGTCATGTTAGGATGTCAGTTATCCCGTGAGAGCTTTTCTGCCGAATCCACTAAGTTGTTTCAGCTTATGGTCATGTTGCAGCAGTGTGTCGGAGAGAGATTCCCGAGATGTGAGAAGTGTGTAGGAGGCCATGAGGAAAAAGGAATGTGTAGTATCGGTGGGAAAAACTGTTGTGAGGGTGCCCAGTGTGCTGGGGAACAGAAGCACCCGGGGCGATAGAGACAGGCTGAGGTTACCAGGGTCAGAGTAGAACAGAGGGTGTATGCTGAGGCAATGAAGAGAGTAGAGGATGATGGGTCAAAGGTGAGTAGTAGGCCTAGGCAAAGACACAGTGATATGAATTTGTGCTTCAGTAAGATTCCCTTCCACCCCAGGCTATCAGCCTGGTGTATAATCAGTTAGGGTCAAAGTCGTGGAATGGGCTGGTGATTTAAGTGTTTTATGAAGTAGTGCCATATGGGTGTAGGGTTAGTTGTTGGTATAATTGTTTTGTATCACAAAATGTAACGAGATCAACTACACACTACCGCAACAGTAGGTGGTGGCATGCACAAACAAAATGTGTGAATGCCATGATACCAAAGAATATGAAGACTTGGGTGCCGCCAGAGATTTTTGAGGAGATGGGGAAACTCAGTTGGAATCCTATTAATGCCCACTGTGAGTGTTGCCCTCCTTCAAGGAATCAATGGGAGTCAATTGTGCGCTAGAAGAAATAACATGAGCACGGATTATGTGAACAAGAAGCTCAACATTACAAATATTTTATAGGATTTTAGATAAATGACTTGTTCTCTGTAATATCGTATAGCTTTGAAATTGTCACATTTACTTTCGAGGAAAACAGGCAGGTTTCTCAACTCGTGCCACGTTCACATGCTAGTCGGAACTAGGAAACTCTGACATTTTCGACTTGCTAATTCGTTGAACATGTTATGTGTATAACTACAACCTGTTAGTAAGTCGGACATTTTCAAGTTTCCTAGTATTAACTAGCTCGTGAGAGCATTTTTAGCAGGGATTGCGTGTGGATTATTTTAGCAATCGCATGACACAGCATGACAACATGAACAGGATTGGTCGACAGTCTGCTGGGCGGAGTGTTGTATATTTCTCCATTAATTTCCTGCTGGGATTCTTATCTCCTCCTCTTCTCCTCCGAGTGGAGTAGCGGTCTAAGGCACTGCATCTCAGTGCTAGAGGCGTCACTACAGACCCCGGTTCGATTCCGGGCTGTATCACAACCGGACGTGATTGGGAATCCCATAGGGTGGCGCACAATTGGCCCAGCGTCGTCCGGGTTAGGGTTTGTCCTGGTAGGCCATCGTTGTAAATGTTCTTAATTGACTTGCCTAGTTAAATAAAGGCTAAATAAGGAGATGGTGCTACTTGCTTGCAGCAGTGTGATGGGCAGGGGCCTGTGAGTTTGGCACGAGAGGGAAAGAGAGAGTAGCCATGCGAAGTTTAGCAGCCTCACCCAGTTGATGGATGATAGGAGCTTAAATTGGAAGTGGAGGGAGTACAGGGCTTAGCATGTCCTTCAAGGAGGCTAAAAAGAGATTTCTACTTGGAAAAGTTGAATATTTTCACAAGTCGGGTAATTGGTTAAGGGAGGAGGATTAGAGGGAAAGAGGTTAGTTAAGAACTGTTCATCGAGAGCTTCATGAAATGGGTTTCCATGGCCATGCAGCTGCACACAAGCCTACAATGACCATGTGCAATGCCAAGCGTTGGCTGGAGTGGTGTAAAGCTCACTGCCATTGGACTCTGGAGCAGTGGAAACATGTTCTCTGGAGTGATGAATCACGCTTCACCTTCTGGCAGTCCGACGGACAAATCTGGTTTTGGCGGATGCCAGAAGAATGACATTCTAGACAATTCTGTGCATACAACTTTATGGCAACAGTTTAGGGAAGGCCCTTTCCTGTTTCAGCATGACAATGCCCCCATGCACAAAGCAAGGTCAGAACAGAAATGGTTTGTTGAGATCAGTGTGTAAGAGTTGACTGACCTGCACAGAGCCCTGACTTCAACCCAAACCGAACACCTTCAGGAGGAATTGGAACACCTAATCGCCCAACACCATTGCCCGACCTCACTAATGCTTGTGACTGAATGGTAGCAAGTCCTCTCAGCAATGTTCCAAAATCTAGTGGAAAGTCTTCCCAAATGAGTGGAGGCTGTTATAGCAGCAAAGGTGGGACCAACTCCATATTAACGGCCATGATTTTGTTAATTTATCGACAAGCAGGTGTCCACATACTTTTGGTCATGCAGTGTACATTTGGCCCAGTGGGAGTGAGATTTTTTGAAGAGGATGGAACCAGGCTGATCCATGGGTGATTTCAGGTTGGGTGGAAAGGATGGTGGGTGGTGTTGTGTCGGTGAAGATAACCCGACGTGGACTTGTGATGTTTGTCTGTGTTTCTTCAGATCAGTGGGAGCAGGCGCTCTGTGCGACGCAACTTGAGGAAAGATCTGTATCTTGCTTTGCATTAAGGTAAAGTGGACAATTGAAAGGAGTGCCCTGCCATCTGGTGCGACGCAGACCCGGTGGGGAGAGTGGCATTTGTATTTATTAGGGATCCTCATTAGCTAACTCCTAGCTCTTTAACTAGGCAAGTCAGTTAAGAACACATTCCTATTTCAATGACAGCCTAAGAACAGTGGGTTAACTGCCTTGTTCAGGGGCAGAAAGTCAGATTTTTACCTTGTCAGCTCAGGGAATCAATCTTGCAACCTTTCGGTTACTAGTCCAACACTCTAACCACTAGGCTACCTGCCACCCCATTTACAGTAGTGATGGACAGCTGGAGGCATTTTGTTTTTCACAAGAGTAGTTTTAGAGTACTTAAGCATCGAATACATTCAAGTTTAGGCTACACTTTACACTTTTTAGTACAAATATATTATTGATTTTTTTTATGTATATGTTTATTAACCCTCCTGATGTATTTGTTTCATGTTAATTAATTCTGTGTTCCCGGTCCAAAATGACCGCCCCATTATAGCTGATTAGTAATCCATAATGATACATATATTATCGCCTAATGTTGTGTTAGATATTTTTATCAACTTAAGTTCTTGTGAACATTACAAGTTTTGAACTACTATTTGCTATTTATGGCCTGTAGGCCTCATTGTCCTGAGCTCACACAACTTGTTTTTGAGTTTAAAAAAGCATGATGTATGTATTATTTTGACTATAAACAAATACTCAGATGAAACAGTGCTATTTACCAGACTATTTTGTGTCAAAGTTTAACAAAGACATTTGTTTTGAAACCGTTTCAAATTTTAAATAGTGGCAGGATTTTATGTAATCAACCCGGCATATGGCGTATCTCGTTGGACCTGGGGTCATCCTGATAACATTTTCAGCCGACAGCCGACCTCTCCTTTCAGGTGGGGATGAAGACCAGGACAAATTCACATTCTTTGACCGGAATGTAACAACAACCTCAGCAGGGCCCTCTTCCTCATCACTGGATCGTTCCACATCGGTTGTCTCTTGGTCTGGATCATATTCTGTGTTGTCCTCAACCTCTGACACTTCCTCCTCTAATGCATCTTCACTGTCAGGTTCCTGGCTTCTCTCTTCCTCACCAGTGTCATGATCAAATATATGATCAAGAGCCTCATATACAGTATATCGTTTGGTCATTGTGCTGCCACAGAATGAATTGTAAGCAAAGCCTCCAAAAAGCTTTATATACCAGAGCTACGAGAAAAATTCTAGATATTATTGAAACAATGTTGCGATTGTTTGTGAGAATTCCAACAGGTGTGGTTCCCGTGGGGGAAAGGTTCCCGTTGGGGTTACCATTGAAGCCAAGAAGGGGAGTGAGGTGTGTGTGTGTGTGTGTGCTCAAACACACATGTATGTGGGGGTCTGGGATTGTGTCCATCTGATGAATGGGCATGTACCTGAACTCAATTTTATACACTAATTGTAGTCTCACCCATCCATTTCTCACGACCAGTCATTTTTGACCGGGAACACCACATGTGTAGAAAAGTTAAATAAAACCCAACATTTTATGAAAATCATCAAAATGTATTTTGTGTGTTCAGAAACCCTGTGTGGACAAAGTCATGGAACCATATGACAATCAGATTAAATTAACTACATTTTTCAGAGAGAAAACTTGTGTATATGTCCAATTCAACCCGAACACAACAGGAGGGTTAAGTAGTCTTGTTTGTCTTAGAGCAGCGTGAAACGGTGCTGAAATAGTTGACAACACACGGGTAGGCCATTGCTTCAAATCCTATTATAACAATTGGATGACTTTGGGTGTTCCAGTAAGCAACATTAGCCTACATTTAAAAAATATCTTATTTAAGATATTGTTTTGAGTTAGTGTATGTTACACCTCTTTGTTACGGTTCGTTTGTTTCGTTCTTTCTTTGTTGTTTTGTATGTTTCTAATAAATAATATGTGGAAACCTTATCGCGCTGCAGCTTGGTCGAATAAATATTGCGATTAACATGACAGAATATCCCATTAAACCAGGACCAAGCAGCGTGTCCAAAGAGGGAAGGATTTCTGGACATGGGAGGAAGTGATGGGGAGATGGGAAACTCTTCCTTGGCGACAGACGGAAGGACATTATGGAGGACAGCGACAACGACAGGGTTCGCGGCTACAGAAAGCCCAAGGACAACACCAAGTTTCTTTGGGTGGGGCACATGGAGCTGGCGGCTGAGCAGAGGGAAGAGCCAGAGACTGTCAGAGGCAATGGCGAAGTTGGGAGAGAGAGATGTGAGAGATGTTGTGCAAGTGTGTTCTGCTCAACATCCGACCAGAAGATCCGGTTAGCAGTCTGGTGCAGCCTGTGCTGGTTCCACGCTTCTGGCCTCAAATGCACCTCTCCAGTCCGGTACGTCATGAGTCTCCTCCTTGCACTCTCCCTGAAGTGCGTGTCCCCAGTTCAGTACGTCCTGTGCCTGCTCCTCGCACATCGGGCCTCCAGTGCGCCTCCCCAGTCCGGAGCCTCCGGCGACGGTCCACAACCTCCCGAGACGGTCCACGGTCCGGAACCTCCAGCTCCATGGCAGGAGCCTTCCCCTGCGCCGATGCCCAGTCTAAGAATGGCGTCCAGTCCAGCTCCAAGACCAGAGTCTTATTCTACGTTGGTGCCCAGTCCAGGCACAGCATCCAGTCCCGCTAAATGGTGGGAGCCTTCCCCCTGTGCCGATGCCCAGTCCAGGCACGGTGTCCGGTCCAGCTCCATGGCCGGAGCCTTCTCCTGCGTCGGTGCTCAGTCCAGATACGGCGTCCAGTCCCGCTCCATGGCAGGAGTCTTCCTTGATACCGAGGTCCAGTCCAGACAGTGTTCAGCCCGGGTCCATGGCTGGATCCACGGGATGAGCGGGTTCTTCGGCCCGCACCAGAGCCGCCAACAAAGATGGTGGATCCGCAAGCTGAGTGGGGGCTACGACCTGCACCAGAGCCCAACCGACACTAATCAACCCCCCCCCCCTCCCCATTTGTTTCAGGTTTTGCAGCCGGAGTCCGCACCTATGGGGGGGGGTACTGTCACACCCTGGCAATAGAAAAGTCCACCGCGCCTATTTTTCTAAAATCGTCAGTCCACACGTCAAGTGAAATTCCTCCATTGTATTTACCCAAGTTCTCTCCATTAATTGCCACAGTTCAGACTTCCGACAGCCTTTTAACTCCCTCTTGTGACAGTGTGGTGTAATGACAGAATGCCACCATCTACCACAAGCGGTCATGGCATAAGCTCGTAACTTTTAAAGGAAGAACCACTGTAGGGCCTATAGGACCTGCCTTGTTGATAGTGTTGTTAAGGCAGAGCAGCGCTTTATTATGGACAGACTTCTCCCCATCTTCACTACTATTGTATCAATATGTTTCAACAATTTACAATCCAAGGTTACTCCAAGCAGTTTAGTCACCACACCTTTCTCAATTTCCACATTATTCATGAAGTAACTTTTTATCCACAATATAGCAGGTCGGTGTAAAGCCATAACACAAGTTTTTCCAGCAGCTATGATAACTATGATCGATAATGTCAAAAGACGCACTGAAGTCTAACAAAACAGCCCCTACAATCTTTTTACCATCAATTTCTCTCAGCCAATCATCAGTAATTACTGTTGGTGCTGTGCTTGTTGATTGTCCTTCCCTATAAACGTGCTGAAAGTCTGTTGTCAATGTGTTAACTGTAAAACAGCATTGTATCTGGTCAAACACAATTTTTTCCAGAAGTTTACTTAGGGTTGGTAACAGGCTGATTGGTCGGTTATTTGAGCCAGTAAAGGGGGCTTTACTATTCTTGGGTAGCGGAATGTCCTTTGCTTCTCTCTAGCCCCGAGGGCACACACTTTCTAGTATGCTTAAATTGATATGGCAAATAGAGTGGCAATATTGTCCGCTATTATCCTCAGTAATTTTCCATCTAGGTTGTCAGACCCCGGTGGCTTGTCATTGTTGATAGATAACATTTTTTTTTTCGCCTGTTCCACACTCACTTTACAGAAATCAAAAAGTACAATGCTTGTTTTTCAAAATTTGGTCAGAACTACTTGGATGTGTAGTGTCAGTGTTTGTTGCTGGCATGTCATGCCAAAGTTTGCTTATCTTGCCAATGAACAAGTCATTAAAGTAGTTGGCAATAACAGTGGGTTTTGTGCCTCCCTACCACTGAGGAAGTTCAGTTCCCGCTCAGCCCAGTCAAAACTGTTCGCTGCTCTGGCTCCCCAATGGTGGAACAAACTCCCTCACGACGCCAGGACAGCGGAGTCAATCACCACCTTCCGGAGACACCTGAAACCCCACCTCTTTAAGGAATACCTAGGATAGGATAAAGTAATCCTTCTCACCCCCCCTTAAAATATTTAGATGCACTATTGTAAAGTGGCTGTTCCACTGGATGTCATAAGGTGAATGCACCAATTTGTAAGTCGCTCTGGATAAGAGCGTCTGCTAAATGACTTAAATGTAAATGTAAATGTGATGAATGAGCCATCTGATTCAATGAATGATGGAGCTGAGTTTGCCTTTTTTCCCCAAAATGTAATTTAAGGTGCTCCAAAGCTTTTTACTATCATTCTGTATATCATTCATAGTTTAGTCACATGATTTCTCAATTTGAAGTATGTTTGACAATGGGCTGCCAGGCTTATTTGCCATACCGTTTGTCTCATCCCACTCAACCATAACATTTTTAAATTCCTCATAAATCCAAGGGGATTTGACCGTTTTTACAGTCCTATTATGAGTACATGCTTATTAGTAACTGGAATAAGCAATTTCATAAATGTGTCAAGTGTAGCGTCTGGTTGCTCCTCATTACACACCACAGACAAGCAAAGCAGACAACATAAGAATCACTACAAAACTTATTGTATGACCTCTTAAACACTATTAGGCCCAGCCTTTGGAACGTTGGTTTTCCTAGATGTGGCTACTATATTGTGATCACTACATCCTATGGATTTGGATGCTGCTTTAAAACACATTTCTGCAGCATTAGTAAAGACATGATCAATACACGTTGATGATTTCATTCTGTAATGAGTACGATGGGAGACAGAGTGCTGGTTTCAAGCACAGGGCGCAGCAGGTGTTTATTAGGACCACAGGAGGAGGCAGGTAGCTGGGTACAGGGGCAGGCAGAAGGTCATACACAGGGACTCCAAAAAGGTCACAATACAGGCAGGGAAAAGGCTAATAATGTCGTCCGGGAGCTCAGGCAAGCGGTTGATGACAGGAAATCTGATAGTCAAAAGTACAGACAGGGTGTGAGGAAGGTGAGGATGGCCAAAAACTATGATACAAGGGAGGACTAATATGGAAATAAACAGAGCTCCAAATAGAATGTCTACCAAAACAAACAATACCTCACAACGATGGGGTCCAAAGAACTGAACTAAATAGTGTGTGATAATGACATACAGGTGTGTAAACAGGTGATCAGAATTCAGGTGATTGGGATCTGCTGTGTTCAGGGGATTTATGCGTTTGAGAGTGTGAGCTGGAAAGTGGGCAGGAAAGTGAGCTGTGTTCAGGGGATCTAGGTGTTTGAGAGTCTGAGCTGGAAAGTGGGCAGGAAAGTGAGCTGTGTTCAGGGGATCTAGGTGTTTGAGAGTGTGAGCTGGAAAGTGGGCAGGAAAGTGAGCTGTGTTCAGGGGATCTCTGTGTTTGAGAGTGTGAGCTGGAAAGTGGGCAGGAAAGTGAGCTGTGTTCAGGGGATCTCGGTGTTTGAGAGTGTGAGCTAGAAAGTGGGCAGGAAAGTGAGCTGTGTTCAGGGGATCTAGGTGTTTGAGAGTGTGAGCTGGAAAGTGGGCAGGAAAGTGAGCTGTGTTCAGGGGATCTATGTGTTTGAGAGTGCAAGTTGGAAGCAGACGTTACACATTCCTGTGCTGAAAGCCAGTCTATATTTAAATCACATGTTGATATCACATACATAATCAAGCATTTCACACATATTATGCAGATATTAGCACTTGGTTGTCTATAGCAGCTTCCCACAAGAAGAGGATGTAGGTGAGGCAGATGAACCTGTAGCCATATTACTTCAACAGTATTTAACATCAAATCCAATTGTATTTGTCACATGCACTGAATACAACAGGTGTAGTCCTTACAGTGAAATGCTTACTTACAAGCCCTTAACCAAAAATGCAGTTCAAGAAATAGAGTTAAGAAATGATTTACTAAATTAACTAAAGTAAAATCATTTAAAATAACTCAGTAAAATAAGAATAACAAGGCTATATGCAGGTGGTACCGGTAACTAGTCAATGTGAGATCCTCTTTAAGCTTTACATGAATGTGGTTCTGAATATAGACCGCAACATCGTCCTCGTTAGCATTTCTCTTTTCTGTAGATGTTATAACCACGTATTGCTACCACTGTATCAAAGGTATTATCCAAGTGAGTTTTAGAGATGAATGTCATCTGTTACAAGCAAGTTGACGTTATGAACCTTGTTTTAGGCTACATAAGTAAATATGGGCTATTTTTAGCACTGATTTGCTTGATTGTTTGATGCTTTTACTGGGAAGCTTATCAGAAGTAGACTTATGGTGGTGAAAACAGGTGACACAGTCTGTTCTTAGAGCTTGATTCAGAGGATTTACCTGATAAAGTAATGTTAGGATTTAAGAGTTATGCTGTTAGAGCTTTTGTGCTGAATCCACTGCAGTCTTACACGTGTCATGTTTATGGGCATGTCACAGCAATATGTAGAAGGGAGAATCCAAGATTTGGGAAGTGTGCAAGAGGACATGGGACAGAATAATGTTAAGTTTCGGTAGGAAAAGTTGTGTGTGTCAACTGAGAGAGAGTCAGGTTAAGGTGGCCAGGGTCAGAGAGGCAGGTATAGGCGGCCAGGGTCAGAGAGGCAGGTTGAGGTGGCCAGGGTCAGAGAGGCAGGGTGAGGTGGCCAGGGTCAGAGAGGCAGGGTGAGGTGGCCAGGGTCAGAGAGGCAGGTTGAGGTGGCCAGGGTCAGAGAGGCAGGGTGAGGTGGCCAGGGTCAGAGAGGCAGGTTGAGGTGGCCAGGGTCAGAGAGGCAGGTTGAGGTGGCCAGGGTCAGAGAGGCAGGGTGAGGTGGCCAGGGTCAGAGAGGCAGGGTGAGGTGGCCAGGGTCAGAGAGGCAGGTTGAGGTGGCCAGGGTCAGAGAGGCAGGGTGAGGTGGCCAGGGTCAGAGAGGCAGGGTGAGGTGGCCAGGGTCAGAGAGGCAGGTTGAGGTGGCCAGGGTCAGAGAGGCAGGGTGAGGTGGCCAGGGTCAGAGAGGCAGGTTGAGGTGGCCAGGGTCAGAGAGGCAGGTTGAGGTGGCCAGGGTCAGAGTAGTGCAGAAGATTCCGCATGCTGAGGCAGTGAAGAAAGTAGAGGGAGGATCAAGGGTAAGAGATTCTGAGACGAACCCTGTGAATATTAGATCTCTGCTAGAACAGAGGGATAAGCCAATGAGTGATACGTTTCAGTAAGGTTAGCTTCTTAGCAATGGTTATCAACTGTACCGCAGAGATGGAACGTTAGTCACAGAAATGAGATGTTGTGGCGGCAGCTGCAGAGAAGTACTTGGGGGTACGAGATTTGACTTCAGAAGAGTTAGAGTGTGTTGAGTGGTAGTGTCCTGTCATCTCAGGTCAGTGGCCTGGGGTAGGATGAGATCGGTTTAAAGTAGTGAAATAAGGTATAAAAAGGTATTATAGGTGAACAATAGGTAAGTAAAGAAATAAAACAGTAAAAAGACAGGCTATATACAGTAGTGAGGCTATAGAAGTAGTGAGGCTACATACAGACACCGGTTAACAACCACAATAACAACAAACATGTGACACCCTTGTAGCTCTTTTTATGGGGCACGTCGTCAAAATTACATTCAAAAGGTTGTTTTATTGAGTTAAGAATTTAACCATCCCATCCCCAATTAATACACAGAGAGAACATTCACACATCTCTGCTTTTAACACAACGTCAGGACCAGAAATGTTGGACAAGAACATGTCATCCATCATGGAATAAAAATGAATTCATGTAAGGCGATTACTTGAGAGGTTGTGTACTCTGCTCATTTAGTCTGACAATATTTTTTTGAGTTTCCCAAGTACAGCCATTACATTTACTCCATTTATACCATTTCAAGGTCAGATGTATGTTTTAGGGCTCCAGAGTGGCGCAGCGGTCAGACCCTGGTTTTATTCCAGGCTGTATCACAACCCACCATGATTGGGAGTCCCATAGGGCGGCGCACAATTGGCCCAGCGTTGTCCGGGTTTGGGTTTGGCGGGGTAGGCCGTCATTGTAAATAAGAATTGCTTCTTAAACTGACTTGCCTAGTTAAATAAATGTTGAATTAAAAAGAATACTAAAATGCCTAATTTCATTCTCTACTCTGGAGCGGTTGATTGAATGCATCAGCAGGAATGCATCAGCAAAACTGCAGGTGAAACCTATAGCATAGAACATCATGGAGACTCGCAACAGATGACTGTGATACAGTAACTCGGTTACAGTACCAAATTCACTTAATTTACAATTGCTAAAACTAGATAATTGAGCTAGGAAGACAGATTGGCAAACAAATCAACCAAAACAATGTCATTGCTGCCACTGCTTGAGTGGTGTATATAATGCCCTTTTGAGACAAGATTAACCTCGTGAAACTCCTGGGAGATTTTTAGCGCAAATGTATTCACAGTTTGATCCCCATATGTAGGACTTTGCACTTGTACCCGTATGTATACGGGTTGAAAATGGCAGATTTGGGTTACTGATAAAACGGCTACATTGGAATGCAGTGGCTGCACAGCACAGTAACATGCTATAGCCTACATGACGCCAGAGCTCTGGCTCTGCGCTTCACGGGTTTTGACTGAAAGGTGTTCTGAACTTGAGCACCTCCGCAACAAGAAGATGCCCCCATCTCTCCTGTTAAAGGGGCAACTCTTGACATTGAGGGAAATGCTGTAAATGTCAAGCCAAACGCCTGTGAATCCAAATGTGCACTTCACATTTCCATATCCTACCATGCATGTCATATACAGTGTCAACATTTATGGTCACTATGTTGGATGTACAGTTACAAGATGACATGGCGTCATACCCTGCGTTGTTCTGAACAGAATGAGACGTTTGACTATTGTGAAAGAACATTGCCACAGGACAAACACCTAAATGCACTCATGACTCCTTTCATTGTGTAATATCGTATTTTATTACTTAGCTAGTCATGTTGTCAATGGAACAAGCTTTCAAATGATGCCCACCTGACCCAGGCTGTTTTTGGACTGCATAAACAACAACATATTGTGTGATGGCTGGGATGCAGGATTGTGTTCCAAACAAAACAACTACCAAGTGTGTTTGTTCTAATTCCTCAACTGCACAGTTAGGAAAGCACAAAAAAAGTACCTTGTAGTTGAAGACTCTTCTTTGAGTCATAAAAATGCATTGAAATTGCTTAGGAACTGTGCACACTTTGGAGAGGGGTGAAGCCACTTGGAGACACCACCTAGTCCTCTCACTCATACCCTTCTCGTGTGTTTGTCTTATGTTGCACCTACCCCACATTTTCTAGGAATAGTCTTATCACGTTAGTAAATGTATCCAGAGTATTCTTTTAATTTCGTTATTATCAAATGCATTGAAAACAGGAAATGAAAAAATGCACATAAAATCAACAGTTTAATGTTTGGATTCCGTCTTGTGTCAAGGTGAAGTTGTTGTCCACAACTTTGGTCTAATCATTTTTACCATAATCTCCCAACTGTTCCCTTTCAATTGCTACCAGGCTTATGCTTTTCATATTTCTTCTGTAAAAAAAAATAAGTTTCATTTATCCATATAGACAAATTCCCAAAAGTGTAAAGGGTAAATGCAACATCACATAAAATCGTGGCACACCTGAATCAGTGTTTTGAAAACAGACATACATCTTTGTCAATGGAAGCATATTAACATAGAGGTGGGGTAATAATCATGTTAAAAGTTGACTTAACTTAGCAGGCGTAGAAAGAAGTCTGAGCGGAGTCCCCACTTCTGTTTTCAGGGGAAAGGGAAGTTGGTTTACATTTACATTTACATTTAAGTCATTTAGCAGACGCTCTTATCCAGAGCGACTTACAAATTGGTGCATTCACCTTATGACATCCAGTGGAACAGCCACTTTACAATAGTGCATCTACATATTTTAAGGGGGGTGAGAAGGATTACTTTATCCTATCCTAGGTATTCCTTAAAGAGGTGGGGTTTCAGGTGTCTCCGGAAGGTGGTGATTGACTCCGCTGTCCTGGCGTCGTGAGGGAGTTTGTTCCACCATTGGGGAGCCAGAGCAGCGAACAGTTTTGACTGGGCTGAGCGGAACTGTACTTCCTCAGTGGTAGGGAGGCGAGCAGGCCAGAGGTGGATGAACGCAGTGCCCTTATTTGGGTGTAGGGCCTGATCAGAGCCTGGAGGTACTGAGGTGCCGTTCCCCTCACAGCTCCGTAGGCAAGCACCATGGTCTTGTAGCGAATGCGAGCTTCAACTGGAAGCCAGTGGAGAGAGCGGAGGAGCGGGGTGACGTGAGAGAACTTGGGAAGGTTGAACACCAGACGGGCTGCGGCGTTCTGGATGAGTTGTAGGGGTTTAATGGCACAGGCAGGGAGCCCAGCCAACAGCGAGTTGCAGTAATCCAGACGGGAGATGACAAGTGCCTGGATTAGGACCTGTGCCGCTTCCTGTGTGAGGCAGGGTCGTTCTGCGGATGTTGTAGAGCATGAACCTAGGAACGGGCCACCGCCTTGATGTTAGTTGAGAACGACAGGGTGTTGTCCAGGATCACGCCAAGGTTCTTAGCGCTCTGGGAGGAGGACACAATGGAGTTGTCAAATGGCGAGATCATGGAAAGTCCTTCCCCGGGAGGAAGAGCAGCTCCGTCTTGCCGAAGTTCAGCTTGAGGTGGTGATCCGTCATCCACACTGATATGTCTGCCAGACATGCAGAGATGCGATTGCCACCTGGTCATCAGAAGGGGGAAAGGAGAAGATTAATTGTGTGTCGTCTGCATAGCAATGATAGGAGAGACCATGTGAGGTTATGACAGAGCCAAGTGACTTGGTGTATAGCGAGAATAGGAGAGGGCCTAGAACAGAGCCCTGGGGGACACCAGTGGTGAGAGCGCATGGTGAGGAGACAGATTCTCGCCACGCCACCTGGTAGGAGCGACCTGTCAGGTAGGACAATCCAAGCGTGGGCCACGCCGGAGATGCCCAACTTGGAGAGGAGGATCTGATGGTTCACAGTTCGAAGGCTTCTAGAAGGATGAAAGAGGAGAAGAGTTAGCTTTAATTTATCCATGATACAGAGAAGAGCAGTCTCAGTTGAATGACTAGTCTTGAAACCTGACTGATTTGGATCGAAAGAGAGAGATAGCGGGAGAGCTGACCAAGGACGGCACGTTCAAGAGTTTTGGAGAGAAAAGAAAGAAGGGATACTGGTCTGTAGTTGTTGACATCGGAGGGATCGAGTGTAGGTTTTTTCAGAAGGGGTGCAACTCTCGCTCTCTTGAAGACGGAAGGGACGTAGCCAGCGGTCAGGGATAAGTTGATGAGCGAGGTGAGGTAAGGAGAAGGTCTCCGGAAATGGTCTGGAGAAGAGAGGAGGGGATAGGGTCAATCGGGCAGGTTGTTGGGCGGCCGGCCGTCACAAGACGCGAGATTTCATCTGGAGAGAGAGGGGAGAAAGAGGTCAGAGCACAGGGTAGGGCACTGTGAGCAGAACCAGCGGTGTCGTTTGACTTAGCAAACGAGGATCGGATGTCCCACCTTCTTTTCAAAATGGTTGACGAAGTCATCTGCAGAGAGGGAGGAGGGGGGGGAGGGGGAGGAGGATTCAGGAGGGAGGAGAATTTTGGTTTGATAATACTGTATCACTGAAAACCAGGGCGACTCCACATAGGCTAAGCTCTTCATGACATGCACCTACTGACAGCAAGTGGTACAAAGTACTTAAGTAAAAATACTCTAAAGTACAACTATTACTTTCACTTCAATACATTCCTGATCCATTTTTCCAAACACCCAAAAGTACTCATTACATTTTGAAAAGGAAAATGGTCCATTTCACACACTTATCAAGAGAACATCCATGGTCATCCCGTACTACCGCTGAGCTGGCAGACTCACGAAACACAAATGCCTTTTGTAAATTATTTCTTAGTGTTAGAGTGCCCCTGGCTATCTGCCAGTAAATAAAAAATATATAATTCTGCTATCTAGTTTGCTTAATATAAGGAATTTGAAATGGTTTATACTTTTGATACTTAAGTATATTTTAAACCAATACTTTTACTCAAGTAGTATTTTACCGGTTGACATTCACTTTTACTTGAGTATTTTTCTATTAAAAGGTATCTTTACTTTTACTCAAGTATGACAATTGAGTACTTTTTCCATTACTGCTGACAGCTTGTTTGAAGCCAACCCAGCTGGCACAGTGGATCTGGGCCGATTCCGGCTGAGAGTCGGGGCACTCGGCTGTGAGTCAGACTCGGCCGACGTCATGTGTAGTATTACTTATGGCTAGGATGCAGGGATTGAGCTCAGGCCAATTCCGGTGAGAGTTATCTGGCCCAAAGGTATTAATTGGAGTTCGGGACAATTGGGGATACACTCTGGCAGATGGTTACACGGGGTGCTTTATATAATTAACATTTCATTATTTATCTTTCCATATATTCTCATTGTTTGCGTGATCAAAAAATACGTTTAGCATTTATATTAAAATTTTTAAGAGTCCAGTGTGGTATTTTAGTATTTTGATACTTTGTGCAAGGCAATTGATAAGCATTAAAAACTTTGTGGATGGGGCCTCCCGAGTGGCGCAGCGGCCTCAACCGGGAGACGGCACACAATTGGCCCAGCGTGGTCAGAGTTAGGGGAGGGTTTGGCCGGCTGGGATGTCCTTGTCCCATTGCGCCGTAGCGGGCCAGGCGCATGCACGCTGACATGGTCACCAGGTAGGTGTATGGTGTTTCCATTTTTTTTTGTGGATGTGTATAATTTGTGTGTAGAAAATGAATAATAATAATATTTAAAATGACTAAATCGGGTAAAAATACATGTATTTACATTTGCATCAGGCCGCTTCTGGGAGGATTCCGGCAAAGTCGGCTGAATTCCGGTAGACTGAAACGGCCCGATGTACTTGGGCCGATTCTGGACAGTCATTTTGATTCGGGCCGAGTATGACACCCGATTCCAGGCCGATTCAGTCAGTTCTGGCTCCCGGAAGAGGGCCGCTTCTGGGGTGATTCCTCATTGCTAGCTGGGAAAGGAGAAGTGTTTGCTCAGCACAATGCAGGGCAGAGTATCCATATGAGTTACTGATTTTGTTTTTACGATTTTCTAGATGGCTCCATAAATTAGCATCGCTAATCAACGGCTAATCCCAAACAGTCATGCTAAAATCCTCATATATTCCAATGCAAAATGCTAAAGATAGTGCTAACGCTAGCGGGTGCAGGACCTAGCTAACAAGCTCAACACATGGTAATTACATACAATAGACCACAAAACTTAGCTCCACATAATAGTACACAGATCTCAAGGCACTTACGTTTAGATGCACACACAATCAGACATAAAGAGATTCAGCCCACAGGAGTAAAAATTCAGTAGGAGGCAAAACTGGAAGTGCTCATCAGGATGGGGAAAGCACATTTCTGACCACACAGCGTGTTAGACCAACTGAAACTGAAGTCCCGTGAAGGTCACTGGCAGGCTGATCGACATGTGGTGATAAGGATTTGCCGTGACCTTGGCCAATAAGACACTAAAAAAAGTGGGGGTTCTAGGATGCCCGACTAAAACTAACCAGAAGGGATGGCTAGAATCAGTTAGCTGTTTTAACAGCAGCCAAGTGTTTTTGAGTACATGCATCCTCCAAGAGGGACGTTTCATGGCTTGATGGTCAGTGCTGTCCCATTGCTTGATATGAGAAAGAGTTGTCATTAGTTACCACAGCCACAAAGTTATAAACCCCGCCCATTTCTGCAATGTATCGTCTTAAAATGTTAGTTTAAACCTAACCTCTAGCTATACCCAGGTTTCTTTGGAATGTGGCATATTCATTTTTGCATTATGGTAGTGAGAAGCCCGACGTCGAGAGCTCAAATCAAATCAAGTATACAGAATTGATTTGAAATCTCAAATGATCTAAAGTGAAGTAAACTTACGAAACTAATGTAACTCCATGTAAGAGCAGCAGTACCTGGATGGACTCTCACATGGCATGAAGGCAGACACTTTTACATTCCTAATATTCATGTCTGGTCTGCCAATAACTATACTCCTCAGACAACAGCAACGCCATTTAAAGCCTTAACAGATTTAATGACAGTATATTCAGAGCTTTTATCATGAAAGATATAAACGGCACTAAAAGGTGCAGAGACCAACCAACCCACAGTTATTTAAGGGTAACTGCTACCACATTACCTGCTGTGAAAAAAACAAGACATATAAAGTTGATATGAAAATATACTGTAATTCTTCCCGTGACAAACCCACAAGAATTACCACTCTCACTGTTGCTGTGTTTCCAATGTAGAGAAGCCATTGATTCTAAGAGGTAAAATTGTGCCACCCTCTGGAATACCGACAGTATCACCACATTACCACCTCCAAAAACTACCTCACATGGCCTGTGATAGCATTAGAAGTGTCTCCAAGGCACAGTAAGAACAGAGTAGTATTCAGTACGGTTCTCTCCTCTATAAAACTGCAGACTGCTTTCACAAAACTCATCCAGAAAACCATGTGAGTTATAGCATATTGGTGGACGTTTACAGTTACCATCCGAAGCCAAAAGTTAATGGATCCAATTGTTCTAAATGATCTTTAAAGTTCTCAGTAGGACAAATATACTTAATGACTGGCGTGAAGGAAATTTCCACAGAGTGACATCATAGACTGCTGAGGCTGAGAGATATATAAATCATACTGTATATCAAATCAATTTCTGGAGTATGAGGCATAGTTACAGTACATACGTGAATGCATGCTTACAAAACACTTTTTCAGTGCATTTCATTTTTACAATGTCTTTTTCTCCTGGATGAGCTGGCTTTTGATTTATAGCCAGCAAGGCAAATCTCCATTCTCCCAATAATCCATGTCTGACATATCCAACGAGAAAATGATGCATGCTCACATCTTTCAACAGAAAACAGGGTGTTGAAATCGCCCTGACTACCCTCATAATGCCGCCCTGTACATCAACCTCTAAGCCTTTGGCCTTGGGTTAGGTCACCTCCCATTTAGTTTGGAACCCTATCACAGGGAGCTTTCTCAAGCTGTTGTCTGACTGATGTCTTGGCCTTCATGAGCCCTAACCAACCAAAACACAGTGTTGGCCTGATTGCGGTTGTCTGCCTGTCTTGTGAGGTCAGCTTTTTTTTTACAAGCTAAGCCACCCATAAAGACAGCGATGCTCACTCAGCGTACCGGTGGGTGGTCTAGCTACCTAAGGCAGGGCATCATTGTGGTTGAGAGAGCAGTTTGTGGCTACCCATTACATGACACAGTAATATGTGTGGACAGACATTGCCTATACATTCAAACAGCATCCAGGAAGGGCTACTACCAACTAATAAGCACTATACAGATAGCTAACACCGCCCACCATTAAATGCATAGACGTTTTGTCCTTCAACAGACTGAAGGTCTCTGAAGATGCTATGTGATCAGTAGTCTCTGTGCAGTAAGTCTACTCTATGTGAAAAAGATGGTGTTTTGGCAGAGGTGGTGACTGTGGGCCGGAATGGAAAGAATCAGTTGAAGACGGCTGGAAAAAGAAACTGTGCACCTGATCTGAAGCCCTGTCCTCCCCAGAGGGCGATATGGCTCTCACCACACTCTCATTCTGTTAGCTTTCAGCCTGATACCAAACCTATTGTGAATCCAGCTAACATGTGATATCTCCAAGAGGAAAAAAGTGGAATTTACCAGTAAAAGTAAATGGCATCAATAGTTTGCCACAAGGAAGAAAAGTAAGAAGTTCATTAATCATCTTCACAATCGTGAAGGTCAATGACAATATAAAACAAGTATTGAAAATCTATGAACTTGGGACATGCACAACTATTGTGAGTGAATTGTAACACCAACCATAAAGTAATTTAAGATCCAACATCAATTTTTTTAGAGGGTGTCTTTCCATACAGAACTATATTGAACACTACTGTCATGGAAACGAGCCAACATCAAGCCAAACAGTAAACATTTAGACCCAAAGCACCCTTTAAACTTCTGTCTGATACCCTTGATATCTTTGCTATTGATTGTTAACAGGAGGCAGATTGTATTTTTAGAACTTGGATCATGGAAGTGAAAAGATACATCTCAGTGTGCAACTCAAGGTTGTATTTTCCACAGACCCTTTTCCCTTATTTACTGTCTGTTACTCTTCATTTGACAGGCCTGTGCAGCTGCAGGATTTCACTTTGAAACGGGCAGCAATAAATGATCCCCATGTGTTTGCAGACCAAACCAGGCAACCAGAGTTGAATTGCCCAATAAATGCATCTCCATTGACCACCTGGTGGGTGTATTTTACCAAAAAACATATAACCACTACAACAGCACTTCCTATTGCCACCATCATTAAAACTGCTTAGCCACTCACAAGCTTCTATTTTTTAAAGGGCTATCCTTGCAACCTACCCAATTCGTAGGAGTTGGTACGTACCTTTGTTTCCCTCCGTTTAGTATTATACTGTATACTACGTTACATTAGGTAATTTGTACAATATCATACAAATTAGATCACATTGGGGCTGGGCGGTATACTGTATTTTACTAAACACTGGTATTGATGCGCAGCCTGCTTTGGGTTTGTACTTTACCTTCTATAAGGGTATGTCAATGTTTACTCAGTTTGCAACTTGAGTCATATTTCCTCACTCTCCTGCTGCATTCCGCTTCCCACACCAAGCCCTGTCCCCTGTCACTGAAGGAGAAAAAAAAGATGTCCAAAAGGCATCAGCATTGGTCCGTGCTTACTGAGTTATAGCCTACAACAGGGAATGGCAACTCCAGCTGGAACTAATTGCATTCTAAACTGAAGATCATGATTAGTTGATTATTGGTGTCAGATGTTTTAGCTGGGGCTGGGGTAAAAGAGTGACACCGATCAGGCCCCAGAAGACTGGAGTTGCCCATCCCTGGTCTACAGTGTCGCCTGAAATTACATTTGAGGAATGCCCATCTATGTGGTTGGTCTACCGTATGTAAACCCCCCCCCCACCCCCCCCCCCCGGTCCAGACCAAAAAAGACGGCATCCGTGCTTAGTGGGGGGTAGCCTAACATGTCAGCCCGCAATGGAATTTTGTGAATGCCCATCCATGTGGTAGGCCCACTGTTTTTAAAACAGGCCATTGCATTGGCCTTATCAGTCCTGACTTCTGTGACTAACCAATTTGGCTATTTTAAGATCTGAATATCAGCTACCAAACTTTATTAGGAAGAGTAATCCTCAGCCTATTTGCAATGTGTTAACACAGTGGGAAATGCAAAAGTATTTTTTCCCCCGCTATGATCAGCTCATAAAAAATCTACGGACGGATACAAACTTAAAACCACTGATCATCTACCCAGTACCCAGAACTTAGTCGCTGTCACTAGCTACCACCCGGATATACATCCCTGCACCTTAGAGGCTGCTGCTCTATGTACATAGACATGGAACACTGGTCAATTTAATCATGTTTTACCCATTTCATATTTATATACTGTTTTGTAGTCAAGGCCCTACTATTCAATTATTGATGTACATATACTATTCTATCCTAACTATTATTCAGATATACTACATATTCTATCCATATACTGTCCATAATGTCTATGCATCACACACATATACTGTATATATATTTATATATTTATACTCCAGACGCCGACATTGCTCTTCCTAATATTTCTTATTTCCATTCTTTACTTTTAGATTTGTGTGTATTGTTAGATATTACTCCATTGGTGGAGCTACAGTAGGAAAACAAGCATTTCTCTACACCCGCAATAACATCTGCTAAATATGTGTATGCAACCAATGAAATGTGATTTGGTTAATTTAGCATGGAAAATGCTGCCCTCGTCAATCTGCCGCAATAGGCGGCCGCCTAATCCTGCCTAAAGAGCAGGCCGGCCCTGAAAGAAACACATACCAGACAAGTAGATGTGCAATGGATTATGATCATTGTTGTTAATTACCACGTTTTGTGCCCTAAACTATATTGAGAACATTGGCCTGTTGGAAACTCCCTACTACATCACACAGTTCAGGCTGGATCAGAATGTATGCACACATGACTGTAAGTCGCTTTGGATAAAAGCGTCTGCTAAATGGCATATATTATTATTATATTATTTATCTCTAGAGAAACGACATTGGTCAATTAGTTGTTATACAATGGAAAATAAACAACATTTTGGTTAATCGCTCAGCACTATGAACCCCTCTTATTTCTACATTTTCTCTTCTTAAAATGTGATTTTAAACCTAACCTAAACTTAACCATACTGCTGGCCTTATGCCTAACCCTAACCTTAAATTATAACCAAAAGGCACATTTTTGTTTTTGTTAATCTTGCCAATTTTGACTTTGTGGGGGGTAATTGTCTACTACGAATATAGCTATGGCTCTGGCAGCAAATAGTAAAACATATCAACAAGCATTCAGCAACGTAACCAGCTGGTTGCACAGTAACAGCGTCAGCATCACCAGCTTGAATCTATTCTCTAGTTACAGTTCCTCTATCAGCATATGAATGACTTCCAAAGTAGAGAAAGTTATTTTTCTCGCTATATGTTTATTGAGTGATTATATTTTATTTCAATCATATGCTAAAACCTGGTGGATATTTTTTGCTCAGTAAACTTGGGGTTGTCCAAATTAAGTTGTGGAACCCTGCCATACAGGGAGGTATACTATTTGCACATTGTTAAATTAGCAGAACACTGCTTCTACAGTATTATGTGAAGTATGGTTTGTTCTACATGGAACTGTCACACTTGAAAGTTATCAAAACACCTTATTTAGAATATCTACATAAGTTCAGCAATTGCTCTCTTCTCATATTACTCTGCAGGCTACTGGCCAATACAATGCTTCCTCCTGGAGGAGGCTTTGAATTGGTCAGTAACCTACGGAGTGATATGAGAAGAGGCCCATCCTCCTGCATCTCACATCTACCTGGAGTTATTGAACTCTTCCTGCTGGACCCATGGGTTGAGGCAAACTCTGTCATATCCAGGATGGAGTGTCATGCATTCCACCTCTCCTGCCACCTGGCTGCACCTGTCCATAACCTGTAATACATTACCTACAGTAGATGGAAGGGACTTTATCACCCACTGGAGACTTGAAGACAGAACCTCACCCAGAGAGCTGTGCATGTCAGTGTGTGGTTAGACAGCCAAATCCTTAGATAGACAAAGAGAATGCAAAAAAATAACAAATACAATGCCAGTTCTGGTTAGACACCTGCAGTTGTACTCTACACATAACTTATTTTTAAGTGTAGGCATAGTTACTGTCTTTATAAGCACATCAATATGATATTTATAGCATAACATATTTCGTCTTTCTAACACAAACTTACTTTTTTTGTTGATAAACGTCTCTACACTCAAGCTGGGTGATGTTTGTACAATGTCCACATATAGCCTAAACCTGTTGTCGGGATATTAGTAGTTCTGGAAGGTGTCCCCCAGGAAAGATCTAACCGTGACCGACAGTGTGGTGAAAAATGCGCAAAAGCGCCTCGTCAACCTCAGGAGACTGAAGAATGTTGTCTTGGCCCCTAATACTCTCACAAACCTCTACAGATGCACCATTGAGAGCATCCTGTCGGGCTGTATCAATTCCAGTTAAGGCAATTGCACCGCCCGCATCCGCAGGGCTCTCCAGAGGGTGGTGCAGTCAGCCCAACGCACCATCGGGGGCACACTGCCTGCCCTCCAGGACATCTACAGCACCCGGTGTCACAGGAAGGCCAAGAAGATCTGTGATTTTAATGCAGAAAAACTGAAATCTGTTTTACCTACGAGCATCTCACCTGTCCAATTTTAGGGAAAAAACTCTAGATCACATTTATTCCACACACAGAGACCCATACAAAGCTCCCCCTGCCCTCCATTTGGAAAATTGTGCCATAACTCTATCCTCCTGATAACTGTTTATAAACAAAAACTCAAACAGGAGGTACCAGTGATGCACTCAATGTGCACGGCAAGGGGTACCGTGACCAAAAGGCATCTGAAAAGCTTCTACTCCCAAGCCATAAGACTGCTGAACAGTTAATCAAATGGCGACCCAGATAATTTACATTTACCCCATTTATTATTTATTTATCTTGTTTTGCACTGGCTCTATGCACACTCACTAGACTCTACCCACACACTCACACCTACTACACTGACACTCCAACACACACGGACACACACTACATATGTACTCTCTCTCTCACACACACACACACACACACACACACACACACACACACACACACACACACACACACACACACACACACACACACACACACACACACACACACACACACACACACACACACACACACACACACACACACACACACACACACACACACACACACACACACACACACACACACACACACACGTATATTGACGCCACACACTCATACATAGACACATTATACACACTCTGCTGCTACTCTGTTTATTATATATCCTGAAAGACTAGTCACTTTTACTCCTACTCACAGTTCCTTCAGAAAGTATTCATAACCCTTGACTTATTCCACATTTTGTTGTGTTACAGCCAGAATGCTGAAAGATGAATTTGTCTTCCAGTGTCAGGTGGAAAGCAGACGGAACCCGTTTTTCCTCTAGGATTTTGCCTGTGCTAAACTCCATTCCGTTTATTTTATATCCTGAAAAACTCCTCAGTCCTTAACAATTACAAGCATACCCATAACATGATGCATTCAGTAATGTGCTGTATTGGATTTGCCCCCAAACGTAACACTTTTTATTCAGGACAAAAAGTACATTTCTTTGCCATATTTCTTTTAGTATTACTTTAGTAGAGAAGAAACCCCAACTTAATTAGGTCTATAATCAATAGCCTAACCGTTTAATGTGCCTGGCTTTATAAATAATCCATATATATCTACATAAATAAGACAGATCTTGCTTTTGGTGCCTGTTTGAGTATTTGTTTGATAGCCTACTGATTTCATGAGCACCAAGCCTCATGCAATGTTGCAAACATAATATTTTTATTCTGTACATGTTTCCTTCTTTTCACTCTGTCAATTAGGTTATTATTGTGTAGTAACTGCAATGTTGTTGATCCATCCTCTGTTTTTTGTCCTGTCACAGCCATTAACTCTGTAACTGTTTAAAGTCACCATTGGCCTCATGGTGAAATCCCTGAGCAGTTTCCTTCCACACCGGTAACTGAGTTAAGAAGGATGCCTGTAATCTTTCTAGTGACTGGGTGTATTGATATACCATCCAAAACATAATTAATAACTTCACCATTCAATGTCTGCTTTTTTTACCCATCTACCAATAGGTGCCCTTCTTTGCGAGACATTGGAAAACCTCTCTGGTCTTTGTGGTTGAATCTGTGTTTGAAATTCACCGCTCGACTGAGTGAGATTACAGATAATTGTATGTGTGGTGTATGAGATGAGGTAGTCATTCAAGAATCATGTTAAACACTATTTCTGCACACAGAGTGATCCATGCAACTTATTATGTGACTTGCTAAGCACATTTGTACTCCTGAACTTATTTAGGATTGTCATAACAAAGGGGTTGAATGCTTATTTATTCAATACATTTCAGCTTTTCATTTTTTATCATTTGTAAACATTTCTAAAAAGTTAAGAGGTGAGAATACCTTCTGAAGGCACTGTATTTAACATGATAACATTTACATTACATTTTAGTCATTTAGCAGACGCTCTTATCCAGAGCGACTTACAAATTGGTGCATTCACCTTAAGACATCCAGTGGAACAGTCACTTTACAATAGTGCATCTAAATCTTAAAGGGGGGGGGGGTGAGAAGGATTATAATCTATTATTCAACAGCATACCTGTCACACCCTGAACATAGTTTGCTTTGTATGTTTCTATGTTTTGTTTGGTCAGGGTGTGATCTGAGTGGGCATTCTATGTTGTATGTCTAGTTTGTCCGTTTGTGTTTGGGCCTGATATGGTTCTCAATCAGAGGCAGGTGTTAGTCATTGTCTCTGATTGGGAACCATATTTAGGTAGCCTGTTTTGTGTTGGGTTTTGTGGGTGGTTGTTTCCTGTCTTTGTGTTTGTTGCACCAGATAGGGCTGTTTTTGGTTTTGCCACATTTATTGTTTTTGTATTATGTTCATGTTGAGTTTACCTATTAAAAAACATCAACTATAACCACGATGCATTTTGGTCCACCTCTCCTTCCCAGGAGGAAACCCCCACACACACACACACACACACACACACACACACACACACACACACACACACACACACACACACACACACACACACACACACACACACACACACACACACACACACACACACATGACAATACCAAATAATCTTGTATACAATTCAACAGCACAATCCATCTTCCCTGTACTTACTCATGAGACATTCAGGAGACCCCCCCCCACACAAAAAATATGAAAATAAATAAACAGTCGGTGACCTTGTGTCACTTCTTTTTTCAATTTAAAGTTTTATGAAGTTTTCTTGTTTTTCAACCAACAAAACATATTCCACATTCACAGATGTGACAGGCTTAAAAAAAATAAGAAAAAAAGAAAATATATAATAATAATATAATAATACATTAAATAATAATACAATAATACATTTTTTTTTGGTATATATGTATATATCCATACATACACAGACGTACACATGTACATACATACATTCACACCCACACACACACACACACACACACACACACACACACACACACACACACACACACACACACACACACACACACACACACACACACACACACACACACACACACACACACACACACACACACACACACACACACACACACACATATCCTACATACCTACACGTACTCAAGAATAAAAAAAAACATATATAAAACTTGCAGCAGCACTATCAAGGTTCTTATTAACTATTTCTAGCCTTCGCTGAGACGACGAGCCAATAATTAGTTTTTAGGTTTTACACCACCTTACACAACATGTATCTGCACATTTCCCTAGTCACCCCGTTCACTCTGTCCAGTTTGAAATATAGTTGAATAGTGGAGATCAGAGTCTATCAAACTTGGGCTGTCTCCTGTGGAGGTCATAAGTGAGCTTTTCAAGAGGAAGAAAGTCAACAATCTGGTCAATCCACATTTTAAATGTAGGAGGGGTATTAGAGGCCCACAATAGAAGAATGCATTTCTTAGCAAAGTATGTAATAGACATAAGCAAATTATCTCTGTCAGGATCAAGAACAAAGTCCTGCTGGGCATCAAGAAGATAGATACATGGGGTCATATCAAACTGTACCTCTAGTATTTTCTGTGCAGCAGTATGTATAGATTGCCAGATTCTGGCAATCTCTCTACAACTCCAAAATACATGCATATAGGTTCCACTTTCAGAGGTACATCGTTTACAGTTAGGAGACATATCTGTTTTCATAATATGGAGTCTCAAAGGAGTGTACAAAAATGTGTAATTAGATTTTCATTTTTACATTAGTAGAGGTGCAGTATACGCTGTTGCAAACCTCCGCCCATAACTCATCACTGATAGTCAGACCAAGGTCCTTTTCCCAAATGATTTTCAAAAGAGTACAGAGGAGCCTGCTTTCTCAGAAAGGAGTCTATAGATGTAAGATATTTTGCCTTTAATGGATTGTGCTGTGACAAGAAGGGTTTCAACTTCATTCAACTGAGTTCTAAACCTCCTCTTGGAGATAAATGAGGAAATTACATGTCTAATTTGAAGATTAAAAAACACACATTGAATTCACTGCAGAGCTCTTGAAAGGATTTCAGTGTAGTGGTTTTCTGATGAAATAGGTCTGATAAGGTCCTGATTCAACCTCGACAAGTGAAGGGAAGAACGAGGATAGGACGATAGAGAAGACAAATAACCCTCGAGAGCCTTAGCGTTCTGTGAGAAGAGCTGTCTGTGAGAGGGGCAGAGAAAGGAAGGAGATCAACAATCATCTGATAAGACCGGTAAGACCGACTGAGAAATCACACAGACTCCTAAAATGAATTGCCTCCTGTCTGAAATGACTAGAGTATGCCAATGATTAAAGTTGGCATCCCTCAGGACTTTTGGCAAGTCTGGGTTGCCTACTATAGGCGAGTGAGAACATATTTGGGAGGAAATGCCCAGGTATTTCTTACAGTCCCTCCACGCTAGTAGGGTGCTGGAAATCACAAAGGTTTTGGCTATGTTGCCCACTTCACTAAAGTTATTAATGAATATAACTGAGCAATGAACCACAGGATTGGGCTTCTATCTGAATCCACGTTGACTCCTCTGTTTGTGATCCATGTTAGCATGTTGCGGATTTGGGCAGACCAGTAGTACAATTGAAGGGAGGGAAGGGCAAGACAACCCTTATATTCAGGTTTCGATAGAGTGGAAAACTTGATCCTAGGTTTTTTATTGCCCCATATAAATTTGGTGATGCTTTGGTTAGTTGTTTTGAAAAAGGAAACTGAGAGATAGCATGGGAGCATCTGAAATAAGTAGTTCAGTCTAGGGAGGACATTCATACGGATGAAATTAATTCTTCCTACTAAGCTAATTGGGAGGGAGATCCAGGTTTGGAGATCGTTCTTGATTCGATCCAGGAGTGGAACATAATTTTCCTTGAAAAGGCTATTCAGATCTGGTGTTATGAAGATCCAGAGGTATTGAAACCCCTGTGTTTTCCATTGGAAAGGACATAGTGTCTTCATAGAGCTGGTGAGTGTAATATTGAGAGGGCAGACAGTGGATTTGTTCAAATTGATCTTATAACCTGAAAACTTGCCATACTGAGCAATTGTGTCTAAAATGAGAGGGAGGGATTTCTCAGGGTTGGATATGTAGAGTATGACATCATCCGCGTAAAGCGAAATCTTGTGCTGCAGGCCGCCTGCAGAAACCCATTATACTTGGATTGCTCCTTATCAGCTCTGCCAGAGGCTCCGCCCCCAACAAGTAGAGCAGGGGGGACAGCGAGCACCCTTGTCTTATGCCCTGTTCCAGAGGGAATCTGTCAGAGTTCAGTCCATTAGTAGTCACCATGGCATTTGGATGAGAGTATAGTGATTTGATCCATTTAATAAAATTTGGGCCCATATTCAACTTTTCTAAGACTGAAAACAGAAAGCTCCACTCCATCCTGTCAAATGCCTTCTCAGCATCCAGTGAAGCCAGCAGGACAGGGGTCTTCTGTGCGTTTACTTGAACAATAATATCAAAAAGATGGTGAATGTTATCAGAAGAGTATCTGTCTCTAATAAATCCAGTTTGGTCCGCTTTTATTATTTTGGGAAGAAGAGTGTTTAGTCTTTTGGCGAACAATTTGATAATTATTTTATAGTCGAAATCCAACAAGCTTATGGGCCGGAAGGACGAGCAGGATAGGGGTCCTTGTCCTTTTTGAGTAACACTGTAATGCGAGCTGTGTGCATGGAGTCTGGGAGAACTCCGTTTTTGCAAAAAATCGTCCAGCATTGGCATGAAGATAGGGCTGAGCTGGGGCCAAAAAGCTTTGTAGAACTCTCTGGGGAATCCATCTGGGCCTGGGGACTTATTAGGTGGCATGGAGGTAATTGCTCTCAGGATCTCCTCAGGAGTGAAGGGGGAGTTGAGATCTTCTTGTTCGGTCTCTGATAGTTTAGGTAGCGAGATTCCCTCTAGGAAAGAGTGTGTTTTATCTCAGAGGTATATCGTTTGCAGTAAAAATCATGAAAAGTTAAATGTATATTTTTTGGTCATATGCTCGTCCTCTGCTGTTCGGATAGCCATGATTGTAAGCTCTGACTGCTCCTTTTTTAATTGGTAAGCAAGCAATCTACTGGGCCTATTGCTGTACTCATGGTATTTCTGTTTAGTAAAGAAAAGAAAAATAGCTCCCGAGTGTAGTCCAAATTCAGTTTGGCTTTGGCTGCTTTAAGATGACTCCAGGAGGTGCTGTCTGGGGATTGTTTGTGTATTTTTTCACAGCATTCCAGCTCCCTCTCAAGATCTAGCCTGTGTGCTTCCATTGCTTTTTTCTTAGAGGAAGCATATGCACTTAGATGACCTCTTAGTGTGGCTTTTTGTTGTCTTGTGTGTAGTTGTCTATCCATGTAGTTACCAATGTATGGAACGCTTCGTTTGATAGCATGGAGGTGTTGAATTTCCAGCTCTTTGACCTCGGGATGTTTTTGCAGAGGTCAAAGCGGAGGTGGACAAAGGCATGATCTGAAAGTGCTAGGTCCGATTGTACATGTGGCTGAATTTATGAATCTCTTTGGGATAAAAATGTAATCTATACGGGAGTAAGTGTTATGGACATTAGAGTAGTATGTATAGTCCATAGATGAGCTATTAGTCTCTCTCCAGATATCTATCAGTCCCATCTCTTTAGTAAGAGAGTTCAATATCTTTGCAGATATAGGATTTGTGGTGGGGACTTGAGATGATTTGTCTAGGGTTGGGTTAAGGGTACAATTAAAATCTCCGGCCACCACGCCAAAGGAAACACAATGCTCATTGAACAGGGTTCTCATTTTTGACATGAAGTCAGGAGTATCTGTGTTAGGGGCGTATATATTTAAAATAGTAATTGGTTGACCATATAGTGACCCAGTTATCAAAATAAATCTCCCCTCCGGATCAGATATGTTTTTGTCAATTATGAATGGAACATTTTTATGGATAAGTATGGCTGTGCCTCTACTGTTTGATTTGAAAGATGAGAAATACACCTGTCCCACCCAAGCTCTGCAGAGTTTGGCATGTTCAGCATCACAGGAGGTGTGTCTCTTGTAATAGCGTGATGTCTGCTATTTCCTTTTTTAGAGCACACAGTATCTTTTTCCGTTTTATTGCATGACCTAGACCATGGCAGTTCCATGTCAATAGATTTAAGGTACTAGTCATCGTCATCAAACAGTAATCAAACTTTAGTGCAAGTCATCACTGGGTAAAAGTGGATAGTAGTTACAGCTGAGTTCACATAAAAGGAAAATAAATGGTGTACATAAAATAATAATCTCTGAACACCCCAGCCGAGTTCCCAAACAACTCGACAGATCCCGTTGGATCTATTAACCCCCCCCCCCCCCCCCCCCGCTCAGTCTCAATTCTGTGTTCCGAAAAGAAAAAAAAACGGGAACAGTTAGCAACGCACAACGTCTCCCTCTCCCCACCAAAGAAATGCCTCATCCTCTCCACCCCGCATTGAGTAAATGACACAGTAGCCCACGCCCAGACCACACTAAAAGAGGAGGAAAATAAAATCAATAGCCCAGCCTACATATACCTCCCCCAAGGGACATAGGGAACCCCAAATAATAATAGCAACAAAAAAACAGGGAAATACTAGTAGGCTGAAACATTAGTAGGCTATAGAGCCTCTCAGCTAAGGAAAATAAATATAAATTGGACGGCTATAATGACATTTAGCGGGGCGGGTGGGTCTTTGGATATCGGCTATATGTTGTCGTACTTCCTTATGTAATAGCATTAATCGCATTTAGTCATTGGTCCGTTTCTCATTGACCAGGATTGTCTTTCAAAAGACGTTTTGCCTCTTCGGGAGTTTTGAAGTGTCGCAAGGCTCCTTGATGAGGAATCCTGAGTTTGGGTATTTGAATCCCTTCAAGATGCCTCGGTCAATTGAGTAACTCTCTGCGCTTTCGGCGTATTCCAGCTGACAGGTCCTGGTGTAAAGTGAGTTTGGCGTTTCCCACTGTGATGATGTTGTTTTTCTCCGCCTGTAGGACTCGTTCCTTGTCGGTGAATCTCAGGAAACGTATGGTGATTGGGCGCAGCGGTTGTCTGGCTGCTGGTGGGGGCCTCAGTGCTCGGTGAGCTCTCTCAAGTTCTATGGGCCTGTCGGTGGACAGGTGGAGCCACTCGGGAAGTTTGTCTTGCAGGTAGCGGATCAGTGGCATGTTTCCCTCCTCTTTTTCGCCCAGATTGAATAGAACACAATTATTCCTTCGCCCCCTGTTTTCCAGGTCCTCTGTTTTCTCTTCCAGATGCTCTATTTTCTTTTTAGCATATGCTATTGTTTCCATGGCATCTGTCAATAAGTTTTCCATGGATAGGATTCGCCCCTCTGCCTCAACCATAAACGCGGGGTGCCTGGACATCTTGTTGTTGATGTCAGGCAATGCGTTTTCCAGGATTGTCACCTTGCCCCCTATCGCACTGAGCTGAGAGTTAATGGCATCTAATTTAGTGTTTAGTTCTGTACGTTGGGATCTCAACTCAGAAAGGATGTATTCGACAGAGTGCGAGGTTGGCATTCGTTGGGCCTCGGGGGGGGGGGGGGGGGGTCCTCTTGCTTCTGGCTAATGGCGCTGGCTTTTTCTGAAGCTAGCTCCTTCTTGGAGGCTTTTTCCATCGCTAATGCTCGAGTCCGGGTACAAATTTTGTAGCCTTTTGTAGCCGCCATGACTTTTTTTACTAAAGCTAAATGAGTTTGAACTTGGAGTGGAGGTAAGATTAGGAATTGGAAACTACTTGTGCGGAGCTCTTAGTTCATGCGGCCATCTCGTTCAAGGGTCACGTGATCCCCCCTCCTTGTGTCACTTCTTTAGTGTTTCACCCTCCCTACAACCCACATACAGTATGACTGATAAATGCAATTGTTATTACTATAAGTCTCATAGTCAATTGCCAATAGTAACTGTCAGATTTAAACTAAGAAACTACTGCCATTGAGAAAGTAAACACCTGGCGTGGAGAGAGTCGAGAAGGAGACAGACAGAGAGGCCCCCATGGAGCAAGCTGACTGAAACCCTGTGCGGAGGATAAGTGTCGTCTGTGGCCCCTCCACCAGAAAGAGTCACGGGACTTAAAGAGCAACTGAAGGCAATAAACAACTTATCTGGTAGAAAAGTGGCAATGTGTCAGAGGAATGGTAGTGGAATCTAGTTTAGGTGAAAAAGTCAATCTCATCCAACTATTTGTGAGATAATTAGGAAAAAATGTTATGTCACGGAATGAAGGATACCATAAGAGTGTTCCGTGGGTTGGGTTTATTTCAATCTTGCCACATGCCCACAATTCAGAGAGCAGCTGCACGCAACCCAATCGTTATGCCCATGTTTGATTTGGTTAGACCTTTTATATCCCTATGCGGCTTATTTATTACCATCAGTAAATTACACAATGTACATGGGACAATATTTTTAAACGTCCAATAGCTCCAAATTTCAATTGCTTAAAAACTTAAAACCAACTATAAATTGTAGTCATTAATGTACAAATATTAAAAGCATTTAATTACATAACTATTGTGTGATTGTCATGTATTGCCGGTCCCTAACTAGCCTCAAAGTCAAACCAATTTTGCCACGATCGCACACCGGCCTGGCTGAAGCTAGTTGGTGAAAGAAGTAGTCTAGGCTACTTCCAAACACAACCTGGTTAGACTGTTTCAAGTTAGAAGAGTGACTGTAGAAGAGTGACTGTAAATGTGTACTATTTGACAGTATGAAAGTACAAACGCCTCCCAAATTCGAACACACACACACACGAGACACCCACATCAAAGCACGTGTTATGCA